>NC_031991.1:40882803-41004036 GCF_001879085.1 Nicotiana attenuata | reverse complement strand
AAGTTCTGGGCTCCAAAATCTTTTAAGAAAAGGAAAGGTGAGCGAGAACATGGTAATGATATAAGCAAATATATTTAACAAAATGGGAATTAATTACTAACTAATTCTTTTTAAATCCTATATTATTTAAGGCTTGCCTATATTTCATATGATATCAAAGCATGAAAATAAAGTATGTAATTAATATGAGAGTTATATACATGACAACAAAGATGGAACAAAGCAACAAAGCAGCAGATAAAAGGTAATGAAGCAGTAAACTAGATTAACGAAGCAATAGACAATACTAAAGGTAATTGAGGGAAGGAGGACTAGACTCTGGTGGGCCTCAATAAGGCAGTTCCATCAGTAAAGAGATACGGCTACAGCATATTTTGGACTCTCCGAAATATGCGACAAGGCTGGGATTGGGCCTGAGTTCCTTAGGAACTCATCAGGCCCAAATGGTGTACATGTCCAAAAGAGAAAGAAAGTCATTAGACACATGCTCCATGTATTCAATATTTTCAACCATGTGTTAAATATATAAATAAATGACTGGAACAAGAAAATATTAATATTCAAATACTATGAGAAATTATACTAATGTGGTAGTTATACACGGCAAATAATTTACATTGAAAACTTTTCATTGTCATTAAACACCAAACCCCCTAAAAAACCAAAAGTTAAAAATTAAAGGCTCAGGAGGAAGCTCTACTCAAGGTCGATGACCCCTTTGAATCCCTTGACACTTCAAAGTTCCCAAGGGACTCAAGTTTAAGGCCCTGTAAAATTTCGCCAAGGAATTTAAGATTTTGTGGTGCCGAGGTAGACTAATGTGTACAAAGGTAGTAGTTATGCGACCGCATAAAATTTTCGCGGAGTTGAGCAGAAAATTTGTTGAATTTTGAACGTCGTTTCTGCAGTCCATTATGCGACTGCATATCCATTTCGTGGTCCACACTTTCGTCGTAGAGTTAGCATTAAGAAATTTGGAGAGTGATTCTGCGGTCCATTTCGCGGTCGTAGAACTGGTCTATGGACTGCAGACCTAGCCTAAGACTGGTCTAGGCCAGCCCAATTTTTTATATCACTTTTGCGGTCCATTTTGCGGGCTACATATCTATTCTGCGGTCCACTCTGCGACCGTAGAGTTGAGTTCAGAGGGTCCATTTTGTATTTTTATAACCCGACCCCATTTTGATGAATAGCCTTTGGGGCTCATTTTGAAGCAATTATCTGATGTTTTAGAGAGAAATGAGAGTATCTTAGCGAGAGAGGGAGAAGACCTAGTAATTCTAATCATCCATCCTTGCCCAATCTTGAATATTCAAGGGAATCACTCACTAGGCCATCATCTATCCGGGTAAGACCTTGTTCTAAAACCTTCATGCAATTGTTATGGGTTTAAGTATGTTATGGAGTTGGAGATAGGCCTTGCATGTGACAATAGGTGGTAGTGGGATTATTGAACTATTTTGGGTAATTTCTTATTGAAATTGGTTGAGGGAGGAAGGGATTACCATTGTAGATCTTTGTAGTCAATTTTGCATAGTATGTGTTTGACAAAATTCCCAAGAGAGTTATACCATGAGAATCCTTCTAATTATTATCTGATTTTTGCTATCTTCCTATAGATTGATATTGCTAGAAGTATTGGGACGTTGTAGTAACTTAAAGGAAAGTTCAAGCAAGGTATGTTGGCTAGACTTCTCTCTTAGAATCAAATTCCATTATGTTCCCGTAAGTTTCAAGTATGGTTGGCCAGGTTCCTAATTGCCATATTTCGAGTCGTTCCTAATAGAGTCAATTATCCCAAGTAGGCATTGTGTTGAAAGATGTATATACTCAAAACGTGTTCCAATTGTTCCTATCCTATTATGACCTCTTCGAGAATGTGTTTCAAGTATGGTTTATGTATTAAAATGTTATGACTTCAATTCGTGTTTCAAATGAAAGTCTATTATGCTTAAATTGGAAAGAAAATTCAATGTGCTTAAGACCCATATTGCTCATATCCATATTTAAATTCTTGGTCCCAAATGCTCTGGTTGTCGATAATCTATGAGGATGCTTGAAAGTGAAAGAAGTAAACATAAGATCTAGAATGCAGTCATCGTGCCACGAATGAAAGTTTTACTTGGGGCCAATAGTTCCAATGAAATGAAATGATGTATGAAAGATTATGACGAGCCTTAATTCAACTGTTCCAAACGACTCCGAAAATAGATTGGCCTAGAAGCTTATATACTCATGTAATGTTCAAATGTGGTTGTTCTGAACTAATGTCAATGACTTGAACCATTGTTTCAGTCATAAATCACCATGCTATGCTTTATAAGTACTTCTAATGTGTTTTGAGTTCTTACATATTCATGAGTTAAAATTGTGTATTGCCCCGGGAAAGAGTATGACAAGAATAAAAGGCGTGTCAGTCATTTACGATTTTTAACTTGTGCTTTGATTGCCAATCATTTTTGCTCTATTTCTGTGGAAAGAAATCCATTGTGCTTAAAGCCTTCATTACTACTGAACTTAGAGTTATGATTTCAAGAACATTCTATATGTTGATGTTTATGATGATGACCCTTGAAAGTAAATAAATGAAAGTATGGAATATGAGATACGACCACCATGCCATGAATCAAGAATCGTATGTATGGCCAAGAGAGCTGATGAAATGATAATGTTGTGAGTGGTTGAAAGTACTAATGAAGCTATAAATGGTGTGAAAGGTTATGAGGTGAATGTATTTGTATTTCTGTTTCCTTTGTATGCAAAACAAACATGTTTTTGGGAGTATTAGCCACCGAGGAAGGGTAGGTTGAAACAACCTAGCCCCAAAACTACACGAGCCGGTGTAGGTGTGATTGAGGGGTAAATCCGCATACTGATGTGATGAGATTATTCCCCCTAATTGGGATAAGATATATGTGATGAGATTATTTCCCTTAATTGGGATGAGATGCTTGCTAGCGGAATGTGATGTCGACCCACACGACATTATGGTGTGACAGCTATGCCGCACGTATGGTGGTGTTGTGATTAATGTCTCTGCTGAGACGGCTTAGCCGATCGGGCCGAGATCAGACTCCGTGCTAAAAACACAGAGGTATATCGGTGCTAAAGATCTCCTCATTTAAAACTAATGATATTTATTTGGGAAAAAAAGGGTTATCTTCTTCTCAACTTGATGCTTTTATATTATTTGAGGCTCTCATTGATCTTATGTTGTTTCTCCTTGCACTGTTACTCAATTTTTTGAGTGGGTGTTAATCCTTACATACTAGTACTATTCCATATGTACCAACGTCCCTTTTGCCGGAGACGCTGCATCTTTAATGGATGCAGGTGATTCGTCAGCATGCAGCTTTAATCCTCGTTAGCAGTTACCCTATACTCGGTAGGTTTTGATGAGCCCTATTTTTGTACTTGGCCTTATGACACTTGATATTGTACATAGTGTTTTGAGGTATAGTCGGGGCCTTGTCGCCGGCACTTCCATACTACTCTCCTATAGTACTTAGAGGCTCCGTAGACATAGTGTGGGTTGTATATTGGTGTTTGGAAAGTCAAACTAGAATGTTATAATTGTATCACATGCTCCACTTCAAATTATGAATGTGTAACGTATTTTGAGAATTATTAATGAAGTTACTAGTGGTAATAAAATTGTGGTGTTCACGTGATCTTCTTATTGTCTAATTAATGGGAATTCACCTTCACTTTATTCAAGGGTAAGGTTGGGTAGAAGGCATCTAGCAGGCTTGCTCGATTGGGGTATCTTGGTTGAGCGTCGGTCGCGCTCCTCGAGATCGGGGCATGACATCCGGCCCCAGGACAATGCTTGTGCCGCGGAGAGCAACCCAGCCTAGAGTCAAACTCCACTCCCAAATACCCTTAACCACCAAAGTCTTATTTTCCCTTAGTTTAAGTGCCAATGAGGCCCTTCAATGTAAACTAAATGCTATAGTATCATTTACCACAAAACTATACTTTCTATTCTAACATAATAACATAAGGGCACACAGAGTATATTTGATACCAAATGAACAATACACATATCAGGTAAATCTAAAGGTCAGACTTTGAGCACATATAGGAGAAAAGTAGAAGCATCATAACATTCTGTTAAAGGCTTAAACATTAGGTAAAACACATTTAAAGGGAAGGTAAAGACCTTCAGAGTTCAGATATGCAGCAGCACAGAAAATACAGACATTCCTGCCCTGGCAGACTAGTTATGAATTGATTAGCTTGTTACTAGCACATATATGAATTAGTAGCACCACTTGGAACTTTTGAAGGGCATCAGTAAAGGATCAGACAAAACAACTATAGCTAACCACTTTTACAGAAGTTATCAGAGATATTAGAAACATTATCAAACTCTCAACATGACTACAAGTTCACAGATTTAAACATGGAATCCCTAAAGTGCTCAACGGGATCACATTCGTATGAGTATTAACCTTAAATAAACTATTATGTTCAATCAGCAATAATAGAAAACTTCTCATTTGAAAATCAGATTTAATTTCAGAATAGCAGAAAATAGAGGACAAGGTATATCTTCAAAACAAGAGCATGGAATCAAGAAGCCAAACAGGGGAACATGCAACATTCAGTCAATTATACACAGACACCTCAAGTGAGGTTGTAATATTATACAGAGACGGAAGCTATACATATAATAGAATAAAGTTAGTCATGTTGTGAAGGGAGGGAATTGTAGAAAAAGGGAGTATTATACCAAAATAAGTTTAACTAAGGCAGATAGTCTAAATTAGCATCTAAATGTGAAGTAATTATACTCAGCTTTTAAAAATTATCACTTGACCTATAACTAGAATGATTAGGTCCTCCTATATGGAAGATAAATTAATAATAACTAGATATAAGCTTCACAGAGTCAGCAATGTCACATAAGAGATTAAAAACAAGAAAAATTACACCTAAAATAGGTTTTGACTTAAATATGCAGCTAAAGGTTACATCTAGACATGAGACAACTAAGTTTAGCTTAGCAGCAACTACCAGTCAACTATAACAAACATGATTGTGACTTATTTTATGAAGAAGAAGATAAATCAATCTTAACATAATACATGTACAGTACATCTATTATAATTCATGAAAGTTCACCTTAACAAGATTATATCATACAGAAATAATTAACAACTAGATATGAACATGAGAATGTCATAGTGATAGTCCAAAAGCTGCCCTCAGAGTTAGCAGATACAAGTATAGAGAAGGAAAGCATATAAACACTTAGATTTTTCATGCCTTAGTTAAATGATATGAACTTATGAACTTTCGGGTTCATCCCAGTTAATATTATCAATTGATAAACTAGACCACAAGACAAACAAAATATAGGGAAACAATATGTAAAGGTAAAGATCACAACAGAATCATCAATGAATGACTATGAAGTTTAGGCAAGTATGAGCAGTCATTCAAGGCACATTACAGCTTAAACATGCAGACTGTTTGAACTCAGAAATGAATGTCATCAGGAGTCACAAAATAACTTGATCAGTCATTAATTAAAGACTCAAGAGGCAAGACAAGTGATCATAAGCAGACAACATATTATCATAAACAAAAATAAACATCTCCATACTAGTTATAAGCATCATAAACAACTATAGTTCATAGAAAACAACTAGCATATTCATAATGTTCAAATAAGATGATTAAAGAGAGAAGTTAGGAATGTACTGACCTTCTCGAGGGCAGCAGACCAAACAGGGATCCTTCTTAATTGCTTAAGACCCAAGATTTCAAGCTCGAAGCAGTAAAAGCACTCAAAAAAAAGGAAATCAGTAAGAAAGCCTAGGTTATTGAATGTAAGAATTGCTCTTGGACGATTGTTCTAATTGGTGATTCTAGGTTGTAGTAAATGATGTTAGATGTTATTTTTCAATGTTAAGTGGTGGTGTATGAGAACATTAAAGGCCCTTTTTATAGTGCCATTAAGGCTCTAGGGTTTCAATTGGATTCAAAATTGTGGGTGGAAAGTGACAAAAGATTGACGATGATAGCAAAATCAAGTGAAAATCTAAGAGACAGAGGGAAAAATGAGTGAAGCCTTTACTTGAGTGCACGACAGCCGTTACAAGTGATGAAAACCATCGGGTAAAGGCTGGAGGTCCCGAGTTCATAGCATTTGATCTCTGGTCAAGAATAATCATCATGAAGAGCTCATGAATGCTCTTATTTCGAAGAACGAGTGGAGAAACCAGATGAAATAAAGTTTCATCATTTAGGTCTAGGGTTTCAAATTGGGGGTTTTGAATTTAATCAACGAAAATGGAAACTAAAATCACTGGGTTCTTCTCCTAGGGACAAAGGAGACGAATCGGTAGGTCTGATTTGAAAGAACGAAAATAAATGGGGTTTCGACTTTACTGGCCGCATCTAATCTCTCATATTTGAAGAGTAAAAAGAGGAAAATCAGCAGGATTTGGCGATAGAGAAATAGGGAAGGATGATTTGGTGAAGGTCTTGTGACCTTGCACTGATTCGTGCAAGATTTTCACGACCGATGGGTTTGAAGGGATGAGAGAAAAGAAAGAGAAAGGGGAAATCGGGGCGGCATAGTAGGGTAAGAAATGATTAAGGTTTTGGGGTAACGGGAGGTCGGTCTCTTGGTTATGGACGAGAGGTGGAACGGGAGCCGTTGGAACGGTTGATCAACGGCTCCGATTATTTGAGTAATTAGAAATTTAGATATGATTTAAGTGGGAAAAATCGGTGGTAGTTGTATTACTTTGATCAGATGGTGGAGATTAGATCTCTAGGTGCTTAAATTAAAGAGAAAACGGAGACCAATTGTGAGCTGTTGATCAGAGGAACAGACGGCTCAGATTCATTGTGTTTCTTGTGTGAGTGTCATAGCAAGGTGACGTGGCATGCGGTGATTGGTGCAAAAGAGAAGGCAAGAATTGCCACATTGGAATGGAGATGGGGTGTTTGGACTTGGTATTTCCGTTTGGGCTTTAGCAATTGGGCTGAAAATAATTTGAAGAATAGCCATTTTACATTTGTTTGAGAATTGCAATGGTAGCCTTTTTTGTTTTTAATCTCTTTTGAGTTTAATTTAAATAAACTTAACAATTTTCAATAAATATGGTAAAAATTATAATCACTATATATACTACTAATTGTTTAAATTAAGTATTTGTAAAAATACTTTATTTTCTAAATTGTAACACTAAGTCGAAATACCAACATAATAGTCTAATTAACTAAAAATTATAGAGTAATTCATTAAATTAATTATAGAACCTATGTAATGTATATATAAAAAATTTTAATAACCTTAAAATAGTAAGTATATTTGTAATTACCTAATGTTAATACTATGTGATTAATTTTAAAACTGATACTTAATTAATTTATAAAAATAGATATTTATCACTAGAAAACACTAAAAGATATTTATTGTAGATTATTAAGTATAAGTAAATTAATTTAAAAAAGGAGGGTAAAATTAGTCATCAACACCATAAGTAAAACCATCTATAAATCTCGGCACTCTCTCCCTCTCAGTAGGAATCAGGATAGATCCATAGCATGATAGATCCACAAATTGGTCTCATACTGGGTAACGATCATGCTATCCTACTGAAGGCGCTCAAACTGACTGCGTAGATCCTCTCTCTGAGCGAAGGGAATGAAATTCTCCAAGAATAGCTGTGAGAACTGAGCCTAAGTAAGAGGAGGTGAACCTCTTGTTCTGCCCCGAATATACTCCCGCTAACACCTCTTGGCAGAGCCATGCATCTGAAACACTTCGAAGTCAACTCCATTGGCCTCCACTATATCCATGTTGCATGATACCTCATGGCAACGATCCAAACAATCCCGAGGGTCCTCGAAAGATGTACCACCAAAGCGAACAGGAAACAACTTGGTGAACATGTTCAACCTTTTCAACCTCTCGGACGACAACTCAAGTCCCTCCCCGGACTATGTTGTAATAACAAGCTGAACTGCTCCAACTGGTGGAACTGCTTGAGTTTGATATCCATGAGCCATCTGCTCTTGATTGTGAGTAGCGGGAGTCTGGGCTCCTCCCCTAGCCTAAGAGACGGCCGATTCCAAAGAAAACACACCGGCCTGGGCCACACTCTCCATAAGGCCAACCAGGTGGACTAGGGCGTCCTGAAGTACGGGGGTGGCAATGAACCCCTCTAGGACCTTAGCCGGTCCAACTGCCACGGTCTAAAAAGGGATCTCCTCATCCTCCTTGATCTAAGGCTATGCAATAGGTGGTGCTGCACGAGCTCTAGGCTGAGTTAAGCCTCTACCTCTAACTCTACCTTGGGCCCGACCTCTACAATGGTAGTGGCAGCAACCTGGGGCTCCAGCTCCTGATCAGCTGTGGATATCGTACGTGTCCTCACCATCTGTGAGAGAATAAGAATAGAATAATTCAAACTCAATGATAGAATAAAGTCGCACGACAGAGAAAGAAAGAAGGTGAAATTTCCTAAAGCCTTATAGCCTCTAGAAGATAAGTACAGACGTCTCCGTACAGATCCTCAAGAGTATACTAAGCTTGCTCATGACACGTGAGACCTAGGCAACCTAGTTCTTTGTTTTCAACTTGTCGCGATCAAAAATCCAGACCAATCGGGGTCGTGATGGCGCCAAACAGTGCTTGCTAGGCAAGCCAACATAACAAGATAATACGGAAAGAAAAGCAATAAATATCCGATAACTAATCAATAAGATAATGTAAACCACTCTAAGATTTGGTGTCACGAGTACCGAGCGTGTAGATCAAGATAAATACATATAGTTTTTAGATTTTTTACAAGAGTTTTTTTCTTTCTATTAGAACCCCTATGCTATACACCATCCAAAAATCTCTGCAACTTCCACCAAATCTGATTCTTCTTCATCTCTCCATCAACATAAAACCCAGTTGCTTCCCCCAAGTTCTTTTATAATGCATTATTGTATAATTAACATATATATTAAAGATGATTTTATATATGTAACAACCCGACCGGTCATTTTGAGCATTTGCACTTCGCTCGATAGTTTGGGGACATGAGTAGCTATGTATGATGTATTAGGAATTGTGTACAAAATTTGAGTTCATTCCGAGTTGATTTGATATGTTTCGGCGCGAGTTTTGGAAGTCGAAAGTTCGAAAGTTCATTAAGTTTGATTTGAGGTGCATTTCGTCCTTTCGATGTTGTTATACGTGATTTGAGGCCTCGAGTAGGTCCGTATTATATTATGGGACTTTTTGGTATGTTCGTACGGGGTGAGTTTCAGATAGGTTTAGGCTGTGTTGGGCTCGTTTTTCTTACGTTTCGACGTCATTTCTTCAAGCATAAATGGTACCATATTAAGCAAATGAGCTCCAATTTCTGTTTTGATTGAAGAATTAGATTCGTATTGTAATTAAGGAGGCATAGCAAAAAGAATCGTTGAATTTGGACATCGTATGAGGATTTTATGGCCAATTTACTAAGAATTGGGTCGCCAGATTTTTTTTAGAATAATTACGAAATTGCCACTGCTTCGTATTTAAATATCTGCACTATTTCGAAATATTGAAACCAACATATCTCCTTCATTATAAGGTCAAATGGAGTGATTCAAAATCCTATCTTGACTGAAATTTCACAAGGAATCCATTGGAGGCATCAAAAATAAGTTTTGGGATCTTTGGCATGCAAAACAAGGCAGAACAGCTGGACAAAATTACTTATGGAATGTTTGTTCATTTGGTCATATTTTGAGTTGGGGAGATCGGATTTGGACAATTTTTGGAGGCGATTTTCACCATATGGATCGGGGTAAGTGTTCTATACTCGATTGGTTATATTTCATGAATCCATCTTCGTTTTTGGCATTTGATTGATGATTTCAAAGTGAAATTTGGGGGTTTTGTCTAAAATTTCATAAAGTGAATTTTGGAGTTTTGAACACCGATTTGGAGTCGGATTTGAGTGAAACTAGTATGATTGGACTCGTAATTGAATGGGTTGTCGGATTTTATAAATTTTGTTGGGTTGTTGAGGTGCGGGCCCGGGTTGGGCTTTTTGGCCGATTTTGGGCTTTTGATTAAAGATTCGACCTTTTTCGATTGGGATTGGTTCCTTTAGCATTGTTTGATGCATTTGATTTGTCTTTTGGTTAGTTTAGAGCTGTTAGGAGGCCGGAACGCGCGTGATGGCAGTTTTGGAGCATCGCTTGGCTTGCTCGATAGTGGAATCGGCTTGTTCAAGATAAGTAAGTTTTCTAAACTTAGTGCTGAGGGTATGAAACCCCAAATTATGTGTTGTGTGATTGGTATTGAGGTGACGCACATGCTAGGTGACGGGCGTGTGGGCGTGCACCCTGTGAGTTGTGACTCCGTTTCTTTCCCTGACACTATTTAGTGGCCCTAGTTTGTTGATATCTGTGTTTTCACCATGTGATTAATTAATTGAGCTGTCAATCATGCTGGATATCATGTTTAGGCTTTATGCTGATATTGTTAGGACCCATAGTGGCCGTTTCTTGCTGTCACCTCACTGATTTCATTGATATTTCGTACTTAGTCATATTCATGCATTCATATCATATCTCAGTCTCAGTTGTTATTTATTGATACATCGTATCATTGTTGTCGGGCTAGTTTCATGACATTGAGAGCCCGAGAGACTGGAGAGATTGATGACTGAGTGAGGCCCAGGGCTTGATTGTGAGGATATTTATGGGATCGGGCTGCACGCCGCAGCATGTTTTATTGATTTATGCCTGAGTGAGGCTGAGGGCCTGATTGTGAGGATATTTATGGGATCGGGCTGCACGTCGCAGCATTTTTATTGATTTGTGACATGATTGGCTTGATATAGTTGGGATGACGGAGCCCCTCCGGAGTATGCACATCCCCAGTGAGCGTAGTACCTACTGAGTGCGAGTGCCGAGGGCCGAGTGCCGAGTGATTGGGAGGATTGAGTGACTGTGAGGACTAAGTGACTGTGAGGACTGAGTGACTAGGGGGACTGAGTGAATTAATACTCTTAGAGTATGCACGTGGTTTTATTACTGAGTCTCATCCTATTTTACATGCACATGACAAACAGGCATAGAGTTGCATTTTCCTCGAAGTGAGGAATCCTCTTTTCGACTCTGACTCTCCCACTCCAGTCGTTGCTTTTCTTATGTTGTACGGTATCACGTCATTCATGACTTATTTTACACACATTGATATGTGGGCATAGAGAGGTATTTCACACAAGCTATCTGGAAAGAAAATAAAATATCATATTTACTGTTGAAAGGATTTTTGGGAAAACTCAAAGTTTTCAAACTTACTTGTATTTTCGACGATTTCGGTAAAAGAGTTGGGTTTCACTGATATACTTGAAAGGCGGAAATATTTTTGGAAAAACTATGAAAAACTGAGCATTTTATCTCTGAGTTACTTCTTTATTTAACTGTCTTATGTTGTTATGAACTTATGTTGGCTATTGATGTTGGACCCGACCTTTGTTCAAGCTCGTCACTACTTTCAATCTAAGGTTAAGTTTGTTACTTATTGAGTACATGGGGTCGGTTGTACTCATACTACACTTCCTGCACATTGCATGCAGATTTTAGATGCCGATGTTACTATGTTTGATGGTTGCTGGATAAGAAGATGTACTTGCATTCCGGTTGTAGCTGCCTCCTGTTCATAGTAGCCGTAGATTATAAAACTCTGTTTATGTGCTTTTCAAACAGAAGATGTATTTACATCATATTAGCTTTGTAAACTCTATTCTTAGAAGCTCATGATTTGTACTACCAGCCCCTGGGGAAAAGTAATAGATCTAGATAATTTATTTTGTTTAATTGACTTGTCAACATTATTGGAATTCGATAGTTATTAGTTGGTTTACCTAGCGGGTTGGGTTAGGTACCATCACGACTAGTGGATTTTGGATCGTGACAGATTGGTATCAAAGCCCTAGGTTCATAGGTTCTACAAGTCATGAGCAAGTGTCTAGTAGATTCTTGCGGATCGGTATGATGACGTCCATACCTATCCTCGAGAGGCTACAGTGCATTTAGGATATACTTCCCATCTTTCTTTCCTTATCATGCGGCATTGATTCATCTTGAAGCATAATCCTTTGAATTCCTTCCACGCATTCGTACGCCCACATGAGCATTAGGTATCAGTTGTGCATCGACGACTAGTGATTCTATGGATGTGGTGCGAGATGTGATTTCAGTGCGCTGATGATGGGCTAGTCTAGAGGACTTGAGGCTGGGTTTTGACGGTAGCTTGAGCACAGAGATGTTGATTGTGTTAGTATGTGCGTTGGATTTATATGTCCGGTAGTGTCCCTATTAGTGGAATTTGTGGCTGTAGACTACGTGATGAGTATGATGTGACTACGAGACATGTTCATACGATTTGAATGTGACGAGAAGAGGTTTTCTTGAGGTGTAGAAAGAATTATTGGGTGCTTGATTTCCACCTTGATTTGACGTATAGTCTAGAGTTATGGGTGTGTTGAAGGATCCTTTTCATGATGTTTGGTTGAGGAGGGGAGTAGATTTTCATGTCGTGATATGAGTTCAAACTCAAGAAGATTAAGTGGATGTGTAATAGTTGTGATTGTGGAAGGGTATAGAAAGATTCCAGTTTGAGGCTAAGCAAGTGGGTTATCTCCTGCGGGATGTCCTGAGGTTGTGTGATCCCTAGATTGTGTTGTTGAGAGTCCTCCTTTGCTAGTGAATTATATATGTTGCAATTTGAGTTTGGATCGTATATGAGAGTTGGCTTGACTGTTACAAGGGTGAATGCGAGACTTGCAGATTATTTGAGATATTAGATGGGTTGTGTAACATGAGTTTATGAAGGATTAAGTTGAATTTCAGTGCGGATTTTGGCAGCAAAAGAGTATGGGTATTGTAAGTTATCAGATGATTTATTCCTTGGCTTTATGCCAAGTGGGGGAGTCTGTTATCGACGGGTTGATTGCACGATTATGTGTTGTATTGGGTTCAGTTTGAGGTATACTGGCGAATCAGTTATGACTTGAGAGGTTGAGATCGAGGATGACTCGAGTAAGGGAATTTCCGGATATGGGTTGTATTACACTCTATGGGTATATGGGAAATCATGGAATGATTGAGTGGTTACTCGTGAAGGATGTAGTGTTCATGGAGTAGAAATATGCTCGATTGCTTAGAGGTGTGAATTACTTCTTAGGGTGTTGGGGTACAACTGGGGCACAGGTCGTTCGGTCCGTTTGGGCGGTGCTATTGAGGTTCGAGTAGAGTGGATGACTCTCGAGAATGGTTCTAATGAAATCAAGATTTATACGTAGCAATTGAGAATGTTGTGGATTTGTATATGGCTAGAAGATGAGAGTTACATTGGATGGTGTCAAGACTCGCAGTATTTCTATATCCCTATGGATTCTACATTCAGTATCAGGAAGGTAAGATGAACAGCTTTAAATTCACAGAAGGTCTCTTCAGAGTGGGTGTTTCGGTTATGGTACTTTTGGGGTGCTTAAGAGGGAATTCAGCGGCTTATAAACCTTAGGGCGGTGTGGGTCTATGCTGAAGTTTGTGGGGCAAGTTTTGGTTAAGGATAATAGTGTACTAGCAAGGAAAAGTATCAATTGAAGGTAATCTAGAAGGAACTCAGAGAATTATGACAGTTTGGTAACGAGTTGGATCAGCATGGTAACGGATGTGATTGGCTCTTTCGATTCTTATGATGTAGTGAGTTTTTACAAGTGTTTTGCGGCGATACTCTTGGGTTTTGACGACCTGCGTGGCTTGGTTGAGTTAGAGAGGTTCAGTTTTGTCAGCTTGATTATGTGCAAATGGGCTTCAGAGTTCTCAAGGGTTTCTACCATGGTTCGAGGTGTATATTTTTTATTGATGTGTGGGGCATGATGCGTATTGCAATTTTCTCCTAGGTGGGATCAAATGGAAGGTCCTTGGCTAATTGAGCATGCGGTTGCTTGTGACTCGGAGTGGATTATGAAATGATGTTCTCGTATTTTTCATATGATGGCATGGTATGTGCGGTGTGGTGTGTGGTATTGAGATTTGCATGAGCAAGGTCAGTTCAGTTTTGAATAGAAGGTCATAAAATTCTTAGGCAGCAGGGACGGTTTTTGATGACTAGATAAATGATATTACTATTAGACATGGCTTTATGAGAGTGTAAGTTTCAGAAGGGGCACTATGTTTTGATTTATGGATACTTCATTGGTATTGTGGTACTCGTCTAATTGATCGACTATTGATAATCAAATTTCGCTTTGTGGCACAGAAGAATTATAGAAGTATTCCTCGTGGGATGATCGTGTATGAGAGATGTGTAGACATTCGGGCGGTGGAGTTGGGATCAAATATGGCGATTCATGTGTTCTATGGATTTGGAGTGTGGGAGTTCTCAGGAGTAGATTGTTTCGTGGTTGTGGACTGTGAAGATGTGGCCAAAGCTAGACAAATGATAGTATGCTTTATAGTTCAGTCATTGTGGACTTTCAGATTGTTATGTATCTATTTTTGGGTGACCAGAGTTGGTTTAGGGTCTATTGGTAGGCCCAATGAGGATGTGTGTTCTACACCGGGTCAGATTGGTTGGCTCCATACTGCTATTTTTGAGGGATGTGCCATTCGGTTGTTGTTGAGCTTACTTTTGTTCTGAAATGATTTGTGAGTTACTATTCTATTCTACGAGGAGTTGTGATTCGTTTGTTATAGACACACACGGTGCAGTTTTATTAGGGCTTTATAGCAGAATTTGACCGAGATTGGTATTTGGGTGTTGAATGATTGATTGCGCATCGGTTATGTTCATTCCGGACTATGCAATTGAGTTATTTTCTTCAGTGGTTATAGTCGTGCACTTTTGGTACAAAACGTCAAATTGCGAGTGGTTATTGATTTTGAGCATCGTGACTCGAGGTATTTCATACGGATCAGTGATTGGATGGGGTCGCGCATTGCAACGAAGTTATGTTGGGATATGATCATTTGTGTTAGATTCGTGTGTTTTGGTTCTACGGTGTGTGATGGGTTCTTAGCATTGTGTTGTGGTGGTACTTGTTAAGCTTGCGGGATGATTCCCTCATTGGAGTCATTTTCTATGTTTGAGCATGATTGAATTGTTGCGTATTGGTGCAAAGATTGCAGGGTTTACGGCTCCGGTTAGTATTGGTGAGCCATGTCAGTAGAGTAGGTTGTATTTGATAAAATGAGGTCGTCAGACCTAGAATGGGTGCTATCGGATTTGATTGCGGTATATTTGTAAGGATAATGTCGCTGATCGGCTTAGAAATTGGCTATAGTTCTTGTCGAAAGAGGGGGAGCTCCATGACTTGTTGATCTGATGAATGGTTATGAGTTTCTGCGTGTTTCTTCATCATCTGCAGTACACGAAGGCTTTAGAACGAGGTTTTGTTTGACATGAGGTTTATTACCGGTATTGGGTTATTTTGAGCAGCTACTGTGATCAAAAATCTTGCTACGAGTATGCGAGTCGTGTGGTATGTCGGGTGATTACATCTTGGGTTGTGGTTATGTCTTGATACAACTTGTTTAGACTTGTACAGTGTGTAGATGCGAAGTTCGGGTCTTGTAGTAAATTCCGGATGTAAGAAATTGGATTTTGTGGTTTACGGACTAAGGTTGAAGTAATGATCTTCAGTTATGTTGTGTTGTCAGGCCTATATGGTATAGGGTGACGTGGGATCACCCGCGGGTATGTGCATGTTAAGTTTACACGGCAGTTTGACGGCCTAGGAACAACTCTTGGCACATTTGAGGACGAACGTATGTTTAAGTGGGGGAGAATGTAACGACCCGACCGGCCATTTAAAGCATTTGCACTTCGCTTGGTAGTTTGGGGGCACGAGTAGCTCCATATGATGTATTAGGACTTATGTGCAAAATTTGAGTTCATTCCGAGTTGATTGATATGTTTCGGCGCGAGTTTTGGAAGTCGAAAGTTCGAAAGTTCATTAAGTTTGATTTGAGGTGCGTTTCGTTGTTTCAATGTTGTTATACGTGATTTGAGGCCTCGAATAGGTCCGTATTATATTATGGGACTTGTTGGTATGTTCGTACGGGGTGTCGAGGGGCTCGGGTGAGTTTCGGATAGGTTTGGGCTGTGTTGCGCTCGTTTTTCTTATGTTTCGACGTCGCTTCTTCAAGCCTAAATGGTACCACATTAAGCAAATGAGCTCAAATTCTGTTTTGATTGAAGCATTAGATCCGTATTTTAATTACGGAGGTATAGCAAAAATAATCGTCGAATTTGGACATCGTATGAGGATTTTATGGCCATTTTACTAAGAATTGGGTTACCAGATTTTTTTCAGATTAATTGTGAAATTGCCACTACTTCGTATTTAAAAATCTGCACTATTTTCAAATATTGAAACCAACATATCTCCTTCATTATAAGGTCAAACGGAGTGATTCAAAAGTCTATCTTGACTGAAATTTTACAAGAAATCCATTGGAGGCATCAAAAGTAAGTTTTGGAATCGTTCGGCATGCAAAACGAGGCAGAACAGCTGGACAAAATTATTAATATGGAAGGTTTGTTCATTTGGTCATATTTTGAGTTGGGGAGCTCGGATTTGGACAATTTTTGGAGGCGATTTTCACCATATGGGGTAAGTTTTCTATACTCAATTTTTGTTATACTTCATGAATCCATCTTCGTTTTTGGCATTTGATTGATGATTTCAAAGTGAAATTTGGGGGTTTTGTCTAAAAATTTATAAAGTAAATTTTGGAGTTTTGAACACCGATTTAGAGTCGGATTTGTAAAACTAGTATGATTGGACTCGTAATTGAATGGTTTGTCGGATTTTATAAGTTTTGTCGGGTTGCAAGGTACGGGCCCGGGTTGGGCCTTTTTGCCGATTTTGGGCTTTTGATTAAAGATTCGACCTTTTTCGATTGGGATTTGTTCCTTTAGATTGTTTGATGTATTTGATTTGTCTTTTTGGTTAGTTTAGAGCCGTTCGGAGGTCGGAACGTGGGTGATGGCATTTTTGGAGCATCGTTTGGCTTGCTCGGTAGTGGAATCGGCTTGTTCAAGATAAGTAACTCTTCTAAACTTAGTGTTGAGGGTATGAAACGCCAAATTATGTGTTGTGTGATTAGTATTGAGGTAACGCACATGTTAGGTTACGGGCGTGTGGGCGTGCACCCTGTGAGTTGTGACTCCCTTGTTTTCCCTGGCACTGACTAGATATCATGTTTGGAAAAACTATGAAAAAACTGAGCATTTTATCTCTGAGTTACTTCTTTATCTAATTGTCTAATGTTGTTATGAACTGATGTTGGCTTTTGATGTTGGACTCGACCTTTGTTCAAGCTCGTCACTACTTTCAACCTAAAGTTAGGTTTGTTACTAATTGAGTACATGGGGTCGGTTGTACTCATACTACACTTCCTGCACAATGCGTGCAGATTCTGGATGCCGATGTTGCTGTGGTCGATGGTTGCTGGATAAGAAGATGTACTTGCGTTCCGGTTGTAGCTGCCTCTTGTTCATGGTAGTTGTAGATTATAAAACTCTGTTTATGTACTTTTCAAACAGAAGATGTATTTACTTCATATCAGCTTTGTAATCTCTATTCTTAGAAGCTCTTGATTTGTACTACTAGTCCTTGAAGAAAAGTAATAGATCCAGATAATTTATTTTGTTTAATCGACTTGTCAACATTATTGGAATTTGATAGTTATTAGTTGGCTTACCTAGTGGGTTGGGTTAGGTGCCATCACGACTATATATATATATANATATATATATATATATATATATATATTATGCTCCATATGTTTCAATTTATGTGAATCTATTTCCTTTTTAGTCCATGCAAAAAAAAAATGACTTCTTTCTATATTTGGAAACAATTTACCTTTATGCAATGATTTATAGCCACAAAAAATATATGTGCATTATTTTACTCCACAAGTTCAAAAACATCAATTTTTTCTTAAACTTCATGCTTAATCAATTAGGTTCACATAAATTGAAACAGAGGGAGTATATTTTAATTATATAACATATATTTTTTATACAAAATATACAATATACAATACATTAATGGGGAAGTTGGAAAAAAGAATTTATAAAATAGATACTTTTAGGTAAGAGAGAATATTAAGAGAGATATATTAGTATACGTTTTAGGTGAGAGAATCTCAAGAGAGATATACTAGGGATATGAAAAGTTGTAAATTATAAAATAAATTATATTATATATAATTTTGTGAAAGTAATTGTAGAAAATTTGAATAAGTGTTAAAAAGATTTTATTCTATGTAAATTATATCACTACCATTTAAATTTTGACCTAGTTTGAAAAAAAAAATTACAAAACTGATTTGCGGCTAAGTATTAGGTTTCAAAGTCCTGACGAATGGTCAGAATTTCAAATTGTGGAGCAAAACCTGCGGATTGTTAGGCTTTATGGCCAAATTGTTCATTTGGCAAATCCAAATGGGAAGAAATTGCCTTATCATAAATCATGACGAATCGCCAGGCGAATATGAATTACCAGAAATTTCGCCACAAGATATTGACGATTGCTATAACTTACTATTATGCGAAAACACTGGCTAAATGGAATACTGAGTATTCATGAAACTAATTTTTTGGCGCAGAAAGCAAGAACATACAAAAGTTTTATTTTTTTCATATAATCATACAGAAAATACTACAGACGTACGAACATCCAGTTCATAGAGAAGATATAAACATAAAAGGATAGTATATTACAGCTGCAAACATATATTAAAACATATATAGCACTAGGGTTCATAATTTAACTCGTATAGAATAGCGGTAAACAAACCCTAAAATGGTCTGGAGACTTGGTGAAATATATAGATTCCCCATACATATAATCGTCTCGAAATCACATAGATCAGTTGGGTATGAGCTTGAAACGAGGCTTAGAAAGGGCAGGTGCTGGATCATATCTCCCATAATCCTTTGTGTTTGCCTTAAGAAGCCTTTCATGGATTTCATTCATCTCCTCATGGTGTAATTGTTCTCCTACTGACACTTCCTGTCATGAATTGGTATACGTATATCACAATTGTATTTCACTTATATATATATAATGATAGTATAAACAAAGATTACGCTATTTCGATCAATTATAACAGGTAACATGCCTTAGTTTTCCATGTTATTACTCCTTCTGTTTCAATTTATGCGGTACACTTTTCTTTTTAGTCTCTCTAAAAAAAAGACGACACCTTTCTATATTTAAAAATAATTGATCTTTGAGATTCTCATTTTTTTTTTCCTTAATGAAATAATTTATAACCATATAAATGTATATAGTTTATTTTAGATCTTTCAAAAGTTTTTCAACATAAAATGGGACCGAGGGAGCAATTTATTCCAATTATTATGGATGGTAACCTGCGATTCTCTTTTCCGTGGCTATATACTGTCAATGAATAATCAATTTATGTTAAATCATGAAGGACTGAAAGAGATTAAACTTCATTTCTTGCTTATTATTACTCCTTAGATTTACTCATCAATTGACAATCCAAAATAAGTAAACCAACAGCAAAAGCAAACCTTATGAGTTCCACCCAGCTCTTTTTTCTCAAAGTTGCTTACAAGTCTTGACTGTCGACCTGCATCATAATTCAAAACGAAAAACTTGTATAAAAAGCGCAATAGATTAACTTTGCCTGCTTTAGATTATGTAAAAAGAAAAAAGGCTGATTGTCAGACAGCTTGTGAAAATGACCTAAATACCAAAGAATAATTAATTTAACTTGACTAAAGAAAATAATCTGACAATTCCAAAGAATTAAGCTAGTTCCTTCTACTTGAGATGGTATATATAGACCTAAATACAAGACCAATATTCTTAAAACTATGATTTACACAACCAAAGTTGACTATTTATACGACTGCATGCAGTGCTGTTTCATTGGCTTTTTCCGTTCCACTTTATGTACATACGTTCAAAGTACAAGAGCCGGTGTGAATTAACACATAGAATTTAAAAAAAAAAAAAAAATTGAAATAAAATTTACATCTTTAGAAACTACATAAAAGGTATAAAGTCACAATAGCTTGCGCTTTAAAATATTTAAAACATATTTGCTTGTTGTTGCACCAAGAGTCGTTGAAAAAAAAACACTCTCTGCAAATAGTAAATGCGTCACACGAAATGGAACAACGGGAGTATGTTATTTCTTTGGAAAGAGTTATTCTCCATCTAGTAGCACGAAGGTCTCGATGGAAACAAAATAATTAAGTTGATATGTTGGAACAGAGAGAGTATTTTATTTTCTGGAACTAATTTTTCTCGATAAGAATAGACGTTGTTCGACCGAATATATATATAGAAAGAGAAAGAGAGGGGACAACCAAAAATGTTACTGTACAACTACAAGAAGAATCAAGAGTCCAATATATGTTGGATGCGTTTAACTCAATAAACCTACCTGCACATGAAGTGGACAAGAAAGAAGTAGAAATGAGAAGGAAGAAGAGACCAATTTTCTTGAGTAGCATGAGACCATCCATTTGTTCTTTTTCTTTCTTTCTCTTTCTTCGAAATGATCATAGAAGCAATGATACCTTCCCTCCTAGTTAAATCTCTCTCTATTGCACCAGATAACATTCAAATTATGTGTATTTGCTTTAAAGTAGAGTGGCAAGCTTAGAGATAAATGATTACTAATATTTTACTCTAAAGAATTCAATCCTTATGCTTTATGGTTTTATATAATTATATCATGAAAAGATGAGAGACGCCACTTTTCTTTTGTTGGGACACCAAGTCTAAAGAGTTAGTCATAGTGGATTAATATACTATACTACTTAATTAACAAAAATGATCCCTAACAATAAGTTTCACTATGCGCCCTTTGTTTTTAGCACGAAAGCTTATCTTCATATTTTCGACATCTCCTTGCAAATTGCCCCTCAACATCACATCCAAATATTCTTCCTCAACGTCATATTTTCTACATCTCCACGCACATACTCGTATAGATACTGATCAGTTTAACATCAGGGGTACGCTAAAAAGAAATTAAGAAGAAACAGGGAATTAACATAATGGACATGATTTATTACTTAGACAAATCTGAATGGCTTTTTATTTACAAAAGAATTGTTTTTATATATGACTGTGAGATTCTGTCAAAGTTGTTTGAATTTTTCCTACAAAAATTAGTTTAGTGACTCCCTGTGATACTTAGGTAAAGTTGAGTGAATACTTTGTTACAGAAAATAGTTTCATGACTTTGTCGCATAAAACCTGTGTGACCATCCTTGAAATTAGATCTTTAAATCTCCAACAAAAAACTTCAGAGCTCAACAAGAAGTTAATAAGCTAAAAAAGAGGTTATAAAGCTCGATTAACAAGGTCATGATTGTATTGGTCTTTTAAAAGATGAATTAGGTAAAGAATTAATTAGCATTCAGAGGTGAGTAGTGCTTTCAATTATCCAAGAAGACAAATACTACCCACCAAATGCCACTTTTAAAGGGAAGTGGCGATGGTGGAGGATAAAGAGAAGCACACTACTCTCCTTCTTTTAATATTCAAATGATACTAGTGCTTGTATATATTTGATAATTTCCTGCAAATCACTCATTTAAAGGGACACATTATAATAATTTGCTCATCTTTCTATCGGTTGGGCTGCTGTACACAAGAGCGAGCGACTTTAATTTGGGATATCAAACTTAAATTCTAACTTTTTGCACAATGATCAACGAAGGTCATTTTAATAAATAATAAAAACAGAAGAAGAGCAAGCTACTCCTAGAAAATAAGAAAATATATTCTTCTCAAATTTCAAAAATATTGACACTATTTTCTTGTTAGTCCATTTCGAAAAGATTGGTACATTTCAATATTTCCTTAATAAGAAGCATTTATAGCCACACAAGTGATATGACAAGCTTCATATCATAAGTTTCAAAAGTTTTATAGACACACAAATGTTATGGCTTATTTTAAACCACATATATATCTCCAAAGTTATCTCTTATTTATTAAAATTTATGTCAAGTTAAACTAAGACATTCTTTTTGAATCAGAGAGACATAACCAGTGGCGGATCCAGGATTTTAAAGTTATGGGTGCTCGCCGATAAAAACTTCAAAAGAAGAGGAAAATGAATTTACTTGTAGGTGCTCGCTCAATATTTATCTAAATATTTGTACAGTTGCCTATATAAATTTATTAATATGTTCAAAGTTAATGGATGCTTAAGCACCCATAACTCTCAACGTGCATCCGCCACTGGACATAACTGCAGCAGTGATTACAAGTTTACAATTATTGACTAAACACCTTTGACTTAGAAAAGGATGCAGATGCAGAGTTGGGATCCTGAGTCAATCATACTATAGAATGTGATGAAAGTGATGTTTGTCTTGTTGGCTTAAACATAAAATGATCATCATTTTTATCGAAATCGATCTAGATATGACGGTATGATTAAATTATTTAATTTGATATAAATATCGAAGGCAAGTAAATAATTTTTCGTTTCAATACACAATTTGCTATTGAGTAGGCTCTATATATGTTGCTAGACTTTAGATTATATAAGGTGGCCTTTGAACTAGAAATTCTCTTTTCTTTGAGGCGTCTACTCTGGGGTGGAATCCAACTTTTAGAAGACTATTACTCCCTCTGTTCCAGTTTATGTGAACCTATTTTCTTTTTGGTCCGTTCAAAAAAGAATGACCCCTTTCTGAATTTGGTAACAATTTAGCTTAAACTTACAATTCTACCCTTAATGAGAAGCTTTTATAACCACACAAATACTCTGGGCCCCTTTTTGACTTGTTTTGGACCACAAATTTCAAAAGTCTACATCTTTTCTTAAACTCCGTGCCCAGTCAAACAGGTTCACATAAATTATAACGGAGGGAGTACATGACTGGGAGGTGCCGAGGATTACATAGTTTTTCAAAACACTGGATCAAACCAAGCGACTGCAAGAGGGTATAGATACAATGAGATGGCAAAATTATTCCAGTGGAATTTTGCACAATTAATTCAGCATATAAAGATTTGAACCAGGAAGGATCTCAGATTACACACTGGCCATGTAAACACATTTGGAAAGTCAAAGGTACCATATAACGTAGCATGTTTTATATATATGGTATTTAGAGCTGTTTTGAGTCAGGATAACCTCAGAAAAAGGGGATTACCAATTTGCTCAAAATGCTACTTACGTGGACAGGATGTAGAGACAATCAACCATCTCGTTTTACATTAAAGAATTACTAGCCAGTTATGAGATTTGCTCATCAATCTCAGAGGTATTGGATGGATAATGCTTGGTAGTTGTAACGATCCAATCAGTTGTTTTGAGTAATTACGTCATGTTTTCCCTTTTGATACTTTACACATGTATGTTTATGGTTTTATGACTTACGGGGTTGATTAGTTTCGTTTCGGAAAGATTTCGGGTTGATTTGGACCCTTCGATTCTTGGCTTAGAAGCCTAAGTTGTTTATGTTGACCAATGGTTGACTTTTGTGAAAACGATCCTGGAATAGTATTTTGATGGCTCCGATAGCTTCGCATTATGATTTTGGACTTGGGTGTATGCCCGGAACCAAATTTGGAAGTCCATAGGTTGATTTATGTTGTTTTGCTGAAAATTGACAATTTGAGGTTTAGAAGTTTGACCGTAGGTTGACTTTTAGCAATCGGGTTCGTAACTGATTTTGGGAATTGGAATAGGTCTGTTATGATATTTAGAACTTGTCTGCAAAATTTGGTATCATTTGGAGTTGAACTGATAGGATTCGGGACGCTTAGTTGCAATTCTAGAAGTTCTTGAAATTTACTTTGAAATTCATATGTTTTGGTGTCTAATTCGTAGTTCTAGATGTTATTTTTGTGTTTTGATCGTGCGAGCGAGTTCGTATGATGTTTTTAGACTTGTGTAAATATTTATTTTAGAGCCCCGAGGGCTCAGATGAGTTTCGGACATGTTTCACAATGTTTTGGGCTGAAAAACATGATCTGGTATGATGATGCCTCTGGCGATTGCGACCTTAGCAAGGGGACCTCAGGTGTTGCAATTGCGATACCTGGGTTGCAATTGCCAATAGTGACAGGAGGCTGAGTAGTTCGCATTTGCGACAAAACAGTAGTATTTGCGATGAGGACGGGCTTTGCAAATGCGAAGCCAATGTCGCATTTGCGACCTCCTCTTAGGCTATCAGTAGCCGCATTTGCGAGGATTTCTTCACATTTGTGAGGGTTCGCAATTGCGAACCCATGTCGCAATTGCGACAATTGCAACTGATCAAAAGGGCTAGGAGTCGGGATTCTTCAACATATTCTCTCATTTTAGAACCCTATACTCGGTTGGAGGCGATTTGGAGTGAGGATTTTCATCCACAAATATTAGGTAAGTGATTCTAATCCATTTCCAACTATATTTCATTAACATATCTTAGATTTAACATCAAAATCATGTGAGTCAAAGAGGAAAATTTTGGAAAATTTTGCCAAGTTTTTAAAAATGAGAATTTGAGTTTTAAGAGTCGATTTGGACTCGAATTTTGAAACTAATCACATATATAAACTCATGGGGTTATGGGTAGTCGGAATCTACCATTGGATCCGGATTTGACTTGGCAGGCCCGGAACTTTTGTTGACTTTTTTAGAAAAATATAAAGATCATAGCTTTATCTCTTGTAATTATTTTCCTTGCATCGTTTAATAATATTAAGTCAACTTTGGTTAGATTTGAGTCGTGCGGAGGCAAATTTTAGGGGAAAAACTATTTTTGAGGGTTGAGTTGACCTAGTTGAGGTAAGTATCTAGCCTAACGTAGAGTGGGAGAACTATCCCTTGGGAATTGAGATTGATTGTGCTAATTATGTTATGTGAAATTCGTGTACGCAAGGTGACGAGTGGGTACACGGGTTATATGTGGTATTTGTTCGATTTAGATTATCTAGGCTCTTTCCATGCCTTTAATTGAATTGTCATATCATATTTTTAATTCTCATTATCAATGTATTCTTACTTGTGTTAGTCTATCTTTACATGCCTTATTTGACTTTGTTAACACATATTCTACATCTTACTTAACACTTTGCTCTTATGCCTTAGTTGAAGTTATTGCTTTCTGTATTGCATTGTAACATCCTTAATTGTTGGGTTGCTTTTATTTGAAGTCGTTATTTCGCGAATTATCTTCTTGTTGAGTTATTGGTGTTGAAGTTGTGAAAGTCGTTATCACATTGAGGCGAAGTTGTTAATTATTGAGATATATTCCTTGTTGATAAATTCACATTCATTGTTATTGTTGATATTCCTGTACACATTGTGGTTGAGCCATAGGTTATTGTTGTAAAAATATTGATATTGTTGATTCTGGCAAGTTGTGACATATGGGAACTTGTGGTGCAAGTTGTTATCGTGTTATGATATTGATGTACATGTGGCGATATAAGGATAGGGGTTAATGTACATGCGGCGGCATAAGGTGGGATTTATGTGCGTGTTTCTAGTAAGGGAATTACTTGAAGCCACGCGGTGTCATAAAGTGGATTAACGACCCGATCGGTTTGTTTGTGTAATTGCGCCGCGTTACCCCTTTTATTACTTCAAACATGTGTAAATGCCCAGTCCCCCAAATTCCTTCTCCGCGAACGCGATTCCTTCTCCGCGTTCGTGAAGAATGAAACCAAAACAGAAATTCTGAAATATATGACTTGGCTCTAAGCAGTCCGAAACACATCCGAGCCACCCGGGACCCGGTCCTACTGCACAACCAAGTCCATAAACATAAATCAACCATCCCTGCAAGTGATAAAATAGTAAAAGCATATACGGGGAGTCTTAATTAGGGGAACGAGGATCTAGAAAGTAAAACGACAAGTCGGGTCGTTACAAAATTGACCTAGAAGGATGCTCCGTTCAGATGGTCCGAGGAGTATGAGGCGAGCTTTCGAAAGCTCAAGACTTGTTTGGCTATAGCCCCTGTGCTGGTGTTGCCTACGGGTTCAAGGCCTTACATTATGTAATGTGATGCGTCACGTGTTGGGCTTGGCGCGGTGTTGATGCAAGACGGTAGGGTGATTGCCTACGCGTCTCGGCAGTTGAATGTCTATGAGAAGAATTATCCAGTCCACGACTTGAATTTGGCAGCTATTGTTAATTAATTGAATATTTGGCGACACTATTTGTACGGTGTCCCTTATGAGGTCTATACCAACCATCGGAGTCTACAGCATCTGTTCAAGCAGAAAGATCCTAATTTGCGGCAGTGGAGGTGGTTAGAGTTGCTTAAATACTATGATATCACTATTATATATCATCCAGGGAAGGCCAATGTGGTGGCAGATGCCTTGAGTCGAAAGGCGGAGAGCTTGGGTAGCTTAGCATATCTTCCGGCAGCGGAGAGGCCACTAGTTCTATATGTTCAGGCCTTGGCCAATCAGTTTGTTAGATTGGATGTTTCGGAGTCCAGCTGGGTTCTTGCTTGCGTGGTTTCTCGGTCTTCTTTATATGATCGCATCAGAGAGCGTCAGTATGACGACCCCCATTTGCTTGTCCTTAAGGAAACGGTGCAACACAGCAATACCAAGGAGGTTTCTATCGGAGATGATAGTGTATTGCGGATGCAGGGGCGGTTATGTGTGCCCAATGTAGATGGGTTGCGTGATTTGATCCTTCAGGAGTCCCACAGTTCGCGGTGCTCCATTCATCCGGGTGCCGCTAAGATGGATCAGGTTTTGAGGCAGTACTATTGGTGGAGGAGATTGAAGAAAGACATAGTGGAGTATATAGCTCGGTGCCTAAATTGTCAGCAAGTGAAGTATGAGCATCAGAGGCTAGGTGGTTTGCTTCAGATACTTGAGATTCCCTAGTGGAAATGAGGGCGTGTTACAATGGACTTCGTTGTTGGGCTCCCACTAACTCAGAAGAAATTTGACGTTGTATGGGTGATTGTGGATAGATTGACCAAGTCGGTTCATTTTATTCCGGTGGTGACATATATTCTTCATAGCATCTAGCTCAGATCTATATCTACGAGATTGTCCGACTTCATGGCATGCCGGTATCCATTATGTCTGACTAGGGCACGCAGTTTACATTGCACTTTTGGAGAACCATGCAGCTTGAGCTAGGTACATGAGTTGAGTTGAGTATGGGATTCCACCCCCAGATGGACGGGTAGTTCGAGCGCACCATTCATATATTGGAGAATATGTTTCGTGCCTATGTTATGGATTTCGGGGGCTCTTGGGATCAGTTCTGACCGCTTGCGGAGTTTTTCTATTACAACAGCTATTAATCGAGTATTAAGATAACTCCTTATGAAGCCCTATATAGGAGACGGTATCTCTCTCCAGTTGGGTTGTTTGAGCAGAGAGAGGCTAGGTTGTTAAGCACAAATTTGGTTCGAGATGCCTTGGAGAAAATCAAGTTGATTCAGGATCAACTTCGTACAGCCAAGTCTAGACAGAAGAGTTATGCTGATGAGAAGGTTCGTGATGTAGGATTTAGAGTTGGAGAGCGGGTTTTGCTTCGGGTTTCACCCATGAAGGGTGTCATGAGATTCGGAAAGAAGGGCAAGTTAAGACCTAGGTATATCGGACCTTTGAGATCCTTGAGAGGAATGGTGAGGTGTGATACAAGCTTGCATTAATGCCTAGCTTATCTGCAGTTCATCTGGTGTTCCATGTTTCGATGCTCCGGAAGTATTATGGTGATCCATCTCATGTTTTAGACTTCAGTTCAGTCCAATTGAACAAGGATTTGACTCATAGTAAGGAGCCAATGGCTATCTTGGATAGACAGGTTCTGAAGGTGAGACAAAGAAATATTGCTTCGGTAAAAGTTCAATGGAGAGGTCATCCGGCCGAGGAGGCGGCCTAGGATAACGAGAACAACATGCGGAGTCGTTCTCCTCATCACTTCAGGTATGTCTTTATGCACATTCGAGGACGAACATTTATTTTAAGAGGAAGAGAATGTAACGACCTGACCGGTTGTTTTGAGTAATTGTGCTCTGTTTCTCCATTTTATGCTTCACACATGTGTGTTTATGTTTTATGACTTACGGGGTTGATTAGTTTCGTTCCGGGAAGATTTCGAGTTGATTTGGACCCTTTGATTCTTGGCTTAAAATCCTAAATTGTTTATGTTAACCAATGGTTGACTTTTGTGAAAATGACATCGGAACGGTATTTCGATGGCTTCAATAACTTCATACCGTGATTTTGGACTTGGGTGTATGACCGGAATCGAATTCGGAAGTCCGTAGGTTGATTTATGTTATTTTGCCAAAAATTAGCAATTTGAGGTTTAGAAGTTTTACCGTAGGTTGACTTCTAGCTATCGGGTTCGGAATATGATTTTAGGACTTGGAATAGGTCCATTATGCTATTTAGAACTTGTCTGCAAAATTTGGTATCATTTAGAGTTGAATTGATAGGATCCAGATGCTTAGTCGCAATTCTAGAAGGTCTTAAAATTTATTTTAAAATTCATGCGTTTAGGTGTCCAATTCCTAGTTCTAGATGTTATTTTTGTGTAATGATCACGCGAGCGAGTTCGTATGATATTTTTAGATTTGTGTGGATGTTTGGTTTAGAGTCCTGAGGGAGAGTTTCGAACATGTTTCGGAATGTTTTGGACTGAAAAATAGGATCCGGTATGCTGATGCCTCAAGTGCCGCATTTGCGAACACCACGGTCGCAATTGCAACCTTAGCAGGGGGCTCAGGTGTCGCAATTGTGATACCTGGGTCTCAATTGCGAATAGTGACAGGCGGCTGGGTAGTTCGTATTTGCGACAAAACAGTTACATTTGCGATGAGTACAAGCTTTACAAATGTCTTAGGCTGTCAGTGGCCGCATTTGCTGGGATTTTTTTGCAATTGCGAGGTTCGTAATTGCGAATGCATGTCGCTATTGCGATAACTGCAACTGATCAAAAGGGTTGGGGGTCGGGATTTTTCAACATATTCTCTCATTTTAGAACTCTAGATTCGGTACGAGGCGATTTAGAGAGGAGATGTTCATTTACAAATATTGGGTAAGTGATAGAATTCATTTTCAACTATATTTCATTAATATATCTTAGAAAGTAAGCCACGCGGCGTCATAAGGTGGGTTGAAGTGCGTGTAGCTATTTCGAAAAAAATATTTTCAAAACTATCTAAATGTAAGGCTCATGCGGCGGTTTAAGAAAAGATTGTGATTGAAATTAAGAAATGTGAATACGAGGCGGTACCTGGATTGTGATTCTTATAGTATATGAGGCGGTACCTCGGTAGTAATTCTTGTTGTGCATCTCATGTTGAAAAGAGTTATTGGTGGAATAGTTCTTGTTGCTTTTATTCTTCCTTATCTTATCAGTTTTGTCCATATTTGACTATTGTGGTTCTCTCTATTTTCTTCCTTCTTGCTAACTCTGTGCTTACAATTCTGTCATTAGCCCACGTTATTAACCTGCTTCGTTATCACTTATTTCTCCATTTTTCATTGCTTCTCGTTATTATATTTTTCTTCTTTTATTTATGTTCTAGTAGGTGTCTTGATCTAGCTTCGTCACTACTGTATCTGGTTAGGCTCTATACTTATAGAGTACCGTTGTAGTGTACTCATACTATGCTTCTGCACATCGTCTTTGTGCAGATCCAGGTACGTCTGCTAGTGCTAGATGTTAGTGTTTGATTATAGCTGCTATCCAGAGACTTAAAGGTATAACTGCTCAGTGTCCGCAGACCTTGGAGTCACCTTTCATATCATTTCATTTTGTTGTTTTTCTTTCAGGCAGTGTTGTAGTAGACATTCTAGACTACTCTATAGAGCTTTTGACTCAATTCCGCCGGTTTTGGGAGAGTTGTGGTTGAGATTCTATTTTGGAATTTTATACGAGTTTATCAGTCTTGTTTTAGTATTTCTGTTTGATTATTTCTATTAAGTTATTATTATTACACGTTAGGCTTAACTAGTCTTACAGACTAGGTGCCATCAAGACATCCTAAGGCAGGAAACTGGGATCATGACAGTAGTGGCGCATCTAAAATTTTCATCAAGGGGTGTCAAAATATAAACAATTAGATACATAGAAAAGTCAAGAGAAGTCAACGTATAGTAAATATACATAAAATAAAAAAAATTATCTAGCAAAATAGTGTAATTTTCTAGCGAAGGGGTGTCGCTTGATGCCCCTTGGTTCAATGTGACTCCGCCACTGCGTGACAGTAGTACTTCCGAAGTTGTGACATGTTGGAATAAAGGGGGAAACTATAACCGAAACAAAGACAGGTAGAAAATTGTCCCACCAAGCATTTGGTGGACAGTATGGAAGGAGAGGAACTCAAGGTGTTTTGAAGATGCAAAGAGTACTCTACAAAAGAACAAAATGGATTGTATTTTTCTTTTTTATTTTTGGTGTATATCTTAATACATAAACGATCCTGAGGATATTTTGAATGTACTAGGTTCCTTGTAACAAGTTGATTTTTGTGTGAATATCAATTAATTAATGTTTTTTTAAGACTAGATTAAAGATTTAGAGATTACATGAAAGTATTATAAATCATAATTTTATACTTCGTTAAATTCATCTTCAAAATTTGAATATATTATAGACAAAGAAAAAAAATTACTTGACTCATGAACAACTCAGCATAAAAAGAAACTTCACCTCATCAAATGGACTACAATCCAACAATCTAAGGAGAATGGGGGATTGGGGATCCACAATTTAGCTCAAAAAAATAATGTTTTACTAGGTGCACTAGCATGGAGACTATTTTCATCTCCAAAGTCCTTATCGGCATCTATCCTCATTAATAAATATTTCTTACAAATCAAGCACCAACTCTTTTCAAATATTTGGAAAGCAGTGACCTTAGGCTGAAATTTTTGCCAACGAGGAATAGTATGTCATGTGGAAAATGGCCAACACATTACATTCTGGACGGAACCTTGGCTAGGGCCAAATCTCATATTGAGAACACAAATAGAAGGCCCGTTACAACATACTGACCGAAACTCTACACTCTCAAGTTACTTAACACAACAACAAATTAACATCCATGGCCTTCCTTTTGAATTACCACCCAATATAGAAAAACAGTTGAAAAACGTATATGTAGAACCTCTTCGTAATCCACACGCCTATGATAAAATTATATGGGGACTCACTCCACATGGCAAATTCACTGTTAAGTCCCTTTACAAAATTTTAAATCAAAACCATGCAACTGGCAACTTTAACTGGATATGGGCTTTAACATTACCACCAAAAATTCAATACTTCTTATGGTTAATTTGACATAATCGTCTACCAACAACTCCCTATCTACATAGACTCAAAATCACCTCATCACCACTCTGTCCTCTTTGCCACCAACACAACGAAACCATTGCTCACATATTATTTAAATGCACACATGCCACAGCCATATGGCACACTCTAGGAATTATGCCCAACTTCAACACTCATGCAGATAATATCACCTCTCCCATCCAGGACATTTACATGCTCATCCACTCAAATATTCCACCACCAACACACACACCCTCCCACATACTCATACTTTTCACCCTCTAGAACATATGGAACTGCCGCAACAAATACATTTTCCAACATGTTAATATACAAAACTCTTTTCAACAAATTGTCACTAATGCTAACGAATATTACTATATAATCCAAAAAACAACAACCACATACACAAATAAGGAGTCTCTACATCAAATGGGAACCACCTACTACCGGCACTTTCAAACTTAATACAGATGGTTCTTTCAATACACATCCTCCTAGCTATGGGATAGGAGGAGTATTCAAAAACTCCACGGGTGACTGGATATTAGGATTCACTGGAAGCAGACCTACAGGAGACCTTACTTCAATGGAACTCTGCGTCTTACTCCAAGGCTTACATCTAGCATGGCAACAGAAACTCTTACCACTGGAAATCAATATCGGCTCCGCTGAGGTAATTTTTATGCTAAAAAATAATAACATGCAGCACTCATTACTACTCTCTGGTTGCAGATACTTGCTACGCCAGCTGGGTAGCCCGCACATTATGCATACATACAGGGAGCAGAACAGTGTAGCGGATAGCTTAGTAAAATATGGAGCATCTATAAACCGAGGAACAACCTTGCAAGTGCTACAGGAGCCGCCAACGTTTTTGGAAAAAGCATTAATGCAGACCAACAAGGCACTATCTACTTAAGAAAAACATCTATTGCGGCTCAGCCTGCTCCTCTTATTTTTTGTCTAGATGATCCATCTAATGAATGTACTTCTGTAGAACCTGATCAACACCGGCAACACCATTTCCCCACATGCTCTTTTTGTAACCCGGGGAAAAATTCTGTCAATGCTCCTTGTAATGTAACAAGTTTTTAATATAAAGCAATTTCGTCGGTTGACCAAAAAAAAAATACCAGCGTCATTCCTTTTTGAATGGAGGAATACCAAGGAGTTGACTAGACTATAAAAAAAACATAACTAACTTGGAGCTGATTTCAATGGGTGATTGTAGGGGTGGCAAACGGGCGGGTCGGGTCGGATATGAGCGGGTCGAAAACGGGTAATTAAAAAAACGGATAAATTATCCGACTCGACCCATATTTAATACGGATAAAAAACGGGTTAACCGGCAGATAATATGGATATCCATATTATCCATCCCTTCTTGAATATGATCACTTTTGGGAGAATTCCTAATCACCCAAACTTGAAGAACCCCCAATTTGAAGCTTCACAAACGTAAAAGTTAAACTCATTACTTATCCATTGGTTATCCATTTTCTAAGTGGATAATATGGTTCTTATCCATATTCGACCCGTTTTTAAAAAGTTCATTATCCAACCCATTTTTAATGGATAATATGGGTGGATAACTGTTTTCTTTTAACCATTTTGTCACCTCTAGGTGATTGCATGACATCGGTAATTAAGAAACTTTATTGATTACAAATCCGGAAATCGAATTACACGAGGCAGAAAAAAAAATAAAAATAAAAAACTAGTCCTTTACAGGAAGATCATGATTTGGGTGTTGTAGAATCATCAACTGGATGCCAAAAACGATTATAAAGCCACAACTTATCAGCTTCCACAGCATATCCTTCTTGATTACGATGCCAACTATAATAAGCATGAGTTCTATTCTTGATATCAAGAGTAGCATGACCAAAACTAGCCTCTCGAAATGCAGAGTACTCTGGCTGTGGCTCTGTCATGCTGAAAAATGTGTTAAAAAATCAGTAACCTGTCACTAATGCAACTAGAACAGATGAAAACCGTTTACTCATAGTTTTTGTAATTTCTTTTTTCAGTTGTCAATTGGTGTTCAGTGTACCGCGTATCTAGTTTATGCTTTATATGAATATCTCAATGTTCAAGATTACATTAAAGAACGAGGGGAATCGAGTTGGATCAATCATACCTATTGGCGAGGCCTTCAATATTTCCACCATCACCAATTGTTATGTATATAGGGGCAGACTGATCGTGAATTGGAGTGCATTTTCCATTGACAATGTTGTAAGCCACATTGGATACACGTTCCTGAAAAACAAAACAAAGTAAACGTTTTGTATTGACAGATATCACTATGATTTTAGCTGCATAATATTGGTGCATGACATACCGATCGCTCATAAGCATGAACATGACCTGCAAAAACAACATCAACTTTGTACTGCACAAACCATGGCTCATACATTACTCTCATGGTCTCCCCTTCCATATAGTGATAGTTGTAGCTGTTATACCACGGCGAATGCAATAGAACAATCAGCCATGGTGTCTCGCTCCTATTAACTTTCAGTAGCTCTTCATAAAGCCATTGATATTGTGGAGTGTACATGCCTATAATTGATAAGACGACGAAAACTTCATATAAAAGAATTGGAAAATCCATGATCCACACTTTAGAATATCTAATTGCTTCTGCTATTAAAAGGAAAGGAACTTATAAAAGACCTACTTCCTGGAATCATAAGGCACAAGACCTTAAATATATTTTCTGGCCAATTATAACGACGTCTGTAGTTCTGTAGTCTGTACTATAGAAGGAAAAGGGACCAAGAGACTCATCACTGAAGGACATAATTTATGTCCTAAATGCAACACCAGAATCAGCAATAGAATCTTAAATAGATAAAGTAAATAGACATTGCACTTCTCATAAGTATGTATGACAATAACCTGTGAAATGTCAATACTCTTACCATAAGCTGAATATGAGGACAAAACTATGATGTATGCTGATGCTCTCTTGATTGAATACCAAAAGGGAGCTGTACTGTTTGATGATTTATAAGGGACACGATATCGATGAGTATAGGGCTTAAATGGTTTTGTTTCCCCCTGCAGAAAAATCACCAACATGTTTGTTAGAATTTCCTTGTAAAATCATAAAGGTAAAACGTCCAAGAGTACGGTTTAAAACAGTGGCAGAACAACACCATATTTTCAGTTCATTTCATTTTATTAACTACTTCACCATATTCAGTTCTTGAAACCAAAGCTGCTTTTTTATTCCTGTCATCAGTCCTAGATATTTTATCGTTGTTGAGCGTGCAAGATGAAGCTGGTGTGACTTGGCGCGAATCTACTCAAACTAGAAGTAGAAGAGCTAACTCTGGTTAAGACAACCTAGTGATTTTGTGAAGAATGTAGAATGCATGGTACTAACAATTGTTGTGTATTTCCTTTTAAACTACAACATGCCGAAGGTCCAGAAATGCATTAAATTTTCTCAATATGCTCATATAAGCAGTTTCTTGTCAGTAACATATTATTACTCAGCTGAAAACCAAAGGCTGGAGAATGACAAAAGCAAGTCAAGTTCAAGTTAAGGAAAACTGAATTTGCATGACTTACAATTTCAGGAGCAAAATCTATCTCATGATTCCCTGTTGTCCAGATCCATGGTTGATAAGCAACACTTCTCTCTACAAACCTTCCCCATGTATCCCATCTTGTGTTGTCATGATTAGGATAGTTATCTGCATAAGATAAGTCGCCAACAAACAACACTGTCTGCCCCTTGATTGGATTTAATTCATAATGTGTGAGCGTCCTATTTGAATCAAAACTCTGACCAAGATCCCCTGTAAGATAAATGCAGCTTAGATTGGGAAAAAACTACAGAAGTGGTAGCAACAATATCGACGAACCTCTTTTTTGTCCTTATCATTTTTCCATGAACTATCAATGCACAATGAAATTGATACTAAACCAGGTTCAGATTTTGGATTTTGAAGCATAGTTTGTGAGTAATACTCATGTAACAAAGTTCATTTATTGTGGTTAACGACGAACTAAAGTTAATTTAGTACTATCATTCAATCCTAGATACCGAGTATACATCATATTATATGCTTCTCCCTCATTTTAGTACCCTTGAGAAAGCACAGTGAACCTCAAAATCTCCACTGAAGGAATAAAAGAAGCCGAAATCGCAGTGCCAACATAATTAGCTCAAAAAGAATTAAATCGTACAGCAATAGTTTGGTTGAAATGGTTACCTATAAGTCCAAAAGTATAAGGAACATCAGGGCCAACTTGTGGAGGAGTCACAAACCAAAAGGTTCTTGGATTATGACCGATCCCCACCTCATAGTAATATTTGGTATTGAACTGCAAAATGTTGTGTTTATACCGTTACAAAAGGTAGATATGATGTATACTATATAACAATGCACGATGCGCCAATGGAGAATAACTAAATGTAGAAACCACAATTATTCCCAAAGATTTGAAGAAAGAAAGAAGGTTTGATTCACCTTCAAATGCTTAATTATGCAGTGGTGGATGTAACCAGAAGTATAATTGTAGAATGTGTAGGTAGTAAGAGTTCCCTTGGCCTTATTCTTTTGCTTGCTGTTGTTACTCCAGTATAAAACTGTACTTGAACCAGGTTCATCCATTGTCACCCATGAGACAATCATTGCCTTACCAACATGATCTCCTTGTGTTATGTGAACCTTATCCCAAGAAAATCGCAACAAAATCAATATTCAATAGGTATAACTACATTCCATTAATAAGAAACAAAATGGTATTGCAGCTTGTCCTTGCCGGCAATGAGTGCGAAAACCTGCCTTCGACTAAAAAAAAACACACACACACACACTCGCACCAAGTTCATAGCCATTGAATATAATGATGAGTGGATGCAATTATATTCACTTATTGTAAAATCATAGATCCGCCTCTACATCAAAAGCAGAGAAAGTATTCATCAAAAGCAGTGAGTGAAAACTAGACATGAAAAACGCAAAGAGATTGAAATAACCTGTTGAGGTGCATTATAGCCAGGAGGCACACTGAAGACATCACTGTCCATAGGCATATCAATGGTCTTCTCAAGTTTCCTAACAAAACTGCTTGTAATTCCACCTCTGCATAAAATGGATGCATTGATAATCAAACCAAAAACTGCAAGAATACAACACCCAAGAAAACTTGTTCTTGACACACCCATTTTCGACCTCAGCTTGAACTCTCTGTTTAACACTAGTGACAGTACCATCTTCTTATGGCATCCCTCCCTCACCTATATATATGGGATTTTGGGAAGTGTTGATATACCAGATTATGGGGGTATAAGCTACTAAAATTACGGGGAATATTCTACTTTCTTTAGTATGTGAATGTGTCAAGCGGTTTCAGTATTCTACGTTTTCGCTTGGCGTTTTTATCTTTCCTTTAACTCGAGTACGAGTGGGAAATCAAGAAACAGACGAGGAAAGACTAGAATCACAAGACTTGCTAATAAGTCACGGGAAAAATTGCATCTTTTTAATTAATGAATGTGCCCCTACGCAGTTAAGAAAAAAGTTTGAAAATGGGGTGAAAACTATTAATTCACTTAAAATAATTTTTAAAATTTTTAATTTATTTTTGAACCAAGGGAATCAGTCTCTCTACCTTGTAGGGTTCAGACCCTACTTGTGGAAATAAATTAGGTTTGTTATTATTTTAAAAATTTTATTCATATTTTGTAAATATAATGACCAAACTAGTATCCGCAATTGCAAATACTGAAATATTATTTATGGCCAAATGAGATCTTTTCCATTTCAAACAATCAATTGGCTTGAAATAAAAGTTTTTTTATTCTCTTAGGACAAATAAGTTTATTTGCTTCTGTTAACACTGATATGGGCTGCTCATCTAAAGGAAAGGAAATGGCCCAACAACACTGAGACACTAGAAATGGCCCACTTGGCCCACTTGTATTTTGTATTTCTTCATTCTTTCATTTCTTTTCATTTTACACATTTTAGTAGTGTAAATATAAATACTTAGTCATTATGTACATTAAAAATAATAATGAAAATAGAAGGGTCGAGTTCCTTAATTGAACCGACTCATGTTCTCTCTTCTCTCTCACCCTAGCTAGGGTTTTCTTAATTTCTTTTCCACGATAACTGCTGATTCTTCAATCTAACATGGTATCAGAGCGGGAATCATGATTCCTTGCTTCATTAGCTTCAATCCGATGTTACCCTTGCCTAAAGTCTTGGAGGATTTCATGTGCGTTTCTGGTTGATCAAAGATTACTACCAAATCGAGGATTTTTCCATCAAAACTTGGGGACTTCTCCATTTTCGCTTTCAAACGACTGGTATCTAGTAGAAGTTGTCTATTTTCGAGGTCTACTTCAGTGATTTCTTCAAATTCAATTTCTAGGTTTCCATCTTCAGAGAAGACTCTTCTTCTTCGAGTCTGTGAAGAAGGCTGGTAATATCTTTCTTATTCAACTTCGAATTTGTACAGTTCCGATACTGTTGCAGCATATCCCTATAGAAATTGTGTTAATTCAATTGTTAGCAATTCGCCTCATCTTGCTGAAGTTGATTTTTTTACTGCATGGGTAGTATCATGGAAAACATAGGTTCACCTAGTAGTACAACCTCTGAAGGTTTTACTCCCTTTACAATTGATCTGTCTCATCCTTTATATGTACGTCCGTCTGATAGTCCTGGTAGTCAACTAGTGTTTGTACTTTTCAATGGTTGTGGTTTTGTTCTATGGAGAAGCAGTATGCTTACCTCCTTATCTGCAACGAACAAATTAGGTCTCCTAGATGGTAGGGTCTCTCAACCAACACCTGATTCTCCCTATTATCCATATTGGGAAAGGTGCAATGATATGGTGAAAGCATGGATAACTAACTCTGTATCTAGAGAAATTGCTACCAGTGTCATGTATCTTAAAACTTCAAGAGAAGTTTGGAAAGACATTAATGAGAGGTTTGGTCAATCAAATGGATCAAAGTACCTTCAAATACAAAGGGAAATTAGTATCACAAGCCAAGGTTCATCAGACATTGCTACTTATTTCACCAAGCTTAGGAGCCTATGGGATGAACTGAACTCCTCTTATGTTGGTCCAGTGTGTTCCTGCGGGGCACTTCCAAAATTCATAGAAGATCAACAGTTATTCCAATTCCTAAATGGTCTGAATGAGTCTTATTCCACTGTTAAGAGTGCTATCATGGTGATGAATCCTCTACCTCCCATAAGCAAGGCTTACTCACTCCTCCAACAGGATGAGAGTCAAAAGGAATCTCTTTCCAATGTTTCCAACTTTTCTGGGGTCTCTGCTTCCTTTTCTGTCACTCCTGCTCAGTATAACAACAATAAGAACTTTACCCAAAGAGTCAATTTTGAACCCAAGAAGAATATCTCCACAGTATCATGCAAATACTGCAAGAAACCTGGACACACAGTGGAAAAATGCTACAGGCTGCATGGTTTTCCCCTGACTTCAAGTTTACTAAGGGTAAGAAGTCTGCTTCTTGTGTCCAAGGAGATGTTCTCTATTCTCAATCACCTTCTGGGTCAAATCAGACTCCTGGTAATTTTACTTCAACTCATGGTTTTACTAAGGAGCAGTATCAGCATCTCCTCACTTTATTCCAGCAAGTTCAGATCTCCCCTGCTGCTACATCATCTATCCAATCAGATGAGGATTCTTGCTCACTTTGCAGGTTTGTTTACTGCTTATGTTGTAGAATCTGTAGATTCTCATGTGTGTGCTTCTTCATAATCAAATCCAAACCCTTGGATCTTGGATTCAGGGGCCACTAATCACATGACTCCACACAAACATCTGCTTTATAATGTTGTCACCTTACCTAAACCATTCCTTGTCACCTTACCTAATGGATACAAGGTTAAAGTTATATCAACTGGCTCTTTGCATCTAAGACATGATATAATTTTACTTATTGTCCTTCTAGTTCCATCTTCTCATTTCAATTTAATTTCTATTCATCAACTCCTTACTCAGCTTGATTGTATAGCAGTACTTACCAAATTCCATTGTTCTCTACAGGGCCCTTCTCTGAAGAGGCCACTGGTAATTGGTAAAGCTGCTGGCAGGCTCTACTATCTTCATCCTGATGGAGATTTATTTCCCAACACAAGTTCTTCTGTGCCTTCTGTTGTTACTACTACTTGCAATGAATCTGTTTTTAATATAGGTTCAATTCCATGTAATAAGTCTGTTCCTGCACCTTTACATCTTGATGTTTTACCTAGTTGTAATCAGACTTCACTTGTCAATAAGATGGATGCACTTTGGCATCAAAGATTGGGTTACATGCCTTTTCATAAGATGCAGTCTATTTCTTTTCTATCTGATAAAGTCTCTGCCAAACAACCTTTTATATGTTCAATTTGTCCAATGGAGACAACAAAGACTTCCTTTCCATGACAGTACCATTCATTCTACCAAACTTTTCCAACTTGTTCACATTGACATCTGGGGACCATATAACACTAAAACATACAATGGTTTTAGGTATTTTCTCACCTTAGTTGATGATTTTACTAGAGTCACTTGGACTCACCTTCTTTCTTCCAAAAGTAATGCTTTGTCAATCCTTAAGGCTTTCACTTCCATGGTAAAGGTTCACTTCAACTCTTCAATACACACTTTTAGATCAGATAATGCTTTTGAACTTAGGAGCAGTTCTGAAGCCATTAGTTTCTTTGCTTCTCAGGGCATTCTCCATCAAACTTCCATTCCCTATACTCCACAACAAAATGGTGTTGTGGAGAGGAAACATAAACATCTTTTAGAAGTCTCAAGAGCCCTACTTTTTCAATCCAAACTGCCCCTGAAATTTTGGGGGGAATGTGTTCTCACTGCCACATACCTTATCAACAGGATGCCTTCACCACTTCTTCTTAAGCTTTCCCCTTTTGAAAAGTTGCATGGCCATCCTCCTTCCTATGACCATTTGAGATCTTTTGGGTGTCTCTGCTTTGCTACCTCTCCTAAGGTAGGCAGGGATAAATTTCAATCTAGAGCCATTGCCTGTATTTTCCTAGGCTATCCTTGTGGTAAGAAGGGTTACAAATTGCTCAATTTGTCTAACTGTTCTATTTTTCACTCTAGGGATGTGGTCTTCCATGAACACAATTTTCCCTATTCTTCTTCCCCTCCTTCTTCTTCTCACTTTCATATGTTACCTACCACTTTTGTGGATGACCCAGCTCCTCCTTCTGTAGTTACTCCCTCTACTAAACCTCCTGCTCCTCCTCCCAGTTCTTCTCCTTCCACCACCATTATTCCTGATCTTACCCCCAGTTCTCCTCCTTCCACCACCATTATTCCTGATCCTCCTCCCTTAAGGAAGTCCTCCAGAACTGTCATACAACCCTCTTATCTTAAGGATTATGTTTGCTCCTCTGTCCATTCCAACCCTGTTCCTACACAACATAAAATCTCTTCCAGTGAAGCTCACTTGCATGAACCTCAGTTCTACCAGCAGGCTGCAGGTAATCCTGCTTGGCAAGAGGCCATGTTAAAGGAATTCCATGCTCTTGAGGCTAATCAGACTTGGGACATTGTCCCTCTCCCCCAAAATAAAAAGGCTATTCCCTGCAAATGGGTTTACAAGATTAAACAGAGGGCGGATGGGTCTATTGAAAGATACAAAGCTAGGTTGGTTATTAAAGGTGATACACAGAGGGAGGGCATAGATTTTACTGAGACTTTCTCCCCTGTTATTAAGCTCACTACCATCAAATGTCTTCTGACTCTTGCCATCTAGAAAGGTTGGACTGTGTACCAGCTGGATATTAATAATGCTTTCCTCCATGGTGATCTTCATGAAGAAGTATATATGAAAATTCCCCCTGGTCTTGATGTCTGCTCTGCCTCTTCTTCAGCTCCTCTAGTCTGCAAACTCAAGAAATCTCTATATGGCCTTAGGCAGGCTTCCAGACAATGGTTTTCAAAATTGTCTGAAGCCTTACTCTCAAGGGGCTACATCTCTAGTCTCAATGACTACTCTCTCTTCACCAAATTCTCCTCTGGTTCTCTAGTGGTTATGGCTGTCTATGTTGATGATATACTATTGGCTGGTGATGACCTTGCTGAAATGCAATCTCTGACGTCCTTTTTGGATGATCAATTCAAGATTAAGGACTTGGGTTCAGTCCACTATTTCTTAGGCTTGGAGATTTCCAAGACTCCTCAGGGTTATGTCATGAGTCAACACAAATATACTTCTGACCTTCTAGCTGAGTTCAAATGCAATCATTTTTCTGCTGTTTTGACTCCTTTAGACCCTCCTGTCAAGCTGACCATGGACATGGGTGATCCACTGCCTGATCCTAGCTTGTATAGAAGGCTAATTGGCAAACTCAACTTCCTGCAGCACATTAGGCCTGACATCTCCTTTTCTGTACAACATTTAAGCCAATTTCTTCAGAAGCCTCATGTTCCCCACATGATGGCTGGTTTACATGTTCTTAGATATCTGTTGGCTGCTCCTTCTCAGGGTGTGCTCCTCTCCAATTCTCCTGATTTATCTCTTATTGCTTACTCTGACTCTGATTGGGCATCTTGGGCTATCTCTCGCAAATCAGTGACTGGTTTTTATGTGACTCTTGGTGGGAGTCCTATCTCTTGAAAAAGCAAGAAACAACCCACCATTTCTTTGTCGTCTGCTGAAGCTGAATACAGGGCTTTAAGGAAGGTTACTGCTGAAGTTTCTTGGCTTGTCATACTACTTGGGGATCTTGGTCTACATGTTGGTTCTCCTGTCCCAGTTCATTGTGATAGTCAGGCTGCCCTTCACATTGCCAAAAATTCAGTTTTTCATGAGCGTACGAAGCATATTGAGATTGATTGCCACTATGTTCGTGAGTGTTTGAATTCTGGCTTATCTCTTTACATTTTGTTTCTAGTACTAACCAGTTGGCTGATATTATGACCAAGGCTCTATCTGGACAACTTCATCACAGCATTCTTGGCAAGCTTGGTGTGTTTCCACCCTCCAGCTTGGGGGGGGGGGGTGTTTAACACTGATATGGGCTGCTCATCTAAAGGAAAAGAAATGGCCCAACAACACTGAGACACTGGAAATGGCCCACTTGGCCCACTTGTATTTTGTATTTCTCCATTCTTTCATTTCTTTTCATTTTACACATTTTAGTAGTGTAAATATAAATACTCAGTCATTATGTACATTAAAAATAATAATGAAAATAGAAGGGTCGAGTTCCTTAATTGAACCGACTCATGTTCTCTCTTCTCTCTCACCCTAGCTAGGATTTTCTTAATTTCTTTTCCACCATAACTGCTGATTCTTCAATCTAACAGCTTCTTCCATTGTAGTTTATGTGACCGTGGAGTTTAAGTAATTAAAGAAAAATTTATGATATGTGAATCAGATATATTCAAAGTTTTGAAAGTATCCTGTTAAATAAGTGTTGGTGAGAGTTTTATATGTCTTATCATTTTAAAGGAATGATAGTGAAGGTCTCAACAAGTCATGTCGTCGAAAGTAAAATTCATGAGATACTAAAACTAAATATTTTCTAGAAAGAAAAATATAGATATTATTCTTTTTTGAACAAATTAAAAAGAAAAATGTGACAAATAAAGTAGAAAGAGTACGTGATTTTTGTTTTAAGTTTAGAGAAATAAAATGCGGACCTCTGATTATTTCTTTTATTAAATGAATTCACTCTCAGATCTCTTTTGAGGAACACACAGTTGAAATAGTCAGCTCAAATATTTATTGGCCAGTTCGATTCCATTTCGAAAGAAATCATTTTTAAGTTTAGTTTCTTAAATTTTGTTGTGCATGTTTGGTTTTAGTGTCGAAAGAATTGAATCTGAAAAGGTTATATTTGGATAAGAGGTACAAACTTTTGAAAATGCATCATATACCCTGCGTACAATATTGTAGGAACTTTCATGTATAGTTACTAATTTATTACTACTATATGCATCATATTACTATGCTTATTCTCGAATAATTGAAAAACTCAAACTTCAACTTTAGCCAATTAGGGGTGTTCATGATTCGTTTTGGATCGGTTTCTTTCTAAACAAAAACCAAACCAAGTAAATCGATTTTTTAAATATTGGAATCGAACCAAACCAATTAAATCTGTTTTTTATCTATTCCATTTATGACGGTTTTTGTCGATTTTTCGGTTTTTGATTATTTATCGGGTTTTTCTTAAATATGAGACATACATTATCATATTCCGGCGACTACATTATCAGTGTAACAATATCACATCAATCTATCATTTACTAAGATATATTGATGATAATTGAATCAAATAGTGATGAATAACTTGAGGACTCAAGTAAAAATAGATTATTTTTAACATGAAATAGGTTCTTGTATTTAGCAAAAGAAAACTGCAAATCAAACTAGAATATAAAAGCAAAGAACTAAATTATTATAATAGCAAAGAATTAGACTTAAATTTCAAATGATTTACATGTACCATAAAATTTTATATAAAAATATACATATATATTGGTGTAATAATAAATCTTAAATATCTACTTCTATAGTCGCTTTAATCCAGTTTTCTTCGATTATTTTTTTATTAAAACCAAAATCAAACCAAATTTGATCGGTTTTAACATTCAAAACCAAATCCAACTAAACCAAAAAAATATTGATTTTTAATTTGTTTGGTTCGGTTTTCGATTTGGTTTGATTTTTCGGATTTTCATGAACACCCCTAGCTAGAGGTGGCAAACGGGCGGGTCGGATATGAGCGGGTCAAAACGGGTAATTACAAAAAACGGATAAATTATCCGACCTGACCCGTATTTGAGACGGATAAAAACGAGTTTATCCGGCGGATAATATGGATATTCATATTATCCATGGCTTCTTAAATATGATCACTTGTGAGAGAATTCCTAGTCTTCCAAACTCGAGGAACTCCAATATAAGGCTTTACAAATGTAAAAGTTAAACACATTAGTTATCCATTGGTAACCATTTTCTAAGGGGATAATATGGTCATTATCCATATTTGACCCGTTTTTAAATGGTTCATTATCCAACCAATTTTCTAATGGATAATATGGGTGGATAACTGTTTCCCTTTAACCATTTTGCCACCTCTACCCTAGCCAATAGCACCAAATTGTATGAATTGGAAAAGGGCAAAAAAGGAGGGAAAAAAAAGGGGGGAAAAAAAGAAAGATTAGTGGCTGGATAAGGTTGAGGTTAAACAAAAAAAGATGCAAAGTGCCAAAGAAGATAGGCTGCTACTCAATTATTCATCGGCATGGAGGAGCTGCAAACTCCAACTTGTTAGCCGTGCGTCAGATACAAAGAAGTCTTACGTCACATTGGTTAATAAAATGGACTTGTATCTCATTATTTGATCTTGATAATCTTCGTCTCATAAATAATTTTTACTGTTAGAATTAGGTCAAAAGTCCTTTCCATAACCTGATTTATATATGGTTAGACTCATCCCTGCTTTTTAATGTTGAGCCTCCCATATTATGTTATTAATGCTCGACTCTTCTTGACAATCAAGTAAAGCACAAGGAAATCAATGTTCAGACTTGAGAATGCGGCAGTGTTAGAGTGTTCCACGTTAATTGAGAAAATGGATTGTTATCTCCTTATATGATTTTAGATAATTACCTTCGAACTAGCATTATTATAGTTAAGTTAGGTTCAAGGTTTAATTCTCTTAACAAAAATTCTGAGTACAATGATATTTTGCCATCTTTTTTTAAAGAAGAAATAAGTAAAATTTTACATCTGTTGATTTTAAATTCTGTTATACCAAAGCCTTTTAGAATTGAGAAAACTCTCAAGTGGCTACGAATCAAACAAGAAAAAGGTATAGAGATGCGTGGGCCGTCTGGATTCTGCTTACGGCATTTCCATAATTGCGGAAATCATTTGACCATATAATTTTTGGAAAAGTCAAATGTCAGTTCTTCAATGCAAATGCACTGTGACAGGACCAGATTAATTCGTAAATCGTGCCATGCACCACAACCAGAAAGAATAAAGGACCAATGTTAGTGCTCGTTCGGTCCCATTCCCATGGGCAACGACCAAGATTATCTTCTTCTTATTTCTCGTGGATTTTTCCTTTAGCTTTTTGTGAGGGAGCTCATGTTGGTAGTAAAGTTTCAACTATTAATTTTGATGATAAAATATTTACTTAGTTAAATCTCATATTAATTTGATGAGATATTCAGACTTTAAGCAAATTACATTTAGCTTGTGTAAATTATTTTTTGGACAGGTTTATTCAATAGAGACCATTTTGATTGGATTGAAGACATGGATGCATATGAATAAAACAAAAAAGATATTGTATGGCAAAATTATAAAGATTTGATTATAGGAGAAATTACGGAATCAAGAAAGATATTAAAGATTGTTGTCTCAATCGAGGAATAGTATATCTACCAAAAGCGTGAGAAGAAGACGAGTAACTACGGAAGAAAAATATTCTATAGAAAAAGAAGAGATGTGCAAATTTGAAATTTAAATTTGAATATAGGTGTTATATGTCATGCTTTCAAACTGGGGTGAGACGTGATTAACACCTAACATATCTTACTCTGTTGAATGAATCATTTCTAGCTGGCCGAAAGATACCATTAAATTTAACATGTCAATAAAACAAATAAAGTATTTATATTATTGTATACGGGTAAAACCGAGCTAATAATGCACCTCGACTTCCGACAAGATAAGCCAGGCTCGAGATGTGATGGCAAGGGACAAAAATCAAGCCGAAAGTCTCATCGAGCTAGAGCCCGGGGACACGACGCTTGGGAATATCGAGGTCATAGTTCCAGAATCGGTCCTAGCCTCGAACAACTTCGAAGGACATTGTCGACAATCAAGCATAACCAACGGAAGGCCAATATGCATGACCGGCCGGATATCACGGCGGGGATCTAGGCATGTATCCATTGGGAACCGGCAATCAGTTAATCAGAAGATTTTTACCTTTTACAGAGTTATATCTAATGAAGAACTCCCTTACTATATAAAAGGGGTCTGATTACTCATAAGAAGAATTGTAACACGCGTTCCAAAGCAATATATCATTTTCTCTGTTATTTAGCTTTTTCCACTTGTTCATCGGTGTTGACTATAGCGAGCCCGAATCGAGGGTGAACAATTTCACTAAGGCGAAGCTGGCTTATTTGCGTGGTTTGAATTCATTTTATCTTTACTTGTTTAATCTAATCCAATTTATAGCTTTGTGTCAAATTAATCCGCGTATCCTTAAAACCACTTACAAATTCAATTATTATCCGATTTGGAGGGTAAACAGTTTGGCGCCCATCGTGGGGCTAAGGATAATGTGGCTGTTTGATACAAACTTTTATAACACACCCTATTTTACACTTGTTCTTTGGAGTGCTTTTGATTTCAAGTTAAAAGTTTAAAATGTCGAACTCCCAGTCTGCCCCTCTGAACGTGGATGTTGAACCCGGATACGATGGCGAGATCAACAATATAGCACCCGGTAACGAGGTGAAAACCCTTACGTTAAAGAGCTGATTTTGGAAGAACTTATACCTAGAATCCAAATGCTTTCAGGGAGAAATGCACCCGAAACCTTGCACAAAAAGACACAAAAAACAAACTTTTGTAGGTACTTAAATGAAAAAAGACGCAAAAAACAAACTTGCGCAGATACTTTAACGAAAAAAGACACAATAAACAAACTTGTGCAGATACTTAAACAAAAAATGGTGCAACAAATAAACTTGCACAAAACACTTAAGCAAGAAGGAAAGCAAAAATTAAAACTTGCATAAATGTTCAAACAAAAGAACATAAAAAGACTCATGCAATACTTGAGAAAAAGATATTTTTATTCACAATAAAAGTGCCAAAACGGCACAGGTACAAAAGTTTGGGAAAAGAAATGAAAAGCTAAATTACTGCATCTCTGGAACCCGGAGGAAGAGAAGCATCTGCACCCTTAGGGGAAGTGGGTAGATCCGCCGCCAAATTGATATCTTCGCCTTCATCATTTTGGCCCTCAACATTGTCACCTTCCGGTTCCTCTCCAGCTAATGAGAACTCTGAACTGGAACCAGAAGAATCGGTAGCATCAGGCCTGGCCGAAAGACCCTTTTTTGCTGCTAACTCCAACTCAAGGGCCTTAGCAATTTCGGCGTCAAAATCAATGACACTCACTTTGGCCTTTTCCAAGGTTTCTCTCCTCATGATATACATAGAATGTGTTTTCTCAACAATGAGGGAAACCACTCAGCGCTGAAGTTCTTCTTTAAGTTGGCCAACCTCAGTAGAAAGATTCTCCCGCGCGGATCTAACGGACTGAAGGCTAACATTGAGATCACGGACATTAGAGCTGAAAAGTCTATTATGCTCGATGGCCCTCTTATACTTCTCCTCTAATAGGGCATATTTCACCCAGGCAGCAGCAAGCTCTTCAGTTTTAGAGTTCAAGGCTGCCTCCAAATTAGTCAATCTTTCACCGGAGGCAGCCTAGCGATTGAATGCAGCAAGAACGACACTATGGACTTTAGCTTATTTGGTCCTAGCCTCTTCAAATTGAACCCTCAGCGGGGCAATTTCTTGGCTAAGGATCTCCACTTCTTGCTCACTTTGCTGCAAACGAGCCTCCAACACAACAACCTCAGCAGCTTTGGCTTCCAGTTCTGAGAGGCGAGCAGTATTTTGGTCCAGCTCGGCCAAAAGTTGATCCTGCTCGGAGGTAAGTTCCTCTTTTTCACGAATCAACCTTGGAGACCCTAAGAAGCAAGGAGATTGGCATGCGAAACAAGTAAGGCAAATTCAAAAATAATACTAAATCAAAGATAGAAGTAGTGACAAAGGAAATGAAAAATGTACCGTTGCGGCGTTGTGCATAGCATTATTCAACAATCACTCTCCCGAGAGAGCCTGTATCTTTTCCCAATATTTTTCTGAAGCCAAAGGCTTTAGATAGTTGGCAAGTTCCACCGGCCGGGAGAGCAGATTGTATCCGGTGGAGACCGAAAGAGTAACGCTCCTCCTCCTCTGCGGATCTTCTGAGGGGGCAGCATATTTTGCCCCAAATTCTCATGAACTGGGACTAGGGAAGAGGAACATTCTCTTCTCGGATAGATGCGGCCGCTGGAGATGATGTAGCAGTTGCTGGTAGAAGAGTGGGTGAAGAAGGTGATGAAGCTGATGGCGTTGAAGGGTGAGAAGCAGCTGTGAAGTGCAGTGTTGGTTGCTCATCAACCAAAGACAGCAGGGGACCGGTACTCAGCCTCACGGTACCAGGCGTAGCGACTAGGATCAGGCAATGGGAGTTGGCATTTTCTACCATCTCAAACTCCCCCCAGAGCACCGAGACATCATCCTCGGTTGGTGTATCTAACCCAACAGGTAGAGCATTCTGTTGAGTTTTGATGAGGATCGTTGTCTTCTATGTAGGGAAGCCCCCTCATCACTTGCTTCTCCATCATCGTCAATCATCATGGTATCTATGGCCGGCCAGGTGTAGGGCTCATAACCACGACTTCCGGAGATGACTCGGGGCGGCATTCTTTCTCTTATTCTTTCCCCGATCATGGAGGACCGCCTTCTTTTTGGTTGCTTGTTTTCCGGCCGGGGACTCCGAGAAAAAATACTTGCACCCGAAGCACGCCCAGAGACACTTGTTCGAGTAAGCGCCTCCAGAAGCAGCCTCACCACATCAGTAGAATTAGCCAAAATGTCCTCCTCGAGGACGACAACCGAGCCCTGGGGTAGACGTGAATTTGAAAAAAAAAAGAAAGGATTAATCATTTTCCTCACACAAAAAACAAAGATGAGATGCATATGAGTTACCATGATTTTTGGCTTTCCACCCATATTTAAGGGACAATTCTTTCCACGTGCGGGTTTCGGGCGTAGTGACGTCCAAGATTTTCTGGACCCACTTGTCCAAGCCTTCAACCCTCGGTGGAACCCATCGAGTTGCTGAAACAGGCGAAAGAAGGAGGTTCTATAAGGATATGAGAAAATTTCTAATGGAAATATTAAACAAGGAGCTTACGAGTGCGGTTCCATGATTCCGGAGCCGTTGCCGGAATGATATCGTTGGTGGCGACTGCAACAAATTGTTCCATCTACCGATAGTCGTTGTCATCATCCATGCTAGATAATAGAGCATGGTGGCCGCGTTTGCTGAAGTTTATCATTCCCCCACGAAATATTTTGGTTGAATAGAGGTTCATCATGTGAGCTAGGGATAGCTCCTCTCCCGTTTCTTGGCAAAAATGCCAAATACAAGCAATTGTCCTCCATACGGAAGGACTTACTTGAGCCAAGCATACCTGATAGCGGAGGCAGAACTCCGCAATGACGGAGTCAAGCTCACCACTTTGAGAAAACGCTCCCAAAGTCAAGGGATACATATAAAAGTATGTAAAACCCTCCTTGGGTAGGGTTACTCGCTCCGCCAGATCAGGAGAGATAGTGTCTAAATCTAGGCAATGACAATCTTCCGTCACAGCAGGAATACTGGAAGGACGGATGGAAGAAAGGTATCTGCCAACGGCCTATGTACGAGGGTTAGCAGAAGAAAACTTCTCCTCAAAATCTTTGGTGGTAATCAGGTTCTTTGGGATGATGGTACTCACCATAGGGGAAGCGGCATCATCAGCTTTGCCTTTGTTCTTTGAAGAACTAGGTTTTCTTGAAGAGGAGGCCATTTCTTATCAGAGGAATAGTTTTTTCTCTCAAATAATGAAGTTAAAAAAAAAGGTTGAAGTCAAAGGACGAGTTGAGTAAAGAAAGTCTTAGAAAATTCAGAGTGTTATGAAGTGTAAATTAAGGAAGTTGATGCGTATAAGTAAAGGTTTAGGCGGCTAAGCTCGTGTCCATAATTACCTCGATAGCTGGCAAAAATTATGCTGAATAGTAGGATGACGCGTGTTCGGGGCATTAAATGCGGAGAGACTTACGACTAATCAACCACCAGAAGCTTTCCAGAGCGGGTCAGTGAAATTCCTGCCAAAAAGAAAGTTTCTACCAACTTCCCGATGATACAAAGTTATGTCACCGGAAAGCAGGGGCACTATCTGTATAGGGTAAAATACTCTATGTTAAATGATTCCATAAGGATTGCATAAGGGAGTGACACTTGGAGCCAAAGGCAGAGGATAGCTAAAACCGAAGACAACTATTCCGTTTGTTACCCGAAATAATGGTGCTCATAAAGATAAAATAAACGCCTACCACCTGGTAGCATTTAACGGAGAATATTCTACAGCATTTAATACACTGCCCATTATAAAAAATTTGTCATTCATACCCGCCGTTACACATTCTTCAATGGCCTCATAATTGACATTAAAAAAAGGCATGATCCTAAGACCTTGTTCCCTATGTGCAGCTATAAACAGTGAGCTCTATTATCATTATTTTGGAGACGAATTTTCTAGCAAACTTATGCTATAATCTGTTCAAAGCTTTATATAAATTTATCTTTTATTTTTTGTATTCCATTACTGTTGTACCCGGAAGTCCTGCTCCCGGAACTACTATTTCTGTTGTTTCATTTTCTTCTCAAGGCTAAGTATTGCATATTATTTCAATTCTTCTATTATTTCAGGATCTGACAAGAGCGGGTTGCTCTAGTGGTGAGCACCCTCCACTTCCAACCAAGAGGTCAACCAAGAGGTTGTGAGTTCGAGTCACCCCAAGAGCAAGGTGAGGAGTTCTTGGAGGGAGGGAGCCGAGGGTCTATCGGAAACAGCCTCTCTATTAGGGGTAAGGTCTGCGTACACGCTACCCTCCCAGACCCCACTAATAGGATTATACTGGGTTGTTGTTGTTGTTATTTCAGGATCGGGTTAACTCATTTGTCTAGAAACCACATATAAATTCAATTGTACCGTTATACGGGTAAACACCGGTCAGGTTGTTACACCACCGGATATTATAGTTGGTGCTTATGATGATGATTGTTGTGATTAACGTTTTGTGATATCAAATGAAATATTTACAACTAAATTGAATGGTTTGATCTTTCACATGCTTTACTGATTTCACTCTTGCAATGATTTTTATGTAACTCTTGCCCATTTAATGCTTCGGCTTCATTTCCTATAAATCCGAGCAGTTGAGTAACACAGAATTGTTGAAGGGGAATCTAAATAATTGTTTGAGGTAAGTTGAGGTATACTCTCTTGAATTGAGAACTTGACAAAAAAATGCATATAAGAGAATCGTTAGTTTGCTCAAGAAATGAGACTAAGCATATATGATTGTGAATGCCCGTAAATATTTACTAAATACTATAATTGTTGACTTACTAGTTATAAGTCCGAGAATGCGCTACAAAAATTAACAAGCCCTGCATGCTTATTCAGTTAACTCAGAATGTCAGAAATGTGATTAAATTGCATGATTTGATTTTAGGATTTATTAATATGCTTTACATCCTTTATTACATTTCAAGATTTACTACCTTATTAGATTAAATTATTTTTTTACCACCTTTTATTATTTTAAGTAGCCAGAAAATTTTATTCCTCCGCTTAGGGAATTGCCAAGGAGACTTGTTGGGTACCTTGTCGGCGGTACTTTACCCATTTGGGCCTGCCTAGTTCATGTGGCAGGTCTAAAAACTGCGAGTGACAAGGCATGTGGCTAGAGTTAGGCACTCGTAGATCTAGTTGGTGAGCTCTGTTGATTCTTTCTGACGGTAGCTACAATTTTTTCATGTTACGTGATTTTAGCAGACATTTTCATTATTCCCCAAGTGCCCCGCAAGTTTTGTATTCAGATTTTTGTTTTGAGAGGCTCATGATTTGTTGTTGTGTTTAGTCTTTTTGAAGTTATTGCTTTAATAAGACTTTTAATTCAACTTTTCAAGCAATATAATTATTTACCCTCTAAATCGGATAACAATTGAATTTATAAGTGATTTTAAGGATACGCGGATTAATTTGACAGAAAGCTATAAATTGGATTAGATTGAACAAGTACAGATAAAATGAATTCAAACCACGCGAATAAGACAGCTTCAACCTTAGTGAAATTGTTCACCCTCGATCTGGGCTCGCGATAATCAACGCTGATGAACAAGTGGAAAAAGCTAAATAATAGAGAAAATGATAATATATTGCCTTGGAACGCGTGTTACAATTTTTTTTAAAGATATCAGACCCCTTTTATGTAGTAGGGGAGTTCTACATTAGGTACAACTCTGTAAAAGGTAAAAAAGTCTTCTGATTAATTGATTGTCGGTTCCCTATCGATACATGCCGAGATCCCCGCCGTGATATCCGGCCGGTCACGGATATTTCGGCCTTCCGTTGGTTATGCTTGATTGTCGACAATGTCCTTCGAAGTTGTTCGAGGCTAGGACCGATTCTGGAACTATGACCTCGATATTCCCGAGGGCAGGCGTCGTGTCCCCGGGCTCTGGCTCGATGGGACTTTCGGCTTGATTTTTGTCCCTTGCCATCACATCTCGAGCCTGGCTTATCTTGTCGGAAGTCGAGGTGCATCATGAGCTCGATTTTACACGTATACAGATAGTCCCCTCATTTTTCGGAGGGTAAATAACGACAAATGACATGAGCTTCCGATTCCTAACTTGACATATCACGGCAGAAACGACAAAAGACCCGAAACGTCTCGTCAATCACGTCATAATGGCATTTAATGCTTGTCAGCCGCCGGTTGGTTGTCCCTGGATGCGAAACACCGCCTAACTACTATAAATGCCTTTCCTTTGTTCATTTTTACTTTACATCAAACCTCATATCCTCGTACCCTTAGAATTTCAACAATTTTGAGTGCTTTTTACCCCTGTTACTCAAGGTCCTTTGCAAAAAATTTCACCCGCCTTCTTCCTAAGCCAACAAGTCTAATTCTTCAATTTCCTTTATTTCTTCATCTTTTCCAGATCTCCCTCCGTTTTTACTTTCTAAAGGAATGGAAAAGACCTCCAAAACCGTTCCCCAGAAAGAAAATCCTTCTACTTCGCTGCCGGCCACTGAGGCCGAGGCGACTGCTCCAATCGTCACAGTTGATGAACCGATGGCCGAACCTCCCTTGAAAATGTTCGTCCCCGGGGATGCTTAGCAAATAACAATTTCAATGTTTAAAAACCTTCTTTCGTACCTGGTCGGTGCGAAGACTTCTCGAGATATACCTTTTTGATTACCGAAGAGATCCTCCCTACGGTTCGAATAGATTGCAACTGGGCCAATAAAACCGTAGTGGTCCCCGACCCCGAGGAGGCCATTACCACCTATGTCGAGGGATACCTGAGTGTTTACACTTATCCCTTCATATTAGGATTGGTGGACCCGGTCATCATAGACTTTTGCAAGAGGTACGAGGTATGCCTCGGTCAGATCCATCCCACAATATGGAGGATCGTGATCCTCCTTCGGTTCTTCGTGAGCAAATTTGACGGCTGCCGGTTCACTGTGGATCACCTACTTCATCTATATAGTCCCCGACTATTCCGAGGGGGGCTGATAAAGCTTGTGCGCCGAGCCATCAAAGCCCTACTCTCTAGTATTGATAAGGACCGGGATCGAGGCTGGCAAGGCCGTTTTGTCCCAGTGAGGACTTCGGACCTGATTCCGGCAGAATGCATGCCATTCCCCGAGAAGTGGAATACAAGACATAAGTGGAACTTTCCTTCGAATGTTGATTTTATGTTTACTTCTCTTTTTCTTATTGGTGTTCTCGGTGGTGCAGCCATTGCTCGGGTTCCAAATGATGTTCCTCGACTCAAGGAGTGGGTCTAGTGTATCGTTTCTCAGATGCCCTACTCCGAGTGTTCATAGCACGAACTCTCGAAGGGTCGTTGTGAGGTCCGTTCCTATGGTAAGATCACTTTTCAGATCAGGTTGTGTTAGGCCTCTCCTTTTACTTCTTATTCCCTTTTCTTTCTTTCTCAGGTTTGCCTAAGAATGTTGAGCTTAGGCCTCTGGTTGGTGACGAGGACTTGGCCGTTGAGTCTCCTGCTCCGGGGCAGGCCGGAGAGAATAAGAGGAGGAGGGCTCCGAGCTCCCTGATCTCGGAGAAAAAGAAACCTAGGAGGAGGCTGGTCCGTAAGCCAAAAGAAACCTCTAGCTCCCGAGTACTTGACTCAGACTTACTTCACCGGCTCAGGGACGACTCTGAGGAGGACGAAACTTTAGTGGCCCAAGAGCCATCGGTCCTTCAGGAACGACTGCCAACCGAGGGTGGAACAACATAGGCCAATCCCTCCCAAATTGAAGAGGCCGATGTAGCGGTGAGGGTCGAGAGCACTCAAGACGCCGGTTTTGCCCCACCCGGTGTATTGACATAACAGGATCACCTTCGTTCATAGACTCGGTGTTTGGTGAAGCTCAAACAACGAAGGAGCAGTCAAATAAGGGTGTTCATGGAGTGGATGATCCCCTCCAAAGATTTTTTGATGGCATGGACTCCACTGCCACGGAGGATGTCACCGGATTGGGTGACTTAGAAGTACCGAGGAAAAGTCTGCCCTCGGGGGTAGGTGGATCTAATTCGAGCCCAAGACTGGTCAACCGGTTCCCTGCCTCGAGTGCCGATCCTGATCGGATGCGGTCTATCATTATCACCAATCTGGAGGATGCCCGGGTTCTTTCTGCACCTGTTGGGGTAGCTAGTTACCTCCAGTGCCTGGTAACCGAAGACGACTAGGCAAAAATGAACAAAGTGGATTCCCCATGCATGTTCAACGAAGCACAACAGGCGCTGAACCGGGTAAGGTGTCACTGTACCTTTTCATTTTTCAACCCTAGTTATTGGTGATCGTAACCTTTCTTCTCATATTTGCAGGCCTCGGTGCTTCACCATGAGACCTTCCTCCAGTATCGAGAAGAGCTGAGCCAACTCGAGGCCGAAGCAAGAGAGCTCACCGAGAAGAGAGACATGTACAAACTTCTCGGTGAGCAACGTGAAGAAGAGGCTAAGAGCCTTCAAGCCAAGTTGGACGCGACTCAGAAAGAACATGCTGACCTAGTGGAACAGGTAAAAATCTTTGAAGTTAGTGATAACGAGCTAGACACGATGACTAACAGTCAGAACCTGCAGGTCCAACAGAAGATCGATCGGATCGACCAGCTTCGGGCCGAGTTGGACGTTATCAAGGTCGAGACCAAAGAGTAGAAAGGAAAAATGGACCGCTTGGCCTCGGAAAAAGAAACTGCTCAGGTGCAATTGGTCTCAGTGGAGGCTAAACTTCGAATGATGAGGGAGAAGGCTGAGGAACAGTGTCAAAAAGCCGAGGACCTCCAATCTTAGCTGGGCTCGGTTGTTGTCGATCGGGAGACCTTCGCCAAGGAGCTTAAAGTGGCCAAGTCAGTGGCTGAATAACCAAGGCCGATGCCGACGAGATGGTGGCCCAGTATAGAGCCGATGCCGAGGCGGCCCAGGATCGCTTGAAAGACATTGTTGAGTGTGAGAGACGGCAGTCCCGAAGGGAGGCCCTCGAGGAGTTTCATGCTCGGGGTTTCGATTTGTCGGCCGAGATCGCAAGCTCTAAGGGGCTCGAGGCCGAGGCCGAGGCCGAGGCCAAGAAGTTGGCTTACCCCGAGGACAAAGAAGAAGACTCCGAGGGTCCCGGGGGATCCAGGGATAGAGAACACCCTCATCGTCCCGATAATGAGGCGGGCTCCGGTGAGGACCAGGCTAGTTAGATGCCTCGCGGATTTTTTTTCTCTTTTGCTTTTCTGCATTTTTGTATTATTTTCTTTTTTGTCGAGGCCGTTTGGCCTTTGTAAAAACTTTTCGAGGCCGCTTTGCCCTTGTAAAAATCTTTTGATATATATATATATACAAGGCTTTTTCCCTTTAACAAATTTCAAGCTTTTTTCCTTTTACGATTGCAAAGATATCGAATTCCTTAGAACGTAACAACTAGGTCTTGTTCGGAGGTTCGAATAGGCCTAGTTCTCGATATTATTTTGCTTGAAACTCGGTGGGGGGGGGGGGGCTCGGTATGACCGTAAGCTATCCCAAAATCCTTAGAATATTTTGGATTACAATTTGCCAAGGGTAGACTTTTGAACCGGTTTAAAAATCTTAAAGAAGGCCTAATATTTTGGTTACGGATCTCGGACGTCTCTGGGTCGTTCTAGGACAGCCGTATCTTTTTTGTTCGGGAGTTGTCCAATGGGGTTGTTACCCCGAGTCATCCGAGCTTACCCAAGATAACATCCCCGAATAGGGATGGCCATAGCCTTTAATGTTTGGGCAGTTCCTAGTAGGCTTTGTGCCCCAGGGTCTCGTTACCCCGGATCGTCTGAACCTACCTTGGATGGTAGTCCCCAAATAAGGTGGCCCTTGGGATCGATTCTTTTGGGGGACCAAATGTAAGCGAAAAGAAAAAATTTTAAGGGACAAAATATTTATCCACAAGGTTGAAACTTCCTTTCATTTCTGTGCGTAATATACAAGGTTACACATGTGTACAAGCTTTGTGTCAGGGCTCGGGTGGTCTACATGGGCACGGTTCGTTTGACCGTTTGGCCCTTATAGTGAATCCTATCGACCGAGCCTAGACTATTCAAGCCCAAAGTTTCATCCCTTGCTAACATCATTATTCGAGGGTAATGCCCCCAGTGTTCGAGGTCGATCATAGTGAAGCCGCGGATACTGTCGATGTGATCTTTGACACCGGTTCATAACCGGTCTTGGATTCCAAGTTAGCATGATCCATTGTTGCCTCGTTAAAAACCTTGCGGGAAAACCCATTTTGGACAAAACTAGTTCAAGGGAAAAAGAGTGCAACGCGTGCTTTCAGGCCGAAAAATTATATCATTCCTTGTCGGTTGCCTGCAAGTGCTAGTCCAAAATGTAAACAAAAGAAATGAATGGGGCTGTACCTTAGCAGTAATTTCGTTTCAAGTGAGTTATATTGCAGTTGTTCGGTAGTTGCTCGCCGTTTATTTCTCCGAATTTGTAGAACCCTTTTCCGGTGATCTCGATAATTTGATACAGACCTTGCCAGTTCGGCCCCAGCTTCCCTTTGTTCAGGTTCTGGGTGTTTAGTGTAACTTTCTTTAATACCAAGTCCCCGATGTTGAAGTGTCGAAGGTTGGTTCTTCGATTGTAATACCTCTCGATCTGTTATTTTTCGGCAACCAACTGGACGAGGGCGCCTTTGCGCCTTTAATCTAATAGTTCCAGGATCGTATTCATGGCCTCGTTGTTTGACTCTTCGGTTGCATATCAGAACCTATGACTCGGTTCTCCCACTTCGACTGGTATTAGAGCTTCGACTGACGTGAACCAGTGAGAACAGGGTGGCCCGGTACTAAACTTTGAGGTCGTACAGTACGCCAAAAGGACTTCAGGCAAGATTTCTTTCCACTTACCTTTGGCGCCAGTCAATCTCTTCCTGAGGTTTTGGAGTATGGTTTTGTTCGTGGACTCCGCTTGCCCGTTCCGACTAAGGTGATAAGGTGTTGAGAGGATCGTTTTGATCTTATGGTCTTCGAAAAACTTGCTTTCTTTCCTACCGATAAACTACTTTCAATTGTCGCACACAATCTCGGTTGGCATCCCGAACCGGCATATTATGTGGTCCCTGACTTTCTCGAACGCCTGGGATTTCACCCATTTAGAAAAATAGTCAGTCATAAACAATATAAATTGAGCCTTACCGGGTGCCCATGGAAGGGGGCCGACCATGTCCATCCCCCATATCATGAACGGCTAGGGGGATAAGACCGAATGTAGCAGCTCCCCTGGCTGGTGAATCATCAGAGCATGCCTCTGACATCCGTCGCATTTTCGTACGAATTCCCTCACATCCTTTTCCATGTCGACCCAGCAGTAGCCGACTCTGATTATTTTCCGAACTAACGACTCGGTGCCTGAATGATTTCCGCAAGTGCCTTCATGGACTTCCCTCAGAACATACTTGGTGTCTCCAGGTCCTAGACATATTGCGAGTAGGCCATCGAACATTCTTCGGAACAGGGTACCGTCCTTGGACAAGCAAAACTAGGCTGCCTTCATGCGCAGAGTTCTCGATTCCTTGGGATCCGAGGGTAATTTTTTGATCTTCAGATACTCTATATATATATATATATATATATATATATATATATATATCTCCAGTCCCAAATTAGGCTTGTTGAGTTTATCTCGGCGTGGCCTTCCAGCACTATCAATCTCATGAGTTGTACGACCATCCCCGAGTTGAACTCATCATCATCGACCGATGATCCCAAGTTAGTAAGAGCGTCGGCTTCGCTGTTTTTTTACCAAGGTACATGTTGTAGAGTCCACTCCTTGAACCAATGTAACGTTACATGTAGTTTATCCAGGTATCTTTGCATTCGTTCCTCTCTAACCTCGAATGTCCCATAAACTTGGTTCACTACAAGGAGGGAGTCGCACTTAGCTACGATCAACTCTGCCCCCAAGCTTTTGGCCAGTTCAAGACTTGCAATCATGGCATCATACTCAGCCTCGTTGTTAGTCAACTTTACAGTCCTAATAGATTGTCTAACTACACTACCCAATGGTGGCTTCAATATGATGCCAAGTCCGGACCCCTTCGCGTTCGAGGCACCATCCGTAAAGAGGGTCTAGATTCCCGAGGAAGTCCCCGAGTTTAGCAACATTTCTCTTTCGACCTCGGGTATTAAAGCCGGCGTAAAGTCGGCTATGAAGTCTAACAAAATTTGAGATTTGATGGCGGTCCGGGGTCAAAATTTGATGTCGTACCCGCTGATTTCCATGGCCCATTTGGCCAGCCGTCCCGAGAGTTCGGGTTTATGCATTATGTTCCTCAATGGACAAGTAGTTACAACACATATGGGGTGGCATTAAAAGTATGGTTTTAGCTTCCTAGAGGCGCTTAGCAAAGAGAGCGCCAATTTTTCTAGGTGAGGATACCTAGTTTCGGCCTCGCCTAGAGTTCTACTAACAAAATAGATAGGAAATTGCGTACCTTCTTCTTCCCGAACCAAGACTCCACTTACCGCCACCTCGGATACTACCAAGTATAGGTACAGTTGTTCGTCTACCTTCGGAGTGTGAAGTAAAGGTAGGCTCGAGAGGTACCGTTTGATTTCCTCCAAGGCTTGTAGGCATTCCGAAGTCCACGAGAAGTTAGTCTTCTTTTTCAACAGTAAGAAGAACCAATGGCTCTTTTTGGAAGATCTCGAGATGAATCGACCCAAGGCGGTTATGCGACCGGTTAACCTTTGAACGGCTTTGGTGTTGTCCACAATAGTGATGTCTTCAATGGCCTTGATCTTATCGGGGATAATCTCGATCCCCCTGTTGGATACTATGAATCCGAGAAATTTCCCGGACCCGACTCCGAACGCGCATTTCTCCAGATTCAGCTTCATGTTGTACTTCTTCAATATGCTGAAGGTTTCCTGCAAATGCCTTTAAATGATCCACTACTCGCAAGGACTTAACTAACATGTCGTCAATGTAAAACTCCATTGATTTTCCTATTTGTTCTTCGAACATCCGATTTACTAGGCATTGGTAAGTGGTGCTGGCATTTTTAGTCCGAAGGGCATTTTCCTGGTCCCCCGGGTCCATCCAAATTTAGATGTACCCGGAATAGGCGTCGAGATAACTGAGGATCTCGTTGCCGGCCATCGCATTGATCATGCGATCGATGTTGGGCAAAGTGGCCATGCCTTATTCAAATCCTTGTAGTCTACGCACATTCTTAATTTATTCCTTTTTTTTAAAGACTACCATTACGTTAGCTAACCAATCTGGGTATTTTACCCCCTGAATCGACCCTATTTTAAGGAGTTTAGATACCCCGTCTTTGATGAATGCATGTTTGACTTCGGACTGACGTCTCCTTTTCTGCTTGACTAGATGAAACTTCAAGTCCAAGCTCAGCTTGTGAGTGGTTATTTCCAGAGGGGTCCCTGTCATATTAAGGTGGGACCAAGCAAAATAATCCATGTTAGCTATAAAGAATTGAATGAGTTTTTTCCTGAGCTCGGGACTTAGCCTCGTGCCCGGGTATACCATATGATCGGGCAAATGCTCGATCAGTACGACTTGCTCCAGCTCCTCGAGTGTTGACTCAGTGGGGTCGGAATTATCGGGGATTATGAAGGACCTATGGACCCCGTAGTCATCATCGATCCCCTGCTTCTCCAGTTAGGTCGAGGCTGGTGTTGGTAATTGCTATTTGGTTTCTTCCTTGGCGATTGAACCCGAACTTTTTGTCGTTGTAAGTGCGGATATCGGGATCACCTCTTCGACCGCGAACATTTTCTTTGCGGCTGGTTGTTATCCGTAGATTGTTTTAATCCCTTCTGGCGTTGGGAATTTTAACACTTGGTGGTGATTTGAGGGTACTGCCCTCATGTTATGGATCCATGGCTTCCCGAATAGAGCGTTGTCACTCATATCGCCTTTGATTACATAAAACTTTGCTTCCTAGATGGTCCCGGCGGTGTTCACCGATAATGTTATCTCCCCTTTGGTGGTTTCACATTCCATGTTGAATCCGTTTAAAACTCGGACTGCATGCACGATTTGATCTTGTAGACCGAGTTGTTCCACGACCCTCGATCTGATGATGTTGGCCCAGCTACCTGGATCAATTAGCACACGCTTAACTCAAGATTTATTTATGAGTACAAATATTACCAATGCCTCCTTGTGGGGCTTCATGATCCCTTCTACGTCTTCATCATGGAAGGACAAGGTTCCATCGGGCAAATAACCCCTAGTCCATTTTCCCTTGTGATGGATACTTTGGTACACTTTATCATCGGCCCCTGGGGAATATCGACCCCACTGATGATCATGTTAATAATGTGATCCTGAAATGATTCTTGGCTCGTTTTCTCAGGAATTCTCGGAGATGCCCGTCGTTAAATAACCATGCTACTTCCTCTCTCAACTGTCGGCAATCCTCCGTTCTGTGGTCGTCAGTGCCATGATATTTGCACATTAGATTAGGATCCCTTTGGGCTGGATCGGACTGTCGAGGTCAAGGCCATTTGGTGTCTTTGATGTGCCCGATGGCAGATACGATGGCGGCAACATCAACATTAAAGTTGTACTCTGAAAGCCTTGGCGCTTCCTTGGGTTCGATGGGCCTGTCAAAACAGTTTTTGCTCACGAGTTCCTGGTTGTTCTAACCTTGATCACCTCTTTTTTCACTTCTTATGGGGTTTCCCCCGGACCCGTTACCTCTTAGGTCCCCATTGTATGGTTGATAACAATCCCTGCTTTATCTTGGTTCACGATTGATGTCTCTTGCTCTATCGGCGTCTCTGACGGGATAAACGCACCCAGAAGGAGCCCCAAGTTGATCGTCCTCGACCATGATTTTTGATTGATAACAGTTATGCACGTCGGTCCAAGTGACAGCCGGATATTCTACCATATTTTGTTTCAACTGTTGTGAAGCCAACGAGCTTCGAACATTGAGTCCTTGGGTAAAGGCTTGGCCCAATCGTCCGCGATCGGAGGCAAGTCCATTCGCTCCATTTGAAACCGGGACACGAATTCCCTGAGCATCTCATTTTCCCTCTGTTTCACTTTGAAAAGGTCTGACTTTTTGGTCTTGACCTTGATAGCCCCGGCGTGTGCTTTGACGAAGGAATCTGCAAGCATAGCAAACGAGTCAATAGAATTAGGAGGTAGGTTGTGGTACCATATCATGGCCCCCTTGGACAGAGTTTCCCCGAACTTTTTCACCAGGACAGACTCGATCTCATCGTCCTCCAAATCATTCCCTTTGATGGAAAATGTGTAGGAGGTCACATACTCATTTGGATCGGTCATTCCGTTGTACTTAGGAATCTCGAGCATGCGGAACTTCTTAGGAATCATCTTTGGAGAGGCACTTGGAGGAAAAGGTTTTTGTACAAACTTCTTGGAGTCCAGGCCCTTTAATACCAGTGGTGCTCCTGGGATTTGATCGACCTTGGAATTGTAGGTTTCCACCTTCTTGTCATTGGCTTTGATTTTCTTCTCTCCCGATTCTATCCGTTTTGTTAGTTCTTCGAGCATCTCATGATCTCGGGGTTGGTCCGCGACTCATTTTCATTCGACCTCTCTGGAATCGGTTCATTTCTATGGACGACTTCCCGGGATGGCTCGGGCTCAATCGTGCTCGGTGCGCAGCTCTGGTTGTGGAGTTGGGCTATCGCTATCTATTGAGTCTGTAACATTTTGAAGATTACCCACAAGTTGATCCTATCATCTTCGCCGCCGTGCATATTTGTGCAACCGACCGGACTTTCCTGCGGATACTGTTCTCAAGATTGGTAGGCAAGTTTGCGTTGATGGCCACGTGCGAGCTAGCATTGATCGGGTCCGCAACTGGAACTCCGTTGGGGTCGACGAGGGGCACTCTGATAGGTTACAAGTACTCTGGTCATAAGTACTTTACTTTATGTTTTGATGATCTAACAAACTTACTATCCAGAACCAGATAAGGAACCTGTTACACATTTACAAGACCTCAAGATCATAAGGTCCCAGGTTGGGATTCAGCACGTGGAATACGATTCAACTCTTCAGAAGTGGAAGGAACAGCTTAGGGACCAGTTCCCGAGGAACTGTACGAAGTAAACTTTCCAGCTGGAAAGTTGCTTCCTGCACATGCTACAGTGCAAGAACAGTGTCGCAGTCAACTTTCCAGGGAAGACTTTTTACCTACCTTGCTTGCATCATTGTAAGTGATGTCACACATGTATTTTTGCATTCAAGGGAGGTAAAACAAAATCACTTAAACATTTAGAGATCTCTCTCAAGCTCACTCACGAGACTATTCAGCTAGCGAGTTTCAAGTGCCTCAAGAACAAAGAACAAAGGAACTACAAACCAGTTCCCACATCGAGTTATTGTGTGTCCTTAGTTGAGTTGTGACTTTGTAATAGTTCTTCAAATTGTAATTCCTATCTAGCTTGTTAAGAAGCATTCTTTAGGAAACCCTTGTAAACCTTAAACCTGCGTATTTAAGTCTTGGCTAGAGTTAGTCAAGATTCAAAGTCTTTGTAATAGAGTTATTGCAATGTGGCTTGTAATAGGTGTGTTACAAGTTAGTGAGGAATTAAGAGTTTAATTCCTAGGTTGCATAGGTTGTAATCTAAAAGTTGCTCAGTAGTGAAGTTGAAATCCTACAAGGCTAGGTCGTGGTTTTTAATCCCGTTAAGCTGGGACTTTTCCACGTAAAATTCCTCCTGTCATTTAATTTCCACTTTGTGTGTGTGAACTGTCGAACCTGATAGAGAACCTGGTTCTCTATAGAAGTTGGTGGACCCATATATTCTATCAATTGGTATCGAAGCGGGTTCTTTCTATCAGGTTAACACCTAGAAAGGATCCTCATGACTGCTCCTCCAAACATCAAAGAAGGCCAGTCTACGTACAGACCTCCAAGGTTCAACGGTCAATACTATGGGTGGTGGAAAACTAGGATGCATGACTTCATCATGGATGAAGACTCTGAGTTATGGGATGTAATATGTGACAGACCCTTTGTCCCTACAAAGAACCTTAGCGATCCAGCTGTAGCCATTCCCAAGACGAGTAAAGAATTTAATGACGCTGATAGAAAGGCCATAGAAAAGAATTCTCGAGCAAAGACTCTTGTGTGTGGTATTGGCCCTGATGAATATAACATGATATCAACTTGTTAATCAACAAAAGAGATCTGGAAGGCTCTTCAGCCAGCTCACGAGGGAACAACTCAGGTGAAGCAATCCAAGATTGATATGCTCACAACAGAATATGAGCTCTTCAGAATGAAAGATGATGAATCCATCCAAGATATGCATACTCGATTTACCTCCATCATCAATGAGCTTCACTCTCTTGGTGAAAGTATTCCAAGAAACAAGCTTCTCAGAAAAATCCTTAGTGTACTGCCCAGTTCTTGGGAAGGCAAAGTTAACGGTATTACAAAGGCTAAGGACTTGCAAACACTGACCATGGATGAACTTGTTGGGAACTTGAAAACCTATGAAATGAAGAAGAAGAAGAAGGACAATGAAAGAAGAGAGCCCAAGAGGGAGAAGAACCTGGTCCTCAAGACGGACAACAATGACTCAAGTGGTGAAAACGGGGACATGGCTTACTTGACAAAAAGGTTCCAGAAGATGGTTCGCAGGAATTGAGGCATTTCAAAAAGGGGAAGCTCTAGCAAGCCCAGAAATTATGACCTCTGCCATAAATGTGGCAAGCCAGTATACTTCATCCAGGATCGCCCCCTCCTAAAGCAAGATCAGTATAATAACAACTTTGACAAAGCAGCTAAGAGGAACCAGGTTCCTGACAAACGCTTCAAGAGGAAGAATAATGCCACCAACGTTGTAAAGCAAGCTTTTGCTGCATGGGGAGACTCCTCCAGCGAATCTGAAGAAGAAGACGACTATGGTGGTATTTCAATGATGGCAGTGGAAAATGAAACAACTGAGTATGATTCAATCTTTGCTCTAGTGGCACAATCTGATGACGATGAAGGTGACGACGGCGATGAGGTAAACTTTCTGGATGTTCAGAGAAATATGAAATCTTACTCTCCTAAAAAGCTCATGTCATTAGAAAATGTGCTAATTGATGCTTACCACAGTCTTATCAATCATAAAGATTCATTAACAATGGAACTAAGGGAAGCTGAACGAACCAGAGATGACTTAGTAGTCGTTGTAGTTGATTTGAAAGAAACAATAGAGAACCTGAAAAGAGAAAAGAATGACTTAGAAGAGAATATTTCTAGTATAGAACATGAACGAGATGATTTAATGGTGGTTGTGGTGGACTAAAAGGAATCCATTGAGTGTGCAAGTAAAAAAAAGGAAACCTTGACTGAGAGTGTTGCTATCATTGAGCAAGAAAGAGATGACCTAGTAGTGGTGGTAGTGGACTTGAAAGAAACAATTGAGGAATTTGAAACAGTAAATAGGCTCGGAAACTCTGAAAAGGGAAAGGAAGTTTCAAGTGAAGCACACACTAAGCTTGAAAATGAGTTAAACTTGGTAAAGACTAGTCCGTGTGCTAAACTTGAGAAAAATAAACAGCTTCAGGAAGAACTAGGGAAAGTAAAGAGTGATCTTGAGAAATCGCTTAAGTGGACCTGTTCCTAGGATACTATCACTGCCATGTACACCAACTCTGGGGGAAACAGGCAGGGGATTGGGTTTTAAAGGGAAAAGATTCCTTATAACCCTCATAGCAAGTATGTTACTGTACCTGACAATTAGTTATGTACCCATTGTGCCAATAATGGGCACCTCAAGGAAAATTGCATGGCAGGGTTCAGTTTCATAAAAGAAATAAAGTCTTTGCTAAGAGAGCAACTACTGCAAGAGGACCCGGTCTGTCAAATAGGAAACGCATTTTGCCTGTTTGGACTAAGAGAGCACTCATTCATCCGTTTTCTCTTAACAAGGGACCGAAACTTATTTGGGTTCCTAAATCTAACCCTTGATTTTTGTGTGCAGGGAGGAGTGAAGGGAAGCAGCCAATAATGACATATGAACAACGGCTACTCAAAGGACATGACTGGAAATATAACCAACTTTCCTTCACTAAAAAAATCCTACAAGGAGAGAGTGTACCCTTTTGAAAATGGCTAAAAAGGGTTACGCTCTAGGAGTTGGAAGATTTGTGTCAAAGGAAATAAGGTGGAATGCTTGTCCAGGATATGCACAATATCAAATCCTGTGACTGGTGAGGTGATGTTGCAGCCTAAAGACACAAGAGTACTTATGATACGGTGATTGAGCTTCTTCAGAGTGGAGATATAAGTTGGTTGGAAGCTGTTGAAGACAATGCTGAACCATGGGACAAAAGATTGGAGCATTGCACGTTGTCTATCTCTAAACAAACTAGATCTGAAGAACCTGTTTCGTGGTCTGATCAAGTTAAGTAACAAGTAACATGAAGTATGCAATGCCTGTGTAAAAGAAAAGCATGTCAGATCGTCATTCAAGCCCAAAAGGGGCAGACAACACTTCAGAACCAAGGATGAGATCTTTCAAGAAACTGTGGCTTTTGTCAAGAAGATCCAAGTACCGATAGAAACAAACGTGGCTTGCATCAGATTAAATCATGGAACAGGTTTGGATAATGCCATAAGTGGATAAATGCTATATTCAAAGAAGAACTACTCAACCACTTAGCTCAAAGAACACCACCTCAGAAGGAGTTGTTGGAAAGAAGAAAAGGACTCTTGAAAATTGGGCACGGTCAATATTAATTGATGAAGGGTTTGCAAAAATCTTGACCAAAGCTGCTACTCAACTGAGGATATCTGGGTATAACGTTTATGTTCTCAACATGGGAAGGGTCTGCCTTGAAAACTGATGGGAGAAGAGATGGAGGAATCCTCCTGACATAATCGTCTCAAAAGAGAACAGAAATACTGATCAAGGTAGAGAACGCCTATTGATTCCAGCAAGGAACCGGGTCCCGCGTCTACAACAACAGAAGCTGAAAAACAAGCTGTTAGAAAGAGGGTTTTTGCATAGAGACATCACTAAATCACTCATGTATCTCACTACAAGTAAAATAGACATCGTGGTCAGAGTTGGGTTCTGTGCAAACTCAGTCAAATCCAAAGGATTCTCATCTGAAGTGTGGTGTAACAATTTTGAGATATCCTAGAAGAACACATAGCCTGGTTCTCTACTGTCCTCCACGTAATGGATAGGAAAAGCTCGCCTGAATTGGGACAGTCTCTGAGTTCCTGTCTTGTCTCATGAGGCTCAAGGAAGCAGAATTCAGTGGCACTCTCAACAGCTGAACCAGAATATGCATAATCAGCATTCTATTGTGGACCAAGCAACAAAGTTTTGTGTACCAAGCAACAAATTGGAAGAACTTGAGTCCAACTCAATAGGGCAAAATACAGTAACTGCTGAAGGTCAATTTGCAAACATCTTCACCAAAAGCCCTGCGAAGAAAGCATTTTGAGAAAGATCGCCTTGCACTGGGGTATGATAAAACCCAACTGAGAACCTGGTTCCTTATTATTGATTATGAAAGTCATAGTCAGGTAAAATCTAGCTAAAGTGTTTTCTGGCTAAGAATAACTCACCTCTATACTGTTACAGGTAGACATGAATAATGACTACAGAAGTACATGCTGTAGTGCATGATGAATAAGGGTATAAAACTCACTTGCCAGACTTATCAGGAACCTAGATTTCTAACGCAGGTTAGTATCTTCTTTGTTCTTTCATACACAATTTAAAATGGACAAAAGACAATGCCACATCATCATCAGCGTAAGAGTCTCTTTAAAGTCGTGTCTCTTTAGCCAAGACGTCACAGCACCAACGTCACTCCTTTTCTAAACGATACATCTCCCAAGCAAAAGGGTGTCGCCGTTTCAGAATGGGTCCCTCATCATAATTAAATCAAGATCACAACCCTTTCTCTTCCAAACTCAAAATTCCCTATTTGTCTTCTCTCTTCTCAAATCCACAGTCCTTAGAGAATAATCTCATCATGTCTGAAAATCAAGCAACCTTCAGTGTGCCTAACAACACTGTGATTGAGTCCTCACCAGTCAGTAGTTCAGTGGTGAACCTCTCTCCCAACACAGTCACTAGTCCAAACCCTAAAGAAGAGTCTCCTCCACACTCCACTCCCTCTCCTACCCACTCCAAGTCCACTCTTCATCTGAGCAAGTCTGAGAATGTCTGTCCTCCTCCAGTCTCACCAGTCAAACAGAGTCAACAGGGTAAACAAGGGAACCTCGTTCAGGAACCTTCAACTCTATCCATGGCTGAGCACTTGAGTGAAGATCTGGTGATTAGTCATGAAGAGACTGAGACCATCATGACAAGTTATGACTCTGTAGGTATCACTCCTTCGTCTGTTGAAATCGCCATGGAACCACAAGAAAAGCAGGGAATAGAGAATACATTTTCCATTGCGTCAGAAGGGTCATCATAGAGGAATGTGTAGGAGGGTCTAAGCCTCAGAGGAAAGAGACAAAAGAAGAGGGAGCAATTATGCCATTTGAACAACCGGCACAAGATGATGCTACTGGGGTCCCAAATGATGAAGTTGATCCCTCCATGGAGGATCCAGGTCAGGAGTCATCTCCCCAGGTCAGCATTGATCTTGCTCTCTCTCCCCACTTTGATGCTAAGCCTTTGAATATGGTGGTGCCTGAGATGAATCTTGACAGTGAAGAAGACGCAGATGATTTGGTTTATGCTAGTTTTATTAGGGCTAGGATTAAGCCAGTGGTAACTTCACAGCCACCTCCTAAGCGACCTACTACATGGTTGCAGCAAAAGGAGGCTCTAGAGTTTGCCCTCAAAAAGAGTAAAAGGAGTCGGAGAAGGAGAAGGTTGGTCAAAGATGGAAAAGTTTTTCAAGCAAAGGATGTTCCTGTAGTGGATGTGAATGAGGAAACAAAAGAGGAACCTAGTTCCCTCACCCTCAAGTCTTCAAGGAAGAAGCACTCTCTCTCTCAATCCGAAAGGCACACCTCTAAGGGTGCTAAGAATTCTTCCAAGAGTGTTGTTCTTGGTTCCAGTAAAAAGTTGGTAAAAAATTCTAGTGTGAAGACAGTGAAGGAGCATGGTGACAAGTCTGATGAGGAAGAAGTGGAGAAATCTGGTGAACATAGAGAGAACAAGTCAGTGGAGAAGGAAAAGTTTATTGGCAAGTCAGTGAAAAGAAAAATGGATGATGATGATGAGGAACCTGGTTCCGTCAAGAAAGGAAAAGTGAGTGGAACTCTGATGTCTGAGAAAAGGAAGTTGGGGAATCAGAAAGTGCTGTGGGGCCGCACATTTGCCTCTGACATTCTAGAGAGTGCTAGGATGAGACAATTAGTGGATATATGTGATTCTCAATAGTGGACATATTTATTTACAAGTGAGGCTCCTATAGTGTATGAGGACGAGGTGCAGAGTTTCTACACCAGCCTCTTCACAGTAAATGATGATCAAATCTGTGTGTTGGTAAATGGGGTGGGCATAGTGATGGACTCTACCTTATTGAGGTTAATTCTTGGTGTTCCTACCGAAGGAGTGTCATCTATTCAGGGTGCCTGCACATCAAACTTTAGAAATGCCTTTGTGAAGGACAAGGCAGTACAACATGGGTAACAGGTGCATAAGAAGGCACTCCTTCCAGTTTATTAGCTGCTCTTTGATATGGTTAACAAAGTATTGCTTCCCCGCGCTGAAAGAAGATCTGTTGCATCCAAAGCTGACATATTCCTTATGGAAACCTTGGATAATTTCTCCTCCATCAATTTGCCTGCCATAATGATTGAGCATATGCAAAAGGTAGAGAACCTTAAAGATGGGAATCCTGGACTGCCTTTTGGGTTCCTTCTCACAAAGGTCTTTGAGTTTTTCAAAGTACCTCTGGGACAGGCCAAAGTGGGCACCAAAAATCAATCATTTTCAAAAACTACTCTGGAGGGGTATGAGTGTATTGACAAAGTCGGAGGAGTTGGAAGCACTTCCACAATCTCTCAACTGATAATTGCTCAGAATAGTGCCACAGAGGAGATCCAAAAGTTGAAGGCTAGGAACGCGATTCTTGAGAGTCAGCTAAGTCACTTGCAAGAGGTACCTGGTTCTAGTGGTTCTCACAGTGCAGAGGTTGCACGCTAGCAAAGGAAAATGCTGAACTAAGGAAACAGGTGGATGACCTAAAAGAAAGACTGCACAATGAGCAAATGTCCGCGAATGCTCGTATGGATATTGTCCTCCAAACTCTTGCTTCCTCTTCCAAGACCCCTTCCTCCAGTGTCCCTTAAAGAATGTCTCCTTAGTGTCCAGTTTCTAGTGTCTATCTTCTTAAGTTGTTTTTGGTGATGTTTTGTTATTTCTGGTACTTGTTTCTTGTTTGTTCTAGACTGTGGATGAAAACAATGATTCTGCTCCCCGCCTGTAAAAGCCCAATTCTGGTTAATGGAAGTGATTTCCTTTTTGCTATCTATGCTGCTGCTCTTTTGGTTCTGTCTTTTATCATGTTGTGAACACATAAGTGACATGAGTTAGCTATGCTAGACTTCTTTATGCTGCTAACCTGTTCTGTGCTTTTTATTATGCCAAAAGGGGGAAGATTTAATTGAATAATACAGAGTACGAATGTATGAATGAATAATAATCTGAAAACAAAATACAGATTCAGGGGTAACTCACTCAGGGGGAACTCACAAAAGTTCAGGTACTGACTAAGAGGGAATGCAGAGCTTCAGAGGGAACTTAAGGTCTTTCTGGTTCACAATCTGGTTCCTTTGAGGGTCCTTCTAGGATTTTCAATTATAAGTTTGTCATCATCAAAAAGCGGGAAATCGATAGGTTACAAGTACTCTGGTCATAAGTACTTTACTTCATATTTTGATGATCTAACAAACTTACTATCCATAACCAGTAAGGAACATGTTACACATTTACAAGACCTCAAGATCACAAGGTCCCAGATTGGGATTCAGCATGGAATACGATTCAACTCTTCAGAAGTGGAAGGAACAGCTGAGGGACCAGGTCAGGAACAATGCTGCCTGCACCGCTACAATGCAGGAACAATGCTGCAGTCAACTTTCCAGGGAAGACTTTTTACCTACCTTGCTTGCATCATTGTAAGTGATGTCACACATGTATATATGCATTCAAGAGAGGTAAAACAAAATCACTTGAACATTTAGAGATCTCTCTCAAGCTCGCTCACGTGACTATTTAGCTAGCCAGTTTCAAGAACAAAGAACAAAGCAACTACGGACCGGTTCCCACATCATTGTGTGTCCTTAGTTGAGTCGTGACTTTGTAATTAAGAAGCATTCTTTAGGAAACCCTTGTAAACCTTAAACCTGCGTGTTTAAGTCTTGGCTATAGTTAGTCAAGTTTTAAAGTCTTTGTAATAGAGTTATTGCAAAGTGGCTTGTAATAGGTGCGTTACAAGTTAGTGAGGGATTAAGAGTTTAATTCCTAAGTTGCATAGGTTATAATCTGAAAGTTGCTCAGTAGTGAAGTTGAAATCTTACAAGGATTTGTCGTGGTTTTTTATCCCGTTGAGCTGGGAATTTTTCACGTAAAATTCCTCCTGTCATTTAATTTCTGCTTTGTATGTGTGTACTGTCGAACTTGATAGAGAACTTGGTTCTCTATAGAAGTTGGTGGATCCATATAATCTATCAATAAGAGAGGACCCTCTTATGTTTACGGTGCTCTTGAAGAAGACGTCTCTTATTCATTACGACACTAGCATTCGAAGTACTTGTTTAACTTTCAAATGACAAAATCGATCCATCATTCAGACAAGAAACAAGATAGAAATAAAAGGACTTTACTTTATTCCTTCAATTTTCAAAAAGTACATAAGCATTCGTTATGCTAAAAAGAAATTATCATTTCTTGTGGCTAACTTGTACAACTTGTTTCTATGGGGCTGGCTGCGCAGTCCCCGGTCTCGATAATACAACTATATTTCTAGTTTTCGTATTCCGGTCGATATGGCAGTCATTTTTGCCATATCCTCATATCATTCCCCCTAGTATTCGAATGCGAAGAATGTGAATTTGAATACTGGAAGTTTTGCACCTTCGAGGACTCCACTAATGAATTTCTAGATAATCTTCAGTTCGGTAACAAACTTCACTTCCCCGTAGGAATTTATGCTATCTAGCCAAATACAATCTAACAATCCTTTAATGGTTTGCACTGGTGAACGGTCGGGTAACCTTTGCTAGATAGCAAACATTAACTTCTCGGTGGGAATTTCACTACCGAGCCAAAGATTATCTAACCGCTCCAGAGCGGTTCTTCATTTGTGTGCCTTGCTATTGAAAGGTCTTATTGCTGCTATTGAAACCTTCTTTGTAGTATGCTTTCCACTGCTGCCTCGTTAAAAACCTTGCCAGAAAAACTCGATTGGGACAAAAACTGCATGAAGGGAAAAAGAGTGCAGCACATACTTTCACTACAAGTGATGTTCTTTAGCAATAATAGTATCATGCCCTTACCAATTTTATTACCAAGGAGTCGGCGCCCGAATGATTCCCACATTGCCCTTCGTGGACTTATCGCATATCATAGTTAGCTTCGGAAGCTCCCAAGCATCGGGCCTCGGAAAGATTTCCTGTACAATTGGCCTCCTTTAAAGCTATATTGTGCTGCTTTGGCGCGCAGTGCCCGGGATGCCTTGGAGTCTTCAGAAAAATTTCCGTGTTCGAGATAATCAATGATCTCATTCCTCTAGTCCCAGACCAAATTAGTCGTATTCACCTCATAGTAGCTATTTATGTCCAGGACCGAGTGCATGAGTTGTACTACCGTCCCGGAATTCGATCCCTTGATTTCCAGTGATGAACCGAGGTTAGCTAATGCATCCACTTATGCATTTTATTCCCTCAGTATTTGCATAATTGATCACTCCCGGAACTGAGCAAGCACATCTTGAACCTTCACTACGTATTGTTGCATGCGCTCCTCTTTGGTTTCGAAGATCCCGTAGACCTGATTTACCACCAGCTGGGTGTCACATATGATTTCAATGACCTTGGAATCTATTCCCTGGGCGAGTTCGAGTCCTGCAATCAAAGCTTCATACTGTGCTTCAATGTTAGTTAAAGGGATCGTCCTTATGGCCTACCTTAGGGTTTCTCCCGAAGGCGTGATCAATCCTATGCCGAGCCTGGACCCCTTTACGTTTGAAGCTCCATCCGTAAATAGGATCCACACTCCTGATGTCGATTCTGCCACCATCACTGCTACTTTGGTTGCCAGAGGCAGTAATCCCGGACTGAAATCGGCCACAAAGTCGGCAAAAACTCGTGACTTGATCGCAGTCCCAGGTTTGTATTCTATGTCAAATTCACTCATTTCGACGGCCTATTTGGCCAACCTACCCGAGAGTTCGGGTTTATGAAGGATATTCCGCAAGGAAAAGGTGGTCACCACAACTATCAGGTGACATTGGAAGTAAGGCCTCAGCTTTCGAGCGGCGACTGCGAGAGCTAAGGCCAGCTTCTCCAAATGTTGGTAGCAAGTTTCTGCTCCTGTTAAAATTCTACTAACATAATAAATGGGAGATTGCGTGCCTTCGTCCTCGCGGACTAAAACGGCACTCACCGCTATCTCCGAGACTGCTATGTAGATTAATAATTTTTCACCCTCCTCCGGCTTTGATAGTAACGGAGGGCTTGACAAGTATCTTTTCAAATCCCTTAAAGCCTGCTAGCATTCTAGAGTCCATTCAAAGTTGTTCTTCTTTTTGAGTAGTGCGAAGAAACGGTGGTCTTTATTTGATGACCGAGAAATGAACCTGCTCAAAGCGACCAATATCCCTCTGAGCTGTTGAACCTCTTTTACGCTTGACACCTGATTCGGGATGTCTTCGATGGCTTTGAATTTATCAGGGTTTACCTCAATCCCCCTTTGTGAGACCAAAAATCCTAGGAATTTGCCGGAGCCGACCCCAGACGCACTTGTCGGGATTAAGCTTCATATTATGCTTTCTTAGGATGTCAAAAGTTTCTTGCAAGTGATTAAGATGGTCACCTACGTTCAAAGGCTTAACAAGCATATCGTCTATATAAACTTCCATGGTTTTCGCTATCTGTTTCTCAAGCATCTTGTTTACACGTCGCTGATAAAGGGATCCGGTGTTCTTTAGCCCGAAGGGCATCACATTATACGAATATGCGCCAAAATTCGTTATGAACGAAGTCTTTTCCTAATCCTCTGGGTTCATCTTAATTTGGTTGTACCCAGAGTAAGCATTAAGGAAACTCATTAACTCGTGCCTGACCGTTGCATCAATCATTTGATCGATGTAAGGTAGTGGGAACTACTACTACGTTAGCCCGACAGTCTGGATACTTTACCTCTCGGATCAAACCGATATCAAGTAAACGAGTTACCTCCTCGTTGATGAATTTATCTCTGGCCACAGTAATAGGATGTTTCTTTTGTCTTACCGGAGGAATGCTGGGATCCAGGCTTAGCTTGTATACGGTCACTTCCGTCGGGATACCTGTCGTATCCGTATGCAACAACGCAAAACAATCGGTATTAAACTTAAGAAATTCAATAAATCCAGACCCGAGCTTGGGGTGTAGTCCTGTCCTCAAGTGGAATTTCTTCTCCAAGAACTTTTCAAACAATGCGACTTGCTCAAGCTCTTCTGTTGTGGACTTTGTTGCATACGTATTATCTGGTACCTGGAAATTATATGCGGTAAAATCGGAGGGTCTAATTTTCGGCCACTATAACGCCTCGTAAGCAAGCTTTCCAAAGGCTCGAGACTACGGTCGAGATTTACCCCGAGGGGCCATCGGTGTCCAACCTCGAAGCACTGCAAGTCGATGGTTATGGTAGGAAAGTGGGAAGTTCTCTGGGCGTACGACTAGAGCAGACAAAGTCTAGAAGGCTAGCTCTGACCCGTATAAGGGCATTAAGTGGCTATATCCGCCCCATATGTTTGTAATTAATACATTTGTACTATGTTCCCCCTCATATATAAAGGGGAATCCTTGTCATTTTATAGACATCTGATACTCAATATTGAATACAAAGAACATTCTCTCTGCTCTCTAACTTAACATATTCCCTTGAAGTCATTACTTCCATTCATTGCTTATATTCATTGTGTTCTATTTGTTGTTCTTCATTTATTGCTTATCATTTATCATAAAGAGCCATCATCATAGCTCTCGTAAAGTGTTAACCCTCCTTCGATCGCTCTAAGCCGGTCGTCCAACTCGACCCCGAGGCCTTATAAACGACAGATCAAGGCCCCGATCTCCAACTCTTTGGTTCGGTTATCATATCGTCTCTAAGCTACAATCTTGATTTCTAATCTTTTACTTAGCATCCATTTCTTAACAACTAGCATAAAAATAGATCACGTATTTTTAGAACCACAGAATCAAATTTAATTGTAATTACCATTTTCAAGGTAAACAGTTTGGCGCCCACCATGGGGCTAAAAATAATAGTGATTATTTTCTTGCTGGTTTAACTACGTAACGCAAGTTATCTTTCGCACTGTTTCTTGTCTACGATCTTTGATTTCAGGTCAAAATGTCTAACTCAGTAAATGCACGTGAAAAAGTCAATCTTGGAGACCATAGAGAAAATGGTATTGGTGTCCCAAGTGTTGGTGTGCCACCACAAAACCCTGAGAATGCACCAGAATCAACTCCCGTGGACGTGGTCTCGCGCAACGCTCAACAGGTCGAAATAAGCTCCCACACCAACAGGAGCATACACCAAGAAGATCAACAAGAAGCTCAAAAACCCCTAGCTAGGGAAGAACGAGAGGTTAGCCTTCACGTTATTTTTGAAATGTTACAGGCACAACAGCTGGCGATCGCTCAGCTGCAAAGTCACCAGAAAACTCCCAGCACGGTAGCACCGGGGACGGCTCCCCTAGCCGAGCAGGTACCAGAGAGGTCAAGCAACAACGGGTCGGCAGTCGACCCCGCCATCGTAAAGATGCTTGGGGACCTCACAAAAAGGATCAAGTCGGGCGAAAAGAAGATAGAAGCCAACGACAAAAAGGTCGAGACCTACAATTCCAGGGTCGACCAGATTCCGGGCGCACCCCCGATCCTGAAAGGTGTGGATTCAAAGAAGTTCGTGCAAAAGCCGTTCCCACAGGAAGCGGCTCCGAAACCCATTCCGAAGAAGTTCATAATGCCAGACCATCCGAAGTACATCGGAACCTCAGACCCCAATGAGTATGTTACTGCTTACACTTGTGCAGTGAAGGGCAACGACCTAAAGGACGACGAGATCGAATCCGTCCTACTGAAGAAGTTTGGAGAAACGCTTTCTAAAGGGGCAATGATGTGGTATCACAACCTATCCCCAAACTCGATAGATTCATTTGTCATGCTGGCAGATTCTTTCATAAAGGCACATGTTGGTGCCATCAAAGTAGCAACAAGGAAATCTGGCATCTTCAAGATCAAACAGAGGGAGAACAAATGAACGAATGAATCTGGCAGTGCAGGCCTTCACTCAAGGTCTGAATGAACGAAGCTGGTGGCTTCGAAACAGCTGAAACAGAACCTAGTCGAATACCCGACCGTGACTTGGTCGGAAGTCCACAACCGATACCAATCAAAGATCAGGGTCGAAGATGACCAACTGGAGCCCCCTCGGGCTCGGTATATCCATGCAGGCTTCAGGCAAAGGAGCCGAAGCCAAATAAAGAAAGGTACCAGCCATACACTGAAGACAGGAGAAACGTCCCGAGGCGCGACATACCTCGGAATGATCAAAGAACGGGCCGAGGGCAGAACCCTCGGGGACTCGTCCATAGAGCCGGGTTCGATAGGCACGCAGGGCCGTCGGAGGAACCCCCCTTGTCGGAATTTAACTTCAATGTCGATGTTTCGAACATCGCATTCGCCATCAGTAAAATCAGAGACACCAGGTGGCCAAGGCCTGTACAATCAGACCCTTCACAAAGGAACCATAACTTAGTGTGTGAATTCCACAACACGCAAGGCCAAAGAACCGAAGATTGCCATCAGCTCCGGGAAGAAGTAGCCCGACTACTAAGCAAAGGTCACCTCCGAGAATTTCTCAGCGACCGGGCCAAAAACCAGTTCCAGGAAAGAGAGGTGATCAAGAAGAACGAAATAAATGAGCCACAGCATGTCATCCACATGATCTTGGGAGGCATCGATGCCCCACGGGAACCCATGATCAGAAAAACAAAAACATCCATCACCAGAGAAAAGCGAACTCGGGGTTACATACCCGAGGGTGCTCTCACATTCAGCGACGAGGACATCGAGACCTTGTGTCAACCTCACAACGACGCACTGGTAATATCTTTCCTTGTAAATACATTTCAAATTAAACATGCACTTCTGGATCCAGGTAGCTCGGCCAACATCATCAGGTCGAGGGTGGTAGAGCAGCTCAGGCTGCTTGACCAAATCATGCCCGCCTCACGAGTCCTCAACGGATTCAACATGGCGAGTGAAACAACAAAAGGGGAAATCACCCTCCCAGTCAACATGGCCGGCACAACCCAAAATGCCAAATTCCATGTCATCGAAGGAGACATGAGATACAATGCCTTGCTTGGAAGGCCATGGATACAATGCATGAGAGCAGTACCATCAACCCTTCATCAAATGATAAAGTTCCCGACAAAGAATGGGATAAAAACCGTCCATGGGGAACAACATGCGGCAAGAGAAATGTTCGCAGTACATGACGTAGCACTGACACCAGTACCTCCACCTTCGAAAGAGCCAAAGGACAAGCAAACAGTGAAATAGCGAAAACAAGCTACACCCTTGGCTAAGTCCGAACCGAATGAAGCAAAGGACCGTACCGCGTTCTCGTGACAAATGATCGAAACATATCAGGGGACGAAGCGCCGTCAGCACTTAGGTATGATCGCCTCCCTTTTTCAGTTACATCTTACACTAACCTAAGTGCAGGTATCCGGTCGAAACAGCTAAAGCGCTTCCCAACTCGAAGGCCTTCGGTTTCAAAAGCATGCGTTGCACTCTTTTCTTTCGATCGGGTCTTTATCCCAAGAAGGGTTTTACCGGCAAGGTTTTTAATGAGGCAACATCTATATGCCACCTAAGGAAAACTCAACAAGTATTCAAGGCTTCTCTTGCAATCAACCTCGAATACTGGGGGGCATCCCCCCGGAAGATCACCTCCTCGGAGAAGCTAAGATATGCTGAACAGGGTCTCGATAGGAAAAATGATGTACCGGTCCAAAACGGTCGAACGAATTATGCCCGCATAGAATAACTAAGCCCTTAACAGCAAAGACATGTATACTTGTACCAAGCAATCAAAGAATACTTTCGAAAAGAATTTTGCGTTTCAAAGAAGCTCGGTATTTTTGCAAAAATGGCTCCTCTGTCAAAAACGTCCCGAACACTCGGGGACTGGCGTCATCAACTCGAAACAATGCGACCCCCGGGTCGGAGCTCCAAACTCATAAGCACTCAATGAGGCAACTTTAAGATCACAAAACAACGCCAGAGCCAAAAACGTCCCGAACGCTCGGGGACTAGCGTCGAAAAATCAAGGCCACATGACCTACAGGTCGGAAACCCCGAAATCATAAGCCCTCAATGAGGCAGTACTAAGATTACAAGTAATGGCTCCCGAGCCAAGAAACCCTCGATGACTCGGGGACTTCCGCCAATCACCACCCCTATCGACTTATCAAAACCCGAGGCTGCAAGACCACATGCGGACAACCTCGGTCCCGTAAGACCTATATAAGGCAACAACAATAGTTGTAAGACTTCAAAGGCATGTAAAATCTGTAAGACCTCAAGCAAAGCATGAAAAATCTGTAAGACCTCATGCAAGGCATGAAAAATCTGTAAGACCTCAAGCAAGGCATGAACCACACTTGTACCAAGTGATAATAACTGTAAGACCTCAAAGGCATGTAAAACTTGTAAGACCTTACTAAAGACATAAACCCGATCTTAAAGTTAAGGCTATATATCGAACTTGTAAGACCCCTAAAAAGGCATACCCTCGATATAGACGCCAAAACTACTTCCTCGGGGACTGAAAGGCTCCGGCCAAACACAATGACTACGGTCACAAGGCTGTACCAGCCAAACTAACGCGACTCGGGGACGCCCGACCGTCGCTATAAGATCACAGGCCTTCAATTACTTCGAACATACTTCTAAAAGAACCAGTTAATCAGGCTACCCTCGAGATAGGCAAAAGAGCTTCGACCATGTCAGCTCCTAAATATAGGCTTCGAGATACTCAGCCACCGAGCCAAACCTCTCGAGCTGCTCGATCATCACCATATAACGACTCACAATCGAGGTTTTTTCGAATCGTCGAAGAGTCAAGCAAACACAATTCCAAAGAAAATCTTTATCGAGGGAAAAATAAAGCCTATATTAGAGGTTGCATCGACCCAAAGCGTAAGAGCCACTGTCGCCGACTCACATAAAAGGTCATATTGACGTAAAGCGTAAGAGCCAATGTCGCCAGCTCACATAAAAGGTCGTACCGACCTAAAGCATAAGAGCCACTGTCGCTAGCCCATATTAGAGGTCGTATTGACCCAACGCATAAGAGCCTAAGGGCCATCTTTAAATTAAAAAACTTGAGGGTCAAATGAGCTTGAGTCGAAACCCGACTCGGAGACTGAACCCAAAACAGTTAACTAAATATGCCTAAGGGCAAAAGCATAAGAGCTCAAACGCCAGCTTATATTAAAAGGTCGTGCCGGCCGAAGCGCGTAAGAGCCTACGGGCCAGCCCAATGAGCCCCAGGGCCATACTATGGATCTAAGAATTCCTTTCAAACCAAAGACCAATTCATCCGGCCAACAACCGACAAATATCAAGGCTAAAGAAATGCGTGAAAAACAAATATACGAGGCTTCCTTTTATACATGTATGCGAGGGAATACCAGCTTCATTTATAAAGTTCTCTGAGAACACTACATACAAATTCAGAAAAGGAAAGGCCTAATTTATGCCCCCCCCTTGAGGACTACGGCATGTCGGCCTGTTTCTCGCCATCCTCGGCATCGGACAAAAGGGACTTAGCGTCATGTTCATCCGCCTTTGCCTGATTCACCTCTTCCGAGAGGTCAAAGCCCCTAACACTGATCTCCTCGAGGGTTTCCCTTTGAGATTTGCACCGTGTATACTCCAAGCTCCTGCTCTCGCGGTCGAGAACCTTCTCAGCTCAGCTCGAGCATCGACAACGTCCCTCAAATAGACCGCCACTTTCTTATTAGCCTTAGTTTGGCTCATTACGGCTTCGGCCCGGGCATCCACAACTTCGGCTTTTATCTTAAAAGCTCGGACTCATGCTCTATAATCATATCTGTTTGGACCAAACTATTCTCGCGAGCTAAGCGGAGTCGAACCTCGAGGACGGAAGCTTTAGCCAGAGCGCCTTTTTCCATTATAGTATGAGCGTCTGCCCGAGCCTTTAACTCATCGTACTCATGTTTGGCTTGGCCAACTTCACTCCTAAGGCGTTCCAGGTCTCCAGTCTTCTTCTGCAGCTAAAATAAATGAAAAGTCAGCCTCAGGAATAGAAAAGGGAACATGCGCCCCATCTAGAGCAATAAGTACCTGTTCCTTGAGGTAGGTTTCATAGTTCAGGCTTCGACTCGCCTCGCACCGCAAGTGCGCCAACTCGTCTTCTCTCTCATCATAAAGAAGCCTGAGGGACTTCTCCCCATCCACGGCTTTTCGCAGCATGGCCTCACGACAAAGCAGCTCGGACTTGAGCTTATCAAAAGCCTATGAAAGAGAAACTCGACAAGAGAGTAAAAACTGCAAGACTATAAAATCAACACGGATGGCAAAAAACTCACCTCGGAATCGAGTCGCTGAGCTTCCTCGAAAGTTGAGCGCAAATCTACTAGTCCGGCTCCGTCTATCCCGGAAGAACCCCACCCAATGGGGACATGATCACTCAGCGTATGTGGCTCTTGGTTTCTAACATCCCTCTAAGTACCTTCGAGGGGGGAAGACACATCCTCGCCGAGCCCCCGGTATGGACTCGTCTTGCTGAAAGCACCGTCACCCTGTGAAAGCCCTTTTTGCTTATTATTATCGCTCGGTAGCCCAGAAGCCGGTGATCCTTCTCCCCCCGAAGGATTCCCCGATGCCTACGGTGATGGGTTAGTATGCATAAAAAGAAAGTGTCCTTAAAGGAGCAAATCACACAGGGCATACCGTGGTGTTTGGCCTCCCATCTGCCCTTAGACAAAACTCGCCACTTACGCTCATTGTAAGTCGAGCAAGTCGCCAGCTTTCGAGCCCAGTCTGTCAGGTCGGGGACCTCGCACCACGTCCATGAAATTGCTGCAGAAAGGAAAAGGAAGGCGCATTTACGGAACCTGTCTGTGCCACAAACAAAACTACGAAGGCACCAGTATATCACTTACGTGTAAAATTCGATTCCTCGGGGAATGGCAGAAACTCCACGGGGATAGTATCAACGATCCGTATTCGGATGAATCGGCTCATCCACTCCCGATCTCTATCTTTTTCATCATCAACAACGAAAGGTGTGGTGGATCGGCATTGTAAGGTTAGCAGACCTCGATGGTGAAAAGGCCAGTACATCCTGATAAGATGACTGAGCGTGAATTCAAGCCCTGCTTTCTCCGTGAAGAACTTCATCATCAATACTGTTCGCCAAAATGACGGGTGAATCTGCGCTAAGGTAGCTCGGTATTTTCGAAAGAAGTCAAGCACAACCCTATCAGGGGGGCCTAGCGTGAAGGGGTACGTGTATACGTTCAAAAACCCCTCAGCATGATCCATGATTCTCTCTCCCGGGGAAAGTACCCGCAGTACTACCTTTTCCCCCCATCCACAGTCTTTCCTCACTGACTCAAGGTGCCCCTCTCCTACTAAAGAAACAAACTTCGAAACATACTCTCGATGACCCCAAGCATTTTGGTTCAAAAATCCTTCAAGGGCGAAACTCTCCTCTCCTCGCCAAGCGGACCATGGTGTGGCAGCCATAACTGTGGTAAAACTAGAAAATCCGAGCAAGGCCTTCAAAATTGAAATAGTGAAAGCCTTAGCACAAGAAAGGAAAGCTCTATAGAGGAGGATAACTACTCGGGATAGTAGAGTCCTCAAAAGAAGGAATACAACCCCGTATGTGGAGAAAGCAGCGACTATCCGCCTGCCTCAAAAGCCAATTAAAGACACCAACTGAAACATTTCTCGCTTTGGGAAAATGTGCCAACAGAATCGCCTCGGTCATTTCGTAACCATGTCATACACTTGACGCCGCCATACGACATTTTCGAGTCAGAGACCTCCGCGTCAACCAAATCCCGAGATGGTACCCGATCTCGAGCACCACCGTCAAAAAAAAGATAGGCTCCGGGAAGCCATTTGCATCATTCCAAGTCCCGAGATGGTACCCGATCTCGAGGACCTCTGTCAAAAAGAAGATAGGCTCCGGGAAGCCATTGGCATCATTACGAGTCCCGATATTGTACCCGATCTCGAGGACCTCCACCAAGAAGGAGACAGGTTCCAGGAAGCCAATGACATCACTACACGTCCCGAGATGGTACCCAATCTCGATGACCTTCACCAAGAAGTGGATATACTCCTAGGAGCCATTGACATCATCCTAAGCCTCGAGATGGTACCCGATCTCGAAGACCTCTCTCAAAAGATGATAAGCTCTAAAAAACCTACTCATATGGGCTTGGCCTCGAGGTATTGTCTAAGCCCGGGTAGGCCCCCATCCGGGATCTATCTGCGACGCCTTAAGGCTATCTACTCTGAGTTCAAAACAAGCTTCCAGGTAGCCCGAGCTTGAGCGAACCCCCACTTGGGGACTGCTCCCGAAAGTCTAAAGGCTATCTTTATTCTCGGAACTCCGAGCAAATCCCCCTGTCGAGGACTATCGCGGGGTCAAAAGGGCTAAGTCTCGTATTGAAAGTTTGAAGCCCTACTCTCCTTCAACTCGAAGTCGGGGATCCTGACGGCCCGAGTTTATCAATCTAATCTGGGCTTGGTCTAAGGAACGGCAAAGGGTTCTACGGGGAATCGTGTTAATCAATCAAAAGCCAGAAAAATACTAGCACCCGGGAACTGATTCGGCAGTACATTGAATGACACTGAAAAGATGAACCGACGGGACGCCTCAGTTATCACAAAGGCTTACGTCATAAGTATGACATCATCACGAAAAGATTCAAAGAGATGGGTATCAAAGTCATTTCTTATCGTTCCACTCTAAGAAACGCGGGGACTATCTGTATGCGGTAAAATCGGAGGGTCCAATTTTCAGCCACTAAAACGCCTCGTAATCAAGCTTTCCAAAGGATCGAGACTACACTCGAGATTTATCCCGAGGGGCCATCGGTGTCCAACCTCGAGGCAGTGCAAGTCGACGGTTATGGTAGGAAACTGGGAAGTTCTCTAGGCGCACGACTAGAGCTGACAAAGTCTAGAAGGCTAGCTCTGACCCGTATCAGGGCATTAAGTGGCTATACCTGCCCCATATCTTTGTAATTAATACATTTGTACTATGTTCCCCCTCATATATAAAGGGGAATCCTTGTCATTTTGTAGACATCTGATACTCAATATTGAATACAAAGAACATTCTCTCTGCTCCCTAACTTACTATATTCCCTTGAACTCATTACTTCCATTTATTGCTTATATTCATTGTGTTCTATTTATTGTTCTTCATTTATTACTTATCATTGATCATAAAGAGCCATCATCATAGCTCTCGTAAAATGTTAACCCTCCTTTGATCGTTCTAAGCCGGTCGTCCAACTCGACCCCGAGGCCTTATAAACGACAACTTGAGGCCCCGATCTCCAACTATTTGATTTGATTATCGTATCATCTCTAAGCTACAATCTTGATTTCTAATCTTTTACTTAGCATCCGTTGCTTAACAACTAGCATAAAAATAGATCACGTATTTTTAGAAACACATAATCAAATTTAATTGTAATTACCATTTTCAAGGTAAACAGAAATATCTTGGCACCTGATAAGATTCTGGCGCTTCTTCCCCCTAGTTAGCTTCACTTGACTCGGGAGCAGGCGCCGGTTCCTGTAATTCCTATGCCGCATGCTCCTTGCCTTTTCTACAGGAGATTGCATTCATCTCCCTTGCCATCGGTTGGTCACCTTTTATCTGTTTTATCCCCTCGGGAGTTTGGAATTTCAGCAACTGATGATACGTTGATGGTACGACTTTCATCTCATGCAACCATGGTCTTCCTAGAATAACGTTGTAACCCATATCACTGTCCACAACCTCGAAATAGGTCATCTTCATCACCTCCCCAGCATTTGTGGGCAGCAGGATCTCCCCTGGGGTTGTCATGCTTGCGAGGTTGAACCCAGCGATGAGTTTTGTGGCCGGAATGATGCTTCCGGTAAGTTTGGCATGCTCCTATACCCTCCATTGTATGATATTGGCCGAACTTCCTGGATCGACAAGAACACGTTTGATTTTAAAATATAATACATATAAAGAAATTACCAATGCATTTTCGTGCGGTAGCTATAATCCATCTACGTTTTCCTCCGTGAAAGTGATGTCGTCCTCAGCGACTTCCTAGAGCCTCTTGCCATCGGTTACTGTTAATTTTGTCTTTTTTGCTGCTGAGAAAGTAACCCCGTTAATTTTGTTCCCCCCAAAAATCTTGTTGATCGTCTGCCGCTGGGGGTCTTCTCCTATTTTTGAGGACTCTGTGTTATCACGGTTGCGATCATAATTGTTTTTGTCCCAATAACTTAAGAATTCCCTAAGATGGCCATTTTTCAATAGTGTCGCCACCTCTTCACGCAGATGTCGGCAGTCCCCAGTTCGGTGGCCGTTCATCCCATGGTATTCGCACCATAAATTAGGATCCCTCTGGCTGGGATCGGACCTCATCATCTTCGAGAACTGTGCTTCTTTAATGTTGCTTATAACTGATACCAACTCTATTATACTAACGTTGAAGTTATATTCTGAAAGTCTGGGATAAGAAGGATCTCGAGAACCTGATGCTTGCTAGTCCTATAGCGATCCATTGTTCCGGCCGCGATCAGTTCTTCTGTCAGTAATGAACCTATCTGCCGACTTGAAACCTCTGTCGTGTCCTTCAGCCTATTCGTAGGGAAAAAATTGGCCCCTCGAAGATCGTCTGTCTGTGTCAAAATCGTCTTTTGATTTTTCTTTATCCTTCTCCAGACCTTTAGCCGACGCTGGGAAGCCGACCTAATCATCTTCAATCCTTATCTTTGACTTGTACCGGTTGTGAAAATCCACCCAAGTTGTCGCTTGGAATTAGACCAGGCTCTCCTTCAACTTCCGGGAGGCTTCGAAACTTCTTGGGTTCAGACCTTTGTTGAATGATTTAGCCGCCCATTCATCCGGAACAACCGGGAGCAACATCCTTTCCTTCTAGAATCGAGTTATGAATTCCCGAAGCAACAAGGACTCTCCTTGTGCAATTCTGAGTATGTCGGCCTTCCAGGCCTGCACCTTTCTGGTCCCAGCATGAGCCTTAATGAATGAATCCTTGAGCATCTCAAAGGAATCTATGGAATGCTCGGGTAACAATGAATACCACGTCAAGGCTCCCCTCATGAGAGTCTCTCCGAATTTTTTCAGCAAAGAAATTCGATCTCACGGGGAAATACCCCTTCACCTCCATTGTATATGTGGTAATATACTCCCGAGGGTCCAAAGTCCCATCATATTTTAGCACGTCGGACATTTTAAACCGCTTCGGGATCAATTCTGGTGCCGTGCTTGGTTTTTACGGCAACTGAGTATACTTGTTTGAGTTTGGTGCTTTTAGCACCGGTAGTGCACCCGAGATTTGGTCCATGCGGGCATTTACTTCCCTCATAAACCGTAAGAGTACGCTTTTGAAGGGATCGCTCTCGTTGTTGTGATCGGATCCGCTCCCCCCAGCCTCATCAAAGCTGAACTCACCCCTTGGGCTGTTGTTGTCGATCCTCTGCGTTGTTTGACTTATGGGAGCACCAGGAGGAACTGGACCTCGTTCGTTCGCGTTATTGGAAGCACCCGATAACACCTGCTTTAGTTCTATCATAGCCTTATCCTCTCGTGTAAAATGGCCTAGAATGACCTCTTATTGCTCCTACAGGACTCTTACCGCTTCAACAACATGCTCCTCTTCAGGATCATCAGGAGTTACCCCCCAAGCATGTCGTGGGTACCGTCTGCCATGGACCGGAGTAGTATCATTCCCCTCATTGCGGGTATCACTGATTGAATCCTCGTGCTGGGGCCGATCTCCTTAGGCCATAAGATTGTGTGTGTTGTTAACACCATTATCTGCCATTTTATGTGATTTTTTGCTAAGAACAAGTAATCAAAATATGTTATTAAAAGAGGCAAGGACCAACTTAATTACACGACTGTCTAGGCCCCACGGTGGGCGCCAAACTGTTTACCCATAAAATGGTACAGTTGAATTTATATGTGGTTTCTAGACAAGTGAATTATCACGGCCCGAACCTGGGGGGCAAGACCGGCACCCGATGCCTCACTTAACCTAGCGTACCAACTTGCGACGGAGGGACTCTGAACATATAATGTCATACTTTGGCCATGGAGCCACATTGCAAGACAATTTGTGCAGCAAAATATAAAACTGAACGGAAACTAGCGCTGACTAAACATCAATATAAAGCTTGGCCGACAAGGCCGTCATAACTACTACAGCTAACAAACCAACAATATACATACAAGGCCTACAAGCCCAACATACTGCACTGACTGACAGGATATGTCTACAAGCCTCTACTGATGGATGTACTGTGATCGGAATAGGGCCCCGACCTAACCATAACATATATACATATATACACAAGATGTACATAAAACTCTAGACCTGGCAACTCCGAAGCACGTGGAGCTTACCGATCAAGCTGAACTCAGGCAACACCTACTAAAGAGGTCTACCCGTCTGTCTCTATGAACCTGCACACATGAAATGCAGCATCCCCGGAAAAGGGACGTCAATACGAAATAATGTACCAAGTATGTAAGGCAATAAAATAATTGAAAGCTGAAAGTGAACTGATAATATAATAACTGAAAGTAACTGGGAGTCAAATATGATTTGGAGATATACTTACCTGCTGATACTTACTCAACTCTCTCAATATAGTAAGTAAAATAAATGTCCAGCCCTATAAGGCTCGGAACATGTAACTGCTCTGCCAGACTAGGCTCACTCATAGACGCTTGGCCATACTAGGCTCTATATCTCGGCCATTCTGGGCTCTCTCATAGGCGCTCGACCATAGTAGGCCCGGTATATAACTTACCATCTGTTCGGAGGTTGCCCAATAGGGGCCTGCCTACCGATTATAGCTCAATGGTGGTGAAAATACTACAATACTATATATATATATATATATATATATATATATATATAAAACCTATGCTCTCTTGACTGGAAGAAGTAATAATCAATTGAATATAAAATCTTGATAATAGAGAATACTGTAACTTATGAGACTAGGATATGTATATAAATTCGGGAATATGAACTTCTCTTTATGCCTAGTTATGAGATCATGCCAAAATGAAGGAAGGGCTTAGCCTTAGCATACCTTATCACAATCTTTCCAATCACCAAGTAGAACTCGCCTCTTCGCACCTTAATCTACAAAAATGATAATAATAATACTATCATTAAGTTACGGAAGGTACAACTATCGCACAATGAATGACAAGCTTATTTTGTATTAAAACGGGCAGTCTCCCCTATAATCCTTACTTCCTCCAAATTCAAGATAACACCAACAACATAAGAACACAATAATAATAACATATATACATTATTTTCCAACCTTATATACACTACAAAAAACTACAAAACAGCCCAACACACCCCAATCCCTTCATACACAAAACGACCACCGTAGTAGTGTCAAACAAAACGAAAATGTTACGACGAATGACCAGCCCACCACCCAGAATTTATGTGGTGTTTTTCCACACCCTTCCTCCTCCTAAACTCCACAAAAAAGTAGTAAAACACGCAGCCCAACAACAACACAAAACAGTCCACAAAACAGTCCGCTACAAGTGGATAACTCAAACTCACGGCTTCCGATCACCGTCCTGTGAGTTCTTACAAATATAGAAAGACTTACCATGCATTTACAGCAGAAAAAATGGATGAAAGAGAGCAGTAAACGTACCTTATTTTTTGTATAATTCAGCTCCTAACTCGGTTCTTCAAACACTAGGTTTTACCTCCAATTAGAACTTGAAAGGAGAGAAAATCAATTAGGCTTTGTGGGCAATTTTTGAGAGGATTTTTGTAGAGTTTATGTCTGGTTATTATGCCCTATTATCAGTCTAATATATGAAGGAAATAGGCCTTTAAAAGGCCTCTTTGGACGACCCGAACTGGCCCATTTTTGGGACATGTATAATCCTCTCATTTAAGCAAGTAGATGACACGCCTACTTGTCACCTAGTAGTCTGCGCAGTCTTGCAAAAACACACATATCTCTCTACTCCAATACCGTATTGACAAACGGTTTATTTTACTAGAAAATAGACTCATAGATATTCAATTTGATGGGTGTAACACCCCATAACATTAAGTATATTGGGAGAAAATCGCAGTTACATTTTACCCAAATTTTCAGTAAAACTTATGAACGTAACTTGTGATGACTTTCATCGACTTTTGTTCCACAACTCGCTTGACTTCAAAACATAACACATACTACTAACATAACTCATAACATAACCTCCTTATCATGTTAAGCACCCTAGTCTTACCCCAAAAGTACATATTATAACATTCCCAACTTGTCGACTTTCGACGCAATATTGTTTTCTTCAATTCCTTTAGCTTCTGAACCTTCCAACTATCTTTGTACTTGTTGTTCATGATCTTCAATATTCGTAACGTTCGAAGTAACATGATTAACTTACTTTATATACTTTCAAATATTATCTCATTTTTTGTCCTACATTAGTTTGCTTACGACACACTTTTACGTACGAAAATATAGGGTGTGACATGAATTAATTCGAACCTGAAATAATAGAAGAATTGAAATAATATACAATACTTAGCCTTGAGATAAAAATGAAACAGCAGACACTAGTTCCGGGAGCAGGGCTTCCGGGAACAACAGTAATTGAATCAAAAAGCAAAAAGATAAAATTGTATAAAGCTTTGAACAGATTATAGCATAAGTTTGCCAGAAAATTCATCTCCACAACAATGATAATAGATCTTACTATTTATAGCTGCACCTAGGGAACAAGGTCCTAGGATCATGCCCATATTTAATTTCAATTATGAGGGCCATTGTAGAATGTGTAACGGCGGGCATCAATGACAAATTCTTTATAACGGGCAGTATATTAAATGTTGTAGAATATTCTCCATTAAATGTTACCGGGTGGTAGGCATTTATTTCATCTTTATGAGCACCATTCTTTCTGGTAACAGACAGAATAGTTGCCTTCAGTTTTAGCTATCCACTGCCTTCGCCTACACGTGTCACTCGCTTATGAAATCCTTATGCAATCACTTAATATAGCATATTTTGCCCTATACAACCGGTTGTTTTGAGTTTTAATATTTTGTTTCTCAATTTAAAAAAATTCATAGGTTAATTTGATAGTTTATGACTTGCGGGTAGTGGTAATTTAGGTTTCGAAGGGTTCGGAAAGGTTTTGGAATATTGGTCAGCCATTTGAAAAGTTTAAAGGCTAAATAGTAAGCTTACCCCCCGAATTTAGTATATGCGCTGTGATTCATGATGTGAAACTTTTAATAAGTTTATATGATATTTTTTAACTTGTACGTATATTCAAATTAGTATCCAAGAGGCTTAGGAGCATTTCAAAAATATTACATCAAAGTTACAACCTTAAGATTCTTAAGTTTGACTTGAGTATTCGTTTTGTGTTGTTGAGTTTCGCCTCTTATTTCGAGCCTCTAAGTAAGTCCACATAGATTATTTCGACTAGTCCAGATAGTTAGGAGGAGTCCTTGAGGGGCTCCGGTGAATTTTGAGATATTCGGGAGAGGTTTAAAAATAATAAACTAGAAATTAATTGCACTAGATGTGCAGGTCAGCAAGGGCTCACGTCGCGAGAGCCAAGGCGATAGACTATGGGAGGAAAGATGTGGCTCCCGACACGAGAACCCCCGAATGTCCAGCTTCAGATTTTGTAAATTTTCAGACTTTATTTATATAACCCCATTTCATTTACCATTTTGGGAGTTAGGTAGCTCAAATTGAAGAAATATTTATCTATGACTTTGGGGTAATTAATCCTAGCTCAAGTCTATGATTATAACATGAATTTAGTTTTCAATCTTTGCCTTAGAATCAAGTAATTAAAATATGAAAATAGAATTTATGAGTTATAAGGAAAAAAAAGTACCTTTTAGGTTTGGACTCAGGAGGTTATGGTTGTTAGTATTGTGTATTCAAACTAGAAGATCAGAAGACGTTTGTTTAAGAAAACAAAAACAAAAAATTCCGAGCCCACAAGTTTCTTGTGTGTCCTTAAGAAATTTAGTCCCCTCACAGTTGCCCAAGATTTCTGATAAATTCCTCCGAAGATAGAACGGAATAACTATTTTGTGATAGCGGCACTTCAAATCACAGAACTTAGGCGAACTCAAATGGCGGAGCAAATCACACAAACGCTTATGTTTTTGCTTTGAAAAATAATGCATAATGCAGAAGATAGAGGGGAGAGATTTTTAGATTTTGGTGGTGAAAAATGAGGCTGAGTGTAAGGCCCCGTAAAATTTTGCTTAAAACCCCGAAATTTCATGGTGCCGAGTTAGGCTTATGTGTTAAAGCTTATTGAGATTCTTCAAGCTCGCTGCGGTACGGACTTTTTGGGTTAAACAGTGCACCGAGGAGTTAAAAATCTTGGCAGAATAAGGCATTTTTGCGGCCCACTATGCGGTCACAGAATCACTCTGCGGGCCGCAGAATGGCCGCAAAGTGAGGCAGTCATTTGGGCTATTTTTATGTCACTTTTGCGGCCCATTATGCGACCGCAGAACTATTTCGCGGGCCGCACTTTAATCGCTTATCCAGTCTCGAGATTTCTCAAATGGTGGTTCTGCAGTGCATTATGCAAGCCGCAGACCGAAGTAGAAAATTCCAGTTCCGGAGGGCCATTGTGCGGCCCATTTTTCGTACCACAGATGCATTATGCGACCGCAGATCTGTGTCGGGACTCCTAATTTCTAATTTTTAAAACCGATCCTATGCCGATAAAACATATGTCGTAGTTTATTTTGATCTCATTTCTGATACTATAGAGTGAGAAAAAGAGCCCTAGAGTGAGAAAGTGATCTTCATCAACTACTCTTAAATTCTTGCTTAAAACTTTGAAGATTATCAAGGAAAGCAACCTAGGTCTTCATCCTAAAGGTAACAATCTATACCTTAGCCCTAAATTGCTAAATTTAAACTGAAAATGAGTAATTAATAAGATGATTCATGGGTATGAGAGTTGTTTATCTTGCATGCATGTGTAATAAAAGAGTGTAGGGAGAATGTGAGCTAAAGATGGTGATAAATGGGTTGTGGGATGATGAAACTTTTCATAAAAAGGACCTTGAAACCTTAATACACACTTAGTGCTTGATAAAATGCTCAAGTGAGCTAGAACCATGAACGTTTTCCTAATTTTTGGTTCAATTTGTTATATTGCTAAAATAGATTGAGGTTGCTAAGAGTTCTGGATAATTGTAGAGTTTAAAGAAGCTCAATCGAGGTATGTATGGCTAAAACCCCCTCTTCTTGAAATTTTACCCCTTGGTGTTCATACAATCGGTGTGAGTCCCAAATTGATCGATATAGAAATTTCTATTCCGTATGTGCTTGCTCTAAAAGATATATGTGCAATATGTGTTCCCGTACTTTCATCATGTTATCTTATCATTGGAGGATGTGTTAAAATATGGAATATGTGCTATAAATGCATAGACTTCAAGTCAAATGCGAATAAAGATTGTTATGCCAAATTGTGTGAAAAGCCTCTATGTGCCTTAGATTCTAAATTGTTCACGTGTGAAATTAAAATCTTGAATGTAAGGCCTTGTTGCTATTGATATGATAATAAGGTGGAATGTGGAAAAGAACTTTAATTATGAAATGCAGCCAAGTGCCTAGTATGATATAATAATTGGGGCCACTAGTGCCGATGCACTGAAAAAAGTGAAAGAATTATAAAATGAGATGATTGATAGGAAATGGTAATGTCTCGGGCGAGACACCCTACCCGATCGGGCCGTGATCGGACACCATGCCGCACACATGGTGGTAATTATGCTGGAAATTGAAACTGGAATTTGAGAATGAAATTGTGATTATGGTTGATGTCTCAAATGAGACGACCTAGCCGATCGGGTCGTAATCGGACTCCGAGTAAGAATGCGGTGGTATTGTGGATGATGGTGTATGAGTATTAAAGATGTCCCAACCTAAAGCTATGGAAATTTACTTGAAAACTCATGTGATTCTTAATTTGATGTTATAGAGTTGTTTAAGGCTTTTATTGATTTTATGATTATTTCTTTCTTGTATTATTGTTCATTCTAATGAGATGGTGTTTAGTTATACATACTAGTGCTACTCGACGTCATTAACGTCCCTTTTGTCGGGGGCGCTGCGTCTTAGATGGATACAGGTGGTTCCATAGCTGGCAGTGTTGATCCACGTTAGCGGTACATTCTCCTCCCAGCAGTCTTGGTGAGCCCCATTTCATTTCGGGGTCATACATCTTTTGCTCCTTATGCATTGTACTTGACATATAGACGGGCCTTGTTGCCGGCACTTTTGTCATACTCTTTTGTATCTATTCAGAATCTCCGTAGACATAGTGTGGGTTATATATATATATATATATGGGTGTTGGGAAAGTCAAACGAATCATGTTAGGTTTGGATTATGTATTCCACTTTATACTATGAAATGATGTGTATTTTGAGACATTAACTAATGAAGTAACTAAGGAAATGACTTGGAATTGTATTCACGATCTCATTAATATCTAAACAATGAAAGTGTGTTTTCCCCTAATGCATAAGCGAGTTGGGTAGAAAGAATCTAATAGGCTTGCTTAGCCGGGTTCACTCCGTTGAACGCCAGTCGCGCTCCCCGAGTTTGGGGCGTGACACTGAACCTCTTTTTTTATAGCCAACAAAGTTGAGTCCCAATAGGTGCAAAAGTGCCTGTTCATTGATAAGGTGTCTATTCAACAAAAAGTTTGAATTTTTGTTAAACAAAAAATTTGGTCGCGAATTTGACTGTTGGAAAATAATGCCGCAAAATTCCAAATTAATATTTTTTGCGCAAAAATATTAGGAAAGGAAATATTAAATGACGGAAAAGGAAAACAAAATTTGGTCCAAAAAATTATCAATCAATCATATCAATTGACCGAAGCCGAAGCCGAAGCGAAGCCGAGCCAAGCGAGCGACGAAGACGACGGCGCGAGACTTGCTCTCTTCTCAACTCTTTAAGAGCTAGAAGAAGTGCTTCTATATATAAGCACAAGAATTTTCCTCTTCTTATCCAATGAGAGACAAGTTCCTTTGTAAAAAGGACTAATTCAAAATTTCTTTTCCCTTCATTTCTTTCACACCTCTTTTGTTTTAATTAATAAAACCCAACAATGGTCAATGAGATTCAACTTTGGTTTTGGGATTTGATCATGTGGTCTCGGGTTAACTTTAATTTACTTTTATCAAGATCAATTCATTATTTATGGAATTGAGTTCTATGATTATATAAACCTTGTTAAGCATTTATGTAACTAGGTTGTATTGTTTGGATGCTTTGGAATGACAAAAAGTTGTTTGTGAACATTAGAGTTTGACTGGCTTTGTGGTAAGTTGAGACTTTAACTTCAATGGGAGAATTTTTCCCAACTTGTCTTATTTGTTATGTGCTTTGTGTTTCGGGGTAACATACATACAAAGTGACGAGCTTATATGCGGATGCCATGTGTATCTATATTTGTATAGAGGGAGAAAAGTCATTTGATTTGTTTGCTTTACTTGATTTACTTGTTGAATAAATATATGGGCGTCTTATTCATTCTAGTATAATATTGTAGGCATCCTTCACTGTCACGACCCAAATAAGAGTGCCACAACGGGCACCCTGTACCTTACTCAACCGAGTACCAACATAATATATCCTTCTTATCATACTATCATGGGTAAAAGGGCCATCATAAGATAACCAGAATAAAACATAAGGGAATACTAGACGTAGGACGACCCAACAAGATATAGAAACTTATACATGTGACATACGAGCCTATAAGGCCGACATGATCATTTGTAAACTCAAAAAATAGGCCGACAAGGCCATACAAGTATCCATATACCTGACATCTATCTACAAGCCTCTAAGAGTACATAAAAGTCATAAAGGTTGGGACAGGGCCCCACCATACCAATCAATATATGTCCAAATCATACTGACCAAATAGGCAACTCCGGAGCAAGTGGAGTGCACCAACACCTTCCGCTGAGCTGATAGCCTACTAGGAGGACTGTCAACCTGTCTATGGGACATGCGGGTATGAAACACGGCGTCCCTAGGAAAAAGGGATGTCAGTACAAATAAAGTACCGTATATCGACTATGTAGGAATGAAAGCAGTATATAAAAGACATGAAAGAAACATAGAGTAAAGAACTCAACCTATAAGTCTGAATGGCTCTGTGAATCTTGAAACATTTAGAATGTCATGAATATGCGTATAAATGTCATATCATGCATAGGTATATGCGTATATAACATCATCAAGGCTTTTAGGGCATCCCATCATATGATCTCGACGTCGGTGGGCGAAATCATCAACGTATACCAGATGTTCAGGTGGTGGTGCATATATAATGCCATAACATTTCCCCATACCACATATACATATACTATACGCGTATATAACGCTATTTGGTCGTGGGTCAATATACATGTGTAAATGAAACCAACGCATAATGAAATAAGTCAATAAGATCTCTCGGAATGTCATGAGACCCGTGAAAAGACGATGATAGTAGGACATATAGGGAATCAAGAACATAGGCACCCCAAGTACCTCTAAGAATAGAATCATTTATGAAAGTTGTGTGCTTGCTCGTTTCGTTGTATCACATGGATCATGCCAAAAGTAAAGAAGGGATAGCCTTAACATACCTTAATTCCGTTAAGTACTTAATACCATCCAAGACATTCTTCAAACAACTCAACTCAATCTACCATAGCATAAGGAGATTCAAAATCAGTGCTGAGTAAAGGCTAAGTCCGCAACTTAAACTAGTAGCTCGTTTATGTAAATTTGTACAGCATCTCCCCTGTAACAAGGTCCTCATCCAATACCAGATACCAACAACAACAACTAGAGCAATACAATAAGAACAGCAACAACAACAAGCTCATGACAACTAGCGCGCCAACCCTATAACAAAGAAATACATGTACAACTTAGATGGCGCCAGTATATCTCGTATCTCAAACGATAACTCGATTCTAAAATAAAACGGGCAGCATTTCCCCTAATTTTACTGCACCCTCAAGCCTACTATAGGCAAGATACAAACACAATACAATCAGCAACTCAAAACCAACCTAATTACAATTCGGGACCTTCAATACAAGAAAAACCCCAAATATATCATAACACAACCAATCAACAAGTTATCAATTAGCCTGAAACTGTAACGACGAGCAACCAGCCTATACCCTACCACATGTGGCATTTCTCCACGCCATTTTTATCCTTCCAAACTCCATAAATCAGCAGCAACATAATAGGCCAAAACGAGTGGACTACAAAATAGTCCACTAAAAGTGGAATAAATCGAACTCACGGCTTCCGATCACCGTCCCGTGAGTTCTAACTATTAGGAAACCAATTTAACAACCTTCCTTGATTTTTAACACTCAAATACAGTAATTAGACGTTTTCTAAACTATGAAGTACCTTCCAAAACTCAAACTTCAAAGAAAACAAGAGGCGGTATAATGATACTTACGTCATAGGCATCGTTCTAATGTTATCGCTTCTCGATTTCGTACCCGGGATGTTAATCTTCTTTGAAACCCTATTAGACAGCTCAAGGATAGGTTTTATGGCTGTTCTCTGGTCGTGTTCTATGTAAAAATGAAGAAAGAGACGACTTAAGACCTATATATCAACTTTTGAAAAGTTAAAGAGGTGCTAGCTTGGCACCCTAGCATTGGCCCATCTTCCGATGCTTATATATTTTTATCCAGATGCCGTATGAAAGAACGGTTAAGAACGTTGGAAACTATATTCCAAGACCTTGAATTTGGTATATAATATGTCCCAAAATTACCTCATATAGCACACGAAATGGATTGCTCAAAAAGCTTCAGTGACATACCTACTTGTCATCTATGCCATCTGCGCAGTCTCGCAAAACTGCAAATATCTCTCTACTCCGATGTCGTATCGACAAAAGGTTTAATGCATTGGAAACTAGAACCATATATCATAAATTTGGTAGGTATATCATCCAATAATTCTAAGTATATTGGGAGAAAATCGCAGCTACGTTGACCTAATTTTCAGCACATTATGAATGTAACTTGTGATCACCTTTGCCAACTTTTGTTCCACAACTTGCTTGACTTCAAAACGTAGCACACGACTATCATACGACTAAAATAACTCATAGAATAACCTCCTTATCATGTTAAGAACCATAGTCTCACCCCAAAGTACATGTTATAACATTCCAAACTTGTCGACTTTCGACAAAACTTATTTTCTTCAATTGGTTTAGCTTCTAAGCATTCCAACCCTCTTGGTACTTGTTATTCATGATCTTAAAGATTTGTAACCTCCAAGGTAACATGATTAACTTAATTTATGTTATTTCAAAGACAATATAATTTCTAAGCTTACATCAATTGACTTACGATGTACTCTCATGTACGTAAACATGGAGTGTAACATCCCCCCTTTGGAAAATTCGTCCTCGAATGTTTACTGATGCCCTTATCAGTCTCATAACCTATAGCTTTTATGAATACTTTAATTGTCCTTGCCATCTAAGCAATTGTTCTGTGAATAAATCCCACGGCCAGGGCATTCCCCCCTTTAGGCCTCTTTCTCACCCCACGACTTGTTGTCCGAATTCTTCCAATCTCGTAACTGTTACTACCTTTTGTCATGCAGTCTGTACAACTTTGTCCTTGTATGTGCGCCTATGCGACTCTTCTCTCCTTTTTCCTCCAGCTTTTAGACAATCTCTAGGTCTCACTTTGGGAACATATACAGAACTTTGACAAGTTGTCCCTTTGGGAATCTATAGGTGTAATGAAGTTCTTCGCTCGGTACTTTGTCGAACTTATGACTATAGATATATCTTGTTTCATAGCCTCGGTTATCTATGCTATTGGCTTTACTACAACTAGGTAGGTCATACGATACCATAACTCTTACTTCGGTTTAGTATTACAGAGGTCAGCTACCCAACTCCAAGTTACTCTCTTAGTGTTTATCCTATATGTATAAATCTAATTCCTTTAATGCTTCCTCATTACTATTCATGTTAATAATGACGGCCTAATCTCATCTCATACTTTGTAACTTTTATCCATCCATTATTGATTCACCTTAATGTTGATCCATAATCTACCATTTATAACTTGAACCCTCTTACGTAATACATTGTCACTAGGGCTCATGTTGCATAGGGGAACATTTGATGTGATTTGCCTGATCCACCTAGGGACGATAATATACTTCAATAATTGTATTTCATATCATACCAATGTGATTCACCTTATGGGGGTATTCTAATCTCGTGCAACTGATAAAATACCTTTTCTGTAAATCATTACTCAATCAAAGGCCTAAACGCCATCCTTTTATCTATCACCATTACACCCTTATTCTAATACCAGGGCAGCATTTCACCTCTTCTAATTTCTCATATTCTTAGACTCCTCTGAGTTCATTTAGATTGTACCGAGCTTTCTATAACTTATGGAAACCATCAGGACTCTTGTTTTGATGGGTTTAATCTCGAGGACTTACCTATTCTCGTCACCTTCTCACTCACCTTTTCTTATCCTTACTCCTATCTACCTAAAAACATGACGCTATACGATACTTTAGCGTGCGACCTACACATATCGATTCATACTACTCAAAACCTTCCTTTAACTTGCTAGAACCATAGATTTCCTTTCGTGCCTTCTCGTTTGTCTTTAAATGTAAGCAATGACTTTTCCTGGTCGTTGTGCCACTTGTTGCATGAATACTTGGCTCATCTTAGTGCCCACATATATTGGAATTCCATGCAACCCATATGAACTTGAATATCACCTTTTGAATTTTTTCTTCTTCCGTTCATTAGCCACGATAGGTGCCACTTTCTTATGGAGTGCATACAATGTTGTTATGAGACTGTTGTTACAAGACCATTTCTTCTTTATGTCACTATGCTTAAGTTGAAGCCTTCTTCCTTATTTCCTCAGCTAGGCTTTCTTTGTAGTACTTAAGGAGACCTTCTGGCTCTTGTAAAGTTGCGAGCTTGTTATATTGTATACCCGAAGGAATTTTCGATGTTCTTACTCGCCTAAAAATATCCTTAGTTACATACCTCCGTGCCCTTGTGCTCGTAGGGTTACTTCTGAACTCAAATTTTGTTTGTCTCTTTAGTGGCACTCTTTCTTATTTCTGTAACACCTATACGGTACCTTTAATTACCCCAACTCCTATCTGAATATTTCTCAAGGGTTACGACGTCATATCTGCGAGACTGAATTCACTATGTTAGGGTTCACTATGTTTATCTTGCACAATCTGCTGATTTATCTATATCCTCATGTCTATTCATAACTTTAGAGTTTACAAAGATATGACATAAATACATCATTCGTTAGAAATATACATAAAAAAATTTATAAAACTAAAGCTACTAAGAATAAGAGGCAGCTATAACCGAAATGCAGGTACATCTCCAATGCCAGCTACCGCCACATGCAGCAACATCAGCTCCAAAATATACACGCAAGGTGGAGAAGTGTAGTATGAGTGCAAGCGACCCCATTTACTCAAAAAGTAATGTCACACCCCAAAAACCGAGGAGCACGACCGGCGCTCAACCGAGTAAATCCGACTGAGCAAGCCTGTTAGGTTTTATTCTACCCAAACTAATTTATGAATAAAGAGGAGATGAACTCCATTAATCATACTTTGTAGTTATTTCATTAACAACTTCCATTTTATTTCCATCAGCAGTTTCAACCATAATATCCAAAATATTACAATTTTTATAGTTATGATAATGAAACACATATTTGCCAAATATCAATACTTCTAATTAAATTTCCAATACCAAACACCACCCAAAACCTGTCTACGGAGCCTCTAAATACAATTGAAGAGTAAATATGGAAATGTCGGCAACAAGGCTCCGGCTATACCTCAAAATACAAAGTACATGAAAAACAACGATAGAGGACCCCGAAATGAAGTGGGTCTAACCAAGTCAGCTGAAAGGAGGACGCGTCACTAGCTGCGACCAACACTGCCTACTATGGAACCACCTACATCTATTTAAAGATGTAGCGCCCCCGGCAAAAGGGACGTTAGCGCTGTCGAATAGCACTAGTATGTATAGCTAAAAGTCCTCTTTCAAAATAGAATGTCCAAATAAGCAGAGACCACACATAGAAACAGCAAGTCATAATCAACAATATCCAAATAACCAATTGAAACATAACGATTTTCAGAGTAAGAAACTAGCACCGATATTTCCACCGCCTTTGTTAGCATGGAGTTCGATCATGCCCGATCAGCTAGGTCATCTCCCCATGGACGATGTGGTTTGACTTTATGATACAAAAGAAAGTTCTTACCAGAGTAGTACCATCATGTGCGCAACATGGAGGGGAATAATCACAATTTCACCAATATTTCAATTTCATCCCAAATCACAATCCACCCCTACACCGGCACGTGTAGTTTCAGGTGTGGGCCTTATGACCCACCCTTCCTCGGTCTTGCTAGTGATACTCCCAAAAATATTTTAGTTTAATTGCACACAAAGATAACACATATATAGAAATGTATTCATCCCAGAATCTTTCACGTTGTACAAATCCTTATTAGAATATTCAACCATCCACATTAATAATATTTCCTTGGCTCTTTGCGCCTTTCACAAGATTCATTACTCATGGCACGGTGGCCGCATTCTATATTCCACACTTTCATTTCTTTTAATTTCAAGGATCATCACAAATTACCAATGTACAAAGTATTCCAGAAATCATATACCTCAAGTTCATTAGCAATGGAGACCTTAAACACAAAAGGTTTCCTTCCCAATGATTGGGGCATACCAACTAGCAGTAGATATACACATCAAAGTCATAAACAAGCAATACACTAATTATTCTTGAATTACACTTTCCCAATCACAATAATGTACAGTTTTAAAACCGGAGTATGTAAGAACTCGAATCACAATGAATACATTATATGACAAGGCATTAGTTATAACAACAACTTATGGGCATGAATTGAGTACCAAAAGCTTTTAGGCAATTATGTTTTCGAAGTCATTTTAAAACAGTTGAGTCGAGTCTCATTTCATAATCTTTTTCACATTTTCTCATTTCATAGGCATAACTAGGCACAAATATAACTTAAGTCCTTGGAACGTTATCCACATTCTATTTCCCCAATTCGTTTAATGCATTTTCAATCATCTTTATACACTATCAACAACTAGACATACTCAATCAAAGCATTTGGTCCACATAAGAGCAATTAAGCATATCGAGTTTTTCTCACCCAATTGGTTTACTAGTTTTCATTTAACATACAACTCAAGCCATACCATTTTAATAAGAAAACCCTACTTTAAACATCTATCTTTCGATATAAGGCTCGTCCGGAATAATCAAGTTTATGAATTTATAGGGGATAACCCGGAATATAGAAATTAGGAATTTTGAGCCAACCATACTTGAACTTACGAAAAAATTTACGGAATTCGATTCTAAGAGAGAAAGTTTAGCCAACATTCCTTGTTGAGCTTTCCTTAAGTTACAACAACGCCCCAATACTTCTAGCGATAATAATCTATAGGAAGATAGCAAAAATTGACTAATAATTAGAAAGACCCCCATGGTGCAACTTTCCTAGGGATTTCATCGAACACCTAAAATGTGAAATAGACTTCAAGGCCCTATACTTGAAACCCCTTCTTTCCTCAACTAATTTTAACAAGAAACTACCCAAAAATAGTTGAAAATTCCACATACTACAACCTAGTGTACATGCATGTCTTATTTCTAACCCTACCATGCATTTGAACTCTTATCCTCTTGCACTAAAGCTCTAGGAGTAGGACTTACCCGGATGGATAATAATCTAGTGGCTTGCTTCCTTGATTCTTGAAGATTTGAACAAGATGAGGTGATTATGAAGCTAGGCCCTCCTTTCTCTCTCTATATGCTCTCATCTCTCTCTAAAATCAGTAGAAAATGCCCCTAAATGAAGTCGGTCAACCTATTTATGAAAATGAGGTCGGGTTATAAAAATAGGAAAAATAAACCTCCGAAACAGGGTCTGCGATCGCAGCATGGACCACAAAACAAGAATGTGTGCCGCAGAATGCATCGCGAAATAGGTGCTCAAAACTGGGAAACACTGGCCCAATCTGCGACAGATCTGCGATCGCAGAGTCAAAAACGCGACCTATTTGCGATCGCAGATTCGACACATGATCACATTTTTCCAGCCTTTGGTAATTTTATCATGACTTTATGTAGGAATGTCCAAATGAAGAACCGTTTGAAGAGTTGGAAACTAGACTCGAAGACCTTTCATATGATAGGTTGTTCATCACATAAAACCTTATATGTATATAGATATGATCGTTAAAAGTAGGGACATGTGCGAACTCATTTGGAATTTTAGCCTATTATGAAATTTTCCACTTTGGCTTGGACTTAGGCCTCCCATTAGACCACACATTACACATTATAAGACTTATACACATATTTAGAAAATCCAATTGATCCCCACCATGTTAATAGCATATAAAATATTATAATTAGCCTACCCGGCACCAAGTAATCCTAAATTACTTAGCAAATTTTTTTTCGGGGCCTTAAATTCTCCCCCCCTTAGGATCATTCGCCCTCGAATGAGGGGTAGAGTCCGCCCTAACACTTAACGTAGTATATCTCTTTTCTCACCTACCTCAAGTCCCTAAATTTTTACTAACTCCCAAATTTTTCAGAAATTTTGGAATCGCCTCCTTTGTAGCTAGGACTATCCACCTGCCAGAGAACCACCAAAACTATCCTAAAAAATACATCCACAACTCGATAAAGCACCACAATGTATATATCAATAACACGAACCTCAGCATTAAGCACTACATTATCATAAAGATACCTGAACATGAACTGCAAATTTCTAAATCATAATACCCAGAAGGTACCTCTCAAGTCAAAACCAATTGCTATACAATCAAAAGAAAATACCTTATTTCCACAACACTCTCGGCCTCCAATGTGGCCTCTTACTTACAGGCTTTGCAATAACATATTCACGAAAACAACCCCAACCTCCAAACTTATCTCACAAGGATGACAACTAGATACCTCACATAAGCTAACTATCCATTAACTTCACCTTAGACATAGACACGTGAAAACACACAAAATATATTGGGGACAACTATGGGGAAACTTCATACTCCTAGCGCGGCCTAATGTGGAATACACTTATGCAACCTTCATTATCAACTCACATAATGTCTTCAAGGGAAAATGTTGAGAATAACCTGTTCACCCTCCTGAATTCTAAATATCTATACGAACACCCACGCTAAACCTTTGACGATCTTCTACAATTACTCTAAGATGTGCTATCATAAACTGACTATAAAATTACCTATCGAATATATGTGATCACACGAGGATGCTCCCTCTTAGACATGCTTGAACCTTCAATACCAAATAGACTTAATACAATGAGGAGCAACGGAGATCAATATCAGGCTGGAATTATTCAGAAATCCATTAATGTGCTGAGCAGAGTATTTCATGAGGATATATGCTAAGAGGAACGAAGATTACTACTAACAATACTGACATGGTTAATCATTGTGACGACATCAATTATTAGACAAATGAGGCATAACGGTAACTAGTACATTGGGAATAGGAATCATTAAGGAGGAATATTCAAGTACGTGACCCAGTCATTTCCTGGAGTGTAGGGAAAATCCGTTTATCAAGAATGAGAATGCTCTGGCACCTTGAATGTGATATGGGTTTCCAAATACATGAAGTTGAATTACACTCCTAACGTTAGCTGACACAAGGAATCTATGTCACAAGCCCACGAGGATGAAAAGAAGTTGAGCACTTATGAGATTATCATATTTCAAACAGCTTAACACTTCCTGATAATTGATCCTATATGATAGAACTAAAGATACGACAACTTGTCTTCCAAATCAATATGCTTATGATATGTGCAAAAATCTAAAAGTATCGAATCTCAACCTTTCACGAGTGAAACCACATAACGAGGACATCTTAATATTGGGATGAAATCATGTATTGGTTAGAGGGGTTCTAATGGTTAACATGATGCTTCAGGGAGAGAGACAAATAAAGCTCCTATCCATCCAGGGTGGTGGAATGCCAAGGATAGCAAAACTCCCCGCACGTGACAATGACATAGTTAATGATCCTAGAAGTTGAGTGTGTAAAGACAACGGAACCCAATGAGACAGTATAAATAGTCATGGAAGGTCTGCAGATGTTCATGATGAGCTCCCCATGGATTTTGACATGAGAAGTACCCGGATGCTAATGAAAGACAGGAAAACATGAGAAGTAGGCGTTGTGCCATGATAACCCCCAAAGGTGCACTAGGTCTTAGCGGAGAGACTATTAAGGGTCCTTATGAGAAAGGAAGTGTTATAGTGACACATAGAAGGGAAACTAACGTTCTCTCATGGTTATCGAACAAGTGTTGGGGAAACTAGCACAATGAATTCACTAACTAAGGAACACAATTAACACATGTTGAGGCGGTATAAGGAGAAAGTAAACATTTGACATAAGCTGGACATGCTTCTGCTATATCAACTCCTAGACTGCAATACACAACCACGTCACGGGCAACCACAATACTAGGAACAAAGTGAGCTTCTTACTGAGGAATGACCTTAGTGGACAGTAAAGTCATACTAAGATGGGCAAACAAAAGATCTTCCTGTGACAGATTCGTAAAAATCTCAAATTTCTCAGAAATTCTATACAGACAAGTGACCACTTCATTTGACGTGTACACATATGATAGGAGGTGGGATATGCTCTCATGTTACTAGACAGTGAAAATGTTTCATGATTATACTCGCAAGAGGGTAGAGTTACTATTCAAATCGTAGAAGCCATATACACCAGTGAGAAAAAGAGTGACTCGAGAAGGATCGCAACACTGGGATGATTTACATGGAACTTGACACCACATAGGTGAACTTTACGATGGTGCATGTGTAGGCACAAGCGAGTAGATGTTGTCCATTTAAATAAAAGATTTCTGTAAGGAATTCATCGGGAATAGTCCCTTGTTGAGAATTTAGGAAAAGCAAGTGGGAAGTAGCAATCCTAGAGTTATAACTCAATTCAAGGACATAATTATATAACTTAATTCCACAAAAAGGGTGTAAATAAGAGAATTTGTGATAGAGTGGATTTACAAATAATACGTCTCGTTCAAAGAGTAGGTGCATGCAATGTTTCATGATTTAGATTCTTGTTATGATCATATCTATGCAGGCTCCCAATACAGGTGCATGTATATAATAAGGAAAAGTATGTGGCGTTCAGAATGATGTACTAATGGGTCACTTACTTGGTAACTCTAGATTGGCGGGGCAGTGCCTTAACTGATGCACCCTGACTCCACATCTGTAACATACATTGGTAACATTCTGACATACTACATGATCTGGTGGTGCAGTGACATAAATAGGAACAAGGGTACACCCCTTAGCAACAAGTTCTACCAATCCCTCCATGGCTTATTACACTCTCCTAACAAACTTTTGGGCAATCTCCCTCAGACTCAATGGTGGGGCCAATCCCTCCTTACTTCTTCAAACTCGTGGATTATGGTATCAAGATTACTCATCTTGGGAATAAGACATAGCGAGGAGATTAGCTCCCTATTTTGAGCTCTACTGCACGATCTGGAGTATCAAAGAAGGGTGAAATTGCTAAATATTCGAATAGCCTCCAACTTATAGATGTGGTCGACAACACACCGATAAGAAGGACTCTATTAGACACGACTCTGAGACATCCTAGGACACTTTAAAACGTTAGGCTCTGATACCAAGTTTGTCACGCCCCAAAAACCGAGGAGCGCGACCGGCGCTCAACCGAGTAAACCCGAATGAGCATGCCTGTTAGGTTTCATTCTACCCAAACTAATTTATGAATAAAGAGGAGATGAACTCCATTAATCATACTTTGTAATTATTTCATTAACAACTTCCATTTTATTTCTATCAGCAGTTTCAATCATAATATCCAAAATATTACAATTTTTATAGTTATGATAATGAAACACATATTTGCCAAATACCAATACTTCTAATTAAACTTCCAATACCAAACACCACCCACAACCTGTTTACGGAGCCTCTAAATACAACTGAAGAGTAAATATGAAAATGCCGTCAACAAGGCTACGGCTATAACTCAAAATACAAAGTACATGATAAACAACGATAGAGGACCCCGAAATGAAGTGGTGCTCACCAAGTCAGCTGAAACGAGGATGAGTCACTAGCTGCGACCAACACTGCCTGCTATGGAACCACCTACATCAATTTAAAGATGTAGCGCCCCCGGCAAAAGGGACGTTAGCGCCGTCGAATAGCACTAGTATGTATAGCTAAAAGTCCTCTTTCAAAATAGAATGTCCAAATAAGCAGAGACAACATATAGAAACAGCAAGTCATAATCAACAATATGCAAATAACCAACTGAAACATAACGATTTTCAGAGTAAGAAATATATATATATATATATATATATATATATATATATATATATATATATATATATNCCACATATGCCATGTGGGTTGGCTTTTTCTTTTCCAATTCACAGATATTAGTTTCATCCCACTTTGGGGGAATAATCATAATTTCACCAATATTTCAATTTCATCCCAAATCACAATCCACCCCTGCATCGACACGTGTAGTTTCAGGTGTGGGCCTTATGACCCACCCTTCCTCGGTCTTGCTAGTGATACTCCAAAAATCATTTTTTAGTTTAATTGCACAAAGATAACACATATATTGAAATTTATTCATCCCAGAATCTTTCACATTGTACAAATCCTTATTAGAATATTCAACCATCCACATTAATAATATTTCCTTGGCTCTTTGGGCCTTTCACAAGATTCATTACTCATGGCACGGTGGCCGCATTCTATATTCCATACTTTCACTTCTTTTAATTTCAAGGATCATCACCAATTACCAGTGTACAAAGTATTCCAGAAATCATATACCTCAACTTCATTAGCAATGGAGACCGTAAACACAAAAGCTTTCCTTCCCAAAGATTGGGGCATACCAACCAGCAACAGATACACACATCAAGTTATTAACAAGCAATACACTAATTATTCTTGAATTACTCTTTCCCAATCACAACAATGTATAGTTTCAAAACCGGAGTATGTAAGAACTCGAATCACAGTGAATACATTATAAGACAAGGCATTAGTTATAACAACAACATATGGGCATGAATTGAGTACCAAAAGCTTTTAGGCGATTCTGTTTTCGAAGTCATTTTAAAACAGTTGAGTCGAGGCTCATTTCATAATCTTTTTCGCATTTTCTCATTTCATAGGCATCACTAGGCACAAATATAACTTAAGTCCTTGGAAAATTATCCACATTCTATTTCCTCAATTCGTTTAATGCATTTTCAATCATCTTTATACACTATCAACAACTAGACACACTCAATCAAAGCATTTGGTCCACAGAAGAGCAATTAAGCATATCGAGTTTTTCTCACCCAATTGGTTTACTTTTTTTCATTTAACATATAACTCAAGCCATACCATTTTAATAAGAAAACCCTACTTTAAACATCTATGTTTCGATAGAAGGCTCGTCTGGAATAATAAAGTTTATGAATTTATAGGGGATAACCCGGAATATAGAAATTAGGAATTTTGAGCCAATCATACTTGAACTTACGAAAACATTTATGGAATTCGATTCTAAGAGAGAAATTTTAGCCAACATACCTTGTTGAGCTTTCCTTAAGTTACAACAATGCCCCAATACTTCTAGCGATAATAATCTATAGGAAGATAGCAAAAATTGATTAATAATTAGAAAGACCCCCATGGTGCAACTTTTCTAGGAATTTCATTGAACACCTAACATATGAAACAGACTTCAAGGCCCTATACTTGAAACCCCTTCTTTCCTCAACTAATATCAACAAGAAACTACCCAAAAATAGTTGAAAATTCCACATACTACAACCTAGTGTACATGCATGGCTTATTTCTAACCCTACCATACATTTGAACTCTTAACCTCTTGCATTAAAGCTCTAGGAGTAGGACTTACCCGGATGGATAATAATCTAGTGGCTTGCTTCCTTGATTCTTGAAGATTTGAACAAGATTAGGTGATTATGAAGCTAGGCCCCTCCTTTCTCTCTCTATATGCTCTCATCTCTCTCTAAAATTAGTAGAAAATGACACAAAATGAAGCCCGTCAACCTATTTATGAAAATGGGGTCGGGTTATAAAAATAGGAAAAAAAAACCTCAAAAACCGGGTCTGCGATCGCAGAATGGACCGCAAAACAAGAATGTGGGACACAGAATGCATCACGAAATAGGTGCCCAATACTAGGCAACACTGGCCCAATCTGCAATAGATCTGTGATCGCAGAGTCAAAAATGCGACCTATTTGCGATCGCAGATTCGACACAGGATCGCATTTTTCTAGCCTTTGGTAATTTGATCATACCTTTGTGTAGGAATGTCCAAATGACGAACGGTTTGAAGCGTTGGAAACTAAACTCGAAGATCTTTCATATGATAGGTTGTTCATTACATAAAACCTTATATGTATATAGATATGCTCGTTCAAAGTAGGGACTTGTACGAACTCATTTGGAATTTTAGTCTATTATGAAATTTTCCAATTTGGCTTGGACTTAGGCCTCCCATTAGACCACACATTACACATTATAAGACTTATACACCTATTTAACAAATCCAATTGATCCCCACCATGTTAATAACATATAAATATTATAATTAGCCTACCCGGCACCACGAAATCCTAAATTATGTAGCAAAATTTTTTCCGGGGCCTTACAAGTAACAAACCTAACCTTAGGTTGAAACAGCGACGAGCTTGGACAATAGTCAGAGTCCAACACCAATAGACAAGAACAACTTGTAACAATATAATAAATTAGTACAAGTAATAACTCAATGATATGATGATCAACTCGTTCACAGTTACGGGAAATAGGCATGCTTTCCAGGTATAACAGCAAAACCCAGATCTTTCACAAAATCACCAAAATATGAGTGTATTAGATAAACTATGATTTTATCCAAAAACATTCAACATCAAATAAGATATCTCATTCTCAAATAGCATGAGGATAGTAAATCCTATACCTATATGTCAATGAGCATATGAAGTCATAAATGTCAATATCGTGTATCATGAGGAAATGCATCTCTATGCTTACAAACCAAGTATGCATGCCAAATGTAATGCATCACAATGACAAATTAATGTACTCATTCTCTCAGAGGACTGAATCTCACTGTCTCACCCTCAACCACTCGGTACACTCAATCACTCGGCATACTCAATCACTCAGCACTCGATACACTCGATCACTTGATACTTGCACTCATTGCTGGTATGTTTGTCTCTGGAGGGGCAAAATCTATCCGAGCGCAAATATAAAGCCCATATGGCTTGTTGTGGTGTGCAGCCCGATCCCATAAATAATAATAAAGCCTATACGGCCTGTTGTGGTGTGCAGCCCGATCCATCTAATAATAATATATATAAAGCCATAATGGCCGACTGCAACATGCATCCCGATCCACAATATCTCTCACAACAAGGCTCTCAGGCCTCAGCTCTGTCATCAATCTCTCTAGTATCTCTAGCTCACAAATCTCATGCCAACCAGCCAAAACAATGAAAATATGATGTGACAACAAATGATAACAGAGACTAAGATTTGATATGCAAATGAATGAATATGACTGAGTATGTAAATGCAGTTTAAGCAAAATAACTCAACAACAGAGATGACCTCAGTCGGTCCAAACAGAATAAGTATATGGCCTAAACATGATTTCTAACATGATTCAGAGCTCATATTATCAAACAAGTAGAGAGAACATGGAGGTAACAAGATATAACAGCAAAATAAGTTCGGGAACAGTCAAATAGCCAATTAGAATCATTATTTCCTCGGTACAGGCCCACACACTCGTCATCTAGCATGTGCATCACCTCAATACATCTTTCATAACAATGTTTCCAGGGTTAAATACCCTCAAATCCAAGTTTAGATAAGTTACTTACCTCGAACAAGCCAAATCCAATACCGAGCAAACCAACCAATACTCTAGAAATGCCATCCCGCGCGTACTGGCCTATGAATGGCTCGAAACTGGCAAAAGCAACTCAAGAACAACAAATAATGTCAAAGGAAACAAACCCAATCGATAAAGGTGGAAACATTAATCAAAAGCCCAAAGTCAACCAACAAGTAAAACCCGGGCTCGCACCTCGGAACCTGACAAAACTCACAAAATCCACCAACCCATTTGAATTACTATGGCCCAAAGTCAACCAAAAAGTCAAACCCGATCCCGCACCTCTGAACCTGACAAAAATCACAAAATTCGCCAACCCATTTTAATTTGAGTCCAACTATACTAGTTTCACTCAAATCCGACTTCGAATTATTGTTCAAAAGTCGATAATTTACTTTTGGAATGTTAAGACAAAAACCCCCAATTTCTCTTTCTAAATTATCAATCAAATTCCAAAATTGAAGATCGATTCATGAAATATAATCAAAACTGAGAAAAATCCCTTAACCCAATCAATATGGTGAAAATCGCCTACAATTCGCCTCAATCCGATCTTCATAGCTCAAAATATGCTAAAATGTCTGAAACCTTCGAAATAGAGTACTTATAATTTGCTGAACATTCATACCCATCGGGGTCGCAGGATATCCTTCACGATCGTGAAGAACAAATGCAACTGCCTCCAAAAAAAACTCTATGTGTTCGTGATAATCCCCACGCGATCGCGATGACCACATATATGTACACTACGCGATCAAGACACAATTAAAGCGAATGCAAAGAAGAAGTTTTGCTCTCAACTACGCTCAATGCGAACGTGGTGCCACATATGCGAATGAGAACAATAACAAACACAACCCTACACGAACGTGTTCCTGAAGATGCGAACGCGAGGAAGAAAATTACTCAGCTCCAGAATTCCTCTGTGCGATCGCATGACCATCTTTGTGATCGCGAGGAACCATTGAGGCATCAGACACAAGTAGAAACCAGAAATGAAAACATGAAGAAAAATGGTCTAAAATCAATCCAAAACATGCCCGAGCCCTTCAGAACCTCATATGTACATACCAACGAGTCACAAAACATAACATGGACCTACTCGATGCCTCAAATCACCTACAACAACATCAAAACCATGAATTGCACCTCAAATCGAACTTAATGAATTTTTGAACTTTCAACTTCCAAATCTCGTGCCAAACCATATCAAATCAACTCAGAATGAACTTAAATTTTTCACACAAGTCCCAAATAACATAACAAAGCTATTACAATCCCCGAAATCACATTCTAAACCCGGTCCCACACCTTTGAACCTGACAAAAATCACAAAATTTGCCAACCCATTTCAATTACGAGTCCAACTATACTTGTTTAACTCAAATCCGACTTCGAATCATTGTTCAAAACTTGAAAATTTACTTTAGGAATGTTAAGACAAAACCCCCCAATTTCTCTTTCAAAATCATCAAAAAAGTGCAAAAATTGAAGATAGATTCATGAAATATAATCCAAACTAAGTAAAAAACACTTAACCCAATCATATGGTGAAAATCGCCTACAATTCGCTCAATCGGATCTCCATAGCTAAAAATGCTAAAATGTCTGAAACCTTCGAAATAGAGTACTCATAATTTGCTGAACATTCATACCCATCGCGATCGCAGGATATCCTTCGCGATCGTGAAGAACAAATGCAACTGCCTCAAAAAAAACTCTATGTGTTCGTGATAATCCCCACGCGAACGCGATGACCACATATATATATATATATATACACTATGCAATCACGAAACAACTAAAGCGAACGTGAAGAAGAAGTTTAGCTCTCAACTCAGCTCAACACAAACGTGGTGCCACATATGCGAATGCGAAAGGTAACAAACACAACCCTAAGCGAACGCGTTACTGAAGACGCGAACGCGAGGAAGAAAATTACTCACCTCAAGAATCCTTCTGTGTGATTGCATCACCATCTTTGCGATCGCGAGAAAACATTGAGGCATCAGACACAAGTAGAAACCAAAAATGAAAACATGAAGAAAAATTGTCTAAAATCAATCCGAAACACGCCCGAGCCCTTCAGAACCTCGTATGAACATACCAACAAGTCTCAAAACATAACATGGACCTACTCGATACCTTAAATCACCTGTAACAACATCCAAACCATGAATTGCACCTCAAATCGAACTTAATGAATTTTTGAATTTTCAACTTCCAAATCTCGTGCCAAACCATATAAAATCAACTTAGAATGAACTTAAGTTTTTAACACAAGTCCCAAATGATATAACAAAGCTATTACAATTCCAGAAATCACAATGTAAACCTGGTCCCGCACCTCTGAACCTGACAAAAATCGCAAAAATTGCCATCCCATTTCAATTACGAGTCCAACTATACTAGTTTCACTCAAATCTGACTGAGAATCATTGTTCAAAACTCAAAAAATTGATTTAGGAATGTTAAGTCAAAAACCCCCAATTTCTCTTTAAAAATCATCAATCAAATGCTAAAATCAAAGATCGATTCATAAAATATAATCAAAACTGAGTAAAAAAACACTTAACCCAATCCATATAGTGAAAATCGCATACAATTCGCCTTAATCCAATCTCCTTAGCTCAAAATATGCCAAAATGTCTGAAACCTTCGAAATAGAGTACTTATAATTTACTGAACATTCATACCCATCGCGATCGCAGGATATCTTTCGCGATCGTGAAGAAAAAATGCAACTGCATCCAAGAAAAACTCTATGTGTTCGTGAGAATCCCTACGAGAACGCGATGACCACATATATGTACACTACGGGATCACGACACAACTAAAGCGAACGTGAAGAAGAAGTTTAGCTATCTCAACTCAGCTCGAACATGGTGCCACATATGCGAATGCGAACAATAACAAATACAACCCTATGCGAATGTGTTCCTGAAGACGCGAACGCGAGGAAGAAAATTACTCAGCACCAGAATCCCTCTGTGCGATTGCATCACCGTCTTTGTGATCGCGAGAAACCATTGAGGCATCACACACAAGTAGAAACCAGAAATGAAAACATGAAGAAAATTGGTCTAAAATCAATCTGAAACACGCCCGAGCCCTTCAGAACCTCGTATTAACATACCAACAAGTCTCAAAACATAACATGGTCCTACTCGATGCCTCAGATCACATGTAATAACATCAAAACCATGAATTGCACCTCAAATCGAACTTAATGAATTTTTGAACTTTCAACTTCCAAATCTCGTGCCAGACCATATCAAATCAACTCAGAATGAACTTACGTTTTTCACACAAGTCCCAAATGACATAACAAAGCTATTACAATTCCTGAAATCACAATCTAAACCCGATATTATCAAAGTCAACTCCTTGTCAAACTTATGAACATTCCAAACCTTTAAAAATTCAGCTTTCACCAAATAATGTCCAAACCTTTTCCGAAATATCCAAATACAAATCCAGGCATACACCCAAGTCCAAAATCACCATCCGGACCTAACGTAATCATCAAAATTCCGATCATAGGTAAAATACTCAAACGTCAAACTTGGTCGATTGTTCTAACTTAAAGCTTCAAACATGAAATTCATTCTTCCAAACTAATTCCGAATCATCTGAAAACCTAAACCGACGATACACACAAGTAATAATACATCATACAGAGCTACTCATGTCCTCAAACCACCGATGGAACTGCAAATACTCAAAACGACCGGTCAGATCGTTACACTGTATTACCAAAGCTCGGGTAAGGGCTCAAATTGCCTCGAAGAGAAAATGTTAGGCATTTTTCGAGGTCCATAAATGTGGTTCCCGACTGAATTCTATACAATGTTAGATTTATCGAATTATAGTTAGTTTTCTTAAGTGAGCATGCAAGTTAACCCATTACTGAATTAAAGGAACAAAGGTCTAGGTAAGAAAATAGTTATTATAAGGGGAATGAAATAATTAATCGAATAAGTAATACCCAAAAAATGTAAAAGGAATAATTTGGGAGATTAGACTTCATTCATTAATAATTATTGGTACAACTATTTTGGCTACAAGATATACAACTTAATCAAACCTAGATTACGACAAAACTAAGTACATAAGAAAAATTTATACATAGGGGGCTCCAAAATTTTGAAACCTAAAGGATCACCCCACGCAAGATAAATAATACTTTACAACCCTTTCAGGTACAAGGGTGGCTCATATTATCTAGTGAGCACAAACTATCATCTCCAGCTACCGGATTACTATCTTGAAGCTGTTTACCTAAGGCTTACTAATACAATTCTTGGTCGAATCCTACATATGTTTACCCATCCCATACCTATGGTCCAGGAGTCATTGGACCCCTATGTAGGTTGTTCGAGACTCATCCTAGGCCACTCAAAATTAAAACACTAGGCGTCACATAATTTAAACAAATATGACTCCGTATAAAGATGCAATAAGCATAATGGGCTTATGTTTACCTCCACAAATAGACTCGTATGGATGTCAAGCGGATAAAAATTTACAATGATGGGGCAGAGACAGAAGGGATAGGTGAAAGGCCCTACGAACATGCTCTTCTGGTTGTGAAATTTGGGTCGGGTGAAACGACATGATCGGTCACTTTGTGTAATTGCACTCCGTTACCCCATTTTTATGCTTCACACATTTGTGTTTATGCTTTTATTACTTGCGGGGTTGGGTAGTTTCATTTCGGGAAGATTTTGGGTTTATTTGGACCCTTAATTATTGACTTAGAGTTTCAAATTAGAAAATGTATACCAAACTTTGAATTTTCTGAGAACGACCCTAGAACTGTATTTTTATGAATCCGATATCTTCCTATAATTATTTTGGACTTGGGCGTACGCCCAAAATTAATTTCGGAAGTCCGTAGGTTGAATTTTGTTGATTTGCCGAAATTTGGCAATTTTAAGTTGAAAAGATTAACCAAAGGGTGAATTTTATCTATCGGGCGTGGAATTTGATTTTGTGACCTGGTATAGGTCTACTATGGTATTTAGAATTGGTCTGAAAATTTTGGTGTCGTTTGGATGATTTGATAGGATTCGTTCGCTTAGTTGTAAATTTAGAGATTCTTGAACTTTACTGTGAAATTTATGCATTTTAGAGTTTAATTCATATTTTTAGATGTTATTTTTGAGATTTAATTGTGTGAGCGAGTTCGTATGATGTTTGTAGAGTTGGGCAGATCTGTGGTTTCGAGCTCTGAGGGCTCGGATAAGTTTTGGACATGTTCTCGAGTGACTTGGACTGAAATTGGAAAATCTGGTGTCTGGTGCTCTGGTGTCGTAATTGCGAACACCAAGGTCGCATTTGCAAAGGGGACAGAAGAAGGAAGTTGTTGCAAATGCGACTTTCCTATTCGCATTTGCGAAGGAAGCAGAATCTTGACAGAGTGCACAATTGCGAATAGTTGTTCGCTTTTGCAAAGTTTTCAGTTTTGCAATTGCAAAGACTTTCTCGCAAATGCGATGAAGACTTAGGTTGTCACGGTTTGAAAATGCGAGTCCTGGTCCGCTATTGCGAGGGTTTGCTAATAGGAACCCTGTGTTCTAAATTTATCGATTTAGGCTTCTTAGACTATGTCCATGTTTAAATTGAAATGTCATATCATGTTCTAAAATCTCCTACTCAATCTATTCTTACTTGTGTTAGTTTTTCCTTATATGCCTTAAATGATTTCGTTAACACTTGTTCTACCTCCTAATTGATAAATCACTTTCATGATTTAGCTGAACTGGTTTCCCTTTTTAATATTTCATGATATCTCTTCATTGTTGATTATCATTATTTGAAGTCACTATACACGTTATCTCTCTCATTCAAAACTCAACTTGGGCTTCAAGCCCGAAATCCGAAATTGATTATAGATATAGCTCACCCATAACCCCGTGATTCCAAATATATGATAAAATTTCAAACTGGGGTCAAATTTACTAATCAAAACCCAAAAAATAATTCTCTTAAGTTTATATAAAAAAACCCCAACATTACATTATAATTCCGTGTTTTAGGATTTGAAGTCCATGTATATTCTTGAAATATAATCACAAATGAACAAAAATCATATTTACAGTATGAGGCGAGTCAGAGCTTGAATTATGAGAGCTATTTGAAAGAGAAGGTAGTTTTTGTTCCGACTGAGCGTGTGTTCTTTCTTCTAGCTCTTGAGGATAGTGTTTCGTTTATTTCAGTTGGAGGACCTGGAGTGCCTTCGAAACGAAGTTGACCGAACCAAGCGCGAGTGTGATGAGTTGAAGGCTCAGGCGGGCACTCAGACTTTAGCGGAGGATGGTGCTCTGGGCAAAGTCTCCGCCCTTGAGGCTCAACTTCGCTTAGCTTGTGACAATGATTTGGTTCAAAAAGATGTGATTACGAAGCTCGAGTCCGAGCTTTCGAAGGTCAGGGCTGAGATCGTTGATGCCCGGGCTGAAGCCGTGATGAGCTGAACTAGGGCTGACCAGGAGATGGCGATCTATTTAAAGGGCGCTGCCGATGCTCAAGCTGAGCTGCGAAAGGCTATCGATCGTGAAGGTAGGATCAAGGAATATGCTTGTTGCAAGTCTCGAAGAAAGACTCTCGAGGAGATCCGTGCTAGGGGTTTTGTCATCTCGGATGAGTTGGCGCGAGCGAGGGCGGACGAGTGTGACGCTCGATTACTTCTGTCCGACACCGAAGGAAGCAAAGATGAGGCCGGCAGGCCGTAGCCCTTAGGGGGCGGGGAGCCTAGATTTTGCCATCTGTATGTATCATTTTCGAAGCATGTTTGTAGATGGAGATTGCATTTTTTCGTATATGTGTATAAAGAAAACCTCATGGCTTTACTTCTTATGTATCCCTTTCTGTCTCGAATCTGGTCGAGTGAACTGGTCTTTTCAGTCGATAGGAATCCTTAGATTCGTGATATGGCCCTGATGCTCATCGGGCTGGCCCGTAAGCTTCTATTTACTCGGCCGATGCGGGCCTTTAGTATAAGCTCGCATTTGAGCTCTTATGCTTTTGTTTTTAGACATGTTTTGATCAACTGTTTTGGGTTTAGTTTCCGAGTCGGGTTTCGACTTGAGCTCATTTGACCCTCAAGTTTTTGTGTTCAAAGTTTGCCCTTAGGCTCTTACATGTTGGGTCGGTACGACCTTTTACGCGGGCTGGCGACGATGGCTCTTACGCCTTGGGTCGAAGCGACCTTTTATGTGGGATGGTGACAATGGCTCTTACGCCTTGGGTCGAAGCTACCTTTTATGTGGGCTGGCGACAATGGTTCTTACGCCTTTGCTCTTAGGCATTCTAGTTGACTGTTTTGGGTTCAGTCTCCGAATCGGGCTACGACTCGAGCTCATTCGACCCTCAAGTTTTTGATCCGTGTGGGCTGGCGACAATGGCTCTTATGCCTTGGGTCGAAGCGACCTTTTAGTGTAAGCTGGCATTTGAGCTATTACGCTTTTGTTCTTGGGCATTTTTGGTTAACTGTTTTGGGTTCAGTCTCCGAGTCGGGTTTCGACTCGAGCTCATTCGACCCTCAAGTTTTCGTATTTTAAGCTGGCGACAGTGGCTCTTACGCTTTGGGTCGGTGCGACTGTTTATGTGGGCAGGCGAGAATGGCTCTTATGCCTTGGGTCGATGCGACCTTTTATGCGGGCTGGCGACATTGGCTTTTACGCCTTGGATCGAAGCGACCTTTTATGCGGGCTGGCGACAATGGCTCTTACGCCTTGGGTCGAAGCAACCTTTTATAGGCTTTGGTTTTCCCTCGTTAAGGACTTTTGAAATAGTTTTTGCCTGACTCTTCGACGGTTCGAGAAGAACCTCGATTACGAGTCGTTATATGGCGATGATCGAGCACCTCGGGAGGTTTGGCTCGGTGGCTTAGTATCTCGAAGCCTGTGATTTGGAGCTGACATGGTCGAAGCTCTTTTGCCTATGTTGAGGGTAGCCTGTTTAACCGGTTCTTTTTGTAAAGCCCCAGAAAATTTTGCTAAGTAATTTAAGACTTCGTGGTGCCAAGGTAGGCTAATTATTTTATTTTATGGGCAAATGAGGATTCATGATATAATGGATATCAATTGGATATTTTAATAAGCGTATAAGTCATATTATAAGTGATTTGGGGTCTAAGGAGAGGCCTAAGTCTAAGCCAAGTTGGAAAATTTCATAATAGACTAAAGCTGTAAATGAGTACGCATAAGACCTCAGTTTGGACACGCATATATACATTTATATAAGGTTTTGTGTGATGAACAACCTATCAAATTAAAGCTCTTTGAGTCTAGTTTCCAACGCATCAAACAGTTCGTCATTTGAAGGTGTATGCATAATGTTATGACCATTTTACCGGACCCGTGTCAGATGCGCGTCCCCAGCGCGGCCGCGGGAAAACTGAGAGTTTCTGCCTCCCGAGCGCGGCCCGAGCGCGTCCACCGCGTCCCGGGCGCGATTTAACCACAATCGCGCACCTAGCAGCCCTAAAAATACCCCAAGACCGGGTATGGAGAGTCTCTAAGTCATTTTTTTTAGCTAGGGCTTGCTCTATCAAGGGGAATCCATCCCATACTTCCCTCCTATGATCCAAGATTCCCATTCAAATCCCTAAATTGATCAAGAACACTACAAGTGGGGATTCTCAAGATTCTTACTACAAGAAGTATGCCTATTATCGCTAACAGCTCTATGGTGATTATTTATGTATGATATATACGTTAGAACTTATGAGATGGTGATTGGAAGCCATAAGTGCCTAACCTAGGTTGTGTTGGTGTTGTAGAGATTTTGAAATGGGTTAATTAAGGGGGTTGATGGTTGGGTGTGAATGGATGGTCATTCATATGTTGTTGGAAGTTATAAATTGGTTAGGAACGATGGTGGAAGAAATTGTTGGTTAATTGTGATAGTTGAATGATCTAATACGACGGTTATGAGATGTAAAGATCTATACCTACAAGGTGTTTGATAATATGCCTAAATGGCATAAGTTATGGAATTTATTACTAATATTGGCCCTATTGAATGTTGTTTTCTAGATTGAAGTTGCTTAAGTGTATTGGATCATTGTAGTATCATTAAGGGGCAAATTTCAGGTATGTATGGCTAAAACACCCTCTTCTTAAAAATTGAGCTCCCATGGTGTCCATGTAAAATTGTAAGTCCGGAATTTGATTGACGTAGTATTTGTTATTTCAAAGGAATTGGTGTTGCAAGAATATATGTGAAAAGTGTGTCCCAAGATGTTCAATATGCTATTCTTGATAAATTGGTGATATGTGAAGAATGTGAACTATATACATGAATTGATCTTGTATGTGCCCATTATCATAAATTTAAAGCTTGATGTTGAAAGTGAAAGAGATGTGAAATGTGAGTTTGAAATGTGGCCTAGTGCCAAGTATAATGTGAAAATTGTGGCCCTAGGTGCCTATGAGTTGATACATGTGAAACCAAAGATTGAAGTGAGATGATTAATGAAATAATGGTAATGTCTCGGGGAGACAGCTTAGCCTATCGGGCCGTGATCGGACGCCATGTTATACACACATGGTGGTAATGTATTGATAATTGGAATTGGAAAGTGAGAATGAAATAATGGTAACGTCTCGGGGAGACAGCATAGCCGATCGGGCCGTGATCGGACTCCGCTCAAGAAAGCGGTGGTATTGTGAACGATGATGCAACAATATGGAATGCCCCAAACTAAAGTTATGGAAATTGTGTGAAAGCTATGTGATGTCTTATTTGTATTTGATGATGTGGTGATTGTATAAAATCTTTGTTGATCGTTATGATTTCTTTATTCTTGTATGGTTGCTCTTTCTAATGAGATGGTATTTAGTTATGCATACTAGTGCTATTCAATGGCAATAACGTCCCTTTTACCGAGGGCGCTACGTCTTTAAATGGATGTACATGTTTCTATAGCAGGTAGTGTTGGTCGCAGCTAGTGCCGCATCATCCTTTCAGCTGATTTGGTGAGCCTCACTTCATTTCGGGGTCCTGTTTCATCTGTTTATCATGTACTTTATATTTGAGGTACAGCCGGAGCCTTGATACGGGCATTTCCATATTACATTACTCTTCAGTTGTGTTTAGAGGCTCCGTAGACAGGTTGTGGGTAGTGTCGAGTATTGGAATTAGAGTAGAAATATTGATGTTTGGCAAAGATTTATAAAACTTGAAATATTTTGATAATTATGATTTAAGCTGCTAATGGAGATGAAATGGAAGTTGTTAATGGAATACTTACTAAGTATGATTAATGGAGTCCATCTCCTATTTATTCATGAATTAGTTGGGTAGAATGAAACCTAACAGGCTTGCTCAGTCGGGTTTACTCGGTTGAGCGCCGGTCGCGCTCCTCGGATTTTTGGGCGTGAAAAACTTGGTATCAGAGCCTAAGGTTTTAATGTGTCCTAGGATGTCTTGGAGCCGTGTCTAGTAGAGTCCTTCTTATCGGTGTGTAGTCGACCACATCTATAAGTTGGAGGCTATTCGGACATTTAGGAATTTCACCCTTCTTTGATACTCCAGATCGTGCAGTAGAGCTCAAGATAAGAAGCTAATTTCCATTCTATGTCTCAATCTCAAGATGAGTAATTCATGACTTTGGAAGCAGTAGGGAGGGAATAACCCCACCATTGAATATGAGGGATATTGCCCAAGCGTTTGTTAGGAGAACGTATCGAGCCATGGAGGGATAGGTAAAACTTGTTTCTAAGGGGAGTACCCTTGTTCCTATTAATGTCACTGCACCACCAGATAATGTAGTATATTAGTATGATACCAACGTGCGTTAGGGATGTGGAGTCGAGGGGCATCGATTGAGTTATTGCCCTATCAACCTAAAGCCACCAAGTAAGTCACTCCCCAGTGCATCATTATGAGCAACACAAAAATTTTACTCATTGTATGTCTACATCCATATTGAAGAGTCCTCATATACATGGTCTTAATAAGATGTGAGTCACAAAAACTTGTGTGTAACTACTCCTTGAAGGAGACATATTGTTCGTGAATCCACTGTATCACAAATTCTCTTATTTACATCCTTTTGTGGAATTATGTTCTACAAATACGTCCTTGAATGGTGTTATAATTCTAGGATTAATACTTCCCACTTTCTTTCCTAAATTCTCAACAGGGGGCTACGTCCGATGAATTTGTTACAAAATCTTTTTATGGACAACGTCTGCTCATTTGTGCCTTTGCATGCACTGTCGCAAAGTTTACATGTGTGGTGTCAAGTTCCATTTAAAGCATCCCAGTGTTGCGATCCTTCTCAACTCACTCTTTTTCTCACTTGTGTATATGGCTTATATGGTTTGAACAATCACTCTACTCTCTTGCGAGTATCATCATGAAAGCTTCTCAATATCTAGTAACATAATAGCATAACTTAACACCTATCACATGAGTGCATGTCAATCGAAATGGTCATCGTGTGCATAAAGTCTCTCTGAAAATTGGGATCCTCACATCCCCGTCATAGGAAGATCTTGTGTCGCCATCTTAGTATAACTTTCATGTCCACTTGGGGCATCCCAGAGTAAGTAGCTCACTTTGTTCCTTATATCGCGGTTGCCCGTGGCGTGGTCGTGTATTGCAGTTGGGAGTTAATATAGCAGAAGCATGTCCAGCTCATAACAAATGTTTATTTTCTCTTTACACCTCCACAACATGTGATAATTGTGTTCCTTAGTTAGTGAATTCATTGTGCTAGTTTCCCCACACTTGTTCGATAACCATGAGAGAACTTATCCTTCTATG
>NC_031991.1:40848792-40882065 GCF_001879085.1 Nicotiana attenuata | reverse complement strand
GACTAGATAACCTAGGTTACTTTTCCCCGATAAATGCATTAAGACGTCTCATTCTTTCAAACTTATTCATGTGGACACTTTGAGGCCTTGTTCTACACCAACTCGTAATGGGTTTTAAGTACTTTCTCGCCATTATTAATGATTTTCTAGGGCTACATGGGCTTGTCGCATGGGTTCCAAAAGTAATGATTTCCCATAAGTTCAAGCTTATATTGCCATGATTTCAAACCAAAGTGCGTCCCCTTTTCAAAATGTTTTAAATGGGTTGGATTGGATGGGTTGCGTGGCCTTCTGCTCACTCGACTTCTAGAATAATTGACTATGTCATCGTCATGTGAGGGAAGTTTTGCTACCCTTGGTATTCCACCTCCCTGGGTGGATAGGAGTGTCATTTGTCTTTCTCCCTAGAGCATCATGTTAACCATCAGAACCCCTCTAAACAATACATGATTTCGTCCCAACATTCAGATGTCCTAGCTATGTGGTTTTACTCGTGAAAGGTTGAGATTAGATGCCTTCAGATTTTTGCACATATCATGAGCATATTGATTTGGAAGACATGTTGTTGTATCTTTAGTTATCTCGTATAGGATCAATTATCAGGAAGGGTTAAGCTGTTTGAAATATGATAATCTCATAAGTGTTCAACTCCTTTCATCCTCATCGGCTTGTGGCATAGGCTCCTTGTGTCAGTTAATGTTAGGGGTGTAATTCAACTTCATTTATTTGGAAACCCATATAGCATTCAAGGCGCCAGAGTATACTCATTCTAGATAAACGGATTTTTCCTACACTCCAGGAGGCGACTGGGTCACGTACCTGAATATTCCTCCTTAACGACTCCTATTGCTATTGTACTAGTTACCCATATGCCTCATTTTTTCTGATAATTGATGTCGTCACAATTATTGACCATGTTAGTATTGTTAGCAGTAATCATCGTGCCTCTTAGCATATAATCTCATGAAACAAACTCTGCTCAGCACATTAATGGATTCCTAAATAATTCCAGCCTGATCTTGAATTTCGTTGCTCCTCATTGTATTAAATCTATTGGTTATTAAAGGTTCAAACATGTCAAAGAGGAAGCATCCCCTTGTGATCACATATATTCGATAGGTAATTTTATGGTCAGTTTATGATAGCACATCTTAGATTAACTGTTGAAGGTCATCAAGGGTTTAGTGTGAGTGTTCGCCTAGAGATTTAGAGTTTAGGGGGGTGAACAGGTTAATCTCAAATATTTTCCCCCCTGAAGATGTTATGTGAATTGATAATGAAGGTTAAATAAGTGTAGTTCACATTAGGCCATTCTATGAGTATGATATTTCCCCATCGTTGTTCTCCATGTATTCTGTGTTCTCATATGTCTGTGTCTAAGAATGTAGTTGGAAATCTCTTGTGCATCATTTCAGTGGAAATTATTGAAGGTGGAGGTAATGAATAGTTGGCCTATGAAGAGTACCTACTTGTCATCCTTGTCAGGTAAGTTTGGGGGTCGTGATTGCTTCCGTGAATGTGTTCTGGCAAAGTTTGTAGGTATGGGAGGCCACATGGAAGGCCGAGAGTGTTGTGGAAATAAAATACTTTCTCTTGATTGTATAGTAGTTGGTTTTTGATTTGAAAGGCACCTTCTAGGTGTTATGATTTAAAAATGTGCAGTCCATGTCCAGGTATCATCGTGATAATGTAGTGCTTGTAATTCTGAGGTTCGTGTTATTGATATATACTTTGTAGTTCTTTGTCAAGTTGTGGATGTGTTTTTAGGATGGTTTTGGTGGTTCTCTGACAGGTGGATAGGCCTAGATACAAAGGAAACTCTGCCGAAATTCCTGAAAAATTTGGGAGTTATTCAAAATTTAGGAGTTAAAGATGTGTGAGAGAGGAGATAAGTTATACTAAGTATTTGCGGATTGACTCCAATTATCATTCGAGGACGAATGATCCTAAGTGGGGGAGAATGTAGAGCCCCAGAAAATTTTGCTAAGTAATTTAAGACTTCGTGGTGCCAAAGTAGGCTAATTATTTTATTTTGTGTGCAAATGAGGATTCATGATATAATGGATATCAATTGGATATCTTAATAAGCGAATAAGTCATATTATAAGTGATTTGGGGTCTAAGGAGAGGCCTAAGTCTAAGCCATGTTGGAAAATTTCATAATAGACTAAAGTTGTAAATGAGTACGCACAAGACCTCACTTTAGACAAGCATATCTACATTTATATAAGGTGTTGTGTGATTAAAACATGTCAAATTAAAGCTCTTTGATTGTAGTTTCCAACGCATCAAACCGTTCGTCATTTGGATGTGTATGCAGAAAGTTATGAACATTTTACCGGACCTGTGTCAGATGCGCGTCCGCGGCGCGGCTGCGGGAAAACTGAGAGTTTTTGCCTCCCGAGCGTGGCCCGAGCGTGGTACGAGCGCGGACACCGCGTCCCGGGCGCGGTTTGACCGCGGTCGCGCACCTAGCAGCCCTATAACTACCCCAAGACCGGGTATGGAGAGTCTCTAAGTCATTTTTTTGAGCTAGGGCTTGCTCTATAGAGGGGAATCCGACCCATACTTCCCTCCTATGATCCAAGATTCCCATTCAAATCCCTAAATTGATCAAGAACACTACAAGTAGGGATTCTCAAGATTCTGACTAAAAGAGGTATGCCTATCATCGCTAACAGCTCTATGGTGATTATTTATGTATGATATATACGTTAGAACTCATGGGATGGTGATTGGAAGCCATAAGTGCCTAACCTAGGTTGTGTTGGTGTTGTAGAGATTGTGAAATGAGTTAATTAAGGGGGTTGATGGTTGGTGTGAATGGATGGTCATTCATATGTTGTTGGAAGTTATAAATTGGTTAGGAACGATGGTGGAATAAATCGTTGGTTAATAGTGATAGTTGAATGAACTAAATACGACGGTTATGAGATGTAATGATCTATACCTACAAGGTGTTTGATAATATGCCTAAATGGCATAAGTTATGGAATTTATTACTAATATTGGCCCTATTGAATGTTGTATTGTAGATTGAAGTTGCTTAAGTGTATTGGATCATTGTAGTATCATTAAGGGGCAAATTGCAGGTATGTATGGCTAAAACCCCCTCTTCTTAGAAATCGAGCTCCCATGGTGTCCATGTAAAATTGTAAGTCCGGAATTTGATTGACGTAGTATTTGTTATTTCAGAGGAATTGGTGTTGCAAGAATATATGTGAATAGTGTGTCCCAAGATGTTCAATATGCTATTCTTGATAAATTGGTGATATGTGAGGAATGTGAACTATATGCTAAATTGCCTAGATTTCAAGTAAATTTTAAATTGTGATTATTATGCCAAATCATGTGAATCTCTTTCTATGCTTACAACTTGAATTGCTCTTGTATGTGCCCATTATCTTAAATTGAAAGCTTGATGTTGAAAGTGAAAGAGATGTGGAATGTGAGTTGTGAAATGTGGCCTAGCGCCAACTATAATGTGAAAAATGTGTCCCTAAGTGCCTATGAGTAGATACATGTGAAACCAAAGATTGAAGTGAGATGATTAATGAAATAGTGGTAACATCTCATGGAGACGGCTTAGCCGATCGGGCCGTGATCGGACGCCATGTTATACACACATGGTGGTAATGTATTGATAATTGGAACTGGAAAGTGAGAATGAAATAATGGTAATGTCTCGGAGACACGGCTTAGCCGATCGGGTCGTGATCAGACTCCGCTCAAGAAAGTAGTGGTATTGTGAACGATGATGCAACAATATGGAATGCCCTAAACTAAAGTTATGGAAATTGTGTGAAAGCTATGTGATCTCTTATTTGTATTTGATGATGTGTGATTGTATAAAAGCTTTGTTGATCCTTATGATTACTTTATTCTTGTATGGTTGTTCTTTCTAATGAGATGGTGTTTAGTTATACATACTAGTGCTATTCGATGGCACTAACGTCCCTTTTGCCGGAGGCGCTACGTCTTTAAATGGATGTAGGTGTTTCTATCAGGCAGTTTTGGTCGCAGCTAGTGCCGCATCATCCTTTCAGCTGACTTGGTGAGCCCCACTTCGTTTCGGGGTCCTGTTTCATCTGTTTATCATGTACTTTGTATTTGAGGTATAGCCGGAACCTTGTTACCGGCATTTCCATATTACATTACTCTTCAGTTGTGTTTAGAGGCTCCCTAGACAGGTTGTGGGTAGTGTCGGGTATTGGAATTAAAGTAGAAATATTGATGTTTGGCAAAGATTTATAAAACTTGTAATATTTTGATAATTATGATTTAAGCTGCTAATGGAAATGAAATGGAAGTTGTTAATGAAATACTTACTAAGTATGATTAATGGAGTCCATCTCCTATTTATTCATGAATTAGTTGGGTAGAATGAAACCTAACAGGGTTGCTCGGTCGGGTTTACTCGGTTGAGCGCCGGTCGCGCTCCTCGGATTTTGGTGCGTGACACTTTTAGAAGTAGATTCGAAGTAATTGAAGGCCTGTGATTTTGTAGCGACGGTCGGCCGTCCCTGAGTCACGTTAGTTTGCCTGGTACAGCCTTATGACCATAGTCATTTGTGCTTGGCCGGAGCCATTTTTGATCCCGAGTGAAGTAGTTTGGGCGTCTATACCGAGGGTATGCCTTTTAAGGGTCTTACAAGTTCGATATATAGCCTAAACTTTGAGATCGGGTTTATGCCTTTAGCAAGGTCTTACAAAATTTTCATGCCTTTGAGGTCTTATAGTTTTTAGATACTTGGTACAAGTATGGTTGATGCCTTGCTTGAGGTCTTACAGATATTGCCACTTGGGACAAGTGTGGTTCATGCCTTGCTTGAGGTCTTACAGATGCTGTTGTTGCCTTTCGTAGGTCTTGCGAGACCGAGCCTGCCCGTTCGGGGTCTTATGGCTTCGGGTTTTTAATGGAGGGTGGTTGGCGACAGTCCCCGAGTCATCGAGGGTATCCTGGCTTGGGAGCCGATACTTGTAAGCTTGGTATTGCCTCATTGAGGGCCTACGATTTCGGAGATTCCGACCCTGGGGTCGTGTGATTTTTGAGATTTTGACGCCAGTCCCCGAGTGTTCGGGGAATTTCCGACCTTGGAGATGTTTTGTGACCTTCATGTTGCCTCGCTGAGGGCTTATGAGTTTGGAGTCCCGACCCGGAGGTCGTTCAGGTGTTGAATTGTTGACGCCAGTCCCCGAGTGATCGGGACGTTTTCGACGGAGGAGTCATTTTTGCGAAAATGCTGAGTTTCTTTTGGAGTGTCAGATGCTTTGATAAAAGGTATACTTCAACTACTTGGTACAAGTATACATGTTTTCGCCGTTGGGGGTCCGGCTATACGGACACGGTTCGTTCGACCGTTTGCCCCGGTACACCATTTTCCTATTGGAACCCCATTTGGTGTTTCTTGGCTTTTCTGAGTGGATAGACTCCCGGGGGGATACCCCCAGTGTTCGAGGTTGATTGCAAAAGAAGCCTTGAATACTTGTTGAGTCTTCCTTGGGTAGCATGTGGATGTTGCCTCGTTAAAAACCTTGCCGGTAAAAACCCTTTTCGGGATACTAACTCGGTCAAAAGAAAAGAGTGCAACGGATGCTTTAAAACCTTAAGGTCATCGAGCTGGGTTAGCATCTCGACTGCTTCGGTCGGGCGCCTGCATAAGGGTTAGTGTGAAATATAAAATGAAAGGGAGAGAGTTATACCTTAGTGTGGGATGTGCCGGCGATGTTTCGAGGTCCGATATGTCCTAATCGCTTGTGATGAGGACCCGGTACAGTCCTCTGCTTGTTTAATCGGGCTTAATCGAAGATGTAGTTTGATTACACTTTGGCTCCTTTGCGAGGGGAGGTATTGGTGCCGGTGCCACATCGTGCACCGCGAACATTTCCCTCGCTGCATGCTGTTCCCCGTAGACGGTTTTAATCCCATCCTTTGTCGGCAATTTCATCATTTGGTGGAGGGTGGACGGTACTGCTCTCATGCAGTGTATCCATGGCTTCCCGAACAAGGCGTTGTACCTCCTGTCTCCTTCAATGACATGGAATTTGACATTTTGGGTTATGCCGGCCACGTTGACTGGGAGGGTGATTTCTCCTTTCATTGTTTCACTCGCCATGTTGAATCCGTTGAGGACTCGAGTGGCAGGCACGATTTCGTAAAGTAGTCCGAGCTGCTCTATTACCCTCGACCTGATAATGTTGGCCGAGCTACCTGGATCCACGAGTACACATTTTATTTGAAATGTATTTACGAGGAAAGAGATTACCGGTGCGTCATTGTGAGGTTGAGACAAGGTCTCAGTGTCCTCTTCGCTGAATGTGAGGGCGTCTTCGGGTATGTACCCCCGGGTTCGCTTTCTCTGGTGATGGATATTTTCGTCCTTCTCATCACGGGTTCCTGTGGAGCATCGATGCCTCCCATGATCATGTGGATAACATGCTGCGGCTCATTCGTTTCGTTCTTCTTGGCCGCCTCTCTTTCCCGGAACTGATTTTTAGCCCGGTCGCTTAGGAATTCTCGGAGTCACCAACTCCGAGAGGAAGTAGCCAGGCTACTCAATAAAGGTCACCTCCGAGAATTCTTAAGCGACCGGGCCAAAAATCAGTTCCGAGAAAGAGAGGCGGCTAAAAAGAACGAAGCGAACGAGCCACAACATGTTATCCACATGTTCGTGGGAGGCGTCGATGATCCCCAGGAGCCACTGATGAGAAAGACAAAATATCCATCACTGGAGAAAAGCGAACTCGGGGGTACATACCCGAGGATGCCCTCATGTTCAGCGAAGAGGACTCCAAGGCCTTGTCTCTACCTCATAATAACGCACTGGTAATCTCTTTCTTCATGAATACATTTCGAATAAAACATGTACTCGTGGATCCAGGTAGCTCGGCCAACATTATCAGGTCGAGGGTAATAGAGCAGCTCGGATTGTTAGACCAAATCGTGCCCGCCACTCGAGTCCTCAATGGATTCAACATGGCAAGTGAAACAACGAAAGGAGAAATCACCCTCCCAGTCAGCGTGGCCGGCACGACCCAAAATGTCAAATTTCATGTCATCGAAGGAGACACGAGGTGCAACGCCTTGTTCGGACGATCGTGGATACACTGCATGAGAGCAATGCCGTCCACCCTCCACCAAATGATGAAATTCCCAACAAAGGACGGGATTAAAACCGTCTACGGGGAACAACACGCGGCAAGAGAAATGTTTGCGGTGCACGACGTGGCACCAACACCAATATCTCCACTCACGAAAGAACCAAAGGTCAAGCAAACTACATCATCGGCTAAGCCCGATTAAATGTAGTAAAGGACCATACCGCATCCTCATTACAAGCGACAGGGACATATCAGACATCGGAACATCGCCGGCGCATCCCACGCTAAGGTATAGTCATCTCTCTATTCATTTTATATTTCATACTAACCCTCATGCAGGCACCTGATCGAAACAACTAGAGCTCTTCCCAACCCGAAGGCCTTAGGTTTCGAAAGAATGCGTTGTACTCTTTTCCTTCGTCCGGTTTTCATCCCAAGAAGGGTTTTACCGTCAAGGTTTTTAATGAGGCAACATTTATATGCTACCTAAGGAAGATCCAGACAAATGTTCAAGGATTCTTTTGTAATCAACCTCGAACACTGGAGGGCATCCCCCGGAAGATCATCCCCTTGGAATAGCCAAAAAATGCCAAATGGGGTCCCGATAGGAAAATAATGTACCGGGCCAAATGGTCGAATGAACTGTGTCCACATAGATGGGCCCCCGAGGGCAGAGACACATGTACTTTTGCCAAGCAATCAAAGAACACCTTTTATCAAAGCATCTCATACTCCAAAAGAAACTCAACATTTTCGCCAAAACGATTCCTCCATCAAAAACGTCTCGAATACTCGGAAACTGGCGTTAACTATTCGGCATCCGCATGACCTCAGGGTCAAAACTCCAAACACATTGGCCTTCCACGAGGCAGCGTTAAAATCATGAAACACCTCCAAGGCAAAAAGTGCCCCGAACACTCGGGGACTGGCGTCGAAAACTCAAAAATCGCACGACCTCAGGGTCGGAATCTCCAAAATCGTAATCCCTCAATGAGGCAATACCGAGCTGCAGAGTAACGGCTCTCGAGCCAAAACAACCTCGACGAATCGGAGACTGTCGCCAATCGACATTCAGTAAAAAAAACCCGAGGCCATAAGACCCCGAGCGGGCAGACTCGGTCTCATATGACCTATATAAGGCAACAACAAAAACTGTAAGACCTCAAGCAAGGCATGGAACATACTTGTACCAAGTATCGAAAAAACTGTAACACCTCAAGCAAGGCATGATTACACTTGTACCAAGTATCGACAAAACTGTAAGACCTCAAGCAAGGCAAGAATCATACTTGTACCAAGTATCGACAAAACTGTAAGACCTCAAAGGCATGAAAATTTTGTAAGACCTTACTACAGGCATAAATTCGACCTCGAAGTTTAGGCTATATATCGAACTTGTAAGATCCCTGAAAAGGCATACCCTCGATATAGACACCTAAACTACTACACTCGGGACCAAAAATGGCTCCGACCAAACACAAATCACTACAGTCATACGGCTGTGCCAGCCAAACTAACGCGACTCGGGGACGCCCGACCATCACTACAAGATCAAAGGCCATTGCTTCGAATCTACTTCGAATAGAACCGGTTAAACAGGCTACCCTTGACATAGGCAAAAGAGCTTCGACCATGTCAGTTCCACATCATTGGCTTCGAAATACTCAGCCTCCGAGCCAAACTTTACGGGGTGCTCGATCATCGCCACGAAATGACTTGAAATCGAGGTTCTTCCCGAACCGACGACGGGTCAGACGAATATTACTTCAAAAAGTCCTTAATGAGGGAAAAACAAAGCCAATAAAAGGTTGCTTCGACCCAAGGCGTAAGAGCCACTGTCGCCAGCCCACACAAATACAAAACTTGAGGGTCAAATGAGGTCGAGTCGTAACCCGATTCGGAGACAGATCCCAATTATTTAACAACATATACCTAAGGGCATAGCGTAAGAGCCATTTTCGCCAGCTTACATTAAAAGTCCGCATCGGCCCAAAGCGTAAGAGCCATTGTCGCCAGCTCACACAGACATGAAAACCTGAGGGTTGATTGAGCTCGAGTCGAAACCCGACTCACAGATTGAACCCAAAACAGTTAACTTCATATGCCTCAGGGCAAAGCATAAGAGCCATTGTTGCCAGCCTAATGAGCCTCAGGGCTACACACACAAAAGGTCGCTTTGATCAAAGGCGTAAGAGCCATTATCGCCAGCCCATGCAAACATAAAAGCTTGAGGGTCAAATGAGCTCGAGTAGAAACCCGACTCGGAGACTAAACCCAAAACAGTTGAGCAAAAGCATAAGAGCTCAAATGCCAGCTTATACTAAAGGTCGCATTGACCGAGCGCGTAAGAGCCCCCGGGCCAGCCTAATGAGCCCCAGGGCCATATCACGAATCTAAGGATCCTCACCGACTCTGAGACCAGTTCACCTGGCCAAATGCGAGACAGAAAGGGGTACAGAAGAAGTAAAGCTACAAGGTTTTATTTTATACACATACGCGAAAAAGCACATTCTCCTTCTACAAACATGCTCTAGAAATGCTCAGTACAAAATGGAAAAATCTATGTCCTACCCCTTGGAGCTACGGCCTACCGGCCTCATCCTCACTCTCCTCGATGTTAGACAGGAGTAACCGAGCATCACGCTCTTCCGCCCTCGCTCGTGCCAACTCTTCCGAGAGGACAAAACCCCTGGCACGGATCTCCTCGAGAATCTTTCTTCGAGACTTGCAACGAGCATATCCTTTGATCCTCTCTTCACGATCAAGGGCCCTCTTCAACTCAGCTTGAGAATCGGTAGTGTCCTTCAAATAAATCGCCATCTCCTGATCAGCCTTAGTTCAGCTCAGTACTTCTCTGGTCCGGACATCAACGATCTCAGCTCTGACCTTCGAAAGCTCAGATTCGAGCTTCGTGATCATATCCACTTCAACTAAAGCATTATCACGAGCTAAGAGGAGTTGAACCTCGAAGGGAGGAACTTTTGCCAAGGCATCCTTCTCCTCTAAAGCCTGAACCTCCGCCCGAGCTCTTAGCTCGTCACAGTCATTCTTGATTGTGTCGGCTTCATCCCGAAGACGTTCCGAGGCCTCCGTCTTTTTCTGCAACTGGAATAAATGAAGTGTTAGCCTCAGAAGCTAAAAGGCGGAATGCATCCCACCCAGGATGGAAAATTACCTGCTCCATCAAGTAGCTCTCGTAATTCAAGTTCCGGCACGCCTCATATCGCAAGTGTGCCAGCTCGACTTCCTTTTCCTCGCAAAGGAGCCTAAGGGATCTATCCTCATCCAGAGCTTTTCAGAACCTAGCTCCATGATGGAGCATCTCAGACCTAAGCCTGTCAAAGGCCTGTAGAAGAAAACTCGATAAGAAAAGCAAGACGCGAGATTCAAAAGGCCTATGTCGAAACTCACCGCAAAGTGAGCCATCGGACTTCCTCGAAGACCAAGGGAAAATCTGTTAATCTAGTCCCCTCAGCCCTGGGGAAGTGACTCCGGTCGAGGCACGGTCGCTCGTAGAAACCATATGTCCGGAATCAGGAACCACGGACACGGCAGGCTAAAACGATGTTCCCGTCTCGAAGCCCCGGCCCCGTATCGCCTTACTCTGAGCACTATCGCCCTGCGAATGCATGTCCCGCTTATTATTGTCATTCTTTAGCCCCGAAGCTGGCAACCCCTCCCCCTCTTTGGAGGAGCACGGCCTCGCCTCTGAAGGCTCTCCGATACCTACAGCAGCAAGATTAATACGCAAAAAGGGAAGATGTCTCTCCGAATGAACAAAGGGTAAGGAAAAAGTAGTACACACGCATACCATGATGTTTTGCTTCCCATCTGCCCTGGGACACGACTCGCCACCTGCGCTCATCACAAGTGAGTGGGTCGCCAACATCCGTACCCAACCAGGCAGATCAGGAACGTCGCTCGGCGCCTATGAAATAGCTACAAAAAAGGAAAAAACACGCTTACGGACTAGCCTTCACCATAAACAAATCTTAGAAGGCACGGGATGTACCACTTACGTGCATAGTTCCATTCCTCGAGGAATGGCATAAGTTCCACGGGGATAACGTCAGTTGTCCGAACCAGGACGAACCGACTCATCCACCCCCAATCTCCATCTTCCTCATCGTCAACAACGAAGGGCGTGGTTGACCGACACCGCAAGGTTAGCAGACCTCGGTGGTGAAAGGGCCGATACAGCCTAATGAGATGACTGAGCGTAAATTCAAGCCCCGCCTTCTCCGCAAAGAACCTCATCACCAATACTACTCGCCAAAATGACGGATGTATCTGCGCCAAGGTAACCTGATACGTTAATCAGAAGTCGAGCACAACCCTATCGAGGGGGCCCAGTGTAAAAGGATACGTGTACACGTTCAGGAATCCATTAACATGATCTGAGATGCCCTCATCCGGGGAAAGAGTCTGTAACACTACTCTCTCCCCCCATCCACAATCTCTCCTCACTCAAGGTGCCCCTCTCCTATAGAAGAAATAATCTTCAAGGAAGACTCTCTTTGATCCTGAGCATCGGGAGTGGAACTCTAACCTCTCTGCCAAGCAGGCCCCGATGTAACAGTCATGGCTATGGCGAGACTAGAAGAACTTTAGCAGGAACCTGCACAAATATATTAGCGCTAAGGTAATGAAGGGCTCAATGCCGAAACGAAAGGATAACTATCTAAAATGGGGAGATCCGTAAGTGAGCGGAAGCGACTATATATATATATATATATATATATATATATATATATATGAAGAACCGACATTGTCGCCAATCCCGAGGTGGTACCCGACCTCGAGGATCTCCATCAAAAAGGAAGCCAGGCTTTAAGGAGCCAACGACATCATCTCCAATCCCGAGGTGGTACCCGACCTCAAGGATCTCTATCAAAAAGAAGCCAGGCTTTAAGAAGCCAACGGCATCATCTCCAGTCTCGAGGTGGTACCCGACCTCGAGGACCTCCATCAAAAAGAAGTTAGACTCCAGGATGCATTTAGCACCATTGCAGGATTTGAGATGGTACCCTGTCTCGAAGGCTCATTTCAAGAAGAAAAATAAGCACTTCGAGCTCCGTCCATAAGGGTTCGACCTCAGGATATCGCCTAAAGTCTGGCGACCCCTCATCTGGGACCTATCTAAAACACCTCAAAGGTTATCTACATCAAGTCCAAAGCAAGTTTCCAGTTGCCTAAAGCTGACCCTCACTCGGAGACCGCTCTCGAATATTTCAAGGCTCGAGGTACTATCTTCATATGACCCAAAGGTCCCGATGGCCCGAGTCTATCGGACCAATTCAAGCTTGTTCCGAGGAACAACAGAGGGCTTCGAGAGGTGCCGTTTCTATCAACCGGAGACCAGAAAGAATACTCGCATCTGGGTTAGATATGGGCAATAGTCAGCAGAGGCATACATTCAGTAGTCTCCACAAATGTAAAAAGAATATGGCAAGCATCAAAGACAAAAGACGAGAAAATATCTTGATATTCATAAGCATTTGGTTACAACAGCGCACCAGGGGTCCTTACATATGATTACAAAAGCCATAAGGGGTCCTTGCATAGAAACAAAGAAGCGAAGGGGTGCACACCCATAGCAAAAGCCTAAGGGCCTAGTCTACCCTCGAAGGTTCATCTCCGATAGCAGCATCTCCGAGTGCCACCTCCTCGAACTTGCATCCTCGAAGGTGATCCCTTCGACCGCCACCGCCTCCAGGTTCCAGCTCGATCCCACGGAATAATATCTCCGAGGGAGAAGATGAAGAAGAGGAAAGGGGAAGGATGCAGAAGAGGCAGAAAAAAGAGACATAGCCCGCCGAAGCCAAAGGTAGAAGATTCGGCGGGCACCAGCCTCAGTGGCCGGCTGTGCCATTTTATCCCTTAGGAAAAAACCTAAGGAATGAAGTGCCATACCAGGCCAGGGTAGGAGAGTGAGCAGCGGTGTATAGTCCGAACACTCTCCCGAGAAGCGGTGTAGAGTCCAAATATCCTTCTAGATCGGGAGAAGTCGGCCGCCCCTGTATCATCACCTCGAGCCAATAACGACAGTAGTAACAGGGGTAACAACAACAACAATAGCAATAAAACGGTATGATCTCGCTCGACAAGGGGAAGCTCGGGAAGTAGGCCACCACACAGCCGATGAAAATGCTACCATACAACCTTAAAGCCGTAAACCCCAAACATGGTGGTTAGCAATGGAGGAAGATAGTGAGAAGAAGGGGATGAATGAATAGAGAAAGGCACTTGGATAAAGAGATAGTGCCGAAATGCCCCCATTTATAGGGGGTGATAACACGACCATCAACGCCTTTGAAAGACGGATTGGCAGGCGCAATCAATGCGTTCTTGAAAAACTGAATCGACGGCGGTACTGTCACTTTGAAGAATGGGAATCGACAGTGCATTGAATGACACCGAAAAGACAAGTCCATGGATGTCCCGGTTATCGTGAAGGCCCACGTCATAGGTTGCGTCACCGGTATGATGTCGTCGCGGAAAGCCCGAAGGGTCAGATGTCAAAATCGTTTCCATTGCTTCGTTCTAGGAAACGCGGAGACTATCTGTATACGGTCAAATCAGAGGGTCCAAATTCCCGTCATTAAGGCATTCCAGAAGATTGTCTCAAAGCCTCGAGGCCACAAAGCTATGACCGAGTTCCCTCCCTCGAGGCTCGTCGACACCCGGCCTAGAGGCAATATTGATCGTGGCAAGGTTAAAGACGGGGAGTTCCCAAGACACGCAGCTAAGTCTGACAAAGCCTTGCCGGCCTACTCTGAACCCGAATCAGGGTGTCATGTCTAGCTATCCCAATCTCCAAATCTTTACAACTAATGTAATTTGTACCGTGTAGGGATTCCCCTTCTATATAAAGGGGATCCTTGTCATTTCATAGGAGATAACTGTTGCTCCAACTACTTCACACGAAATATACAAGAGCTCTCTCTTCCCAGTCTAGTCAAGAAGAACCTACTATTAATGTTCTCTCCAAAGAACAAGATCTTCTTCTTGAAATAATAAGTAATGTCCAAGACTATGAGCAAAGGAAGTATTATCTCGAGCAATTCAAACGAACAGTAGATAAGCCTTCTACATCTTCCTCGAATGTTTTTACCAATCATCCTCAAGTTGCCAATACTTACAATATTACTGATATCCTCAATAGATTCCCGTCCCAAAAGCCTAAGGTAGTAACTATCCAAGATATCCAAACTGAGATAGAATTCCTTAAGGAAGAAATTCAAGAAATTAAGGCTAGACAAGAATTAGACCGTCTTTTTTTCTAACAGCTCTCTACCAAACCTGAAGAGCGCAAACCAACTGAAGCTAAACAAGTTGAACAAGAAGTTTATTGCAACCACCTCTCCAGAATTTCCATAAAAAATGGCATATGAGAGTCATCTTAATTGTCAATAAGTCCTATACCTTGGATATCATTGCCTTATTTGATACAGGTGCAGATCTGAACTGCATATAAGAAGGGCTCATTCCAACCAAATTGTTTGAGAAAACCAAAGAAGGTCTTAGGGCTGCCAACGGCTGGAAACTAGGAATTAGCTTCAAACTCTCCGATGTTGAAGTCGGAACCTCCCTAGAAAATTCTCTATTGTCAGCCTCAAGTTCTTTCCTATTAGCATAAGACATTACTAATCCATTTATATTAGGTACTCCCTTTATCGAGGAGCTCATACCTTTTGTGGTGACAAAACAAGGAATTCTAATCGAACGCATATGAGGTAAAACCTTTCTTCCTTCCGATAGACCTCCAATGGCAAAGTTCTTGTCTACCATAAAAAGTAAAGAAGCACAGATCAATTTTCTCAAAGAAGAAGTAGCGTTCCAAAAGGTTACAACAGCAACTTCAATATTCTTCTCTCCAATCCAAGATAAAAATTTTAGAAAACAAAATCCAAGAAGAACTTTGCGCTGATTTACCTACATCCTTTTGGAATCGCAAGAAGCACATTGTTAGGCTCCCTTACAAACCTGACTTTGATGAAAAAAACCATTCCCACAAAAGCTCGTGCTATTCGGATGAATCATGAGCTAACCATTCATTGTCAAAAAGAAATCAATGATCTTGTTGGAAAATGCATCATCTCTACAAGCAAATCCCCTTGGAGTTGTGCTGCCTTTTACGTCAATAAAAACTCTAAAATTGAACGTGGTGTCCCTTGATTAGTCATCAATTATAAACATTTGAACAAAGCGCTTCGCTGGATTAGATACCCTATTCCAAACAAAAGATATTTACTTCAGAGGCTTTATGCTGCAACTATCTTTTCGAAATTTGATCTAAAATTAGGATTTTGGCAAATTCAAATAGATCCCAAAGAAAGGTATAAAACTTCTTTTATGTTACCATTTGGACAATATGAATGGAATATAATGCCATTTGGTTTTAAAAAATGCTCCTTCCGAATTTCAAAGGATAGTGAATGATATTTTTAATTCTTTTTCAAAATTTATTATTGTCTATATTGATGATGTATTAGTATTTTCTACTAGCATAGTTCAACATTTTAAACATCTAAAGGTTTTCTTTAATGTTATCAAAGAAAATGGATTAGTTTTATCAAAAACTAAATATAGTCTTTTTCAAATCAACATCCGATTTCTTGGGCACAATATTGAGCAGGAAACCATTGTCCCTATTCAAAGATCCATACAATTTGCTGACAAATTTCCTGACCAAATTTTAGATAAGACCCAACTTCAGTGATTTTTAGGATATGTTAATTATGTTTCAGACTTCATTCCAAGACTTAGCAATTTGCTAAAACCTCGCCACGATAGGTTGAAAAACCTCCACCTCCATGGACTTCAGTCCACACCAACGTTATCAAAGAAATCAAAATTGAAAGTCAAGGACCTTCCTTTCTTATATCTTCCTGATCCTTCTGCATTTAAAATAGTTGAGACTAATGCATCAGACATTGGTTATGGTGGCATTTTATAGCAGAAAAAAGATGACAAGGAACAAATTGTTGCATTTTTATCAAAACATTGTAATAATTCCCAACAAAATTATCCTACAATTAAAAAAGAAATTTTAGCAATTGTTTTGTGCATTTCAAAATTTCAAGCTGATTTATTAAATCAAATTTTTTTGTTAAGAACTATTGTAAAGTTGCAAAATCAGTTTTACAAAAGGATGTACAAAATCTTGCTTCTAAACATATATTTGCTAGATGGCAAGCTATTTTATCTATATTTGATTTTGATATAGAATATATCAAAGGGAGCTCAAACTGTATTCCAGATTTTCCTACACGAGAATTCTTGCAGGGGAGATAAAAGTCTGATACAGACGTTGTTTCCAAACAACAAACAATTTTAGTTACCTCCAAGCAACTCCCAAAAGGCGCAGATGAACCAAGCCAGCCCAAATATAGAAAGCCATCAGACTACGCTATGAGCGGAGTCACCCAAGTTGATATGATAGAAAGTTCAGGACCAATCCCAATTTCCAGTCCGAAAAAATGAGCAGACCTAGTTGAGGAAGAATAATCTCAACAATATCAAGCTCAACTAGCACAAACCATGTCTTCTCCTTGGACAGAAGAAGAATTCATGCAATGGCAACAACTCATGGGCATTAAAAATTAAATGACCATGACAACCATATTTAAAAAACAACTGAGAGATCAGTATCAATTGTATAAAAATTATTTTTTCAATGTGGTGGCACAAGGCCACACATCTTCTTCCAACTCTGTGGCGGCCCAAAGTCACACGGCCTCTTCACTTCCTGTGGTTGCTAGAAGCACCACACAAAAAATATTGGAGGCTAAAAGCCCCATTGCAGGTATAGGGTGTCCATCCAACATCACAAAAACTACAACCAATCAGGCACTTTCTTCATCAGTGCCACAACTTATTTCTTTAAACAAAGGCTCCTCCTCCGAGGAACCCACTTATATTAGGAATGAAAGTGTTTACCCTTTCATTCAAATTGAACCAGAATTCTGGCATTCCAACCCCAAAGAGGTAGCTAAGAAAATACTTAGCTCTTCAGCCAATTTCATTAAAAACACCCACAAACATGGCCAAAAATATTATGAGTTTATTTCACGGATACCAGATCCTGCTTGTTTAAGCCCCATAAAGAAAAACAGACCCAATCATATGCCACACATACTACGGTGTGGATTAAGAAAATAATCTCACTAAAAGAATAGGGAACCCATCCAGCCAAATACAAAAGACTTTCTCAGCCTTTTGATCCACAATTTTTCAATTACTATGACTACCAGGCAGTCCATCCGCTTTTGTTTTCAAATAAGACTAAGGCGTGAGCGAGGGTCTCTTTGTGGTGGTCTTTCACCATCTTCCTTTTGATTGGCCTATATCTTTGAATCCGGTCTTTCGCTATTCCCACAGTCCCTTAGTCCCGTATGTGGATGAATGCTTTCACCTTCCAAAACCAACTTGGAAAGCATTCATGGTTCATCGTCTAGAGTAAACAATTAACCTCTGAATTCCCTCAGTGGTTTATACATCAATGGTGGCCTGTATACGGTCATAGAGCTGAAATCCTCCAAGCACCAGTAAAAGAACGATATGATTATTTCTGTCACGAGTTTTCTAGTGAACAGCAAATACCCATACTCCTCCAATTTTCCCACAAATTTCATATCCCATGGATATACTCCCAGAAGTTTTTCTTCCACAAGCTAGAAGGACATAAAGCACTACCGTGGTTAGCCCTCCAAGCCCACTGCAAATGAAATAAAATGTGGGATTCATTCGAAGCCTATGTACCGGCGCTAGATAAGTGGTTTTTGTCCCATCCGCAGTATCTAGCTATAACAGATGCTACTGAAATTTTATTTTTACAACAAAAGTCCATTGCAAGTGCACAACTAGCCGGTTCCAGCAGCAGGCTTGATTTTATTCAGCAAATGGAGAAAATTCTTGATTCCCTCAAGACACAAATTCCATGTCAACAACATCAAGCATCTTTGTCTGACAAACCATCATCATCAGAAGAAGAAAAACACCTTGATCCAATGTTCTGAAAAATTAATCAGAAATTACATCAGCATGACAGCACATTGACATCACAGTTGACATCATCCATGACATCAACTAGCACTTATTCCTAATGACATCATGGATGACATTAGAAAATATTATGTAATTTTTAGTTTTTTGGCTATAAATAGCCCCCATATTACTTGTAAGACACACACCATACACTACCACTTGAGAAATAATTCTCTTCCTCTCTCTAGAATTGGTTAGATCTCTCTCTCTAGTATATTAATATAAGTTTTTAACTTATATTATCAATTTTTCGGTTTCAATAATAATCAAGTTAATTATTTTACTCTTACCCAAGTTTACATTTATATTACTCTGCATTCTGGTCGGTTAAACCGCCTAATTCACTTTATCGCATTTTATTTGCATGGTCGGCTCTGCACATAAATTTACTTGCTTGAACTCTAACTGTATCTTCTACAGGTTTAATTATCTTACTGTTATTTGATTCCTATCCTTGCATTTCAATAATTTTCCCCTAATCTTTTAGGGGCATCACTTCCGTTCATTGTCAAAAAGAAATCAATGATCTTTTTTAAAAATGCATCATCTCTCCAAGCAAATCCCCTTGGAGTTGTGCTGCCTTTTACGTCAATAAAAACTCTTTGAACAAAGCACTTCGCCGGATTAGATACCCTATTCCAAACAAAAAAGATTTACTTCAAATGCTTTATGCTGCAACTATCATTTCAAAATTTGATCTAAAATCAGGATTTTGGAAAATTCAGATACACCCCAAAGAAAGGTGTAAAACTGCTTTTACAGTACCATTTGGATATATATACATACATACATATATATATATATATATATATATATATATATATATATATATATATATATATATATATATATATATATATACATTTATATTACTCTGCATTCTGGTCGGTTAAACCGCCTAATTCACTTTATCGCATTTTATTTGCATGGTCGGCTCTGCACATAAATTTACTTGCTTGAACTCTAACTGTATCTTCTACAGGTTTAATTATCTTACTGTTATTTGCTTCCTATCCTTGCATTTCAATAATTTTCCCCTAATCTTTTAGGGGCATCACTTCCGTTCATTGTCAAAAAGAAATCAATGATCTTTTTTAAAAATGCATCATCTCTCCAAGCAAATCCCCTTGGAGTTNATATATATGGGAAAATGTTACGGCATTATATACGCATTACCACCTGATCAGCTGGTATACGTTGATGATTTTGCCCACAGTGGCCGAGATGAAATGATGGGATGCCCTCGGAGGCTTGATGATGTTATAGACATACGTACCTATGAGCGACATGGAATTCATACGCGTATGCATGACACTATAAGTATTTCATAATTTACAGTTATCCAGACATACAGGTTGAGACATACTGATTTTCATTCCTTACATACTCGGTGCATTATTTTTACTAACGTTCCTTTTGCCTGGGGATGCTACATTTCATGCCTGCAAGTCCCGATAGACAGGTTGATAGTCCTCCAAGTAGGCTATCAGCTCAGCGGAAGGCGTTGGTGCGCTCCATTTGCTCCGGAGTTGCTTATTTGGTTAGTATGATTAGGAAATACACTGGTTAGTATGGCGGGGCCCTATCCCGACCTTTATGACATTTATGTACTCTTAGAGTCTTTTAGATATATGTCGTGTATGTGAAAGATTATATGGCCTTGTCGGCCTATGTTCAGTGTACGAGTGATCATTTTTTGTCCTATAGGCCAGTATGTCATATGTATAAGTTTGTATTCTCTCATGCTTTACTTTGGTTCATTTACCTATGATGGAATGACAAGAAAGATAAGTTACGGTTGTACTCGGTTCTGTAACGTACCGGGTGCCCATCGCGGACCATTGATTTGGGTCGTGATAGAAAGTGGAGGAAAGGAGGATTTTTATTCAACTTGACTTGATCCAAATGGTTAGAATACATGACTATTTATAGGAGAAATCTTTCATGTATCTAGTCTACACTACATGTAAAAATAATAACTAAGTCTACACCTCACATCTTTAATGTTAGATGGATGAAACTACTAGACATTGTATCCTACAATGTACATCAATATGTTCATACTCTAAGACATGTACGTATTAAATATTATAGTTCAAGTAACGACCCGACCAATCGTTTTGAGCATTTGCACTGTATACGATTAAATCAGAAGAGCAGATTTCATGATCATTACGATGTTCCATAGATACGCCTCCTAAGGCTCGAGGCAAGGCTCGAGATGCAACCTCGAAGGATTTCCAAACGCTCGACTCTGGAGCCGTGCAGATCGATAGCTATGATGGAGAGATTGGAAGTTCCCTAGGCACTTGATTAAAGCTGACCAAGCCTATTAGGCTAGTACAAGCCCGTATCGTGGCATTAAATGGTTGTACCAGCCCTATATCTTTGTAATAGATGCACATGTATTATGTTGGGATTCCTCCTCATATATAAAGGGGACCCTTGTTATTTTGTAAGATAGATAGAAGATAACATACAACATAACTCACAACATTGAATACAAAAACATTCTCTGCTCTCTAACTTGAATACGTTCTCCCTTGATTCTATTATTTACATTTGTTGCTTACATCCATTGTGTGCTATTAATTGTTCTTCATTTATCGTTCATTATTGGTTATAGAGAGCCTTCATCAAAGCTCTCAAAGCTGTTAGTCCTTCATCGACTATCCATAGCTTAGCATCGAGTTCGACCTCGAGGCCCCGTATAACCAGGCTCGAGGCCCCGATTCTCATCCACTCGGTTTGCTTGAACATACTATCTTCAAGGTCTTATCTTATTTTCTAGTCTCTTACTTAGCATCTATTGCTTAACAACTAGCATAAAAATAAATCACGTATTCTTAGAACCACAAAATCAAATCTAATTGTTATTACCATTTTCACGGTAAACAGTTTGGCGCCCACCGTGGGGCTTAGATTAATAGTGGTTGTTTTCTTGCTGGTTTACTATAAATGCAAGTTATCTTTCACGCCTTTTGTCCAAAGCATCTTTGATTTCAGGTCAAAATGTCAAACTCAGTGAATGCACAGGAGAACAACGGTCGTGAGGACCATGGGGAGAATGGTGTAGTTGTTCCAGGTATTGGTGTACCATCGCAAAACCCTGAGGATGCACCAGAACCAATTCCTATGGACGTGGTCTCGCGCAACGCCCAACACGCTGACATAAGCTCCCATACCGACATGGGTATACGCCGAGAGAACCAACAAGAAGCTCAGAAAACCCCAGCTCCGGAAAGTGAGAGGTTAGCCTTCAAGTCATTTTTGAGATGTTGTAGGCACAACAGTTGGCAATTGCTTAATTACTTGCTTAATTACAAAGCCACCAAAAAAATCCAAGCACGACAGCACTGGAGGCGGCTCCCCGAGCTGAACAAGTACGAGAAAGATCAAGCAACAACGGGTCAGCAGCCAACCCTGCAATCATAAAGATGCTCGAGGACCTCACGAAGAGGATTGAATCGGGTGAGAAGAAGATAGAAACCAATGACAAAAAGGTGGAGACCTACAGTTTTAGGACCGATCAAATCCTGGGCGTACCCCCGATCCTGAAGGGTGTAGATGCGAAGAAGTTCATACAAAAGCCATTCCCACAAGATGCTGCTCTAAAACCCATCCCGAAGAAGTTGAGAATGCCCGACCTTTCGAAATACAACGGAACCTCGAACCCCAACGAGCATGTCACTGCTTACACTTGTGCAGTGAAGGGCAACGACCTAAGGGACGGCGAGATTGAGTCCGTCCTACTAAAGAAGTTCGGAGAAACACTTTCGAAGGGGGCCATGATGTGGTACCACAACCTCGCCCCGAATTAAATAGACTCATTTGCCATGCTGGCAGATTCTTTCATAAAGGCACATGCCGGTGCCATCAAGGTGGCTATAAGGAAATCCGACGTCTTCAAAATCAAAAAAAGAGAAAATGAGATATTGTGGGAGTTTGTGTCTCTCTTCCAAATGGAGCGGATCGAATTACCACCAGTCTGTGATGATTGGGCCATATGGGCCTTCACTCAAGGTTTGAACGAGTGAAGCTCGGTAGCCTCAAAGCAGCTAAAGCAGAACTTTGTTGAATATCCCGCCGTGACCTGGTCGGATGTCCACAACTAATACCAATCGAAGATCAGGGTCGAGAAAGACCAACTAGGAGCCCTCTCGGGCTCGGTATATCCTAGCAGGCTTCTAGAAAAGGAGCCAAATCCAAACAAGGAAAGGTACCAACCATACACTGAAGATAGAAGAAGCGCCCCAAGACGTAACATACCCCGAAGTGACCGAAGGATAGATCGAGGTCAGAATCCCCGGGGACTCGTAAACAGGGCCGGATTGGATAGACATACGGGACCGATGGAGGCACCCCGATTCTCCAAATACAACTTCAACATTGATGTTTTAGACATCGTCTCTGCCATTGGTAAAAGAAACCAGATGGGCAAAACCCGTACAATCAGATCCAACACAAAGGAACCCCAACCTAGTATGCGAGTTTCACGGCACGCACGGTCATAGGACCGAAGACTACAGACAGCTCCGAGAGGAAGTAGCTCGACTACTCAGCAAAGGGCACCTCCGAGAGTTCCTCAGCGACTGAGCCCAAAATCAATTCCGGGAGAGAGAGGCAAGCTGAAAGAATGAAACGGAAGAACCGCAACATGTCATCCACATGATTCTTGGAGGAGTTGACATCCCACAGGAACCCATCGTCAAATGAACAAAAATATCCATCACCGGGGAAAAGCAAACTCGGGGATATAAACCCGAGGACGCTCTCACATTCAGTGACGAGGACATCGAGACCACATAACGACGCACTGGTTATCTCTTTTCTTGTAAATACATTTCATGTTAAACGTGTACTTGTGGATCCAGGTAGCTCGGCCAACATCATCAGGTCGAGGGTGGTGGAGTAGCTCGGACTGCTCGACCAAATCGTGCCCGCCTCTCGAGTCCTCAACGGGTTCAACATGGCGAGCGAGACAGGAAGGAGAAATCACCCTCCCGATCAACGTGGTCGGCACGACCCAAAATGTCAAGTTCCATGTCATCAAAGGAGACATGAGGTACAATGCCTTGCTCGGAAGTCCATGGATACACTGTAGGAGAGCGGTACAATCCACCCTTCATCAAATGATGAAATTTCCGACAAAGGACGGAATAAAAACCGTCTACGGAGAACAACATGCAGTGAGAGAGATGTTTTCGGTGCATGATGTGGCACCGGCATCAACGCCTCTAGCATGAAAGGAGCCAAAAGATAAGCAAATAGTGAAGAAGCAATAGCAAGATATATTCTCGACTACACTGACTAAATTAGTAAAGGATCGTACCACATCCTCGGGGCAAACGGCTGGAGCATATCGAGGCTCGAAGCGCCATCAACAGTAAAGGTATAATCATTTCCCTTTTTCATTTACATTTTATACTAACCTGTGTGCAGGTATCCAATTGGAACGGTCGAAGCGATCTCCAGCTTGAGGACCTTAGGTTTCAAAGTATGCGTTGCGCTCTTTTACTTCGACTGGGTTTTATCCCAAGAAGGGTTTTACCGCCAAGGTTTTTAGCGAGGCAACATCTATGTGCTACCTAAGGAAAACTCAACAAGTATTCAAGGCTTCTCTTCAATCAACCTCGAATACTTGGGGGCATCCACTCGGCAGGTCACCCCCTCGGTGAAGTCAAGATATGCCAAAAGGATTTCGATAGGAAAATGATGTATCGGGCCAAACGGTCGAACGAACCGTGTCCGTATAGGATAACCGAGCCCTTGAGAACAAAAAAGATGTATACTTGTGCCAAGTAATCAACAAATATTTGTTCCATCAAAACGCTTTGCGTTTCGAAGGAGTTTGCTATTTTTTCAAGAAACGGCTCCAGAGATAGAAAATTCCCAAACACTCGGGGACTGACGTCAAAAACTCGAAGTCACATGACCTCCAGGCAAAAAACATCGAACTAGTAAGCCCTCAATGAGGATACCCCAAGCTTACACGAAATGTCTCCAGAGCCAAGAAACTCTCAATATCTCGGGGACTGTCGCCGACTTCCACCCAATCGACTTATCAAAAACCCGAGGCTATAAGACCTCACGCGGGCAACCTCGAGCTCATAAGACCTCAAGCAAGGCATGAATCATACATGTACCAAGTAACCAAACCTGTAAGACCTCAAGCAAGGCATGAATCATACTTGTACCAAGTAACCAAATTTGTAAGACGTCCGGCAAGGCAGGTTAAAATTTGTAAGACCTTACAAAAGGCATAATCCCGATCATAAAAGTTAAGTCTATATATCCGAACTTGTAAGACCCTAAAAAGGAATACCTTCGATATAGATGTAATACCCCGGAAAATTTCGCTAAGTAATTTAGGATTTTGTGGTGCTAGGTAGGCTAATTATAATATCTTACGTGCTATTAACATGATGGACATCAATTGGATTTGGTAAATGATTGTATAAGTCTTGTAATAAGTAATGTGGGGTCCAAGGAGGGGCCTAAGTCGAAGTCACATCGGAAAATTTCATAATAGGCTAAAATTCCAAATGAGTTTGCACAAGTCCACACTTTGAACGAGCATATCTAAATACACATACGGTTTTATATGATGAACAACCTATCATATGAAAGTTCTTCGAGTCTAATTTGCAACTTTTTAAACCGTTTGTCATTTGGACATTCCTACACAAAGTTATGATCAAATTACTAAAGGCTGGAAAAATGCGATCCTGTGTAAGTTCTGTGATCGCAAAACCATTATGCGGTTCGCATAATTGATCTGTGACCGCAAATCTGGTCGCAAACTGGACCAGTGTAGCCCAGTTTTGGGCACCCGTTCCGCGATGCATTTTGCGACCCGCATTCTTGTTCTGCGGTCCATTATGCGATCGCAGACCCGATTTCAGAGGCTTATTTTTCCTATTTTTATAACCCGACCCCATTTTAATATATTGGATTTGGGGGTCATTTTGGGGTGATTTTACGAGCATTCTAGAGAGAGGTGAGAGCATTTTAGAGGGAGAAGGAGGAACCCAACATTCAAATCATCCAATCTTGCATCAATCTTCAAGAATCAAAGAACCCAATCACAAGTTCTTCATCTAAGAGGTAAGGTTCTATACATTAGACTTTAATCGATGGGTTATTGAGGTATGATTCTTGGGTGTAATAGTATTATGTATACATGCATGAACAAATTAGGTTTTTGGGAAGATTGTGGAACATAAATAAGTAAAGATTAGGTTGGGTAATGAAGGAAATCTTGTAAAAGAGCCTTGAAATCAAGATGCACAACTAGTGTTAGATAAAATTCTCAAATGAGCCGAAACCATGAATATCTTCCTAATTTGTGTTCAATTTTGTTATGTCTCAAAGTAGATTGGGATTGTTAGAATTTCTGGAACGTTGTAGAAACTTAAGAAAAAGCTGTTTGAGGTATGTATGGCTAATAGCCACTCTTCTTAGAAATTGAGCTTCCATGGTGTCCGTGCAAATGTTGTAAGTCCGAAATTTGATTGATGTAGTACTTGCTATATTAAATGAATCGATGTTGTGAGAATGTATGTGGAAGGTGCGTCTCCATGTATTTTATATGCTATTCTTGGTAAATTGAGGATATGTGAAGAATGTGAACTATGTGCTAAAATGCCTAGATTTTGAGTCAAGTTTAAATTGAGATTGTTATGCCAAACTATGTGAAATCCTCTATGTATATAGATGTTTGAAAAAAATCAAATGAATTTGGGAAATAGAGTGTGGCCAACGTGTCGTGATCTTGAATTATAATTGTGCCTGGTGATGCCTATGACATGAGAAAATATGAAACAGATTATGAAATGAGCCTTGACTCTGCTTTCCATAAATGAATTCAATAATAAAGTGCCCTAAAGGCTTTGTACACAATTTTTGCCCATAAGTGGTTGTTCGAGATAATGTTTTGCCTTATAAGTACATCCAATTTTATCCGAGTTGTTACATACTTCGATGTTGAAATTATATATTGTCATGATTGGAAAAGAGTAATTCAAGAATAATTGGTGTAATTGCTTGTTTATGCCTTTGATGTGTGTTTCTATTGTGGTTTGGTGTGTCCCCTCTTTTTGGAAGAATCCTTTATGTTTAAAGTTCCACTGCTAATGAACTTGAGGTATATGATTTCAGAAATATTGTATATGCCCATGATTCATGATTCCTCTCGTGTATACATGACGTCTTGGATTGAATGGCTTGTTGTTGAAATTGATATTGATGTGAAATGTGGGGGAAAAAGAGCTCGAATTATGAAATGTGGCCTAGTGCCAAGTATGATGTGATAATTTTGGCCCCAAGTGCCAATGAACTAATATAGGTTAAACAAAAATTGAAGTGAGATGATTAATGGAAAAGGGTAACATCTTGGTAAGACGGCTTAGCCGATCGGGCCGTGATCGGACGCCATGCTACACACATGGTGTTATTGTGCTCATATTGAAATTGGAAAGTAAGAATGAAATTGTGATTGAGGTAACGTCTTGGAAAGACGGCTTAGCCGATCGGGCCGTGGTCGGACGCCATGCTACACACATGGTGGTAATGTGTTGATATTGAACCCGGAAAATGACAATGAAATAGTGATTGAGGTATATGTCTCAAATGAGGTAGCTTAGCCGATCGGGCCGTGATCAGACTCTGCGCAATAAAGCGGTGGTATTGTGAATGATGATGAAAAGTTATGACATGTCCCAACCTAGGGGTATGGAAATTATGTGAAAGCTATGTGATTCCTTTTAATTGATGATGTGGTGATTGTTTAAAGCTTTTGTTGAATCCTTATGTTTTCTTTGTTCTTGTATGATAGTTCTTTCTATTGAGATGGTGTTTATGATTTCTTTGTTCTTGTATGATAGTTCTTTCTATTGAGATGGTGTTTATGATTTCTTTGTTCTTGTATGATAGTTCTTTCTAATGATAGTTCTTTCTATTGAGATGGTGTTTATGATTTCTTTGTTCTTGTATGATAGTTCTTTCTATTGAGATGGTGTTTATGATTTCTTTGTTCTTGTATGATAGTTCTTTCTAATGAGATGGTGTTTAGTTATACATACTAGTACTATTCCATGTTACTAACGTCCCTTTTGCCGGGGACGCTACATCTTTAAATGGATGTGGGTGGTTCCAAAGCAGTCAGTGTTGGTCGCAGCTAGTGGTGCATCCTCTTTTCACCCGACTTGGTGAGCCCCACTTCATTTCGGGGTCCCGTATCATCTGTTCATCATGTACTTGTATATTGAGGTATAGTCGGAGCCTTGTTACTGGCATTTTCATATTTCTCTTCAGTTGTATTTAGAGGCACCGTAGATAGGTTGTGGGTGGTGTCGGGTATTGGAATTAAAATAGAAATATTGATGTTTGGCAAAGATGTATAAAACTTGTAATATCTTAAAAATTATGAATGAAGTTGCTTATGGAAATGAAATAGAAGTCGTTAATGATATATTTATAGAATTTGATTAATGGTGTACATTTCCTCTTTGTTCAAAGACGTATTTGGGGTAGTATGAAACCTAACGGGCTTGCTCAGTCGGGTTTACTCGATTGAGCGCCGGTCGCGCTCCTCGGTTTTTGGGGCATGACAAACTTGGTATCAGAGCCAAAGGTTTTAAAGTGTCCTAGGATGTCTTGGAGCCGTGTCTAGTAGAGTCCTTCTTATCGGTGTGTAGTCGACCACATCTATAAGTTGGAGGCTATTTGGACATTTAGGAATTTCACCATTCTTTGATACTCCAGATCGCATAGTGGAGCTCAAGATATGGAGCTAATTTCCACTCTATTTCTTAATCTCAAGATGAGTAATTCATGATTTTGGAAGCAGTGAGGGAATGACCCCACCATTGAATCTGAGGGAGATTGCCCAAGAGTTTGTTAGAAGGATGTATCGAGCCATTGAGGGATTGGTAGAACTTGTTTCTAAGGGGAGTACCCTTGTTCCTATTAATGTCTCTGCACCACCAGATCATGTAGTATATCAGTATGTTACCTACGTACGTTAGGGATGTGGAGTCGAGGGGTATCGATTAAGCTATTGCCCTATCAACCTAAAGTCATTAAGTGAGTCAAATTAAAATTTCTACTCGTTGTATATGTGCATCCATATTGAAGAGTTCTCATAAACATGGTCTTAACAAGATGTTGAATAACAAAACATTGCATGTATCGACTCTTTGAACGAGACGCATTATTCGTGAATCCACTCTATTACAAATCCTCTTATTTACATTCTTGTGGAATTAAGTTCTATAATTGTGTCCTTGAATGGAGTTATGACTCTAGGAATAATACTTCCCACTTGATTTTCCTAAATTCTCAACAAGGGACTACACCTGATGAATTTCTTACAGAATATTTTATTTAAATGGACAACATCTACCCACTTGTGCCTATGCATGCACCGTCGTAAAGTTTACCTATGTGGTGTCAAGTTCCATGTAAAGCATCCCAGTGTTGTGATCCTTCTCGAGTCAATCTTTTTCTCACTGGTGTATATGGCTTCTATGGTTTGAACAGTCACTCTACTCTCTTGCAAGTATCATCATGAAACCTTCTCACTGTCCAGTAACATAAGAGCATACCTTAGCACCTATCATATGAGTGCATGTCAATCGAAATGGTCACCGTGTGCATAAATTCCTTCAGAAAAATTGAGATCCTCATATCCCCGTCATAGGAAGAACTTGTGTCACCATCTTAGTATGACTTTCGTGTCCACTTGGGACATCCCGCAGTAAGTAGCTCACTTTGTTCCTAGTATTGTGATTACCCGTGACGTGGTCGTGTATCACAGTTGGGAGTTAATATATCAGAAGCATGTCCAGCTCATAACAAATGTTTATTTTCTCTTTACACCTCCACAACATGTGTTGATTGTGTTCCTTAGTTAGTGAATTCGTTGTGCTAGTTTCCCAACACTTGTTCGATAACCATGAGAGAACATATCCTTCTATGTGTCATTGTAACACTTCCTTTCTCATAAGGACCCTTACTAGGCTCTCCGTCAAGACCAAGCGCACCTTTGGGGGTTATCATAGCTCAACGCCTGTTTCTCATGATTTTCTTTCTTTCATTAGCATCTGGGTATTTCTCAAGTCAAAATCCATGGAGAACTCATTATGAACATCTGCAAACCTTTCATGATTATTTTATACTATCTCATTGGGTTCCGTTGTCCTTACACACTCGAGTTCTAGAATCATCAACTATGTCATTGTCATGTGCGGGGAGTTTTCTATCCTTGGCATTCCACCTCCCTAGGTGGATAGGAGTTCTAGTTGTCTTTCTCCTTGAAGCATCATGTTAACCATTAGAACCCCTCTAACCAATACATGATTTCAACTCAATATTAAGATGTCCTAGCTACGTGGTTCCACTCGTGAAAGGTTAAGATTAGATGCTTTTAGATTTTTGCACATATTTGGAAGACAAGTTGTTGTATCTTTAGTTATCTCATATAGGATCAATTATCAGGAAGGGTTAAGCTGTTTGAAATATGATAATCTCATAAGTGTTCAATTTCTTTTCATCCTCATAGGCTTGTGGCATAGGTTCCTTGTGTCAGTTAACGTTAAGGGTGTAATTCAACTTCATGTATTCGGAAACCCATATCACATTCAAAGTTCCAGAGCATACTCATTCTTGATAAACAGATTTTCCCTACACTCCAGGAGACGACTTGGTCACGTACTTGAATATTCCTCCTTAACGATTCCTATTGCCAATGTACTAGTTACCCATATGCCTCATTTGTCCGATAATTGATGTCGTCACATTGATTAACTATGTCAGTATTGTTAGCAGTAATCTTCGTGCCTCTTAGCATATAACCTCATGAAATACTCTGCTCAGCACATTAATGGATTCCTGAATAATTCTAGCCTGATCTTGAATTCCGTTGCTCCTTACTGTATTAAATCTATTGGTATTGAAGGTTCAAACATGTCAAAAAAGAAGAATCCCCGTGTGATCACATATATTCGATAGGTAATTTTATGGTCAGCTTATGATAGCACATCTTAGATTAATCGTTGAAAGTCATCAAAGGTTTAGTATGGGTGTTCGCGTAGAGATCTAGAATTTAGGAGGGTGAACAGGTTATTCTCAACATTTTCCCCTAAAGATGTTATGTGAGTTGATAGTGAAGGTTGCATAAGTGTATTTCACATTTTGCCGCAGTAGGAGTATGAAGTTTCCCCATAGTTGTTCCCCATATATTTTGTGTTTCACATGTCTATGTCTAGGAAGGTAGTTGGAGATCCTTCGTGTATCATTCCGGTGGAAATTATTGAAGGTGAAGTTAATGGATAGATAGCTTATGCAAGGTATCTAGCTGTCATCCTTGTTAGATAAGTTTGGAGGTTGGGATTGTTTTCGTAAATGTGTTATCGCAATGCTTGTAAGTCGAAGAGGCCACCTTGATGGCCGAAAGTGTCATGGAAAGAAAATATTTTTGCTTGATTGTATAACAGTTAGTTTTGATTTGAAAGGTACCTGTAAGGCCCCGGAAATTTTCGCTAAGTAATTTAGGATTTCGTGGTGTCACGTAGGCTCATTATAATATTTTTATGTGCTATTAACATGGTGTACATCCATTGGATTTGGTAGATATGTGTATAAGTCTTATGGTAAGTAATTTGAAGTCCAAGGAAAGGCCTAAATCTAAGAAAAATTGGAAAAGTCCATAATAGGCTAAAATTCCCAACGATCTTGCACTAGTCCATACTTTGAACGAGCATATCTAAATATCTATAATGTTTTAGGTGGTGGATAACCTATCATAGGAAAGGTCTTCGAGTCTAGTTTCCAACGCTTCAAACCGTTCGTCATTTGGACATTCCTACAGAAAGTTATGACCAAATTACCAAAGACTGGAAAAAATGCGATCCTGTGTCAGATCTGCGATCTCAATGTCCATTATGCGGTCCGCATTTTTGATATGCGGTCGCAAATTGGACCAGTGTAGCCCAGTTTTGGACGCCGATTTTGCGGTGCATTATGCGGCCAACATTCGCGTTCTGCGGTCCATTCTGCTATAGCAGACTTGACATCGGAGGGTTAATTTTCTAATTTTTATAACCCGACTCCATTTTAATATATAGGCTTTAGAGTTCATTTTGGGGTCATTTTCTACTGATTTTAGAGAGAGGTGAGAGCATTTTAGAGAGAGACGGAGGAACCCAACATTTAAATCATCCAAACTTGCATCAATCTTCAATAATCAAAGATCCCAATCACAAGTTCTTCATCTAAGAGGTAAGATTCTATACCCTAGGTTTTAATTTCGAGTTTGGAGTATAAGATGGGTTATTAAGGTATGACTCTTGGGTGTATTAATATTGTATATACATGCATGTACAACTTAGGTTTATGGGAAGATTGATTAACATAAATAAGTAAGGATTGGGTTAGGGAATAAAGAAAATTTTGGAAAGGGGATTTGAAATCAAGATGCTCAACTAGTATTTGATAAAATGCTCACTTTAACTCTTGTAGAATCCCCTTGTTGTGACGAGCATACGGTATGTGTACCTTGTATGAAAATATGTGAATTGATTGCCTTAGTTGATTTCCCTACCACCAAGTTATATGTGATTGTGCGAAGTGATTTGATGTGCCTATCTTGTTATGTGCAAAATATGTAAAAGCTTGAGGATGTCGACATGGAAGTGTGTTTACTTATGTGAACTACTTGTGAATTCTTGTGATTAATGAGCCTTGAACGTTGTTGGTTAAGTCTTCCGATATGGTGGTGCAAGTGAATGGCAATAAACCAAATGTGGGCATGTGAATGTGTTTGTGTGGTAAGAGCTGTGTAACAAATGATGGAAAGAAGTTGTAATCGATGCAATTGAAACAAATGTGGTAAAATTATATGTGGCTGGTTATGGGAAACTACCGTTGTGATCTAAATTGTGCATTGGGCTATTGAATAAGAATGAAATGGAATTGATGGTTAAAGAAATCCCTTGTGTATCGTGCTGCTATTCCTTGAGATTTGTCGTTGTTGTTATTGGGATTTGATGTTGTTGACCTTGACATTTGTCGTTGTTATCCTTGTTTATGTAAATTGTTATTGTTGTGGTATTGTTGTTGTTGTCCTTGTGAATTGTTGTTATTGTTGTGTTGCTTGTGAGTTGTGATTGCTCGGTGGGATCGGGTTGCGCGCCGCAACACGAAGTAATAAGGTGTGGGTTGTGGTGATAAGGGTGGCCGAGGTAATAAGGGTGGCCGAGGTAATAAGGGTGGAAAGTGATCAAAATCACTATTGAAATGAAAATATGAACAAATTGTGAAATTATTGATGTGGAAATGCGGAAGGGGAAGCGGGAGAGATTGTATACTTGTTTGGCTTGATTGTTCCCTCTTTGTGGATTTGATTGTTGTTTCTATTACTGTTACATACCTGTTTATAAATTGTAAAATCATTGATGTGATAATGTTGAAGGGGAAAAGGAGAGATTGTGAAACTTGTTTGGCTTTGATTGTTTCTTTCACGTGCATTTGATCGTTGATTCTATTGATATATGTTACTTGTGTGTTATTTGATTCTACCTGGGGTGAAGTTTGTTCATACATACCAGTACAATTCAAATGTACTGACGTCCCTTTTGCCGGGGGCGCTACATTCGTGTTATGATTGTAGGTGCGGGTACTTCAGTCCATTGGCAGTAGCACCTTATCCACTTTCCGTCAGCTGTATTGGTGAGCCCCTTTCCTCTCGGGGCCCTGCGTGGCTCAAGCCGCTTTTCTTCCCGGAGTCTTATTTTGGTATTTGTGTAAGGTATAGCTGGAGCCTTGTTGCCGGCATTTCCATATTATTCTTTAATTGTAGTTAGAGGCTCCGTAGACAGGTTGTGGGTAGTGTCGGGCATGGGAATTTTAAATAGAAATGTTGATGTTTGGCAATGACGTATAAAACTTGTAATACCATTAATATGGCGAATGAAGTTTCTAATGAAAATGAACTGGAAATCGTTAATGATGTGTTTATAGAATTTGATTAATGGAGTCCATCTCCAATTTATTCATGTAGTAGTTTGGGTTAGAATGAGATCTAACAGGCTTGCTCGGTCGGGTTTACTCGGTTGAGCGCCG
>NC_031991.1:40757595-40848787 GCF_001879085.1 Nicotiana attenuata | reverse complement strand
ATGGTGACAAGTAAAGTGGGAAACAAACCAATGTGGGTGTGTGATTGTGAAAGTGTTATGTGGTAAGAACTGAGAAACAAATGATGGAAGGAAATCGTAAATGATGCACTTGGAACAACTGTGGTAATAACATATTTGGCTTGTTGTGGGTAATTATTGTGGTGTCTTAAATTGCATATGAGTTGTTGAATATGATGAAATGGTATTGATGGCTACGAAAATTCTTGTGAATTGTGGTGGTTGTTCTTTGAAAATTGTTGTTGTTGTTCTTGTGAATTGTTGCTGTTGTGTGTTGTTTGTGAATTGTGATTGTTCGGTGGGATCGGGTTGCGCGCCCCAACACGAAGTAATAAGGTGTGGTTGTTGTGATAAGGGTGACCGAGGTAATAAGGGTGGAAAGTGATCGAAATCACTATTGAAATGAAAATATGAGAAAGTTGTGAAATCATTGATGTGATAATGTTGAAGGGGAAAAGGAGAGATTGTGAAACTTGTTTGGCTTTGATTGTTTCTTTCACGTGCATTTGATCGTTGATTCTATTGATATCTGTTACTTGTGTGTTATTTGATTTTACTTGGGGTGAAGTTTGTTTATACATACCAGTACAATTCAAATGTACTGACATCCCTTTTGTCGGGGGCGCTACATTCGTGTTATGATTGTAGGTGGTTCTATAGCAGGTACTCCAGTCCACCGACAATAGCACCTTATCCATTTCCCATCAGCTATATTGGTGAGCCCCTTTCCTCTCGGGCCCTGTGCGGCTCATGCTGCTCTTGTTCCCGGAGTCTCATTTTGGTATTTGTGTAAGGTATAGCAGGAGCCTTGTTGCCGGCATTTACATATTATTCTTTAGTTGTAGTTAGAGGCTCCGTAGACAGGTTGTGGGTAGTGTCGGACATGGGAATTTAAAATAGAAGTATTGATGTTTGGCAATAATGTATAAAACTTCTAATACCTTTAATATTGCGAATGAAGTTTCTAATGAAAATGAAAATGAAAATGAAATCGTTAATGATATGTTTATAGAATTTGATTAATGGAGTCCATCTCCTATTTATTCACGAGTTAGATTGGGTAGAATAAGATCTAACATGCTTGCTCGTTCGGGTTTACTCGGTTGAGTTCCGGTCGCGTTCCTTGGATTTTGGGGCATGACGGTATTCTTCGTACTATGGGCATAGTGGAGTCCAGCGGGGTTTCTTTCACTGCTTTTCAGGTTCGGGGAGCCGCCTATGATTGGTCGCGCACTTATGAGATAGGCAGTCCAGTCGAGGCTGCTTCACTGACTTGGACCCAGTTCTCGGATATGTTTATGAGAGAGTTTGTCCCCCAAAGTCTCAGGGATGCATGGCGTGCAGAGTTTGAGCATTTGCGCCAGGGTGCTATGATTATTTCAGACTATGCTATCCGTTATACCAGGTTGGTCAGACATGCGCCGGCTTTGGTTGCTACAGTTCGGGAGAGAGTTTGCAGGTTCATTGAGGGTCTTATTCCACCCATGAGATCCAGCATGGCTCGAGAGTTTGAGACGATCATTCCCTATCAGCAGGTAGTGAGTATTGCTAGGAGGATTGAGGGTATGCTCGCCAGGGAGCGAGGGGAGAGGGAGGCCAAGAGGTCTCGAGAGTCGGGTCACTACTCTGGTGCCCGTACCCCATCACCAGGTCGTTATGGCAGAGGTTGTGCGGGTCGCCCTGTTCATTCAGCTCTTCTAGCAGCCGGCAGTACTCCAGCTCAACCTACACCTTAGGAGCCTTATTATGCACCTCTAGTTTCTAGCGCGCCTCCTGCGCGGGGTGCTTCCAGAGGTCAGTCCAGCAGACCTGGCCCTAGTCAGTCACAGCCACCGCGTCCTCCCAGAGCTTATTTTGAGTGTGGTGATACACGCCACATGGTTAGGGACTGCCCCAGACTTGGTAGGGGTGCACCTTCACAGACTACTCAGCCACAGTGTGCTCCTCAGAGTTCTCAGGACATGGTCACAGCTCCAGCTGCTACCCCACCTGCCCAGCCGACTAGGGGCGGAGGTCGGGGAGATAGAGGTCTCCCTCAGGAGAGGGGCCGGGCCATATATTTTCCTATTCCTGCTCGTACTGAGGCTGTTGCCTCCGACTCCGTCATTACAAGTATTATACTGGTTTGTCACTGAGAGGCATCGGTTCTATTCGATCCGGGCTCTACTTATTCTTATGTGTCTTCTTACTTTGCTCCTCATTTGGGTGTGCCTCGGGAGTCTTTGAGTGCCCCCGTATATGTTTCTACTCCTGTGGGGGATTCTCTTTTGTGGACCGCATTTATCGGTCATGTTTGGTTACTATTCGTGGTTTTGAGACCAGAGCGGACTTGTTGTTACTCGATATGGTGGATTTTGACATTATTTTGGGTATGGACTGGTTGTTGCCCCATTTTGCTATTATTGATTGTCACGCTAAGACCATGACGCTGGCTATGCTAGGTATTCCGCGTGTTGAGTGGAGTGGTACTTTAGATCACACTCCCAGTAGAGTTATCTCTTTTCTTAAAGCTCGTCGTATGGTTGAGAAGGGGTGTGCGCGTATTTAGCTTATGTGAGAGATGTTAGTGTTGATACCCCCTCTGTTGATTCGGTTCCAGTGGTACGGGACTATCCCGATGTATTTCCAGCTGATCTTCCGGGCATGTCGCCTGATAGAGACATTGATTTTGGCATTGATCTGTTGCCGGGCACTCAGCCCATTTTCATTCCTCCGTATCGTATGGCTCCTCCTGAGTTGAAGGAGTTGAAGGATCAGTTGCAGGAATTGCTTGGTAAGGGTTTTATTCGACCCAGTGTTTCACTGTGGGGTGCTCCTGTCTTGTTTGTGAAGAAGAAGGATGGTTCTATACACATGTGTATTGATTACCGTCAGTTGAACAAGGTTACAGTGAAGAACCGTTACCCCTTGCCTCGTATTGATGATCTGTTTGACCAGCTTCAGGGCGCACAGGTGTTTTCTAAGATTGACTTGCGCTCAGGTTACCATCAGTTGAAGATTCGGGAGCCAGATATCCCGAAGACTGCCTTTAGGACTCGGTATGGTCATTACGAGTTCCTTGTTATGTCATTTGGGCCCCAGCAGCTTTCATGCATTTGATGCACATTGTATTCATGCCATATCTGGACTCGTTCGTCATTGTTTTTATTGATGATATTTTGGTATATTCCCGGAGTCGGGAAGATCATGAGCAGCATCTGAGGAACGTGCTTCAGACCTTGAGGGAGAAGAAGTTATATGTAAAGTTCTCAAAATGTGTGTTTTGGCTGAGTTCTGTGGCATTCATAGGCCATGTGATTTCTAGTGAGGGTATTCGGGTGGATCCGAGGAAGGTAGAGGCCATGCAGAGTTGGCCCAGGCCGTCTCCAGCTACAGAGATTTGCAGTTTCCTTGGCTTGGCGGGCTACTACCGTCGCTTCGTGGAGGGATTTTCATCGATTGTTGCCCCTATGACTAGATTGACCCAGAAGGGTGCCCTATTTCAGTGGACAGAGGAGTGTGAGGCGAGCTTTTAGAAGCTCAAGACAGCTTTGACTATAGCCCCAATCTTGATGTTGCCTACCGGTTCGGGGTCTTATACTGTCTATTGTGACGCCTCGAGAGTTGTCCTTGGAGCAGTGTTGATGCAGGATGGTAGGGTGATTGCCTACGCGTCCAGACAGTTGAAGATACATGAAAAGAATTACCCTGTCCATGACCTTGAGTTAGCTGCCATTGTTCATGCCTTGAAGATCTTGCGTCATTATTTGTATGGTATGCCTTGTGAGATCTATACTGACCATCGGAGTTTGCAACACTTACTCAAGCAACAGGATCTTAATATGCGTCAGAGGAGGTGGTTAGAGCTGCTGAAGGATTATGACATCACTATCCTATATCACCCGGGCAAGGCCAATGTAGTGGCGGATGCCTTGAGTCACCGGGCGGAGAGTTTGGGGAGTTTCGCATATTTACCAGCTTCAGAGAGGCCTATGGCGATGGATGTTCAGGCCTTAGCCAGCCAGTTCGTGAGATTGGATCTTTCAGAGCCCAGTCGGGTTCTAGTTTGTGTGGTTTCCCGGTCTTCCTTATTTGATCGTATCATGGCGCGGCAGTATGATGGCCCTCATTTGCTTGTCCTTCAGGACAAGTTTCAGCATGGAGATGCCAGAGATGTGACCATTGGAGATGACGGGGTATTGAGGATGCAGGGCCAGATTTGTGTGCCCAATGTTGATGGTCTTCGAGAGTTGATTCTACCAGAGGCCCATAGTTCGCGGTATTCCATCCATCCGGGTGCCGCGAAGATGTATCAGAACTTGAGGAAGCACTATTGGTGGAGGCGGATGAAAAAGGATACAGTTGGTTATGTCTCTAGATTCCTCGACTGCCAGCAGGTGAAGTATGAGCACCAGCGCCCGGGTGGGTTGCTTCAGCAGATAGAGATTCCAGAGTGGAAGTGGGAGCGCATCACCATGGACTTTGTATCGGGACTTCCACGGACCTTGAAGAAGTTTGATGCCATTTGGGTCATTGTGGATCGGCTGACCAAATCCGCTCATTTCATTCCTGTGTGTACCACTTATTCATCGGAGCGGTTGGCGGAGATTTATATCCGGGAAATTGTCCGTCTGCATGGTATTCCAGTTTCTATTATTTTAGACAGAGGTACCCACTTTACATCGCGGTTTTGGAGACCCGTGCAGCAGGAGTTAGGCACTCGGGTGGAGTTGAGCATAGCATTTCACCCCCACACGGACGGACAGTCCGAGCGCACTATTCAGATTTTTGAGGATATGCTCCGTGCGTGTGTGATTGAGTTTGGAGGGTCTTGGGATCATTTGTTACCACTGGCGGCGTTTGCTTACAATAATAGTTATCAGTCCAGCATTCGAATGGCGCCGTATGAGGCCTATTATGGTAAGAGGTGTAGATCCCCGGGGGGTTGGTTTGAGCCGGGTGAGGCCAGGCTTCTGGGCACAGAGTTAGTTCAGGATGCATTGGAGAAGGTTAAGATGATTCAGGATAGACTCCATACAGCCCAGTACAGACAGAAGAGTTACGCGGACAGGAAGGTTCGTGATGTTTCATATATGGTTGGTGAGCTGGTTCTGCTTCGGGTCTCACCTATGAAAGGCGTCATGAGGTTTGGGAAGAAAGGAAAGTTGAGTCCGAGGTTTATTGGCCCTTTTGAGATCTTGCGGCGAGTTGGGGAGGTTGCCTATGAGCTTGCCTTACCTCCCAATTTGGCCGGAGTTCATCCGGTATTTCATGTTTCGATGCTCCGGAGGTATCACGGCGATCCGTCTCACGTGTTGGATTTTAGTTCAGTCCAGTTGGACAAGGATCTATCCTATGTTGAGGAGCCAGTGGTTATATTGGACAGGCAGATCAGAAAGTTGAGGTCAAAGAACATAGCATCAGTGAAGGTTTGGTGGCGGGGTCAGCCGGCCGAGGAGGCAACTTGGGAGACCGAGTGGGATATGCGCAGCTAGTACCCTCATCTTTTCACTACTTCAGGTATGATCTCTATGCTCGTTCGAGGACGAACGAATGTTTAAGTGTAGGAGGATGTGACGACCCGGCCGGTCGTCTTAAGAATTTACGCCCCGATCCCCCATTAACTGCTTCCCCTAAGTTCATTTCTGCTATTTTGGTTTGCCGAGACGTTCGGTGTTGAGTTTCGGAGAGTTTTGGGACACTTAGTCCCTAAATGAGAGCTTAAGTGTGGAAAAGTGGTCCGTAGTCGGAACAGTGTGAAGACGACCTCGAAATGGAAATCCGATGGTCCCGTTAGCTCCTTTAGGTGATTTCGGGTTTGGAAGCGTGTTCGGAATGTATTTTGGAAGTCCGTAGCTCTTTTAGGCTTGAAATGCCGAAGGTTGAATTTTCGAAGTTTCCGGTCCGATAGTGGGTTTTTGATCCGAGGGTCGGATTGGAATTCTGAGAGTTGCAGTAGCTCCGTCATGTCATTTGGGATGTGTGTGCAAAATTTCAGGTCATTCGGACGTGTTTTGGTTAAGTTTTTGATCGAAAGTGCATTTTGATGGAATATGAAGTTCTTAGGCTCAAATCCTTGAATTTATCGAGTTCCCGACGTTGTTTTAGGTGGTTTAAGGATTGGTACAAGTTTGAATGAGGTATTAGGTGTTATTGGTTCTATTGGTTAAGGTCCCGGGGGCCTCGGGATGAATTCGGATGGTTGACGGAAGGTTTTTGGAATTTAAGAGTTGCTGAAGACTGCTGGTACCTGTCATAACCGCACCTGCGGTTTGGGTTCCGCAGGTGCGGAGCCGCAGAAGTGGCCTGATCATCGCAGGAGCGGAATTGGGCTCCCTCAGCTTTTTTCGCAGGTGCAGAAGACGTACCGCAGATGCGGTTACGCACCTGCGAGGCCCCTATCGCAGATGCGGCCCTGTGGCCCTTTGTGTGAAACCACAGAAGTGGTAAGTGTATCGCAGAAGCGGCAACCGCATGTGCGATTTAAGACCGCAGAAGCGGAAGCCTGGAATTTAATGAAAAACCGCAGAAGCGGTAAATTGGCCGCAGAAGCTGGACCGCAGATGCGATCCCTTGTCCGCAGAAGCGGAAATACCTGTGCAGATATAGAAATTTCTATGGTTTGATTTCATAAGTTTGAAAAATCAATTTGAGCTCGGGTAAGGGCGATTTTTAGAGGGTTTCGAAGAGGAGATTATTGGGTAACGTTTCTTTAATCCCTTCTAGTTATATTTCATCATTTTGTAGTTAAATCCATCATTAAAATTCGAATTTGGGATCAAAATTGGAAGAATTTGGGGAAAAACTTCATAGGCTAAACCATTGAGTTTTGAGTGGGCATTTGACCTCCGATTTGGGAGATTTTTATATGGTTAGACTAGTGAGAGTACGAGGGTTCTGAAAATGTGAAAATTATTCGATTCCGAGGCGTTGGCCTGAACGGCATTTTGGTCATTTCACCTAATTTCGCGCCGTAGCTTTGAATTAAATAGCAAAACTAGTTGTTTGCTATTTTATTTACAATGTGTAATTGAATTGAATAGATCTGGGCCATTTGGAGTCGGATAATCGTGGCAAGGGCGTGGCTCCTAGATGATATTGAGCCGGTTTGAGGTAAGTGGCTTGTCTAACCTTGTGTGGGGGACCTTTCCCCTTAGGATTTGTTATTTGTTATTTTGAGTGCCTTGTACGCGAGGTGACGAGCGCGTACTTGAGCCAATTGTTGAAAATCCTGGTTTTACTTAAGAGAGTGAGATTTAGTTCCTTTCATATTTACTTTATTTTACTTGCAATTATAACCTGTGCTAGATTAGGAAAGCATGTTTAGTTGATTTAACTTGCCTAATTGCTTAAGTTGCCTTGACTGTACTACGTGAAGCATGCTAGGCCAGTACTACCTATTTGCTTTGTCTTTTGTACTTTGTTTCCGCGTACCTTCTGGTTGTGATTGTGCATTTATATTGGGACTATGGATGTGGGATTCCGATAGCTCCCCCCCCCCCCCTTGTTTGCTTACTTTGGGACTACGGGTTCGATTACCGGTAGATCCCCCTGCACTTTTACTTTGGGACTGCGGGTTAGATTCCCGATAGAACCCCCTGCACATTGATGGTTGGACTACGGGACGGTATCCCGGGAGATCCTTCGGTTTGGCACATGAGTTGGACTACGGAACGGTATCCCGAGAGATCCACTGGACAATTGAGGAAAGGGCTATAGGACGGTATCCTGGGAGACCCTCATTGTTACCCTTGGTATTGAGTTGTAGTCATTCTCTGTTTATTTTGTTCTTGTGTAGTACTTATTGCCTCGTTGACCTGTCTTATCTTACTGCTGTACTCATAATTTCTGTCAGATTTTACACACTGTTGATTATTATTATATTTTACCTCAGTAGGGCCCTGACCTTCCTCGTCACTACCAACCGAGGTTAGGCTTGGCACTTACTGAGTACCGTTGTGGTGTACTCTTGCCCTTCCTGCGCATGTTTTTCATGTGCAGATCCAGGTACCTTCTCAGGCGCACTATCCTTGAGGCGAGGAGATACACGGAGACTTCGAGGTATATCTGCCCCGTCCGCAGACCAGGAGTCTCTATTCTGTTCTAGCTTTAGTATTTTAGTTTACCCCTTTTCTCTCAGTTATTTAGATATTCAGGAGTTAAAGCAGCGTACTATGTTTCTGTTAGCCTGTGGTTCCCGTGAGTTTCCGGGTTTTGGGATTAAGTTGTAGACTTCCGCATTTCTTTTGAGTTGTATAGGCCGAGCGGCCTTACATGCAGTTATTATTTTTAATATGTTTAGCTTTATTTACCCATTTTGCTAGTTAAGTTGTCATTTCCGCATTGATAGGCTTACCTAGTTGTAGGAACTAGGTGCCATCACGACATGTTCATGGAGGGTGAACTGGGGTCGTGAGGATTGCTGTGCATGCCCAAAGCTAACCCTTGCCTAAGTACATAGGCTCTTTGCAATGAATTCCCAACTACCGACCCCCTTTGTATGAAGTTATCAACTCTGTATTTTACTAATTACTGTTTTCCTACCACCCTTTACCCGTCTCCTTTATCCCTTCAGTTTTAAAACTCTATTCCTGCACTTCCACTATCTTCTTAAACTTAAGTTCTACCCCTCTTGTGTGAGCCTTGCCTTGGGACCCATGAACTCCCTCTAAACTTGGACACACAAGGGCTGGCCCTTCCACACTGCACTCATATCTATCTGGTTCTATGAACTTGGGTGTAAGCACTTCCCGGGGTCCCTTGAGACCCTTAGGGAACTCTGACACACCCAGGTCTGAGAAAGGCTTTGAACAAGTGGTATTTGAGGCGTTTTGTTCCATAACTCAAAGAGGAAGTCAGAATCAGGCTTCCTATGGTTGTACTTTTCCATTTTTTATGTAGTTTTCTTGATGTAATTCGGCAACTGGTCTGTAATAATTTGTAATGAACATTTGGGGTTGGCTAGTGAAAGAGGGATGGGTAATTATGCATGCTCAATGGTAGAAAACATGCCTATAGGATTTGTGTTATGAATGACTCAATTCTACACTTAGAAAGCATGCCTATAGGATTGTTTTACATCCTGCGTGTTCAATTCTGCACTTTAGACACCATGCCTATATGGGTTCATTGGAAATTCTGCATGTTCAACTTCACACCTAGATAACCTGCCTATAAGACTTCATTTTTAATTCTGCACGCTTGTTACCACTTAGACATCATGCTCTAGGATCTAAACGGCTATAAGCGGGCATCATGTTCATAATGTTAAAATCAGTATAATGAATAGAAATCCTACCTATAGGAATTCCCAACTAAAAATCCTGCCTGTTTCCGTTTCACGTTCCACTAGATATCATGCCTATAGGAGTTAAAATCAGAAACACTAGATATCATGTCTATAGGAGTTAAAACTAGCAATAATGGATATCATCATCTGCAGAATCTGAAACTAGTCTAATTTAAAATTAGTCTATTCTGTACCAGTTTTTAAATAATTTAATCCCCTATTTAACACAGTCTAGCAAGCATGCCTATAGGATTTCAAACCGCTCATTTTTTAGTTTGTTACTGCTTTGCCACATTCAGAATCCGTAATAGATACCATGCTCATAGGATTCTTCCCCCAAACACTTAGGCAAACCTTAGGTAATAACAATAAATAAAACTGAACCCGTTTCCGTTAATTAGTAATTGCTACAACCAGCAGGCAGGCCTGATTCAGACTTGTTATCTGAGTTATGTAATAAATTGGTCTGCTTCAACAACTTAAACTCCCCTTTTGCCTTAACATTTTCAGACCCTGCTTGTTGTTTAAGTCATGCTATTGATTGCCTTGTTTAAGGAGGTATATGTGAGCCTTCATTGTTTATGTGCTTCCCCTGTTATTGTGCTATCCTATATGTTTCGTATGTCGCCTTAGATTATTTTAACTTTGAAACTCCAAGTCAGCCTAACACTCCTCCCTTTTAGGAATAGTAGTCCTAAGTGCCTCCGGGACTGATAGGGGTGGGCGGGTAATAGCATGCAATAGTGGTCGAGATCGATCCACGCTTTAATAGCTTAACGGGGTGGGAAGGGTAGATATGGATATGATGATTGGTGTGCTAATACCATGTGTAGCCCCTCTTTTGAGGAGTGATTACAGGGTATTACATTGATGTGATCCATATTATGAATAAACCTAGGACCCCCTTCCCCTTACTTTCTTTCTTTTTTTAAAATATTTTAACTTCTTTTCAAAAAATCAGCCTTTTAATAACTTCTCTTTCATACTTTGTTCATTTCCAAGCATTTGTGTATTAAAATCCCCTCTTATTTGAGCCTTATCTGCTTATATGTTAATTGCACCAAATTCACAAAGAATTGTCTGGCTGGGAACCACACTAGTGGATCCTGAGGGGTGCCTAACACCTTCCCCTTGGGATAATTTCAAGCCCTTACCCTATCTCTTGTTATCAAAAAATGTATTTGTAGTTGAACTTTGTAGGTGTCCTAATGCGCCATAAATCATTAGGTGGCGACTCTTCAAAAATGCAAAACCTAGTTCCCAAAAAGAACGAGTTGCCCCATACCCAAAAAATATCATAAACCCGATTCTCCCTCCGCGAGGAGGGAAAAAAAGGGGCGCGACAATGACTGCCAAGCTGCAAAACAACCTGAAGAGTCTTCTTTCTCTTATTGACAGAGTAATAGTTGAACAAAGTCAGTTACGTGATGAATTCAAAAAGTTGAAGATTGATCTCATTGGACTTTGTGGTCTTTTGCCCGAGTATCCTATAGTTATCTCCGATACTGATGATGATGCGATATTTCGGGAAATTGATGAGTATTGTTCTGATGATGGTGATGATTCTTAGTTTTTGTAATCCTTTTTTATGTTTTTATGTTTTTATGCTGTGCTTTTTTGTTAACTTCAGCATATTCATAAGAGAATATGCTGAAGTTGTTAAATTCATTTTCTGTAACTTCATTGTAGAGATGCTGAAGTTTTTGTTTGTACACGCGTTTATTTTATGTGTTGTCTGCGGATATGTGTGTGTGTGTGTGTATGTATGTGTGTGTGTGTGTTAAGGATATGTATTTCACATACAATTTTTTCTCGCTGAAGTCATTGCGTATTTTTTTAAAATGCAACCAAACCTGTAAGCCTATGAAACAAAACTGAGTGGTTTGTACTTTAGCAGTATATAAAAGAGTCCAAGAGCTTATTTTTTTATTCCTATGAAAAAAATCACATTTCAAATATACCATAAAATAATGAAAGTCTAAATTCAGACCAAGGATTATTGAATGTTTGAGTGTAACGACCCGATCGGTCGTTTTGAGCTCTAGTGTGTCGTTCAGCATTTTGAGGCCATGAGCAGCTTCACTTCAGGTATTATGACTTGTACGTGTGGTCGGAATTGAATTCCGGGAAGTTCGGAGTTGATCTGGAGAGAGAATTCTCATTTCGGAAGCCTTAAGTAGAAAGAATTGACTAAGATTGGATTTTTGGGTAAACGACCTTGGAATCAGTATTGGAAGGTTCCAGCAGGTTCGTATGATGATTTCGTACATGGGCGTATGTCCGGATCGGGTTTTGGAAGACCCGTGAACGTTTTGGCGCCTATTGTGGAAGTTAGCATTCTTGGAAGAATTTCATAAGTTTGGGTTGAAGTGCATTTCATTGTTATCATGGTCCATTTGGGATTTTGAGTCTAGGAATAGCTCCATATGGTGATTCTAGTGTTGAGAGCGCGATTGGAAGTGAATTCGGAGGTCCGTGGGTCATTTTGGAGCCATTTGGCCTAAGATAGAAATTTGAACGTGTTTGGGAAGTTTGACCGAGAGTTGACTTTTTGATATCATGGTCGGATTCCGACTCTGGAAGTTGGAGTAGGTCCGTAATGTCGATATGACTTGTGTGCAAATTTGAGGTCAATTGGACGTGATTTGATAGGTTTAAACACTAAAAGAAAAAGTTTGAAATCTTAAAGTTCATTAAGCTTTAATTGGAGTGCGATTCATGGTTTTAGCATTGTTCGATGCAATTTGAGGCTTCGAGCAAGTTCGTGTTATGTTTTTAGACTTGTGCGAGTGTTTGGTTTGGAGCCCCGGGGGCTCGGGTGAGATTCGGGATAGCTTCGGAGAGATTTGCCATGAAATGGGATTGCTGGTACTGGTATGACCGCTTTTGCGATGTTTTGGTCGCAAATGCGGCCACCGCATTTGCGAAGGTAGGCTCTCATTTGCGAAGCTGGAGCTGCTGAGGGATGATCGCATTTGCGAGGGGGTCATCGCATTTGCGATGTTATCCTCTTCGCATTTGTGGGTCTTTTGTCGCAAATGCGACGATGTCAGGGGGAGCCAGCTTCGCATTTGCGAAGCTTTTGTCGTAAATGCGACGATGTCAGGGGGAGTGGGCTTCGCATTTGCGAGGCTTTTATCGCATCTGCGACCCTCGCATTTGCGAACCTAGTGCCGCAAATGCGACATCAGAGGCTTCTGTCCAGCTATTAATTTCGAGACTTAGGCCCTTTAGCTCATTTCCTTTCATCTCTTGGGCGATTTTTGGAGCTCTTGGAAGAGGGTTTTCACCTAGCACTTTGAGGTAAGTAATTTCTACACAACATGAGTTAAATACATAGATTATGGGCAGATTAACGTGTGAAAATTAGGGAAAATCAAGGGTTTAGATGAAAAACCTAGAGTTTGATAAAAACAAGATTTAATCACGAAATTTGTGATGGAATGAAGTAGAAATTATATATTATTGATCCTTAGGTTATGGGTAACAACTTTCTTCAAAAATTTCCGGAATCCGGGCACGTGGGCTCGGGGATGAATTTTAGGAACCTTGCATTTAGGATTGGGAAATTGGTTTAATAATTAGAATATAAACTTTTGGGCATGTATTGACTAGTTCTTATCCCATTTGAATAGTTTTGGATTGTAACGACCCAACTGGTCGTTTTGAGCAATTACGTCTGGTTCGGCAGTTTGAGGTCACGAGCAGCTTCTTATTATGTGTATCGACTTGCGTGCGCAGTCCGGGCGTGAAAGCGGAAAGCTTTTATGTGAAAATATGTAAAAATATAGTAATTTCTAAAGTTAAAATTTGGTTTTTAGTTGACTTTGGTCAACATTTTTGGTAAACGAACCCGATATGTGTCGCGACGATCCCGGGAGGTCCGCGGTAAAATATGGGACTTGGGCGTATGCCCGGAATTGAATTTCAAGGTCCCTAGCCTTAGAAAATAATTTTTGAAGAAAATTGTTGTGTTGGTTTTTAAAGGAAATAAAGAAATGAAATAATGTTTGAACTCGTTGGTATCAGGCTCGTATTTTGGTTCCGTAGCCCGGTACAAGTTTGTTATGATATTTAAGTTCTATCTGTATAATTTGGTGAAAACCGGAATTTATTTGACGTGATTTGGACGTCCGGTTGAAAAGTTAGAAAATCATGAGTTTTGAGGTTAAATTCATAGTTTTTGATGTTATTCTGATGATTTGATTGCACGAGCAAGTTCGTATGATGTTTTTAGACTTGTCCTCTTGTTTTGTTTGGAGCCCCGAGGGCTTAGGTGAGTTTCGGATAGGTTTAGGCTATGTTGCGCTTGTTTTTGGATGCTTCATCGTCGTTTCTTCAAGCAAAAATAATACCATATTAAGCAAATGAGTTCCAAATTCAGTTTTGTTTGAACCATTAGATCCGTATCAAAATTACGGAGCCATAGGAAAAAGAATCATCGAATTTGGACATCGTATGAGGAAGTTATGCTCATTTTCGTGTCAGGAAAAATTGCTGGTTCTGGTGTAGTCGCAAATGCGAATATTATATCGCATTTGCGATGCCCAGTTCGCAAATGCGAGATTTTTTTAGCAAATGCGACTTCTGCCAGCCCTGCGTTGTTCGTAATTGTGAGGGGTTCGCAAATGCGAACCCCGGGTCGCAAATGCGACATCTGAGGCCTATTAAGTGAGGTTTTTGGCGGGATTTTCACCCATTTTTCAATTTTCTCAAACCCTAAACCTCCACAGGCGATTTTCCAAGGACCCAAACTTCTCCAAATCATTGGGTAAGTGTCTCTAATCAATTTTAAACTATATTTTGTGATTATATCTTAGATTTAGCATCAAATTCATGAGAATCTAAAGGAAAATTTGGGGAAAATTATGAAATCTTTCAAAAATGTAAAATGATGATTTAAATGACCAAATGGTATTCGAATTAGATAATTTTTGTATGGGTGAACTCGTAGCAGATGGGTGTTCGATTTTTGTAAATTTTGTCGGGTTCCGAGGTGCGGGCCCGGGAAGTTGACTTTTGTTGAGTTTTTGCAAATTGTATAAGAATCATAGTTTAGTCAATTGAAATTTTTTTCTCTTGCATTGTTTGATGTATTCAAGTCATTTTCGGTTAGATTGAGCCGAGCTTTGATGAATTGGTAAAGGAAAAGCAAAATTGAGTATTGAATTGGCCGGATTGAGGTAAGTATCTTTCCTAACCTTGTGGTGGGGACTCCCCTTAGGATTTGAGTCTTCTATGCTAATTGTAGCCCATGCATTCTAGGTGACGAGTGCGTGCTCGGACTTATTTGTGGGAAATTTTCCTCTAGGGCTCTTAGGTTCCTATGTTCATTATGTGGAAAGTATCCCGTTATGGTTGGGTTTCCTAATTGCTTAAATTGCCTCTATAGGCTCCATATGATATTATTAGCTTTCCTCTAATTCTTACATTTTACTTGACCCGTAATTGCCTTAATTGAAGTGATTGCCTTCCTTATTATTTTGATACTTCTTGACTGTGAGTTTTCTTTATGACTTCGTGTAAACATGCTAGATGTCCAATTGTTGTGGTTACCAGTGTAGTTATCACGTGCTTATTATGTCTAGTTGTTTTGTTGAGGTTATCGTGCTTCTTAGTTTTTCCGTGATCCTTATAATGTACTACTGTTGTTTAAATTGATGATTATTCATTTCGAATAAGACTTATGACATTCTCTTGGAAATTGTCCATTGTTGAGTATTGACTCCAGTTGAGATCTATATTGCGAAGCTAACTGTTGAAACAAGATTGGTTATTGTTGATTCCCTTGCCAGGATATTATTGTTCTATTGTTTATTTCTTTGCCGGGATATTATTGTTTCTATTGTTGATTCCCTTGCCGGGATGTTATTGTTTCTATAGTTAATTCTTTCCCGGGATATTATTGTTTGTATTGTTGATTCCCTTGCCGGGATGTTATTGATTCTATTGTTCATATGGTTGACTTCCTTGTCGTGATTTTATTGTTTCTATTGTTTGGGTGAGGAAGAGTGTAAAGCACGAAGGATGATGTCGTGCATGATATTGTGAGAGAGAGTTAAAGCACAATAGGAGATGCCGTGCCGCACGATGTACCATTACGTGCATTTATATGAGTGATAATGCATGAAGGATCATTCCATGCCATGATTATCTGGGGTAAAAGCACGAAGGGTGATGTCGTGCCGATTATATTGATACTTATGGTGAGGACGAGAGTAAAAGCACGAAGCGTGATGTCGTGCACGTGTCCTTGATTTTCCTGATTCTTGCTGATAATTGAGTTATGGTGTTCTTTATGTTTATTTCCTGATTATCTGTTGTTACTTGATTCTATTGTGATGTTATTAATTCCCTTGCCCAAATTGCTTGTGATTGTTGCTTGGATGAGGAAGAGTGTAAAGCACGAAGGGTGATGCCGTGCATGTTACTTGTGAGAGAGTGTTAAAGCACGAAGGGTGATGCAGTGGACTTTCTGTTTGCTATGCTTATTGGTTGTTACCAATTCAAGTGTTTTAACTGTTCAGATTCCTTTACTGTTGCGATCCTTTGTGATGGAACCCCATAGTATTTTAAATACTTCGCCGTATTCATATGTATATTTCAATACTTCAAATTTCAATAATTGTTTCATATTTAATTCAATTAGTTACTCAATTAAATTCCCTTGAACTTTCTGAGGTTGTATTTTACTTTAAAAAAGAAGAATTCCTACTAAGTTAATTTATTAAATCCCTTGTTAAACGTAATAATTCATTCGATGTTGTATTTTAATTGAAAATGGTATTTTCCTTATTCAAATTATTTCTAAAATAACTTCATAATTTCTTGCTGATTTCCTAATTTGGTTTAGAAGATGTACTCTACTTTATGTTATGCAAATGAGACTCTGTGATAATTGTATTGGTTATGGACCCTATGTACTGAGTAACATAAGAACGTTGTTGTCAAAGGGAGATAGAAATATGTGGGCACAAGGTGCCAGGTGTGCTAAATGTTTCGTAATGGAGGTATGATATGAGACATCGAGTTTGACATGGCTGGAATTGCGCACCGGAAATAATATGATTTATTGAGCTGACATGGCCTTCCTTGTTTGAGTACATTTTTACTTGTCTGTGTTCTAGCTATGTTGGTGTTAATTTTTCTGGTTATGTTTCATTTCCATCCGTGTTTCCCTTTATTGTTTCTACCGATTGTAGTTTGTTCTTTCCCTACTGTTGATATTACTTTATCACTGTTAGGTTGATAGTTTATTATCATATCCTGTTCAATCGATTGGACGAGTAGGTGTCTGGACCGTTCCTCGTCACTACCCCACCGAGGTTAGTCTTGATACTTACTGGGCACCACCGTGGTGTGCTCATACTACACTTCTTACATTTTTGTGTACAGATCCAGGTATTTGATCGGTGGTAGTTGTGCGGGTCGTTGCGGTGGAGACTCAAGGTAAACCTGCTAGAGCATTCGCAGGCCTCGGAGTCACATTCATTTGTACTTATTACCATTTTTTCCTTTTGTTTCGGGACAGTGATGTATTTATTTTGTACAACTACTCTTAGAAAGGCTTGTGACTTGTACCACCGGTTTTGGGAATCGTAATTTGTTCAAAGTAAAGTAATTTAAAGTTAGTAAATGTTAATGTTGTTTCAGATAATGTTAGGCTTACCTAGTTTAGAGACTAGGTGCCATCAGGACTCCTTCGGAGGGATTTTTGGGTCGTGAAAAGTTTGTATCAGAGCACTAGGTTCCTAGGTGCTACGAGTCACAAGCAGGTTTAGTAGAGTCTTGAGGATTGGTACGGAGACGTTTGTACTTATCTTCAAGAGGCTAAAGAATTGTTAGGAAATTCCACTTCTTTCATTCCTTATCGTGCGATATAGATTCAGCTCGAGGTATATAACTTGTGATTCTCTACATCCACTCGTGTATGATATTACGCTCTCAGTGTCCGCTATGCGCCAGTGGTTCGTGATGCTACGAACAGGCTACGAAGGAGTCGGGGATGCTCAGGAATTGTCTCAACGTGTCGCCCAGACTGAAGATACAGAGGCATTGAGAGACTATTCAATTGTTCATATGGGGGCGCAACGGTTTTCAACATCTGCTTGATATGTACGAGCTTGGGAAGGTCTAATTAGTTGACTAGTCATCGCAATTGTGGCAAGGTTGCAAGGTGGATGTTGATTGAGGACGGCTGGTGGTATTGGGGTACCTTGTGATTGGTGTTGTTCGAGCTGCGAAAGTTAGTTTTGAGGATCATCAAATGTTGTTTTCTATGGGTTCGCTCTAAGTGGAGGAGTCTACTAGCGGCATTCAGATTGCAGGGTCAAATTTATATCAGTTTTGTCCTGAGGTATGTATATAAGTGATATTGGAAAGTTTCCAAATTTTGTATATAACTAAAGACTGAGATCTTGCTAGGGATGATATTGGGGCTTTGATGGGGAATATTGCTTATCGACTATCCTAAGAAATGGTTCAATTCGTTAGTGATGGGGTCAGCATGGCAATGGAAGTAATTGGCCATTTTGAATGGAATTCTCTACTGGCATTTGTGGCAGCACTCTTAGATTGGACGGTCTGTGCGACTCGGTTGAGTTGGGAAGGTGCAGTCCTGATGGCTTAGTTGCGTGCGGGCGGACCTCGGAGGGTTCTCGATGGTTCAACAAAGGCTTGAGTTGGCTGTCTACTATAGGCGTAAGGAATACGTGTTTTGTATCAGATCAAGTTGGTGTGCTCCTGTGAGATTGCCATTTTGGTTATGCTATCAGGCATAATGGATATTATTTGTGCCCGTAGCCTATGTTATGTGCTACTCTTTTGTGATGTGGTAGGCGTTGAGGTTGTATGATTATCCCCCATGCACGCTGTGATTTCATTCAGTCCTTATGGCGATACAGGCGAGATAGCCCTCCCGAGGTTCATTTGTTCATAACACCTTATATGTGGTTGCTTCTCTCCTATTTTATTACTTTTATTCATTGTCCCCATAGTTTTACCTGTGCACTCTACAGCGCTTGATATTAGTATTCATATGTTAAGTGAACCAGAGCATTTTGACTTGATAAGTATTTGGGAGCGGGTTGCACGCTGCAGCGGACGTTATGAGGGATACCCCTTCCTTCTATTTATTTGGTATTGTGTTTTCCCTCTGTGGGACGATTTGATGGAAAAAAAATATACTTTGTTATTACACATGTTGTACTTGTTAGATAATTCTTATACTCTGCTTTCCTTTACTTGTGCTGCATAATTGAGTTATTGCTGATTTGGTGTACGAATTGTGTAGCGTAAGAATCTGTGTGGTTCTGTGATGAGTTGCTAGTTGGGTTGCTTGTATTGGCTGAGATGAGCTTCTTAGACCTGAGATTGGTACAAGGGTAATGGAGGTGACGAGTGTTTGGAAGCATGAGGGTGTTTCTGTTAAGACTTGGGTAATGGCCCTTGGCGGGCGGGGGAGCTTCGTGACTTGTTGACTTCATGGGCGGCTATGAGTTTCCACTTGTCTCTTTATCACGGGTAGTGTTGTGGAAGTCTGGAACAAGGTTGCATTCAATGTGAAGTATATTGCCGGCATCCAAGATGTTATTTGAGCAGCTATGATGGTCAGAGGTTATTGCTTCGAGTATGTGAGTTGTGTGGAGCATCATGTGATTGTATTCTGGATTCGAATTTTTGGCTCGATTCAGCTTGTTTGGGTGTGTTCAGTGTGATGATGTGGAATTCGGATCCTATGATGAATTTCGGATGTTGAGGTTTGGGTCCTGTTCTAAGGTAATGGACTAAGGAGGAGATTGTCTGTTTTGCATAGGTTGGATGATATCACCCCCGGGTGTATGTATGAGGAGCTCACGGAGAGGCTCGATGGCTTTGGAATGACTCCGGGCACGTTCGAGGACGAACGCATGTTTAAGTGGAGGAGGATGTAACGACCCAACTGGTCGTTTTGAGCAATTACGTCCAGTTCGATAGTTTGAGGTCATGAGCAGCTTCATATTATGTGTATCGACTTGCGTGCGCAGTCCGGGCGTGAAACCGGAAAGCTTTTATGTGAAAATATGAAAAAATATAGTAATTTCAAGAGATAAAATTTGGTTTTTAGTTGACTTTGGTCAACATTTTTGGTAAACGGACCCGATCTGTGTCTCGACGATCCCGGGAGGTCCGCGGTAAAATATGGGACTTGGGCGTATGCCCGGAATTGTATTTCAAGGTCCCTAGCCTTAGAAAACAATTTTTGAAGAAAATTGTTGTGCTGGTTTTTAAAGGAAACAAAGAAATAAATTAATGTTTGAACTCGTTGGTATCGGGCTCGCATTTTGGTTCCGTAGCCCCGTACAAGTTTGTTATGATATTTAAGTCTTATCTGTATAATTTGGTGAAAACCGGAATTTATTTGACGTGATCTGGACGTCCGGTTGAAAAGTTAGAAAATCATGAGTTTTGAGGTTAAATTCATAGTTTTTGATGTTACTCTGATGATTTGATTGCACGAGCAAGTCCGTATGATGTTTTTATACTTGCATGCTTGTTTGGTTTGGAGCCCCGAGGGCTTAGGTGAGTTTCGGATAGGTTTAGGCTATGTTGCGCTTGTTTTTGGATGTTTCATTGTCGTTTCTTCAAGCAAAAATAATACCACATTGAGCAAATAAGATCCAAATTCATTTATTTTTGAACCATTACATGTATCGAAATTATGGAGCCATAGGAAAAAGAATCATCGAATTCGGACATCGTATGAGGAAGTTATGCTCATTTTTCGTGATAGAAAAAACTGTTGGTTCTGGTGTAGTCGCAAATGCGAATATTATATCGCATTTGCGATGCCCAGTTCGCAAATGCGACTTCTGCTAGCCCTACGTTGTTCGTAATTGCGAGGGGTTCGCATTCCGGGTCGCAAATGCGACATCTGAGGCCTGTTAAGTGAGGTTTTTGATGAGATTTTCACCCATTTTTCAATTTTTCTCAAACCCTAAACCTCCACAGGCGATTTTCCAAGGACCCAAACTTCTCCTAATCATTGGGTAAGTGTCTCTAATCAATTTTCAACTATATTTTGTGATTATATCTTAGATTTAGCATCAAATTCATAAGAATCTAAAGGAAAATTTTGGGGAAAATTGTGAAATCTTTCAAAAATATAAAATGTTGATTTGAATGACCAAATGGTATCGAAATTAGATAATTTTTGTATGGGTGAACTCGTATCGCAATGGGTGTTCGATTTTTGTAAATTTTGTCGGGTTCCGAGGTGCGGACCCGGGGAGTTGACTTTTGTTGAGTTTTCAAATTGTATAAGAATCATAGTTTTGTCAATTGAAATTGTTTTCTCTTGCATTGTTTGATGTATTCAAGTCATTTTTAGGTAGATTAAGCCGAGCTTTGATTAATTGGTAAAGGAAAAGCTAAATTGTGTATTGAATTGGCCGGATTGACGTAAGCATCTTGCCTAACCTTGTGCGGGGGACTCCCCTTAGGATTTGAGTCTTCTATGCTAATTGTAGTCCATGCATGCGAGGTGACAAGTGCGTGCTCGGGCTTATTTGTGGGAAATTTTCCTCTAGGGTTCTTAGGTTCTTATGTTCATTATGTGGAAAGTATCCCATTATGGTTGGGTTTCCTAATTGCTTAAATTGCCTCTATATGCTCCCTATGATGTTATTAGCTTTCCTCTAATTCGTACGTGTTACTTGACCCTTAATTGCCTTAATTGAATTGATTGACTTCCTTATTATTTTGATACTTCTTGACTATGAGTTTCCTTTATGACTTCGTGTAAACATGCTACATGTCCAATTATTGTGATTACCGGTGTAGTTATCACGTGCTTATTATGTCTGGTTGTTTTGTTGAGGTTATCGTGCTTCTTGGTTTTTCCGTGATCCTTATTATGTACTATTCTTGTTTAAATTGACGATTATTCATGTCGAATAAGACATATGACATTCTCTTGGAAATTGTCCATTGTTGAGTATTGACTCGAGTTGAGATCTATATTGCGAAGCTAACTGCTGAAACATGATTGGTTATTGTTGATTCCCTTGCCGGGATGTTATTATTTCTATTGTTAATTCCCTTGCCAGGATATTATTGTTTCTATTGTTGATTCCCTTGCCGGGATGTTATTGTTTCTATTGTTAATTCCCTTGCCGGGATATCATTGTTTGTATTGTTGATTCTCTTGCCGGGATGTTATTGATTCTATTGTTCGTATCGTTGACTTCCTTGCCGTGATTTTATTGTTTCTATTGTTTGGGTGAGGAAGAGTGTAAAGCACGAAGGATGATGCCGTGCATGATATTGTGAGAGAGAGTTAAAGCACGAAGGTTGATGCCGTGCACATTTCTATTTATGCATACTGTGAGGAAGAGTGATAAATCACGAAGGGTGATGCCGTGCCGCACGATGTACCATTCCTTGACTTTATATGAGTGATAATGCACGAAGGATCATTCCGTGCCATGATTATGTGAGGTATAAGCACGAAGGTTGATGTCGTGCCGATTATATTGATTCTTATGGTGAGGACGAGAGTAAAAGAACGAAGGGTGAATCCGTGCACTTGTCCTTGATTTTCCTGATTCTTGCTGATAATTGAGTTATGGTGTTCTTTATGTTTATTTCCTGATTTTCTGTTGTTACTTGATTCTATTGTGATGTTATTGATTCCCTTGCCCAAATTGCTTGTGATTGTTGCTTGGGTGAGGAAGAGTGTAAAGCATGAAGGGTGATACCGCGCACGATATTTGTGAGAGAGTGTTAAAGCACGAAGGGTGATGCCGTGCATGTTACTAGTGAGAGAGTGTTAAAGCACGAAGGGTGATGCCGTGCATGTTACTAGTGAGAGAGTGTTAAAGCACGAAGGGTGATGCCGTGCACTTTCTGTTTGCTATGCTTATTGGTTGTTGCCAATTCAAGTGTTTTAATTGTTCAGATTCCTTTACTGCTGCGATCCTTTGTGATGGAAACCCATAGTGTTTTAAATACTTCTTTGTATTTATATGTATATTTTAATACTTTAAATTTCAATAATTGTTTCATATTTAATTCAATTAGTTACTCAATTAAATTCCCTTGAACCGTCTGAGGTTGTATTTTACTTTTAAAAAAAAAAGAATTCCTACTAAGTTAATTTATTAAATCCGTTGTTAAAGGTAATAATTCATTTGATGTATTTTGATTGAAAATGGTATTTTCCTTATTCAAATAATTTCTAAAATAACTTCGTATTTTCTTGCTGATTCCTAATTTGGTTTAGAAGATGTACTCTACTTTATGTTATGCAAATGAGACTCCGTGAAAATCTTAATTTCATTGGTTATGGACCATATGTACTGAGTAACATAAGAACGTTGTTGTCAAAGGAAGATAGAAATATGTGGGCACAAGGTGCTAGGTGTGCTAAATGTTTGGTAATTGAGGTATGATATGAGACATCGAGTTTGAGATGGCTGGAATTGCGCACCGAAAATGATATGATTTATTGAGCTGACATGGCCTTCCTTGTTTGAGTACATTTTTACTTGTCTGTGTTCTGGTTATGTTGGTGCTAATTTATTTGGTTATCTTTCATTTCCATCCGTGTTTCCCTTTATTGTTTCTACCGATTGTAGTTTGTTCTTTCCCTACTGTTGATATTACTTTGTCACCGTTAGGTTGATAGTTTATTATCATATCCTGTTCAATTTATTTGACCGGTAGGTGTTTGGACTGTTCCTCATCACTATCCCACCGAGGTTAGTCTTGATACTTACTGGGCACCGCCATGGTGTGCTCATACTACACTTCTGTACATTTTTGCGTACAGATCCGGGTATTTGATCGGTGGTAGCAGTGCGGGTCGTTGCGGTTGAGACTCAAAGTAAACCTGCTATAGCGTTCGCAGGCCTCAGAATCACATTCATTTGTACTTATTTCCATTTGTTCCTTTTGTTTCCGGACAGTGATGTATTTATTTTGTAGAACTACTCTTAGAACGGCTTGTGACTTGTACCACCGATTTTGGGAATCATAGTTTGCTCAGAGTAAATTAATTTAAAGTTAGTAAATGTCAATGTTATTTCAGATAATGTTAGGCTTACCTAGTTTAGAGACTAGGTGCCATCACGACTCCTTCAGAGGGATTTTTGGGTCGTGACATGGATCGATTGGCTCCAATTTGGAGGTTTGAGCGCGTTCTTGAATTGGGATATAGACTTCGGAGCGAGGTGAGTTTCCTTTCTAACCTTGTAAGAGGAAATTGTCCCCATAGGTGAGCTAATTGGTTATGTGCTCCTATTTGTGGGGGCTACGTACGCACGAGGTAACGAGAGTCCTGCGTAGCTACTATTATGCTTAAGTCTAGGTAGTCTAGGACCCAAAAGCATGTTTTACTTGTAATATTTGAAATCTTATTGTCAAATTGAAATGCTTGAATCATACTGAAATGTATAAAGGAATTTATAAAAAAACTAGACATTCCTTTTTTGACTTTTGAAAAAGAGAGTTTTCCTTTTATTGGATGATTGATTCCCTGATGGTTTCTTGATTGACTGTTTGGAGTGTTTATTTAAGTTTTACCGCATCGCATGTATGATTCGCGAGCGGGGTAATAGATGCATCTATGGTTCACGCCATTCGACCCTCTGGCAGTGCACAGTTTAAGTATTGTTGGATCGGGCCGTACGTCCTCGGCATGATTTTCACAATTATTTAAATGAAAATTTAATGAAGTTTTTATGGTTGGCTTGTCTGACACTGGTGTCCGGCGCTATCACGACCCTTAGTGGATTTTGGGTCGTGACAATATGGTATCAGAGCACTAGGTTCCCTTAGGTATCACGAGTCGTGAGCAAGCCTAGTGGAGTCTCGCGGATCGAAACGGAGACGTCTATACTTATCTTCGGGAGGCTACATGGCTGTTTGGAGCACTTCCCTTCTTGATTTCCTCATTGTGCGATTTGATTCCTTTGAGACTTATGCCTTCGTTTCCTTCCCAATCGATCTTATGCGACGCAAACCGCTTACTATAAATTAGGAATTTGAGAAATTTTAATGGTACTACAGAAGTGGTGCGGGATGCTTCTCCCTGCGTAGTTGATTTGACTATCGTCGTCACCTTGCGGAAGGATATTTTGTCGTTTCAGCTCAGTAGTCGTACTTCTGAGAGTTCTGAGGTTAGATACAAGTTGCCATAGTACTTATGAACGGTTGTCGCGCAGCATTGATGTGATGGTAGGATGCTTGCCTACTTGTCGTGGCAGCGAATGACTGAAGGAAGGTTTACTCAGTGCATGATTCAGAGATTCGGTGTTTTATTCCCAGCGGAGGGAAGGCAATCGGGCTAAGAATGTTCAAATTTGGGATTGATGGTGTAACGAAACTTGGTATTTGCGAGCGTGGTGGGATTCTCATCTGTGATGAGGTGTTGTTTACCTTGTTGAAATTGTGCTAAGTTGCCGGTGTTATGATCTTCTACAATTCGCCTTTGGAGCAGGGTATTCTGATATAGCAATGGAGAAGCGACTGTTAGAGATCGCGGGGTGCGGTGGTTTAGGAATGAATCAATGTTTATAATATCGATGGCTCGAGAAGAGATGATTTTCGGAGAGTTTTAAAGTTGGTAGCGGTCTATTGGCTCGAGAGCTACGAGTTAGATTTTTATCTAAGGCATCACCTGAGCGGCGAAGGATGATGAGGAACATATGGAAAGTGTCAGGCGGTGGTTAAATTTCTAGAAGGCCAAGTGTAAGAAGCGGAAGTCGAATAACTGCTTAAAGAAGAGGGTTTGGCCAAAGTGGGAGAGTGGCAGAGCAGCATGTGGATTCGGTGGCAGGACAATTTCACCCTTGAGAAAAAGTTTGGAGTGATTTGGGAATTTTTAGTGGACAGTGATTGGGTCTATGAGCTTAATTTGAAATATTGGCTAGCATGACGGCGGGAGACTTGATATGGCGGAAAAGAGCCGCTTGATATGAAGAAGGATACAACATAACTTTGAATTGGAAGGTATTGGCGCACATTTAGTTAAATTCCACGATGAGTGAATTGACTTATGCAGCTGGTGGGTGAGCACGGGCTCATGATAGGTTATTGATGTCGTAGTGATTGTACCTCGTGCAGCGGCGTTGGAAGATGTCGGCGTGTAATCTCCACAGGTGGGTTATCTCCTGTGAGCAGATTAGCGCTCGCGTGGTTGGCGAAGCTTCTGCAAAGAATCCTACTGGCTATCTGGTAAGGAGGCTGGATATGTGAATGTGGTTAATGATTCAGAGTGTTCATAAATGGTTCATAGAAAGATTTCGAGGAGCTTGGCGGGTTGGTTGTGCTAGATCATGTCAACAATGAGAAAGAATCTCGTTGGATTCCAGAATTGCGTAATGGTAGTTTCAAGCTAAGTGGGAGAGTCCCACCGCCTACGATTGGGTTGTATGATTATCTCCTTGTGAGATTTTGGGTTACCAGCATATTGGTTAGTTGTTTCGGCTAAGGAAAGAGAACATCAATAGTAATTTGAGCAAAGGATCTGAAGAATATGTTCTATAATTGGTATTATCGATTTGGGAAGACTTCGGAATTATGCTTCGCGTAGAAGTGAGTTGCAAGGAAGCTGATTCAGCCGGGTGCTTGTTTGAGGAGGTGATCATGGGCTAGCGGAGCCTTGTAGTTGGTTATATTCACGGCCATGTCAGAGCGGGTGACTCTCAATAATGGTCCTAGTGAATTCAAGGGTCAAAAATGCGGTATCTAAGGGTTTAAGCCCGCAGTGTGCTTAAGAATCAAGCTTTTGTAGCAGCTAATGGTAAGAGGCTCAGAATGTTCTATGATGTTTTGACTTGCAGTGTAGCATTGGGGGAAAAGCGGGGAAAGACTTCGGAATTATAGAGGAATGATCAGAATGGATGTACTAGTCGAGATGCAAATATGCGCACAGGGAAGGTATGAGGTGATTCGTGGGATTTGAGATAGCATGGTCTCGTGTTACAAGGACACTCGGGTTGAGTGCATTATATGTAGAATCAAGTTATTATTATTCTAAGGCAATTAAGGATAGATTGGAAGAGGTTAGATTGGTTAGCCATGGTTGAGTTGGCATGCCGGTGGCAGTGATCAGTTCCTTCTGCGTGATTAAGTTATGCTAGTAATTTGTGAGGGTACGTGTGAGGCTTGCTGGCCACCATAATTGGTTTCATTCGAAAGTATCCAAGTGTTATGGACTGTGATGTGGAGGCGGATCCCGGAAGGGTTATGGTGGTTTAGGCCACTACTCGAAGATTATAATATTGTACGGTTATGAGAATTCACTCGTGTGTTGCTATGGTTCCCTTGGAATGAGTTAAGTAGAAAGTTTCCATGTGAGGAAGTGTTTACCATGTTAGTGGTTCAAGAGTTGTGACGAGATTCTTGTACTATCGCAAGTTGGCATGTTAGGTACAGTGCGTGGTATGGAAGTTGAAGGTGAGGTACAAGGTTGCGGCTTGGTGTCGACAAGGATGTCACAAGCTCGGATGAGCATGAAAGGGATTTGAATGTTTAGAGTAAGCTGGCATTGTCTTCAGCGCCACCTGAGATCGGTGTTTTGTGAAAGGGGCTTGCATCCTGGTTATGGATTCCTGATCGCTTTTCAGTGTTAGTGCGGCCGGTGGTATGGATGTGCAGGCATGTTATCGGTTTCGAAAGGTCGTGGGAGCGTTTCCTGCAGGAATATTGTATAAGTGAGGCATGTAGTCACTTGATTGGTAGGAGAATGAAACCAAGTATGATGATTGTGGTGATATCATAAATTTGAGAATTTATGCCTGGAGGGTACTAGGTTTACTAGGTTGTGGACTGTGGAGGATTTCTTCGGTTATGATGGATGTTCTTGTGTGTTATGGAAAAAAGGGGTTATTATGGATCCGAAAAAGATTATTGGCCTAGTTCAGTACGATCAGAATCGGCTTGAGGTCTGTGGATGGATTTAAATATGAATATGGGCTCTGTATCAGGCCGAATGTGTTCATTTCAGCCTAGCTCTCCTTATGGAAGAGTATTCGGACGTGGGATGCTATTTCATCATCGGCTATTTCATGTAATACTATAGTGTGCCGTGTGAGTTGCGAAACGGCTTGGTAAATTTGTTATGTGTTGAGGTTCCGTGTGTTTTGTTTCCCATTTTATATTCTATTCTGTGTGTTTTTTTTCCCATTTTCTGAGGAAAATTCATAATAGTTGCATGATTTAAGTAGTCCCGTCCAGAGTTCATTTTCCTTATGTATCATGTTCGAGTTGCTAGCCTATTGACACGTTGTGGCATCATATGGGACTTTTGGTCATGTTAGGGGTGACTTGTTGCCTGAGCAGTTCGTACTGGGTGAGACAAGGTTATTGGATCTAGGATCAGTACAATCGGATTGTGTGAAGTATATTAAAGAGCAAAGACCGTTATTTGGTTCAGATGAGGTAATGTTCTTATCAGGGGTGTAGCCTCAATGATTTGTTGACCCAGCAGTTGCTTATGAATTTCTACATGTCTCTTCCGTCGTGGCAGTATCATAAGAGTTGGAACAAGACTTAAATGTATCATGAGGTGCATTGTGAGCAACAGATTCGGGGAATGTCGGCTAGTATGATCAGAGAACGTAATTATGGTCCTGTGAATGACGTGGTGCATAGTGTGAATTCAGCAAAGGCGTGTAATCTTGTATCGGTGCATCATGTGGTGATTTACACAGTGTTCATATATTGGGAGCAAGCCTGACAAAGAATTCCGGATGTTAGAATTGGGTTCTAAGCTTATTTGTTTGAATAAAAGAGAATATCTTCAGATTTTCTCGAGCTAACGTGCTCAACTGAGTTGTGGTAGCACAGGTAGGTGCACAAGGTGTTTAACTGTGATTTCGGACAACTCCATCGCAGTTCTTAGCACGTTCTAGGACGAACGTATGTTTAAGTGGGAGAGGGTAACGACCCGACCGGTCGTTTTGAGCTCTAGCGCGTTGTTCCGCAGTTTAAGGCCATGAGCAGCTTCACTTCAGGTATGATGACTTGTACGCATGGTCGGAATTGAATTCCGGGAAGCTCGGAGTTGATCTAGAGAGAGAATTCTCATTTCAGAAGCCTTAAGTTGAAAGAATTGACTAAGATTGGATATTTGGGTAAACGACCTCGGAATCGGGATTCAAAGGTTCCAGTAGGTTCGTATGATGATTTTGGACTTGGGCGTAAGTCTGGATCGGGTTTCGGAAGACCCAGCTGGAACATTTTGGCGCCTATTGTGGAAGTTAGCATTCTTGGAAGAATTTCATAAGTTTGGGTTGAAGTGCATTTCAGTGTTATTGAGGTCTGTTTGGGATTTCGAGTTTGAGAATAGCTACGTATGTTGATTATGGTGTTGGGAGCGAGATCGGAAGTGAATTCTGAGGTCTGTGCGTCATTTTGGAGTCATTTGGCCAAAGATAGAAATTTGAAGGTTTTTGGGAAGTTTGACTGAGAGTTGACTTTTTGATATCGGGGTCGGATTCTGATTCCAGAAGTTGGAGTAGGTTCGTAATGTCGAATATGACCTATGTGCAAAATTTGAGGTCAATCGGACGTGATTTGATAGGTTTAAGTACTTAAAGCAGAAGTTTAAAATCTTAAAGTTCATTAAGCTTGAATTGGAGTGCGATTCATAGTTTTAGCGTTTTTTTATGCGATTTGAGGCTTCGAGCAAATCCGTATTACATTTTTAGACTTGTGCAAGTGTTCGGTTTGGAGCCCCGGGGGCTCGGGTGAGATTCGGGATAGCATCGGAGAGATTTGCTAAGAAATGGGATTGCTGGTACTGGTATGGCTGCATTTGCGGTGTTTTGGTCGCAAATGCGACCACCGCATTTGCAAAGGTACGCTCACATTTGTGAACCTGGATCTGCTGAGGGATGATCGCATTTGCGAGGGGGTCATCGCATTTGTGATGTTATCCTCTTTGCATTTGTGGGTCTTTTGTCGCAAATGCGACGATGTCAGGGGGAGCGGGCTTCGCATTTGCGAGGCTTTTGTCGCATTTGCGACCCTCGCATTTGCGAACCTGGTGTCGCTCATTTCCTTTCATCTCTTGGGCGATTTTTGAAGCTCTTAGAAGAGGGTTTTCACCTAGCACTTTGAGGTAAGTAATTTCTACACAACATGAGTTAACTACATAGATTATGGGTGGATTAACATGTGAAAATTAGGAAAAACAAAGGGTTTAGATGAAAAACCTAGAGTTTGATAAAAACAAGATTTAACCACGAAATTTGTGATGGAATAAAGTAGAAATTATATATTATTGATCCTTAGGTTATGGGTAACAACTTTCTTCAAAAATTTTCGGAATCCGGGCACGTGGGCCCGGGGATGAATTTTAGGAACCTTGCATTTAGGGTTGGTAAATTGGTTTAATAATTAGAATATGAACTTTTGGGCATGTATTGACTAGTTCTTACCCCATTTGAATAGTTTTGGATCGATTGGCTCCAATATGGAGGTTTGAGCACGTTCTTGAATTGGGATATAGGCTTCGGAGCGAGGTGAGTTTCCTTTCCAACCTTGTAAGAGAGAATTGTCCCCATAGGTGAGTTAATTGGTTATGTGGTCCTATTTGTGGGGGCTACGTACGCACGAGGTGACGAGAGTCCGTGCATAGCTACTATTATGCTTAAGTCCAGGTAGTCTAGGACCCAAAAGCATGTTTTACTTGTAATATTTCAAATATTATTGTCAAATTGAAATACTTGAATCATACCGAGATATATAAAAGAATTTATAAAAAAAACTAGATTCGTTTCTTGACTTATAAAAAAGAGAGTTTTCCTTTTATTGGATGATTTTTCCCCTGATGCTTTCTTGATTGATTGTTTGGAGTGTTTATTTAAGTTTGACCGGTATCTATGGTTCGTGCCATTCGATCCTCTAGCTATGCACAGTTTAAATATTATTGGATCGGGTCGTACGTCCTCTGCATGATTTGCACATGCTTGTATTGCTTGCCTTGTAATTTACCGAAGTTGATATTGCTTCTTCCCGTCTTGAGAATATGTGTATAAATGATGAACAAAAAGGAAATTGGAAATTTTCATATAAAAGAAAGAATTGTTTACTTACGCCACTCTATTGAATTATATTCGTGTTTATATAAACCCTCGTCTTGTTATATTATTGATGTATCCTCATTGGACCACTAGTAAGTGTCGAAGTCGACCTCTCGTCTCTACTTCTTCGAGATTAGGCGAGATACTTACTGAGTACACGTTATTTTCGTACTCATACTACACTTGCTGTGCATTTTTGTTGCACATGTTCATGTGTGGCTAGCGGCTTAGTGGCATAGCGGCATAGTTGGTACGGAGACTTAGGTGAGTTGCATTTATCGAGACCACCAGCAGCCATCAGAGTCTCCTTCAGAGTATTGTGCTATATTTTCATTTATGTCCACCTTGTATTCCGGACAGTTACTGTATTTTATTTTATTCCCTAGCAAATGCTCATGCACTTGTGTCACGACCCGGATTTCCCACCCTCGGGGGTCATGATGGCGTCTACTCGTAGAAGCTAGGCAAGCCACGAAATATAAAAATTCTAACTCTTTCATTTTAATCCTTTTTAACAACTTGAAATAACAGGTGATCAACATTTAAGTAATAGTGAAAAATGAAATCAAGCGGAAGACTTAGACAGCTAAAAATAACCAAACCAGTACTACAATACCAATGTACTCCTCTACCCGGAATCTGGTGTCACAATATTCACGGACGGACTAAGATTACTACAACAAGTGTCTGAAAGAAATACAATCTGTCTTGGAATCTAATGAAAATAGAATACATAATGAAGTAGGAGAGAACGCCGGGCCTGCGGACGCCTGCAGGGCTACCTCGGGATCTCTGGATAGACTGAAGGCTGGCTCCCCGAGTGCTACTGTCCAAATGCTGCTTCGGTATCTGCACATAGATCAGAGTGTAGCATCAACCCAACCGACCCCATGTGCTGGTAAGTGCCTGGCCTAACCCCGGCGAGGTAGAGACGAGGCTAGGACCAGACTCCAGATAAACCTGTGAAGTTATATAATATACAGCAGAAAAATAACAGGAATAAACAATTTAAAATCTACCACAAAACAATGACAATACTGTTGCGGCGCGCAACCCGATCCCTTATAACTTAACATTGTTGCGGCGTGCAACCCGATCCATTTATATCATTGTTGCGGCGTGCAACCCGATCCAATATAACATTGTTGCGGCGTGCAACCCGATCCAATATAACATTGTTGCAGCGTGCAACCCGATCCATATTTGGTATTGTTGCAGCATGCAACCCGATCCATATATTTATATACCTTTAGCAACAACCATTCCAAAGATCCCGGCAAGGGATCAACAATAAACTACACTATCCCGACAAGGGATTCGACAATAAAAGTAAATGCGTCCCGGCAAGTGAGAATCAGCTATAACCAATCTTAACTCAACTTCTACTCATCTTAGCTAACACCAATACTCAACCATAAGTAATTTTCCACGAAAACAAACTTAATCCTTGCTCAATATCGAGAATTATCAATTAAAGCATCCGTAGTATCATTTAGGAACACAACAATATCAATTTAAGACTCACGGTCATGCTCGACACCAACGTATAGATACTCATCACCATGCCAATACGTCGTACTCAACAAGAAGCAAATAGCAAATAGGACTCAACTCCTTATCCCTCAAGCTAAGGTTAGACCAAACACTTACCTCGAACTTCCACGGCCAACTCAATCCTCAAACACCGTCTTTCCTTTCGAATCCGGCTCCAAATCCATTGTATCTATACATAATCGACACAATAACATCAATATATGCCAAACAATCCAATCCCAATGCTTAATTATAGCTTTCTAATCATTCTTCTCCAAAAGTCAAAAATTGACCCTGGGCCCGCTTGGTCGAAACACGAGGTTTGGACCAAAACCTGATCACCCATTCACCCACGAGCCCGAATATATAATTAGTTCCAAAATCGACCCCAAAACGAGGTCTAAATCACATTTAATCAAAAAGCCCTAACTATACCCAAATCCCTAATTTTCTACCCTTAATCTCATGTTTTAGGCCTAGAAATCTAGTGGGTGTTGATAAAAATGGAAGAAAACAAGTCAAAGATTACTTACCCAAGAGGTTATGGTGTAGAAGTTCTTCAAAAATCGCCCAAGAGGTGTGGAGAAGATGAAGTTTGTGAAAGTAATGAAAATCCCGTAATGTGTTCTGTTTTTGAAACTTAAAATAACTGGGCGAAATTGGTCTTCGCGTTCGCGACAGGCTCATCACGTTCGCCATGAGTCAGGCCTGGGAGACCTTCGCGTTCGCATAAGTGGGCTCGCGTTCACGGAGCACTAACTCCTCGAGCCCTCGTGTTTGCATCCAGGTGGTCGCGTTCGCGTAGGTATAATACCCCTCCCCCTGCCCAGGCTCAATTAGCCTTCGCGTTCGCGAAGGGAAGACCCCCCAAAGCTTCGCGTTCGCGACCTGGGTTACGCGTTCGCGTAGAAGGAATTTTCCTTCAGCACAATTAACTCATTGCGTTCGCGAGGGTTCTCCCGCGAACGCGAAGAAGGAAATACCAGAATACCAGCAAGTGAAAACTTGCCACTTTTTAAGAGTTTAAAACCTTCCAAAACTCACTCGAGCCCTCGGGGCTCCAAACCAAACATACGTACTAACTCAAAAACACCATATAAACTTATCCGTGCGATCAAATCGCCCTCAAAATCAATGAATTATTTCAAACTTCTTAAAACATCAAATTTTGCAATTTAGGTCCGAATCACGTCAAACGGATTCCGTTTCTTACCAAACTTCACAGAATTATCTTAAACCACATATAAGACCTGTACCGGGCGCCGGAACCAAAATATGGGCCCGATACCAACATGTTCTAATCAAATTTCATTTCCAAATCCTTTTAAACAATTTTAGAAAACAATTTTCTTCAAAAATTTATTTCTCGGGCTTGGGACCTCGTAATTCGATTCCGGGCATACGCCCAAGTCCCATATTTTCCTACGGACCCTCCGGGACCGTCCGATCACGGGTCCGGGTCTGCTTACCCAAAATGTTGACCGAAGTCAACTTAAATGCATTTTAAGTCAAAATTCAAATATTTTAGAGATTTTTCACATAACAGCTTTCTGGCTACATGCCCAGACTGCGCACGCAAATCGATGTGAAGATAAAAGAGGATTTTAAGGCCTCGGAACGCATAATTCATTTAAAAACAAGTGATGATCTTTTGGGTCATCACATTATCCACCTCTAAAACAATCGTTCGTCCTCGAAAGGACAGAAGAAGGAAGTACCTGAGTCGGGGAAAAGATGAGGATAACGGCTCCACATATCGGACTCGGACTCAAAGGTTGATGACTCGGCAGGCTGACCTCTCCACTGAACACGAACAGAAGGAAAACACTTCGATCTCAACTGACGAACCTGCCGGTCTAGAATAGCTACCGACTCATCCTTATAAGACAAGTCCTTGTCCAATTGGACGGTGCTGAAATCGAACACGTGGGATGGATCGCCGTGATACTTCCGCAGCATGGACACATGAAACACTAGATGCACGGCTGATAAGCTCGGTGGCAAATCAAGTCTATAAGCCACCTCTCCTACTCGATCAAGAATCTCAAACGGACCAATGAACCTAGGGATAAGCTTGCCCTTCTTCCCAAATCTCATCACGCCCTTCATATGCGACACTCAAACTAATACACGCTCACCGACCATCAAAGCCAAATCTCAAACCTTGTGGTCGGCAAAACTCTTTTGCCTAGACTGAGCTGACGACGCCTATCCTGAATGATCCTGACCTTGTCCAAGGCATCCTGAACCTGATCCGTACCCAATAACCTAGCCTTTCCCGACTCTAACCACCCAACCGGAGATCGACATTGCCTACCATATAAAGCCTCATAAGGAGCCATGTGGATGCTCGACTAGTAGCTTTTGTTGTAGGCAAACTCCGCTAAAGGCAAAAACTGATCCGACGAGCCTCCAAAGTCAATGACACAAGCTCAGAGCATATCCTCCAAAATCTGAATAATCCGCTCGGACTGCCCGTCCGTCTGAGGATGAAATGTTGTGCTCAACTCAACCCGCGTGTCCAACTCTCGCTGAACTGCCCTCCAGAAACGTGTGGTAAACTGTGTACCTCGATCCGAAATGATAGACACGGGCACACCTTGAAGGTGAACAATCTCCCGTATATAGACCTCAGCTAACCTCTTAGAGGAATAGGAGACTGCCACAGGAATGAAATGTGCTGACTTGGTCAGCCTATCAACATTGACCCACACTGTATCAAACTTTTTCTGAGTTCGTGGGAGCCCCGTAACGAAGTCCATAGTAATCCGCTCCCACTTCCACCCGGGAAGCTCAATCCTCTGAAATGAACCACCAGGCCTCTGATGCTCGTACTTAACCTACTGACAATTCAAACACTGAGCCACATATGTAACGATATCTTTCTTCATTCTCTGCCACCAATAATGCTGCCGCAAATCCTGATACATCTTCGCGGCGCCCGGATGAATAGAGTACCTGGAGCTATGGGCCTCCTCAAAAATCAACAATCGGAGTCCATCCACATTAGGCATATAAACTCGACCCTGCAATCTCAAAACTCCATCATCATCTAAGGTAACCTGCTTAGCACCTCCACGCTGCACCGTGTCTCTAAGGACACAGAAATGGGGATCATCATACAGCCGATCAAGGATACGCTCCAATAATGAAGAACGAGCGATTGTGCAAGCTAACACACGGCTGGGCTCAGAAATATCCAACCTCACAAACTGATTGGCCAAAGACAGAACATCCAAACCAATCTCTCACCGACCGGAATATAAGCTAAACTGCCCATGCTGGCTGACTTCCTACTCAGGGCATCGGTCACCACATTGGCCTTCCCCGGATGATATAAAATGGTGATATCATAGTCTTTCAACAACTCCAACCACCTCCTCTGCCTCAAATTCAACTCCTTCTGCCCGAACAAATATTGAAGACTCTTGTGATTCGTGAACACCTCACATGCCACGCCATGCAGATAATGCCTCCAAATCTTAAATGCGTGAACAATGGTTGCCAACTCCAAATCATGAACCAGATAGTTCTTCTCATGAATCTTCAACTGCCGCGAAGCATAGGCAATGACCTTGCCACCCTGCATCAATACCGCACCAAGCCCAACACGAGATGCATCACAATAAATTGTATAAGGCCTTAAACCTGTGGGCAAAACCAACACCGGTGCCGTAGTCGGAGCTATCTTGTGCTTCTGAAAGCTCGCCTCACACTCGCCCGACCATCTGAACTGGGCACCCTTCTGGGTCAACCTGGTCATCGAGGCTGCAATAGATGAATACCCCTCCACGAACCGACGATAGTAGCTTTTCAATCCCAAGAAACTCCGAATCTCTGTAGCTGATGCTGGCCTAGTCCAGTTCTTGACTGCCTCAATCTTCTTCAGGTCAACTTGAATACCCTCTGTTGATACAACATGACCTAGAAATGCAACTGAACTCAACCAGAACTCACACTTTGAGAATTTAGCATATAATTAACTATCCCTCAAGGTTTGAAGAACCACTCTAAGATGCTGCTCGTACTCCTTCTTACTGCACGAATATATCAATATATCATCAATGAAGACTATCACGAACGAATCCAAATAAGGCCTGAAGACTCGGTTTATCAAATCCATAAAAGCTGCTGGGGCATTTGTCAACCTGAATGACATCACCAAGAACTCATAATGCCCGTACCGAGTGCGGAAAGCTATCTTAGAGACATCGGATGCCCTAATCCTCAACTAATGGTAGCCAGACCTCAAGTCAATCTTTGAAAATACCTTGGCACCCTGAAGCTGATCGAACAAATCATCAATCCTCGGCAGCGGATACTTATTCATGATTGTAACCTTGTTCAATTGCCGGTAATCAATACACATTCTCATTGACCCATCCTTCTTCTTAACAAACAACACCGGCGCACCTCAAGGTGAAACACTGGGTCTAATGAAACCCTTCTCAAGCAAGTCTTGCAACTGTCCTTTATCTCTTTCAACTCAGACGGGGCCATACGATACGGCGGGATAGAAATGGGCTGAGTGCCCGGAGCCAGATCAATGCAAAAGTCAATATCGGGTGGCATACCCGGCAGGTCTGAAGGAAACACCTCAGGAAACTCCCGAACAATGAGCACAGAATCAATAGAAGGAACCTCAGTACTAGAATCGCGAACATAAGCCAAATAGGCCAAACACCCCTTCTCGACCATACGCCAAGCCTTCACATAAGAGATAACACTACGGGTAGAATGAGCAGGAGTCCCTCTCCACACTAAACGAGGCAAACCCGGTAAGGCTAAGGTCACAGTCTTGGAATGACAGTCCAAGATAGCGTGGTAAGGTGATAACCAGTCCATCCCCAATATAACATCAAAATCAACCATGTCCAGAAGCAACAGATCTACACGAGTCTCAAGACCTCCAATCACCACAATACAAGAACGATGGACTCGATCTACCACAATAGAATCACCCACCGGTGTAGACACATATACAGGGACACTCAAGGAATTACTAGGCATGACCAAATATGGTGCAAAATAAGATGACACATACGAGCATGTAGTCCCTGGATCAAATAACGCTGAAGCATCTCTATCACAAACCAGAAAAATACCTGTGATAACTTCATCGGAAGCCTCAGCCTCAGGCCTGGCTGGAAGAGCATAACATCGGGGCCGGGCCCCACCACCCTGGTCTACATCTCTGGGACGGCCTGCGGCTGGCTGGCCTCAACCTCTAGCGGTCTGAGCTCCACCTCTAGCACCTCTACCTCCACCTCTAGCACCTCTACCCCCGCCTCTAGCTGGATGGGTGGTCTGTGGAACACCTGGTGCCAGAACCATAGCACGGGAACCCTGCTGCTGCGACTGAGTACCCACCAATCTCAGACAAGCCCTCCTGATATGACCATACTCACCACACTCAAAACATTCACCTGAGCGCTGCGGCTGAGGAAACTGAGACTGACCCTAGCAACCCGAATGACCACCCGGAAAACTCTGGAGCGGCGGTGCACCGATAGGAGCTGGTGGTGCACTGTATGGCTGCTGATCGGAATACTGCATGTGAGACTACGGCCACCTGAAGCACCGTGAGAAACCCAAAGTGCTGACTAAAAGGGCCTAGGAGGATGGTCTCTATCATACGAATCCCTGCCTCCAGACTAGGCACCACTGAATCTGCCTAACTGACGGGGTCTCTTGTCTGCCCTATGACCACCCCGCTGTGATAGGACCATCTCAACTTTCCGGGCCACATTGGCCGCCTCCTGGAAACATATCTCGCTCCCAGTCTCTCTAGCCATCTAAAGATGAATCGGCTGAATGAGTCCAGCAATGAACCTCTTCACCGTCTCTCTCTAGGTGGGAAGTATGATAAGAGCATATTGACAAGCCAAATCGATGAATCTGGTCTCACACTGGGTGACAGTCATGGAACCCTGCTGGAGGTGCTCAAACTGCCTCCGATAGGCCTCTCTCTGTGTGATAGGGAGAAACTTTGATGTTCTTAACGTCAATACCACACAAGAGGGGGGGTGATTTGTGTGGTACCCAATTTTCGCACTAGAAGAACCTGGTTCTTCTAGGTGTACTTACTACTACTGTTTGCGAAATTAAAAGTGCATAAAAAAAGAACTCAGAGATTTTTATGTGGAAAACACCTGGCTCAAAAGGTGAAAAAACCACGACCTACTACTCAGTAGGATTTTCCCAAACTTCCACTAAAATTACTGATCCAAAATAGCATTTACAAAACACTTGTAAACCTAAGGATTAAACTCTAATCCCAGTATGGCACACAGCCTCATCTGCTGCGACACTTTCAAGTTAACTCTAACTTGAATACTCAAAGTACCTAATACAATTGCTTTCTATGAAAGCTGAAAGGTACAACTTTAAACCACCTACTACAATTGAACTAGAATAAGAATAAACATAATGGAATTGGTTCTTCTATCTTGTCCAAATAGCTTCAGGAATGCACACTTGAATCTCTCATAAATTGCTTGCAAAATTGCCTAGCTCTTTTGCTCTTAATTTAGTTTTAACTTCTTCGTATGTGCAACACCTGTAAAAGTGAACAATCATAGTTATTTAAAGAGTTAGTAATCAGAGTTTGATTGAGACTCAATTGCTGATCCTTCATCGAATTCGAGTGCTAGAACAATACAAAATCCAACCCTTATTCTTGATCCGGATTTAGTTCTCTTCACATAAGGAGACTTCATCTCCTTATCCTTTATGCAACCATTTCGATCAGTTCAGAAGATATCGTTGCTGATCCTTGAGATTTATCTTCTTCACGTGCATCTCACATGTATAAGTAGATAACCATTGTGTCTCTCATGATGAACCTGGTTCATGACTGAGTTCATTTGTCAATCTTCAAAACTTCATCTGAACTTGGGCCAACAAATTCTCCCTTTTTAATGATGACAAACTCTGTGCTTTTACTAATCAGAGAACCTGTGGAACTCAGCTTAATTATCAACACTTTAACTTAGAAATCTAACTTATCATTAAGGACCAGGTTTAATCAGGTTATAAATATCATTTTATTTCAGAATACAAAGTAAAGCACAATATCTCTTCTCCCTTTTGGCATCATCAAAAAGTTGCATATAATGTGAATCCCAGATTTTAATTGTTACTCATGGCCACTGGGGCAACTTCAAGTGAAAACATGATTCAGTTAATCAATAATCAACTTGACAAAAATTTAACTATTAAGATCAGAAGCTAAATAGACCAAGAGAAAAAGTGCACTGTCATTGATTAGGAAATGTTTCTACAAAGCAGACCACAAAAAGAAAGAAAAACATCCAACCATGAGCAACAAAAACAAAGAAAAGTCCCGAATCTGGGTCACTGGGGGGTTAGACTGGTTCAATGATAGGAACTGGAAAACCTAAGGCTTGGAGGAACTAGAGGGTTGGGATTGGAGAAGGTTGAGCATGGTCTGAAGCATCCTTTCACTCTTTTCCTTTTCCTTTGCTAGCTCAGCTTTGAGGCCATTTCTCTCATTTTCCAGTTCAGCAATACGAGCCTGGAGCCTAGCAATTTCTGCATCTTTTGTTCCACATTCTTGAACCAATGCCCTAAGCTTGCTGTTCACGGGAGTCTACAGAGATGAACCAGGTTCAACTAGGGTAGTATTCACTGGATAATCACAAGCCATAAGAGTCTTGACACCAAAGTGCTCCTTGCTTGATGCCATTTCCCACATCTTCAAAGGCACATTTAGCATTTCCAGAACAGTAGTCAATAGGGACCCATATGGTGTGGCATGAGCTTTTGAGCCATTGATGACTCTATCCAGTAGTTTGACAAAAAAAGCAGGCCAGTTTATCTGTATTCCTCTCACAAGGCACTCCATGAGGATCAAGTCCATGTAATTTGCAGTTTGCCTTCTCTCCTGCCTTGGCAGCAAGTATTTGTTCACAAACTCAAATAGCACCTTGTGCTCAGCCCTCATCTCACTCTGCTGAACAAGACCTTCAGCAGCCTCACTGGACCCACTTCCCCCTGACTTGGTGCCACTTTCCTCTACCCCTCCATAGATTGCAAGCATTTTGTCTTTCCTTTTCTTTCCCTTCTACTAGACTCGGCCTCCTTCATATCTTTCACAGACCCAACCAACACAAACCTATTTTCCACCGTTTCTACCACATCAGAAAACACAAAATAGGTATTTACCTCACCAGGGGTTTCTTGATTTTTGTCAGTGTCAGAAGACCCACGTTCTTCTCCTTCGCTTGCAGAGATAAATGTTTCAGACTCAGAACATGAGTCAGATTCTTTAGCAGAGCTCTCTTTCTTCTGGCTAGCTCTCAGCTTTTCATTTAGGGCTGTTCTTGGAGAACCAGTAGCTACTGTTTTTCTTGGCAACATTTTCTGTTGGTGAAACCTTGGTTTGGGGTTTTCACTAGGGGGTGTAGTTGAGGATGTGTTTGAGGGAGACACTGGTGGGGGAGTTCCAGGGTTATCTTGAGGGTTTATCATGGTGAAGGATTTCTGGAGAATTTTTGGAATTTTGGAAATTTTGGAGAGAAAGAGGATGATCAGAACTTGGGAGAGATTAATGACGGTTATGGACTAAACGGGAGTATGTGGAGTGTATTTTAAGAGGGTTATGATTAAGTGCAGTAATGGCAGCTCTTTTGCAGTAGTCAATCAGGAGTCTAATCACTTTAGAGCTCCAGTCTCTTAGTGATTAATAGACGATGCTAGTTTTTAGGAAAAAATCCCGTTTTCCTTAGAATTCTAGGAGAAAGAAACTGGTTCAATGCTCAACGGATATAATTTTTGGGAGTTTGGTGACAATAGGACTTCTGCTCATGATTGGAAAATTAATCTTTCTAATTGTGCAAAGTATAGAAACATACCTGAACTTTCTCATGAGTGTATACTGATGAACCAGGTTCTTCAAGTAGAACTTCTCTTGATTATGCCTCAAATGTCATAATAGAAAAAAACTTTGTATGGGATCAGTGAATTAATATAAACACATATCACATGAGTATACTAATTAGAGTATGAGACTGAGTAAGAATTAGTCTAGATATTTATATAAAGTCACAACTTCTAACCAAAGAAATTTTTTTTTTCATTGCATTCTGAACTGGACCTTTTAGGTGATCTTAATCATCCCTAATTCCAACCTGTTCCTCTCAAAGTTTTCTCTACTCAGTGCTTTAGTGAAGATATTAGCTATTTGTTTATCAGTAGCACAAAATTCTATTGAGATCAATCCTTTCTCATAGTTATCTCTTAGGAAGTGGTGTCTAACATCTATGTGCTTGGTCCTTTTATGATGAACAGGGTTCTTTGTCATACTTATAGCACTAGTGTTATCACAGAATATTGGTATACATCCCACTTCAATTCCAAAATCTACCAGCTGTTGTTTGATCCATAGTAATTGAGCACAACAAGAAGCAGCAACAACATATTCAGCTTCAGCAGTAGATAGGGCTACTGAATTTTGCTTTTTGGTAGCCCATGATACAAGACATGAACCAACGAAGTGTGCCATACCTGAGGTGCTCTTCCTATCAACTAGGAAACCTGCATAATCAGCATTAGCGTATCCTACTAGATCAAAATTACTACCTTTAGGATACCAAAGACACTAATCAGTAGTGCCTTTGAGATATCTCAATATCCTCTTGACAGCAGTCAAGTGAGACTCTTTTGGATTTGCTTGAAAACGAGCACAAAGTCCTACACTAAAAACAATGTCAGGTCTGCTGGCAGTAAGATACAAGAGTGAACCAATCATACCCCTATACAACTTCTGATCAACTGATGAACCAGGTTTATCAACATCTAATTTAGTGAAAGTTGCGATAGGTGTATCTATTTCTTTAGAATCCTCCATTTTAAACTTTTTGATTAGTTCTTTTGTATACTTCTGCTGATGAATCATGGTTCCATTTTGACTTTGTTTGATCTGCAACCCTAAGAAGAAGTTAAGCTCACCCATCATGCTCATTTCAAACTCACTCCCCATTAATTTTGCAAAGTCCTTACTTAACTTATCAGTGGTGGCCCCAAAGATTATGTCATCAACATAGATTTGCACAACAAGGAGATCCTTACCTTTTTCCCTTAAGAATAAGGTACTATCAATTTTACCTCTTTTGTAACCATGCTCCAGTAGGAATTTTGATAGCCGTTCATACCAAGCTCTTGGGGCCTGCTTGAGCCCATATAGAGCTTTGTCTAACTTGTACACATGCTCAGGACATTCCTTGCTTTCAAATCCTGGAGGTTGTTTCACAAACACTTCTTCTTTTAGGTAGCCATTTAGGAAGGCACTTTTGACATCCATCTGATGAAGAGTGAATTCCATGTGTGCTGCAAAGGCTATGAGAAGTCTGATTGCCTCTAGTCTTGCAATTGGAGCAAAAGTCTCATCATAGTCTATGCCCTCCTCCTGGCTGTAACCTTGGACCACCAATCTTGCTTTGTTCCTTGTAACTGTTCCATCTTCATCAAGTTTGTTCCTGAAGACCCATTTTGTACCAATGACTGATCTGTCCTTGGGTCTTGGTACTAGGTGCCAAACTTGACTCCTTTCAAATTGGTTAAGCTCATCCTGCATTGCATTCACCCAATCTGCATCCTGCAAAGCCTCAACAACATTTTTAGGTTCAATGATAGATAGAAAAGCATCAAAAGCACACAGATTCTTTAATTGTGATCTGGTTTTCACTCCAGATGTTGGATCAGTGAGAATGTTCTCAATGGGATGAGAACTTTGATACTTGTGAGGTTTCACAACCAACTAGCTTCTGCTAGATGTTTCTGCCATTTGCTGAGGAACAGGATCATGAATAGGCTCCTTCAAGAAGTTTATCTCAATTCCTCTTTGATTTCTTCCCCCTATCAGGTTGCCCTATATGGAAGAACCTTTTCCATCACCTGTTCCTTCTGTTGGTGCCACTTTAACCTGAGTTGATGCTTCAGTCAAGTCTTTTACCAATCCAATGGCTTCATCTTCATGTTCCTGTCTCTCTGAATGAATGTTAGTTTCATCAAATACTACATGCACACTTTCTTCAACACACAAAGTTCTTTTGTTAAACACTTTATATGCTTTTCTATGTGAAGATATCCCAAGAACACTCTCTCATCACTTCTAGGATCAAACTTACCTAGGGAGTCTTTTCCATTATTGTGCACATAGCACTGGCAACCAAATGCCCTAAGATTGGGATATGTTTGGTTTTCTCCCTTTAAGTACCTCATAGGGAGTTTTCTCAACAAGAGGTCTAGTCATGCATCTATTTATTATGTAACATGCAGTGTTTACAGCCTCTGCCCAGAAGCTATTAGGCAATTTACTAGAGAGTAGCATGGTTCTAGCCATATCCTCTAGAGTTCTATTCTTTCTTTCAACTACTCCATTTTGCTGAGGGGTCCTAGGGGCAGAGGAATTATGATCTATACCATTTTCATCACAGAATTCAGCAAACTTTGAGTTTCAAATTCAGTTCCATGATCAGACCTAATGGAGGCAAGTTGATTTCCTAATTGTTTCTGAGTTTTTCTAACAAATGCAGAAAACATGTCAAATGTTTCATCTTTGGAGGTTAGAAATAAAACCCAGGTAAATCTAGAATAATCATCAACTAGCACCATTACATATCTCTTTCCACCTCTGCTCATGGTTCTCATTGGACCACATAGATCCATATGGACCAGGTCCAACGACTTGGTTGTACTTACCATTTTCTTGCTTTTAAAGGATGGCCTTACCTGCTTCCCCCTTGCACATGCCTCACAAACTTTGTCTTCCTTGAACTTGATATTAGGTAACCCTATCACCAAGTCTTTAGAGACTAATTTGTTAAGCTGATTTAGACTTGCATGACCAAGTCTTTTGTGCCACAGGAGGGGATCATTAACCAACACACTTAAACAAGTGAGTTCATTTTCTGAAAGAGTGGACAAATCTACGATGTAAATATTGTAAACTCTTTTTCCCTGCAAACCAATCTTGTCAGTGGTAAGGTTAATCACAAAGCATATGGTGGAGGAAAAAGCCACAAGGTTACCTCTGTCACACAGTTGTGACACACTTATTAGGCTATATCTCAATCCATCTATCAGGTAGACATTCTCTATTGAATGAGAATCTGTTTTGCCTATCTTTCCAACCCTAATGATCTCACCTTTCTTTCCATTACCAAAGGACACATTACCTCCTTTAAAGTTCTCAAGTGAAAGGAACTGGTCCTTGTCTCCAGTCATATGTTTTGAGCAGCCACTATCCATATACCATATTTGGCTCCTCCCTTTCACTTGGACCTGCAAAAGGAAATCAGGGGTTAGTCTTAGGAACCCAAACTAGTTTGGGTCCCTTTCTATAAGCAAAAGGGTGAATCAAATTTCTTCTTTCCCATCCAGGCAGCTTATTTTTTTCTTGAACAAAAGTTTTGTTCTTTTGACTGGCTTGTTCTTTTGCCTTACATTCATATTTGTAATGGCCAATCTTACCACAGTGTGTGCAGATTTTATTTGCAGGAAGTGTGAGGTACTTGCTTTTAGGATCCCATTTTGGAGCTTCAGTCCCATAGCCAAGTCCTCTTTTGTTGCTACTGTGACGCTCTTGCAGCCAAGAGAGTGCATCAGAAGCCTTGTTCCACTTCCAAGTTCTGTCTAGTTCATGTTTCACCTTTCCTAGATCTTCCTTTAAGCCTTTGATGAATTCATCTTTCTTATACAATTCATCTTTCATTTTTCCCAAATTTTCTTCTAGAGTGAGATATGTGTGATCAGCTTTCTTCTTTCCTGTTCCTAATTTCAGTTTTAGGTTTTCAAACCTAAGTTCTAGGACACTGTTGTCAAGTTCAAGAACCTGGTTCTTCAACTCAACATTTTGGTCATCACTCTCATTTGCCCTAGACTCTAGACTTTTGCATTTTGCTTTTAGGATCACACATTCCCTAGACAAAACTTCCTTCTCATTGTTAATTATTTCAGATTCATCAATGAAATCTAGTAATAGCTCAGCCAACTTTTCTTTAGACAAGAATTTAATCTTGTCTTTGAGATGAAGAATACTTACCTCTTGTTCATCATCTGATTCTCCAATGGCCATCAGTGCTTGCTCTTCTTCAGCTTCATCTTCTGAGTTTTCATCTGAGGTTTCTCCCCAAGCAGCAACCATAGCCTTGGTTGAACCTTTGTTTCTTTTTGGTTGGACCTGTTCCTTCTTCCTGTTCCTTCGTTCAGTTCTTTCTTCCTTCCATTAAATTTCGCATTGAGGGCAGTTTTTGATCATGTGATCAGTCTTACCACATTTGTAACAACCCTCATTGGTCTGTTTCTCAGGAGCTCTTGTCTTGTTGAAGGTTGTACCTCTTGAAGAACCCTTCCCTCTCATCAGGTACTTTTTAAAATCTCTAGTGATCATAGCCATCTCATCATCTTCCAGATCTGAACCTTCAGCAATTCTGAGAGCTAAGCTTCTCTCCTTATTGGGCGTATCCATCTTCATGGTTTGCCTTCTCATTTCATAAGCAGTTAGATTTCCAATCAGTTCATCCAGTCTGTGAGTAACAATATTCTTGGATTCCTGAATAGCAGTGATTTTGCCTTCCCATGCGACTGGCAAAACCCTTGTCAGAATTTTCTCGACCTTGTCTTCTTCAAGAATAACCCTTCCAAGAGACTTAAGTTCATTTGTCAGTGTAGTGAACCTAGTATACATTTCCTAGATAGTTTCTCCTTCTTTCATAGTTAAATTCTCATATTGAGAATACAATAATGTTCCTCTTGATCTTTTCACTTGAGGTGTTCCTTCACGGGCCACTTGCAAAATGTCCCATATCTCCTTAGCAGTAGTACAGCTTTGGATCCTACTGTACTCATCTGGACCTAGTCCACACAACAGCCATTTCGTGGCCTTAGCATTTTTCTCCCACTTTCTCAGATCTTCAGCAGTACAGTCAGCCCCTGTCTTTGGCACATCAAATCCTTCAGCATTCTACTTTGTGGTTGCTAGGAGACCATCAGTGACTATGTCCCAAAGTTCATAGTCTTCCCCGATGATGTGATCTCTCATCCTGTTCTTCAACCAAGAATAGTACTGACCATTGAAAAGTGGAGGTCTAGCAGTGGATTGCCCTTCCCAGTTCCCAGGTGGTGCACTCATGTTGATCTTTTCCTAAGGTGTTAGCCTCTTCAAGGATAACCTGCTCTGATACCAATTGATGTTCTTAACGTCAATACCACACAAGAGGGGGGGTGATTTGTGTGGTACCCAATTTTCGCACTAGAAGAACCTGGTTCTTCTAGGTGTACTTACTACTACTGTTTGAGGAATTAAAAGTGCATAAAATAAAGAACTCAGAGATTTTTACGTGGAAAGCACCTGGCTCAAAAGGTGAAAAAACCACGACCTACTACTCAGTAGGATTTTCCCAAACTTCCACTAAAATCACTGAGCCAAAACAGCATTTATAAAACTCTTGTAAACCTAAGGATTAAACTCTAATTCCAGTGTGGCACACAGCCTCAACTGCTGCGACACTTTCAAGTTAACTCTAACTTGATTACTCAAAGTACCTAATACCATTGCTTCTATGAAAGATGAAAGGTACAACTTTAAACCACCTACAACAATTGAACTAGAATAAGAATAAACACAATGGAATTGGTTCTTCTATCTTGTCCAAGTAGCTTCAGGAATGCACACTTGAATCTCACATAAATTGCTTGCAAAATTGCCTAGCTCTTTTGCTCTCAATTTAGTTTTAACTTCTGCGTATGTGCAACACCTGTAAAAGAGAACAATTATAGTTATTTAAAGAGTTAGTAATCAGAGTTTGATTGAGACTCAATTGCTGATCCTTCATCGAATTCCAGTCCTAGAACAATACAAACTCCAACCCTTATTCTTGATCCGGATTTAGTTCTCTTCACATAAGGAGACTTCATCTCCTTATCCTTTATGCAACCTTTTCGATCAGTTCAGAAGATATTGTTGCTGATCCTTGAGACTTATCTTCTTCACGTGCATCTCACATGTATAAGTAGATAACCACTGTGTCTCTCATGATGAACCTGGTTCATGACTGAGTTCATTTGTCAATCTTCAAAACTTTATCTGAACTTGGGCCAACAAACTTCTTCAAAAATAGCTGCGTGAACTGCTCCCATGTCAAGGCTGGCGATCCGGCTGGTCTAGCCAAGCAATAATCTCTCCACCAAGTCTTGGCGGATCCAGAAAAACGAAATGTAGCAAAGTCGACCACATTGGTCTCAACTATCCCCATGTTCCTAAGAACCTCGTGACAGCTGTCTAGATAATCATGGGGATCCTCAGTAGATGCACCGCTGAAAGTAGTAGTGAACAGCTTGGTGAACCCTGTCCAATCTCCACAAAGCATCGGCAGACATAGTTGCACCATCGCCGGTCTGAGCTACCACACCCGGCTGAACTGCTCCAACTGGCTGAGCCGCTGGAGTCTGAAACTGGGGAGCTACCTGCTCCGGAGTGCGAGTAGCAGGAGTCTGGGCTCCTCCTCCATCCTGAGAGACGACAGGTGCTACAGGAAGTAAACCTGCCCGGGTGACGCTCTGATGTTCTAAACGTCAATACCACACAAGAGGGGGGTGATTTGTGTGGTACCCAATTTTTGCTCTAGAAGAACCTGTTTCTTCTAGGTGTACTAACTACTACTGTTTGCGGAATAATGAGTACATAAAATAAAGAACACAGAGATTTTTACGTGGAAAACACCTGGCTCAAAAGGTGAAAAAACCACGACCTACTACTCAGTAGGATTGTCCCAAACTTTCACTAATATCACTGAGCCAAAATAGCATTTACAAAAACTCTTTGTAAACCTAAGGATTAACTCTAATCCCGTTTTAGCACCGAGCCTCTAACTGTTGCGAAAACTTCAAGTTAACTTCTATCGTAGTTGAGTCCTTAAAGATCTCAAACTCCAACACTATCTTTATCCGGATTGTGTTCTCTTCATATAAGGAGACTTTCTCCCCTTATCCAATATGCAACCTTTTCGATCGGTTCAGGAGATATTGCTGCTTGATCAGTAGAACTTATCTCCTTCACATGCATCTCACATGTATAGGTTGATCATGACTGTGCTTCACAAGATGGACCTGGTCCATGACTAAGTTGATTTATCATTCTTCAAAACTTCACCTTTTCTTGGGCCAACAAATTCCCCCTTTTTGATGATGACAAACTCTGTGTGTTTTACTGATTCGAATTGCACACTTGAATCACACACGAATTGCTTGCAAAAAGCCTTGCTATTTTGCTCCCAATTCACGTTTTACATCTGCGTCTTTGTGCAACACCTGTAAAAGAGAACAATCACTGTCTTTTAATAGGTTAGTAATCAAAGTTTGGTTGAGACTCAATTGCTGATCTTCTATCATAGCTGAGTCCTTGAAGATCTCAAACTCCAACACTATCTTATCCGTATTGTGTTCTCTTCATATAAGGAGACTTTCTCACCTTATCCAATATGCAACCCTTTCGATCGGTTCAGGAGATATTGCTGCTTGATCAGTAGAACTTATCTCCTTCACGTGCATCTCACATGTATAGGTTGATCATGACTGTGCTTCACAAGATGGACCTGGTCCATGACTAAGTTCATTTGTCATTCTTCAAAACTTCACCTGTTCTTGGGCCAACAAATTTCCCCTTTTTGATGATGACAAACTCTGTATGTTTTACTGATTCGAAACCTGTAAGAACTCAACTTAATCACTAAATTTAGTAAATTCAATTATCATCAAGGACCAGGTTAATTAGGTTATAAACATCACTTATTTCAGAATATGTAAAGCACAATATCTCTTCCCCCTTTTGGCATCATCGAAAAGTTGCATACACAATGTGAATCCCAGATTTTAATAAATACTCATGGCCACTGGGTCAACGACAAGTGCAATCATGGTGCAATCATCCGTAATCGACAAACATATTTAAACTATCACGGTCAGAATAATCATTGAACAAGAGAAAATAGCAGTTGTCATTGATAGAGATAATGTTGCCACCAACAATCCACAAAAAGAAAGAAAAACATTCAACCATGAGCAAGAAAAATAGAAAAATCCCTAATCTGGGTCACTGGGGGTACTAGACAAGTTCAGGAGACAAAGTCTAGGAGTCCTAAGGCTTGGAGGAACTGGAAGGTTGGGTTTGGCGAAGATTCAGCATGTTCTGAAGAATTCCATCATTTTTCTCCTTTTCGTTGGCAAGCTCAATTCTAAGACCATCCCTATATGTTTCCACTTCAACCACATGAGCCTTGAGCCTAGCAATTTCAGCATCCTTAGCTGCACATTCCTGAACCAGAGTCCTAACTTTGCTGTTGATAGCTGTCTTCAGAGATGAACCGGGTTCAACTGGGATGGAATTCACTGGATAGTCACAGGCAAGAAGAGTTTTGATGCCAATGTGTTCCTTGCTCGAGGCCATTTCCCATTTTTTCAGAGGCACATTTAGCCTGTCCAGAACTGTGGTCAGTATGAAGCCATATGGAGTAGCATGAGCCTTGGAGCCATTTATGACCCTGTCTAGCAATTTGACAATAAGGGCAGGCCAGTTGATTTGCTTTCCTCTCTCCAGGCACTCCATAAGAACGAAGTCCATGTAGTTAGAAGTGTGCCTTCTCTCATGTTTGGGAAATAAGCACTTGTTGACAAACTCAAACACAACCTTGTGCTCTAGCCTCATCTCACTTTTCTGCACAGCCCTGGCTTCATTCACTTCCTCTGAATCATAGAACCTCTTGCTGATTTAAAGGGCAATAGGGAGGGAGTCCAGGCATGGCCACCTTTGCCTAGTATAGTCATCAAACCGTTCAGAGGGTATGTCCAGAATCTCTCCCAGTTTCTTTGCATCAAACTTCACTGGGACTCCCTTCACCAGGCTACTAACAACTCCATCTTTAATAGCAGCATTTGCCATAAACTCAATCACCTCATTTCTAGCTAGCCTACCATCCATCTAAAGGACCATGTCCTTCCATCCTTGAGCAGCTAAAGAATCTACCAATCTCATCATCCCTGGTTCCACCAGGTCCTTCAATAATCTACCTTTTAAAATTTTCTTTCTGCCAAACATGGCAAACCTGTCCTACTCCTTCTCAAATTCATTCTCTTCTTCTTCTCCACTCTAGTCATCATCATCTGAAACTTTTGTTTGTTTAGCTTTCACAGTAGATCTTCTCCTCTTGGCTAGTGTGGGTTTAGCAGACACAGGTGCAGAAGAAGACTTCTTGGAGGAAGTCTTGGGCTTTTTAAGCTTGNAGCCATTCAGGAAGGCACTTTTGACATCCATCTGATGGAGAGTGAATTCCATGTGTGGTGCAAAGGCTATGAGGAGTCTTATTGCCTCTAGTCTTGCAACTGGAGCAAAAGTCTCATCATAATCTATGCCCGCCTTATTGCCTCTAGTCTTGCAACTGGAGCAAAAGTCTCATCATAATCTATGCCCGCCTCTTGGCTGTAACCTTGGACCACCAGTCTTGCCTTGTTTCTTGTAACTGTTCCATCTTCATCAAGTTTGTTTCTGAAGACCCATTTTGTGCCAATAATTGATCTGTCCTTGGTTCTTGGAACTAGATACCAGACTTGACTTCTCACGAACTGATTGAGTTCATCTTGCAGTGCATTCACCCAATCTGCATCCTGCAAAGCCTCAACAACATTTTTAGGTTCAATAAGAGATAGAAAGGCATCAAAAGCACACAAATTCTTTAATTGTGATCTATTTTTGACTCCAGATGTTGGATTAGTGATTATGTTCTCAATAGGATGAGAGCTTTGATACTTGTGAGATTTCACAACCATCTGATTTCTGCTAGATGTTTCTCCCATATTTTGTTGTTGGGGAACAGGGTCATGAACAGATCCTTTAGAGGATTAGTTTCAATTCGTCTTTGATCAGTTCCCTCTGTCAGGTTACCGTGGAAGGAAGAACCTGTTCCATCACTTGTTCCTTCTTTTGGTGCCACTTTAACCTATGCTGAGAATTCAGTCAAATCCTTTACCAGGCCAATGGCTTCATCTTCATGTTCCTGTCTCTCAGAAAGAATGTTAGTTTCATCAAACACTACATGTGCACTTTCTTCTACACACAAACTTCTTTTATTGAATACTTTATATGCTTTTCTATGTGAAGAATATCCCAAGAATAATCCCTCATCACTTCTGGGATCAAACTTACCTAGGGAGTCTTTTCCAGTATTGTGCACAAAGCACTTGCATCCAAATGCCCTGAGATGGGATATATTTGGTTTTCTCCCTTTAAGTAACTCATAGGGAGTCTTCTCTACAAGAGGTCTAGTCATGCATCTATTGATAATGTAACAAGCAGTATTTACAGCTTCTGCCCAGAAGCTATGGGGCAGTTTACTAGAAAGAAGCATAGTTCTAGCCATATCTTCTAGAGTCCTGTTCTTTCTTTCAAATACTCTATTTTGTTGAGGAGTCCTAGGGGCAGAGAAGTTATGATCTATACCATGCTCATCACAGAATTCAACAAACTTAGCATTTTCAAATTCAGTTCCATGATCAGACCTTGTAGATACAAGTTGATTGCCTAGTTGTTTCTGAGTTTTCCTAACAAAAGCAGTAAACATGTCAAATGCTTCATCTTTAGATGTTAAGAATAGTACCCAAGTAAATCTAGAATAATCATCAACTAGCACCATCACATATTTCTTTCCACCTCTACTCAATGTTCTCATTGGACCACAGAGATCCATGTGAACCAGTTCCAACGACTTGGTTGTGCTTAACATTTTCTTGTTTTTGAAGGATGATCTTACCTGTTTCCCCCTTGCACAAGCCTCACAAACTTTGTCTTCCTTAAACTTGATGTTAGGTAGCCCTATCACCAAGTCCTTAGAGACTAATTTGTTTAGCTAATTCAGACTAGCATGACCAAGTCTTTTGTGTCATAGGAGGGGATCATTATCCAACACACTTAGGTATGTGAGTTCATTTTCTAAAAGAGTAGACAAATCTACAATGTAAATATTGTTCACTCTTTTTCCCTGCAAAACAATCTAGTCAGTGGTAAGGTTAATCACAAAGCATTTGGTAGAGGTGAATGCTACAAGGTTGCCTCTGTAACACAGTTGTGACACACTGATCAGGCTGTATTTCAAGCAATCTATCAAGTAGACATTCTCAATGGAGTGTGAGTCTTTCTTACCTACCTTTCCAACCCCAATAATCTCACCTTTATTCCCATTTCCAAAGGAGACATTACCTCCATTTAGGTCCTCAAGTGAAAGGAACTGGTTCTTGTTTCCAGTCATATGTTTTGAGCAGCCACTATCCATGTACGATATTTGGCTACTTCCCTTCACTTGGGCCTGCAAAAAGAAATCAAGGGTTAGTCTTAGGAACCCAAACTAGTTTGGGTCCCTTTCTATTGGCAAAGGGGTAAATCAAATTCCTTTTAGCCCACCCAGGCAGCCTATTTTTCTCTTGAACAAAAGCTTTGTTCTTTTGACTGGCCTTCTCTTTTGCATTACATTCATTTTTGTAATGGCCAGTCTTGCCACAGTGTGTGCAGATTTTGTTCTCAGGAAGAGTGAGGTACTTGCTTTTAGGATCCCACTTAGGTGCTTGAGTCCTATAGTCAAGTCCTCTTTTGTTGCTATTGTGATGTTCTTGTAGCCAGGAAAGTGCATCAGAAGCCTTGTTCCATTTGTAAGTTCTATCTAGTTTTACCTTCCCTAGATCTTCTTTTAAGACTTTTATCTGCTCATCCTTCCTGTACATCTCATCCTTCATTTTTCCTAAGTTTTCTTCTAGAGTGAGATGAATGTGATCAGCTTTCTTCTTACTTGTTCCTAGTTTCAGTTGTAAGTTCTCAGACCTATGTTCTAGGACACTGGTGTCAAGTTCAAAAATCTGGTTCTTCAACTCAGCTATTTTTACTGTCACTCTCATTACGCCCTAGATTCTAGATTCTTGCACTTGACTTTTTAGGACTTTACACACTTTCCCTAGACCTAGTTTCCTTTTCTTCTCTATTGTTAAATTCTCTCAGCTCNTTCCCTAGATCTTCTTTTAATACTCTTATCTGCTCATCCTTCCTGTACAGCTCATCCTTCATTTTTCCTAAGTTTTCTTCTAGGGTTAGATGTGTGTGATCAGCTTTCTTCTTTCCTGTTCCTAATTTCAGTTTTGAGTTCTCAGACCTATGTTCTAGGACACTAGTGTCAAGTTCAAGAACCTGGTTCTTCAACTCAGCATTTTTACTTTCACTCTCATTAGCCCTAGACTCTAGATTTTTGCACTTGGCTTTTAGGATCACACATTCCCTAGACAGTTCTTCCTTCTCATTGTTGATTATCTCAGACTCATCAATGAAGTCTAGAAGTAGCTCACACAACCTTTCTTTAGACAGGAATTTAATCTTGTCCTTGAGATGAAGAATACTTACCTCTTGTTCATCATCTGATTCTCCGATGGCCATAAGTGCTTGTTCATCTCCAGCTTCATCTTCTGAGTCCTTATCTGATGTTTCTCCCTAGGCAGCAACCATAGCCTTTGTTGATCTTTTGTTCCTTTTTGGTTGAACCTGTTCCTTCTTCTTGTTCCTTCGTTCAGCCCTTTCCTTTTTCCACTCAATTTCCCATTGAGGACAATTCTTGATCATGTGATCAGTCTTACCACATTTGTAGCAACCCTTATTGGCCTGTTCCTCAGGAGCCCTTGGTTTGTTGAAGGTTGTACCTCTTGAAGAGCCCTTTCCTCTCATCAGGTACTTTTTGAAATCTCTTGCGATCATAGCCATTTCATCATCCTCCAGATCTGAACCTTCAGCAATTCTGAGAGCCAGACTCCTTTCCTTCTTGGGTACATCCATTTTCATGGTTTGTCTTCTCAGTTCATAGGCAGTAAGGTTTCCAATTAGTTCATCCAGCTTGAGGGTAGCAATATTCTCTGATTCCTGAATAACAGTAATTTTGCTTTCCCAAGAGACTGGAAGAACCCTTGTTAAAATCTTTTCAACTTTGTCTTCTTCAAGAATAATCCTTCCAAGAGACTTAAGTTCATTTTTCATTGTGGTGAACCTTGTATACATCTCTTGGATGGTTTCTCCTTCCTTCATGGTGAAATTCTCATATTGAGAATACAACAGTGTTCCTCCGGACCTCTTCACTTGAGGTGTTCCTTCATGAGCCACTTGCAAAGTGTCCCAGATTTCCTTAGCAGTGGTACAACTTTGAATTCTACTGTACTCATCTGGACCTAGTCCACACACAAGCCATTTCTTGGCCTTGGCATTTTTCTCCCACTTCTTTAGTTCTTCAGCAGTGCAGTCAGCTCTTGTCTTTGGCACATCCACTCCTTCAGCATTCTTTTTTGTAGTTGCTAGAGGACCATTAGTGACTATGTCCCAGAGTTCATAGTCTTCTCCTATGATGTGATCCCTCATCCTGTTCTTCCACCAAGAATAGTACTGTCTATTGAAAAGTGGAGGCCTAGCAGTGGATTGCCCTTCCCAGTTCCTAGGTGGTGCACTCATGTTGATCTTTTCCTAAGGTGTTAGCCTCTTCAAGGATAACCCGCTCTGATACCAATTGATGTTCTAACCGTCAATACCACACAAGAAGGGGGGTGATTTGTGTGGTACCTAATTTTTGCTCTAGAAGAACCTGGTTCTTCTAGGTTTACTAACTACTACTATTTGCGGAATAATGAGTACATAAAATAAAGAACACAGAGATTTTTACATGGAAAACACCTGGCTCAAAAGGTGAAAAAACCACGACCTACTACTCAGTAGGATTGTCTCAAACATCCACTAATATCACTGAGCCAAAACAGCAATTACGAAAATTCTTTGTAAACATAAGGATTAACTCTATTCTCGTTGTAGCACCCAGCCTCTGACAGTTGCGACAATATTAAGTTAACTCTAACTTGAATACTCAAAGTATCAATTACAATTGCTTCTAGATAAAGATGAAAGGTACAATATAAAACACCTACTACAATTGAACTAGAAACAAAGAAAGACACATAAAACTCTTTGTGGAGCTGGTTCTTCAATCTGGTTCATGTAGCTTCAGGTTTGCACACTTGAATCACACACAAATTGCTTGCAAAAAGCCTTGCTATTTTGCTCCCAATTCACGTTTAACATCTGCATTTTTGTGCAAAACCTGTAAAAGAGAACAATCACTGTCTTTTAATAGGTTAGTAATCAGAGTTTGATTGAGACTCAATTGCTGATCTTCTATCGTAGTTGAGTCCTTGAAGATATCAAACTCCAACACTATCTTTATCCTGATTGTGTTCTCTTCGTATAAGGAGACTTTCTCCCCTTATCCAATATGCAACCTTTTCGATCAGTTCAAGAGATATTGCTGCTTGATCAGTAGAACTTATCTCCTTCACGTGCATCTCACATGTATAGGTTGATCATGACCGTGCTTCACAAGATGGACCTGGTCTATGACTAAGTTCATTTGTCATTCTTCAAAACTTCACCTGTTCTTAGGCCAACACGCTCTCCATAAGTCCCACTAGATGGACCAGAGCATCCTGAAGAACTGGGGTAGCAATAAACCCCTCTGGGACCTGAGCTGGGCCTATCGGAACTGCTGGGGTCGGAACCTCATCATCAAAGTCAACGTGAGGCTCCGCTACGGGTGCTGCTGCCCTGGGCTGAGCTCTGCCCCTGCCTCGGCCTCGCCCTCTGCCCCTCTTGGGAGCTGCTGCTGGGGGCTCGGGCTGCTGATCGGTGGATGAGGAAGCGCGTGTTCTCGCCATCTGCGAAAGAACATAGTAGAATTCAATTAGCATTGAGAAACCAAACCGCACGACAAGAAAGAACAAATGTGAAGTTTTTCCTAACTCTGTAGCCTCTGGGGATAAATACAGACGTGTCCGTACCGATCCCTCAGACTCTACTAAGCTTTTCCGTAAATTGTGAGACCCATGTAACCTAGAGCTCTGATACCAACTTGTCACGACCCGGATTTCCCACCCTCGGGGGTCGTGATGGCGCCTACTCGTAGAAGCTAGACAAGCCACGAAATATAGAAATTCTAACTCTTTCATTTTAATCCTTTTTAACAACTTGAAATAACAGGTGATCAACATTTAAATAATAGCGAAAAATGAAATCAAGCGGAAGACATAGACAACTAAAAATAATCAAACCAGTACTACCATACCAATGTACTCCTCTACCCGGAATCAGGTGTCACAATATTCACGGATGGACTAAGATTACTACAACATGTGTCTGAAAGAAATACAGTCTGTCTCGGAATCAAATGAAAACAGAATACATACTTTAGTAGGAGAGAACGCCGGGCCTGCGGACGCCTACAGGGCTACCTCGGGATCGCTAGATGGACTGAAGGCTGGCTCCTCGAGTGCTACTGTCCAAATGCTGCTCCGGTATCTGTACATAGTGCAGAGTTTAGCATCACCACAACCGACCCCCTGTGCTGGTAAGTGCCTGGCCTAACCCCGGCGAGATAGTGACGAGGCTAGGACCAGACTCCAGATAAACCTGTGCAGTTATATAATATACAGCGGAAAAAAAACAGGAATAAACAATTTAAAATCTACCACAAAATAATGACAATACTGTTACGGCACGCAACCCGATCCCTTATCATTTAACACTGTTGCGGCGTGCAACTCGATCCATTTATATCACTTTTGTGGCATGCAACCCGATCCAATATAACGTTGTTGCGGCGTGCGACCCGATCCAATATAACATTGTTGCTGCGTGCAACCCGAGCCATATTTGGTATTGTTGCGGCGTGCAACCCGATCCATATATTTATATACCTTTAGCAGCAACCATACCAAAGATCCCGGCAAGGGATCAACAATAAACTACACTATCCCGGCAAGGGATTCGACAATAAAAGTAAATGCGTCCCGGCAAGGGAGAAGCAGCTATAACCAATCTTAACTCAACTTCTACTTATCTCAGCTAACACCAATGCTCAACCATAAGTAATTTTCCACGAAAACAAACGTAATCCTTGCTCAATATCGAGAATTATCAATTAAAGCATCCGTGGTATCATTTAGGAACACAACAATATCAATTTAAGACTCACGGTTATGCTCGACACCAACGTATAGATACTCGTCACCATGCCTATACGTCGTACTCAACAAGAAGCAAATAGAAAATAGGACTCAACTCCTAATCCCTCAAGCTAAGGTTAGACCGAACATTTACTCGAACTTCCACGGCCAACTCAATCCTTAAACACCGCCTTTCCTTTCGAATTCGGCTCCAAATCGATTGTATCTATACATAATCGACTCAATAGCATCAATATATGCCAAACAATCCAATCCCAATGCTTAATTATAGCTTTCTAATCATTCTTCCCCAAAAGTCCAAAATTGACCCTGGGCCCGCTTGGTCGAAACACGAGGTTCAGACCAAAACCCGATCACCCATTCACCCACGAGCCCGAATATATAATTAGTTCCAAAATTCGACCCCAAAACGAGGTCTAAATCACAATTAATCAAAAGGCCCTAACTCTACCCAAATCCCTAATTTTCTACCCTTAATCTCATGTTTTAGGCCTAAAAATATAGTGGGTGTTGATAAAAATGGAAGAAAATAAGTCAAAGATTACTTACACAAAGGATATGGTGAAGGAGTTCTTCCAAAATCGCCCAAGAGGTGTGGAGAAGATGAAGTTTGTGAATGTAATGAAAATCCCGTAATGTGTTCTGTTTTTGAAACTTAAAATAACTGGGCGAAATTGGTCTTCGCGTTCGCGATGAGTCAGGCCTGGGAGACCTTCGTGTTCGCGTAAGTGGGATCGCGTTCATGGAGCACTAACTCCTCGAGCCCTCACGTTCGCATCCAGGTGGTCCCGTTCGCGTAGGTATAATACCACTCCCCCTGCCCAGGCTCAATTAGCCTTCGCGTTCGCGTTCGCGTTACCAGGCCCGCGTTCACGAAGGGAAGACCCCCCAAAGCTTCACGTTTGCGACCTGGGTTACGCGTTCGCGTAGAAGGAATTTTCCTTCAGCACAATTAATTCATCGCGTTCGCAAGGGTTCTCCCGCGAACGCGAAGAAGGTAATACCAGAATACCAGCAACTGAAAACCTGTAACTTTTTAAGAGTTTAAAACCTTCCGAAACACATCCGAAACTCACCCGAGCCCTCGGGGCTCCAAACCAAACATACGTACTAACTCAAAAACACCATATGAACTTATCCGTGCGATCAAATCGCCAAATTAAACTCATTAACATCGAACTAAACCTCAAAATCAATGAATTATTTCTAACTTCTTAAAACATCAAATTTTGCAATTTAGGTACGAATCACGTCAAATGGATTCCGTTTCTTACCAAACTTCACAGAATTATCTTAAACCGCATATAAGACCTGTACCGAGTGCTGGAACCAAAATACGGGCCTCATACCAACATGTTCTAATCAAATTTCATTTCCAAATCCTTAAAACAATTTCAGAAAATAATTTTCTTCAAAAATTCATTTCTCGGGCTTGGGACTTCGGAAATCGATTCCAGGCATACGCCCAAGTCCCATATTTTCCTACGGACCCTCCGGGACCATCCGATCATGGGTCCGGGTCCGTTTACCCAAAATGTTAACCGAAGTCAACTTAAATGCAGTTTAAGTCAAAATTTCAATATTTCACAAATTTTTCACATAACAGCTTTCCAGCTACATGTCCGGACTGCACACGCAAATCGAGATGAAAATAAAAGAGGATTTTAAGGCCTCGGAATGCAGAATTCATTTTAAAAACAAGTGATGACTTTTTGGGTCATCACAACTTGTGACACCGGGTTCTGGATGATTATGGGGTATTTTGTATTGACTTCTTCGCATTATATTTAATTTGAAATGAGTATCTTTTACTAGAAAAATTGAAGGAAAATCAGAGTATTCATAATTATTTAATTGAGAAATTAATTAAGTATTTATGGTTGGCTTGCCTGACAATGGTGTCAGGCGCCATCACGACCCTTAGTGGATTTTGGGTCGTGACATTGAGTATTTTTAAACGTGTTTCTTGGAATATGGATGAGGTGCTGGAAAAGACAAGCAAGTTGTTCTGTTATGCCCAACTTGTTTACATCGACTGCATTTGGTAGACTTAAATGGTAGTGATTCAGTCGCAGGGATATGCCGCTTCTTTTGTCTTCTTCCTTGTAAAATATCTACATCTAGAGGTTTTGTGATCTTAGATTCTACATTTTGTGGAATATCCCATGATTTTTGATCTCCCACGGTATTCACATGTCCTTCATATGTTTTGAACCATGTTTCCTTTGAATAACACTTTGAGCAGTAATAAGATTTCTGCAAAAATCTCTTATTAATAGCAGTAATTGCATGTGGACAGGGCAATTCATCGAGTTGGAATTCCAATCAGTCACAAGTTCTCTTCTTTAAGTCAACAATGAATTCGATTCCTTCACTATTTATTCTAAACAACATTGAATCAAGGTTGAACACCTAAGAAGGAACAAAAAATTAAGATAAACTATATTAGTGTATTGTTGCTTCAAAAAGAAAAAATATGAAGTTTTTTAAATGTAAGCAGCAAATCACTGCAGCAGATATAAAAAGCATATGTGATTATGCATTATTTAATTACTTTAGAGAAAACACGCTGAAGTAAATCCTGAAGTTAATAAATATACTCACAAACATTTTACAAGCCAAGTCCATCTTCTTAGTCATCTCTTCTTCTACCCATATTTATACTTTGTGAAAAGTTTCATTTGCTTTTTTTCTCCGTTCGTAAAACCACCCTCCCATCTTTTCTTGGATGAAATAAATCATTATTTAAATAGGCATCTCTCTCGCTTTTAGTAACACGGAATTCATTGATTCTACCATGTTTGTAGTCAGCATATCATAACGTCAACGTGGGAACCATGATGGAGCACATCTCGCTGGAGGCTCTTCCAATATGTAATTGTATGTTTTCTTGTCAACACTTTTGAGTTGGGACATTAACTGATTAAAATCTTCACATTTGTATGACCTTGCAGCACTTTGAAAAAGATTTATTACCGTGGCTTTTGCATGTCTTTGATTTAAATTTTCTCAAAGTGATAGAGGCAGATACCCTGGTGAGCTTCAGGATAAAATTTTCTAATCCCATTTGCGATCGATTGGTTTCTATCTGACAAGAAAACCAATCCACGACGGACTTGAATTGCTTTTCTCATTTTCCCGAAGAACCAAATGTATACCTCATTTTTTTCTGAATTTGCTACACCAAAAGATAGAGGATAGATTGGATTGTTTGCATCCTTTGATACATCAACAAATATAACACAATGATACTTTGACTTTAATAACATTGCATCTACTACAATAACGGGTCTACAGTAGGACCAACCAGCTATTGATGCCGCAGGGGAAAAGAACATGTAAACAAATCTGTACAGTGAAACACAAAAAACAAATCATAAGGTGTGAAGTTTTACAAATAGGAACATTTGAAACTTCAGGCTGATGGTTAATATTGTTTTGCTTACCTATTCTGCTCATCACTTTTTATGCTTGTGTACGTTCCTGAGTTTCTGTGCACCATCACATGTAGGTATGAAGGAAGAATCTGGTAGTTCTCTTTCAGTGTTCCACTTATGCAAGCAATAGCTTTTTGAATAGCGTGCCATGCCTTGTGATAACCAATGTCAATTCCAAATTTATTTTTCATTTCATTTTCTACAAAGGCTGGTGTAACCTCTATCCTTTTGTCTTGAACATGTTCTATAATTTTTTCACTTATAAAATTTGATGTAGCATGCTTCTGATCCGATTTTCTTGCATCAACCGAGCATTCATGGTTGTTATGATATTTTATCACCCTAAAAAGCGTGACATTTTTTTTATTCTGGCAGAACGTACATTCCAACCATATTTCTCCATGATGCATTTCAGCTCGTATCTTTTTAAACATGATGTAACAGCACTGAATTCAACTTTCTTGTTTATCTCCAACCTGCAGAAAATTTGGTCATGTTTTGTTTGTTCTCAAAAATTGATCCTACTCTTACTTCCTCAGGCAACGCATCGTGCCTAAGTATTTTACATGGTGGAGATTCTTTCAGCTTTCTCCTCACTATTTTTCTTGACTTCTGAGAAGCACTAGAAGTTTTAGCAATTTCTTCAATTCTATCTGATGTTATCGGTATAAATTCCTTGTTTACTTCATCTTCGTTGTTGTTTATCATTGTAGAAGGTAACAAAATAACTTTGTTGGATTGTGTGTTGGTTGTCAATTTGCATTATTAACGGTCCTTCTTCTTCTTGGTCATCGACAAACTGGTATGAAGTTATTGGAGGAGCGGGTAATTGTTGCAGCATTATATATTTTCAAGCAGCTGTAATGTTAGAATGTTGTTGCTCGTTGTCTACTTCCATTATTGGTTGTCCTAGTTCATGTTGATAATCAGTAAATGGTTCTGAATCTATTGTATATGCAAGAGATCTTTTGAATGCTGCAGATTCTGAATGTTTAATTTTTTCGACGACAAAATGGCAATTCTTGTAGGCTGAATCAGTTGTAAGGAAATATATACAGGTACTGAGTTCTTCATCTGAAGTTACAAGCATTCCTTTGCTTGTATTTAGTTTGATATCAAACTATACCTTTAGTGAATGCCTGCTTGAATCAATATTTGTAACTTCACTAATTTTCTTCAGGAAAGTATTGAATGATACTTGTTTATTAAGAAGAACTAGTTTTGTATCATGATCCAAGTATTTGAAACCAAGAGTCCACCTCCCATTGAAAGTAATAACAACGCAAATCGAACTCATCCTGTAGAAACATGTTTAGTGTCAAGTATTAGGAAACTGAACACAAGAATTTAATTATGAAGTTCATAAAAATGTAAGCACATTGAAGCTGAAGTTTGAGTAAATGTACTAGAACATTTCAGCTTGTTTATAGTGAAGCTTTGGAAATAAAGCTCATGAAAAAGCTGATTAATGTAGGACAACACTCAAGCATAAATTAAATTTAACTTCAGCATGGAGGAGAAAATTACATAGTGCAGGAGGAAAACTTTTAGGTGGTTTGTCCTGAAGTTTTTTTACAAATGAACTAAACAACTTCAGTATCTTCTACTGAAGTTTTGTTAAAACTTCTGCTTTTTAGGCTGAAGTTTTGGTTAAAAGTCATAACAAAACCGGCGACTATAGGACCAAAACTTCAGCTTGTTTAGTGCCGAAGTTTTTACAAATGAACTAAATCACTTCAGCATCTTTTGCTGAAATTTTTGAAAAACTTGTATGACAAAATTAATGAATCCAGGACAAAAACTTCAGCTTATTAAGTGCTGAAGTTTTTACAAATGAACTAAATCACTTCAGCATCTTCTGCTGAAATTTTTGAAAAAGTTGTATGCCAAAATTAATGAATCCAGGAAAAAAACTTCAGCCTATTAAGTGCTGAAATTTTTAGAAATGAACTTCTGTTGAAGGTTTTGAAAAGGCCGTTGTAATGACCCGGCCGGCCGTTTCATGAGTTACCGCTCCGTATTCCCCATTTCTGCTTCTTACTGCTTTATTTATCGGTTCTATATGTGATCGAGTTGGTTGGCTCGGGTTCGGAAAGGTTTTGAGAAGATTGGAGACACTTGGTCTCTTTTAAGAAAGCTTAAGTTGGAAAAGTTAACCAGATGTTGACTTATGTGTTAGAGGGCTCATATATGAGTTCCGACAATTCGGATATCTTCGGGAGGTGATTTGGAACATAGGAGCGTGATCAGAATGTGTTTTGGAGGTCCGTAGGAGATTCAGGCCTGAATTGGCGAAAGTGGAATTTTGGCGTTTTCCGGTTGATAGGTGAGATTTTTATATATGGGTCGGAATGGAATTCCGGCAGTTGCAGTAAGACCGTTATGTCATTTGCGATGTGTGTGCAAAATTTCTGGTTATTCGAACGTGGTTTGGCAGACTTTTTTATCAAAAGCGGAATTCGGAAGATTTTAGAACCTTATGCTTGAATCTGTTGTGTTTTGGTTGATTCGATGTTGTTCGAGGTGTTTTGAGGATTGATATAAGTTAGCATAGTGGTATATGTCTGGTTGGTGCTTTTGGTTAAGTTCCGGGGGCCTCGGGGTGATTTCGGATGGTTGACGGAAGAATTTGGTTTGGTTTTGGCAGCTGAAGATATTCAATTGTTGTCATAACCGCACCTGCAGCTAGGGGACCGCAGGTGCAGTTTCACAGAAGTGTTGAGGAAGCCGCAGATGCGGCCAAGAGGAGGCTCAGCTGGAACCGCAGAAGTAGCAAGGGGAGTGTACTTGCGATAGCGCAGGTGCGGGCAATGCATCGCAGATGCGATTTTGGCCACTTAAGTGAAAACCGCAGATGCGGTGTCTTGGACCGCAGAAGCGGCACTGCAGATGCGGTGGATGGACTGCAGGTGCAAAAACCCTGGGTCAGAATGTATACAATTTTTCCTTCGCGATTTTCAGAGGGTTTCACCATTTTTAAACACGATTTTTGGAGTTTTTGGGCGATTGTGAAGAGGGAATGCAAGGAGACTTCATTGAGGTAAGGTCTTGGATCATATAAACTCGTTTCTATGGTATTATTTCACGGATTAGAGCTGTAATTATGGAAATTAAGGGTTAAATATGGAGGAAACTAGGGCTTGGGAACTTAGGCCTTTGATTAAGGATTTGAAGGACCATTTGTGGTCGGATGTCAAAACTTTTGACACGTATGAGCTCGTGGGGAGATAAGGAATTTAATGATGTAAAATTTATCGACCTTTCGAGATGTGGGCCCGGGGGTCGGGTTTGGTTAATTTTGGGGATTCGCATTGTTTTTCGATTGTTTTCGAGGGGGCTTTGTCCCATTAGCATATTTTGATGGTTATGTACTGATTTTGCCTAGATTTGGAGCATCTGAAGGCTGATTCGAGGGGCAAAGGCATCGCGAGCTAGAGTTTGGGCCGGATTGAGGTGAGTAATGATTTTAGATGTTGTCTTGCGGGTATGAAACCCGGATTACGCAACGTTATGCTATATTGAGGTGATGGACACGCTAGATGACGACCGTGGGGTCGTGCACCGTTGGGGATTGTGACTTAGTCCATCCCGAAGTTTTGCCGCGTATTTGATTGAAACATGTTTGCTATCATCATGTTTTGGGCTGAATGCCATATTTGGGCCTTGTGCCAACTATTTGGACCCTTAGGGGATTTTCACTGCCATCTCCTCACTGTTTTGACTATATACTTGTACTCAGTCATGCTATAATCTACTATTTTCATAACTCAGCCATGTTTACTCTGTTTTAACACCTTAAATGATATTTTAAAAAGATATTTTGAGCTGAGCATCATGTTTACTGTTTCCCGAGTGGCTTATGAGATTCTGACTGAGTAAGGCCGAGGTCCTGTGTTGTGAGGATACTTTTGGGTCGGGCTGCACGCCGCAGAAGTGATACACTGATTATAATTATGAGACCGAGGGCCTGAGATTTGTACGCCACAAGGTGGCTTATTGATATGAAGCCGAGAGCATATTGATTATGCCACGAGATGGCTTGATATTGCGCTTGGGTCGTAATGGGGCCCCTCTCGGAGTCTGTACACCCCCAGTGAGCGCGGGTACCCATTGTTATATAAGATATAGCCGATGGGCCAGTAATGTTCTGTGTTATTGCCCGAGGGGCGGTTTTTATGTGTTTATCTTTTCTAGCTGCCTTTCATTTACTTGTTTAACTGCTTAAGAGATGATTTATGAGATTACATTGTTTAATTGTATTTACCGATTTTATTCTGCCTCATTATAGCATATCGTTGTGTTTAACGTTATTTCTTATCGCTCAGTCTTCATTTATTATTATTACTCACTAAGTTGGAGTACTCACTTTACTCCCTGCACCCTGTTTGCAGATTCGGGTACTACAGATCCTGCTTGCGAGGGTTGAGAGCTTCTAGCTGACTTCGAAGATTCACTACGTAGCTGCTCGGCGCTTCGTAGCCCAGTGCTTCTCCCTCTATCTTATTTTCTCCTGTCTTAGTTATGTAATGGTGTTGTATACTTTTTCAGACTTGTAGTTTTTATGATAGATGCTCATGACTGGTGATACCCCGATGTCGGGCTATGTCTATTCTGTAATTGTACTGTTTCATTTTATTTTTGGTTTATTATTATGTTAAAGACTTAATTCATATTATTTTAATTGCTTAAAAATGAATTGGGACTGTGTCGGCTGGCCTTGTCTTCACGAGAGGCGCCATCACGACCGGGTCCGGGTTTAGGATCGTGACAGCTGTATGACAAAGTTAATGAATCCAGGACAAAAACATCAGCTTATTAAGTGCTGAAGTTTTTAGAAATGAACTAAATAAGTTTAGCATATTCGGCTGAAGTTTTAGCAAATGAACTAAATAAACTTCAGCATGTTTTAGCATGAAGTTTTAGAGTGCATTAATTGTATAGTGTACAGGAGTAAACGCAACAAACATAATTAAAGTAGTAATTATTTTGTGTTCGAGTATGTGTTAGTGTAATAATTACATTCCTATCACATTCATGCACGCTTTTCATTAGACGTTTAAAATTTCTCTATGCCTTTTCATATACCATGCAGAAGTCTTTTCGCCTATATACGTACGCTATGCCTTGTGAGTTTACTCACTCAAATACATATATTTTAGAAGCAAAAAATACAAAAGGCAGAAAAATGGATGTTGTCATCAGCCAAATAGTTGACGAAATTAAGCAAGACATCATAGAGGCGTTTGAGCTGAAGCTGGATGAGCTGATAGACAAGTACAACAGGGAGCTGGAAGAAATCAACAACAAGCTTGATAGGCTTGAGATGCTTGCCAAATTTGATAGTTTTGGTGATGAAGACGCTCGTCTATCTAGCAGTGACGACGACGATGACGATATGGACGATTATTTTTTTTTTAGATAATCCTTATAGTTAAAGGGTTATTATGTTATTTTTCTTTTTTTATGTAATTTTAATTCATCTTTATTTTATTTATTGAAAAATTATGTTTTTGTTTTAATGTTTTTGTGCATTTTTTAAATATCAATTCTCTTTAAACTCGGAAAATAACAGAGGAAATGAACTAAATAACTTCAGCAGGAATTAACAAAAATTCATTCGAAAATTACATATTTAGGACAAAATATTAAGTATGTTTTAGGAAATGAACTAGTCAACCTCAACATACTAAAAATATTTTACATATTCCGAAAGACTTAAGATTTTTGGAATGAAGTTTTAAAAAAAATTAATAATAAAATTACATAGTGCAGGAGGAAAACTTCAGCTTGTTTTCCTGAAGTTTTTAAAAATGAACTAAAAAACTTCAGCATTGTATGCTGAAGCTTTTGTGCAATATTATTTTAATTTATGTTTTAATTTACGGTCACGACCCCAGTACGCCCTCCGTGAACAATCGTGACATCACCTAGTCTCTACGACTAGGTAAGCCTAAAAAATGCGGAAAATAACTAATCTTGCGGAATAAATAATCAAAAGCCGGAATAACTGAAAGAAATAATATTTAAATGCCGCTCGGCATATACACACAACTTCTCAAAATCTGATACACTATCCCAAAACCCGGAAACCTCACGGATCCACAAGTTGAGAAAAACACTACATAGCTCTAATCTCTGGAATGTCTAACAAGAACATAAAGTACAGAAGGGCTAACTACTAAATGCAGGAATGGAAAGAGACTCCTCGGTCTGCGGACGCGGCAGATATACCTCGAAGTCCCGTAGAATCTCCTCGCCTCAAGAATGGTAAGCCTGAGTAGAAGTACCTGGATCTGCACATGAAAAACATGCGCAGGAAGGGCATGAGGACACCGCAGCGGTACTCAGTAAGTGCCAAACCTAACCTCGGTTGGGTAGTGACGAGGAAGGTCAGGGCCCTACTGAGGTTAAATAAGATATAAGGTTTAACAGTGTGAAATAAACGATGTAAAAAAGTAACACAAGATATGAAGGACAACAACAACTATCACAGAGGCAAGTAAAACACAGTAAGAGAATACAGCTCATCTCCAAGATAACAACCGGGGATCTCCCAGGATACCGTCTTGCAGTCCCCAAATATAAATATCATGTCTAGTGGATCTCCCGGGTGCAGTCCCGTAGTCCAACTCATAAATGTGCATGGGGATCTCCCGGATTGCAATTTCTGTAGTCCCAAAGTAAACATACAAGGGTGCTCCCGGGATACCGTCCCGTAGTCCCAAAGTAAACATACAGGGGAGCTCCCGGGATACCGTCCCGTAGTCCCAAAGTAAATACGCTGCAACAACCAGAATTCAATCCAATCAATTGCATATCAAAGTGAAGCAGGTAATCCTATCCTAGCATGGTTCACGTAATATACTTAAGGCAGTTAAGGAAAATAGAGCAATTTAGTCAAGTAGACATGCTTCTCTAAGCTACAGCAGGTTTAGTTTCCAAACAGTGTAAGCAAGAAAAGGAAGAACACAATTCAAGGCTATTTATAATGAAAAACTGCATTTCCAACAATTAGCACAAGTACGCGCTCGTCACCTCACGTACGAGGCATTTCAGTTACAACAATATCAATCCTAAGGGGAAAGGTCCCCCACGCAAGGTTAGACAAGCCACTTACCTCGAACAAGTGCAAGTCAACCCGAAACCACACCTTTGCCACTAGTATCCGACTCCAAATGGCCCAAATCTATTCAATTCAATTGCATATTGTAAATAATACCTCAAGTAACTGATTCTATAATTAAATTCTAAGCTAATACACGAAATTAGGTAAAATAACCAATACACCCCTCAGGCCCACATCTAAAAAACGAGTAACATTTACTTTATCGTAATCTTCATACTCTCACGAGTTCATACATACAAAGAACACTGAAATCGGAGTCCAAATGACCCCTCAAATCCTCATTTGAAGGCCTCTTAAACTCAAGCCCTAATCACCCATTTTTACCAAATTTCTCATCACTAATTAGGTCTTTAATCACGTAAAAACGAGTTATGAAGTCAAGGACGTTACCTCCAAGTGATTCCCTTTGTTTTCCTCAAAATCCTCTCTCAAAAGCTTCAAACCCGGATGAAAATTGTGAAAGAATGGCTCAATTTCGCAAAGGCAACTATTTATGTGCTCTGCCCAGCAATTCCCGCATTTGAGACGCTTCTGTGGAAACTACGTCGCATCTGCGACTTTCATTTAAATGCCAGATTCCGCATCTGTGGAACTATAACTGCAGGAGCGGTTGTGCTTCTGCGAACAACTCACCGCATCTGCGGTTCCTGAGGAAATTCCCAATTTCCGCTTCTGCGGCCACTTAGCCGCTTCTGCGGCGCCGCATCTGCGGTCCCCCTACCGCAGATGCGAAAATACCAGAAGCAGCAAAAATACAGCAGCTGCAACATATCTCAAAACTCCCCGTCAACCATCCGAAATCATCCCGAGGCCCCCCGGGACCTCAACCAAAGGCACCAACAAGTCTAATACTACTCCCCAAACTTGTACCAATCCTCAAAACACCTAAAAAAACATCGGAACCTCAAATTAACCATGGATTTAAGCCTAAGAACTCCAAAATCCTCTACGCTTTCGATCAAAAAGTCTATCAAACCTCGTCCGAATGACCTGAAATTTTGCACACACGTCCCAAATGACATAACGGAACTATTGCAACTCTCGGAATTCCATTCCAATCCTCGGACCAAAATCTCACTATCGAACCGAAAACTTCAAAATTTGACCTTTCGGCATTTCAAGCCTAAATTAGCTACGGACATCTAAAACACAATTCGACCACGCTCCTAAACCCCAAATCACCTAACGGAGCTAACGGAACCATCAGATTTTTATTCCGAGGCCGTCATCACACTGTTCCAACTACGGTCAACTTTCCAACACTTAAGCTCTCATTTAGGGACTAAGTGTCCCAAAACTCTCCGAAACTTAAAACCGAACATCTCGGCAAATCAAAATAGCAGAAATAGACTCCGGGGAAGCAATTAATAGGGGATCGGGGCGTAAATTCAAAACAATGACCGGTGAGGTCGTTACATTTACCCAGTGCAGGAGGAAAACTTTAGCTCGTTTTTCTGAAGTTTTTAAAAATGAACTAAACAACTTCAGCATTTTGTGCAATTGTAATTTTAATTTATGTTTTATTTTATATAGTGCAGGAGGAAAACCTCAAATCGTTTTCCTGAAATTTTTAAAAATGAACTAAAATACTTCAGCATTGTATGCTGAAGTTTTTGTGCGATATGTAATTTTAATTTATGTTTTATTTTGCCCAGTGCAGGAGAAAAACATCAGCTCGTTTTCCTGAAGTTTTGAAATATGAACTAAACAACTTCAGCATCTTATGCTGAAGTTTTTGTTCAATTGTAATTTTAATTTATGTTTTATTTTACATAGTGCAGGAGGAAAACTTCAGCTATTTTTCCTGAAGTTTTTAAAAATGAACTAAAAAACATCAGCATATTATGCTAAAGTTTTTGAAAAAGCTTTACGACAAAATTATTGAATCTAGAATAAAAAATTCAGCTTATTTTGTCCTGAAGTTTTTACATATGAACTAGATAACTTCAGCTTGATTACACTGCAAGACAAATACTTCAACATTTTTGGTGTGAAGTTTTACCAAATTATGTAAAAACTCAACTTGTTTAGAAAATAAACCAAAAACTTTAGCATGTTATGCAGTGGAAAACTTCAGCATATTTGAATTTTTAGCTTTGACGTTAAATTAGCTTTAATGTGAAGAATCTTTTGCTTCACTTTAGAATTCAACGTGAAACAGATTTAGAATGCAGATTCATTCGTCAGTGAAATCTATCAGTAAAAAGTTCATGTTTCATCCGTCAAACAACTTCATGCAAATAATTATATAAAAAATATATCATGAAATCAATCAGTTTTAAAAACTATTTTGAATTCTGAAGATGAATTGGAATAATACCAATGTACTTTGTAATTTTGAATTTTGAATTTGAATCTGGTTCAAATTTGTTTACCGTGAAAATGGTAACGACAATTAAATTTATGAAACGAGACTCTAAAAATGCGTGATCTATTCCCAAGCAGTTGTTAGAGCAGATGATGCTAGTATTATGAAATTTAACGATGGGGCGGGAGATAAACGAGGTAACGACCGAACCAAAGGGCCTGCTACCCGGGCGTAAGCTTGGTCTATTAGGACTTTGAGGTCGACCTCGAGGTCAAGCTCGGGTTATCGGGGACACTCGGGAGTAGTATAACAGCTAGAGATATAATCAAACGAAGCTATTTATAACCGAAGTTGAGTTTGTACGATGAAGAACACATATAAAATGAAGAACACATATAGAGGCAAAGGATATCGAGATATCCTCAGTATCAGTGAGAGCCAATATGTTTACGTAAGAAGAGAGAGAGAGAGAGATATTATTGCACTTTGTACAATTGTGGAAGCAACATCAGTCCCTTATAAGTTAGGGCGAGTCCCTTTTATATAGGAGAGGAAACTCGATTACGAATACATGTATATTTAATTTATGAAATATGAAGATGTGATGGCTTGACTCGACGCCCCAGCGTAGGCTATGGATAGGCCGGCCTGTCAGACTCAATCACGTGTCTTGGGGGCTTCCCCCCATTTTCTTTATCTCGGCCTCGAATCGGACCTCAACAGGCCCTGAAGGAGAGGACCAAGTCGTGGTTTCGTGTCCTCGGGGTCTCGAGGTACCTCCCCGAGATGGCTTGATGGCGGGAAATCGAGCCCTCTGATTTCACCACGTACAGATAGTCTCCGCGTTTCACAGAACGAAGCGATAGGAAATTGTTATGACCATTGACTCCTCGAACTCCTCATGGTGATAGTACATTGGCGATCCGCATCGTGACGCGATCTGTTGTGATAGATGGCATATCTCATAGACTCCTGCTCAACACTCTGTCACTTCCGTTCTTTAAGGTAAAAGTGTTGCCGTCGATTTGGTTTTTCAAGGATGAAATAATAGCATTCATCGGTCAGTTTTCCAGAGCCTCGACGACCGTGTTGTTGCCCCCTATAAATGGGGTGTCTTGGCGTTGTTTTTCCTATCCCAGTATCTTCATCGGCATGCTTGGCCTACTCCTTCTTGTCATTTTCTTCTATTTTTGAGCATCATGCTTGGGGCTTATAGCCTCAAGACAGTTAGGAGTTCCCTTAAGTTGTGTTGCGGCCCTTCGTCGGGACGTCCCTTTGTTGAGCATAATCGCGTTCTCCCGCTATGGTCGTTGGTATGTTTGTCTTTGCAGCTACCGTTGGGACGAGGTGGCGATGGACGGGGAATCGGTCTTCCTCTTATGTAGACAGTCGTTTGAATTATACACCGCTCCTCACTCTCCTACCCGGGCCTGGTGTGGCACCTCATCCTTAGGGCTCTTTCCTTCTCGAGGGATAAGGTGACCCTACCGATCGTCGATGTTGAAGCCCGCCGAATCTTCAACTTTTGGTTTCCGCGGGCTATGTCTCTTTTCTCTGCCCCACCGCGTCTCCTCCTTTTCTTCTTCTCCATCTCCTCCGGTGAGAATCCCTTGAGGGATTGAGCTGGGAACCTAGAGGAGGTGTAGGTCGAAGGGATCACCCTCGAGGGTGCGACGCTCGAGGATGCCGATACCAGAGATGCACCCTCGAGGCGAGCTTCCGGGTTTCATCACATGTACATCCTTCCATTCCTTCGCTGTAGGGGTAGAATCCCATAGGCTTTCGCAATTGTATGTAATGACCCTTCGAGGGCCTTTGTAAACGTATGTCATGACCCTTCGGAGGCTGTTTGTACACGGATACTTTACGAATATAAAGATACTTTTCTTTGATTTTTGCCTTTGATTTTCGCTTTCGGTTTTTGCCTAGTAATTGCATGTTTTCGTACCCCTCAAGGCCCTTTGGATGCCTCCTTTACTTCTCGACTGCTGATATTTGGTCGGGGTGCGAGCATTCTTTCAGCTCCTCTACTGATCGACATGGCTCTCTTTCGAGGCCATCGTTGTACCTCGGGGCAACCCTGGGTTGATCGGTTAGGTCTGGGCTGCCTAGGCCTTCTGAATCGCATGGAGATAATGTGTCGAACTTCGGGGCCTTCGAGGATGTTATCCTGGATGAAGGCCAGCTTTGGGTACCGGGGGGCCCCTTTGATTTCCGATGTGGACGACTTCTTTTAGACATGTAGGAGATAGATTTTTGCTGAGCGGTTGCCTACACTCAGGCACCGCTTCGAACTTTTGTGGAGCTTTCGCAATTGGAGCTTCTAGCATTTATTCTTTCTTCTCTTTTTTTTAGGAAGGGAATCACGAAATCTGAATTACCTCGCGTTGAGTGACGGCATGGAAAGTTCACAAATTCTGGTTTCTCTTCGATGGGGATCCTCGAGGCGGGATGCTATCTCGAGCTCGGAGATGATGCGGACGATTCCTCGAGTCTTCGATTCTTGTCAAAGGATACTTTCAGGGTCGGATATCATCCCATTGGACTATATCGACGTCGTATTCTCCCCGGGGCTGACTCCGGGCAGGCGAAATGTTGTCGTTTCTTATCATATAAGTGGGGCGGCTTCGGCTTCTTCACAGGACTTCACTATTTTGAGGTAGCTGTGCTCCCGCTTTGGCATAGGGTTCCTCATTTCCCTAGGTGCAAGAAGTGTTGGTGCGCGCCCTTGCTTTGCTCTGCTTAGTATTACCATAGTCATGGCAACCACTTTGGGGGCGGCATGGCAGAGAGCGGAGAGTGCTATTCCCGGCGCTCGGGAGCTGAGGGATTTCTTTCTAACGACGGTTTCTTTGATAAGGGGGGAGCATTTGGAGATGGTGAGAAAATACTGCAGATGGAGTGAGGGGGTAGCGCTGGAGGCGCTTCCTTCGTGAGAAAATGTTACGGATTCCGCTGACAGATTTTTGAGTGTATACCTGTATCCATTCGCGTTTGACCCCCTCAACAGGGTCGTGCTTGATTTTTGCTTGATGTATCGGGTTACTTTGGCGCAGATACATCCGTCGTTTTGGCGGGTGGTGCTGATGATGAGGTTCTTTGCCGAGAAGGCCGATCTCGAATTTACGCTCGATCACCTCATCCGGCTATATCGCCCCTTTCATCACCAGGGCCTGCTAACCCTGAAGTGTCGTTCATCCCCGCCCTTTGTTGTCGATGACGAAGAGGAGGGGGGTCGAGAATAGGCCGGTTGGTTCGTCCGGGCCCGGACGGTCGACATCATCCCCCAAAGCTTTTGCCGTTCCCCGAAGGGTGGAGTTACTCACGTGAGTGGAGCGTCCAATGCTTTTTTAGGTTGTACCTATAGCGGAAGTTAGTTAAATAATGGTGCTTTTACCTTGTTGTAGCAACTTCATGGACGCCAGGCGAAGTCTCTGATCTGCCCGGCTGGGTCCGTAGGCTGATGACCCATTCATCCTGCGACGAGCGTCGGTGGCGAGCTGTGCTCCGTGTCAGGTGGGGAGCGAAATACCAAGGTATGTGCGCATGTTGTCTTTGCCTCGGCCCTCATGTATTTGAGGTAATATTTTCCCCTTTTTTACTTGCATTAGATCGGTTGCTTGCAGGTATCGGGCAGTTCCTTGGGATGAGACAGTGCTCTTCCAAAGAGGGGAAGGAGTGGTTGATATCTCTTCCCGCCCTTTGAGGCAATGGATCTTCTAGTAGTGCTGACCAGGCCAGTATCTCCAAGGAGAAGGCATTGCCTGAGTCCGCTGCCCTAGGAGTACCTGATTCTAGGTCGTCTATGCCTTCGAGAGGATATGCTTTGCCCGAGGCCGGCTCTCCCGGGGGCGAAGGGACAGGATCAACAGTAGTATGCTCAAACATCGAGGAAGTCCGCCGGCTTCACTTCGTGGTGACTTTAGGCGCAGTTTCCTTGTATTCCGCGTCCTTCGTTCGTCATTGAATTTTCCTTTTGCAGGCCTGTGATAGGCTGATGTCTGAGCTGGTCCGTCAAGGGGCCAAGTTTCAGAAAGTTTGGGATGAGGGAGAATCTCTTAGGCTGCTTAGTGAGGAGAAGGAGGGCGAGTTGCTGCATTGGCGATGTGAAGCGTACCGGTGCTCGAATTATGAGAGTTATATGATGGAGCATGTAACTTTATGCAGCTCAAGCTTCGCTTTCTTCGGCCTTTTTAGGTTAACGCCCTTCTCTGTTATATTAGCTGCAGAAAAAGGCGGAGGCCATAGAGTACCTTAAGGGCGATATTGATCGCGCCAGAAATGCTTGTGGCGAGCTAAGGGCTCAGGTGCAAGCTCATGTTATAGAGGAGGCAAGTGCCTTGGCCAAGGTTCTTGCCTTAGAAGTCCAACTATGCTTGGCTTGAGATAATGCCAAAATCCAAGAAGATGTGATCAAGAAATTGGAATCCGAACTTTCGAAGACCAGGGCCGAGGTAATTATGCTCGTGCTAGGGCGATGCTAAGCCGAGCCAACGCTGATCAGGAGATGACGGTCCGTATGAAGGATGCCGCGAACGCTCAGGCTGAGCTGAAGCGAGCCCTCGACCGGAAGAAAAAGATCGAGGACTACGCCCGTTGCAGATCCCGAAGGGAAGTACTCGAAGAGATTGGTGTGAGGGGATTTATTCTTTCCGATGAATTGGACAGAGCAAGGGTGGATGAGCGTGACGTGTGGTCATTTCTTGCTGATGGGGCGGGGAGTGAACCCGGCGAGCTGTAGCTCTTCGGAACGGATCATAGATTGTGTTGTTTTGTTGCTTAGTTTTTGATATATGTAGAACATGTCTGTTTATGGAGAGTGTGTCTCCTACCCACTTTTTCCTCTGTGTGCGTGAAATAAGAAGATACTTTGAAGCCTTACTTCTTCCGTATCTCCTTTTGTTATTGTCTTCGACCAGGCCGGTTTTGATGTTTGGCGGGATCCTCACAGGTCCGGGATCAACCGGGCTAGCCCAGGGCTCCTAGGTGTAGCTCTTATGCGAGCAAGCGTTGCGGTCCCTGTGCTTTGTCCGTACGTTTAGGTCCAGTCTCCGAGTCATTTTGCGAGTCGAGCTGTAACTGGCCTTTAAGCTCTTCCTTGTCCGCACGAGCGGGTGATGGTGTCCTTCTTTGCCTCGGGTCGAAATGACCTTATAAGCGGATGGCCCGGAGGCTCACTCGGCTGGCGATCGCGGCGTTTGTGTTGTGCCCTTAGGCATGCTGTAGTTTTGTGCTTATTGCGGGTCCAGTCTCCGAGTCGCTTTGCGATTCGGGCTGTAATTGACCTTTACGGGCCTTTTGATTTCCCGAATGAGGTAGTGCTTTGCACGTGGTTTTTTGTCGTTGTGTCACGACCCCAACCCCGGTCGTGATGGCGCCCAACACATTGCTAGGCAAGCCCGACCAATCCAATAACCTTGACTACTTGTACAGCTCATGATTCAATTAACATAAATAAATTAATAAGTCATAATACTGAATATCTGAAATAAAGTTCAAACATGCGGAAAACCCAAGTAAAAATACTACTACACAGCCCGAAGAATCCGGTGTCACAAGTCTGAGCCTCTAATATACGAGTGTCAACCTACTACATACTAGTCTGAAGAAATATGGAATAAAATAAATAGGATAGATGGGAAGATCAGGACTGCGGACGTCATGCAGCTACCTTGATGCTCCCGGATATGATGCTCGACAGAGAAAGTCTCACTCAGCCTCAGTGGGTGCACCTGAATCTGCACACGAGGTGCAGGGAGTAAAGTGAGTACTTCCAACTCAGTGAGTAATAAACATAAATAAAGACTGAGAATAAGAAATCCTGAATAGGCACAAAGTAATTCTATAAATACAGCAGCTTGAACCCGGTAGCATAAAATCAGTAAAATAGTGAAAAACAATATAGAAATATCACAGCAGATAAAAGAATATGAGAAGTAAGAATATGCAATGCAACACATAGACTGGTACTCTCTAGTACCCGCTGCGGCGTGCAGCCCGCTACATTTATTTATCGTCGACGGCGCTCACTGGGGGTGTGTAGACTCCTGGAGGGGCCCCTTACGGCCCAAGCACAATAATAAGCCATCTAGTGGCATCAACTAGGCTCTCGGCCTCATATCAATATCAGTATCATACCGCTGCAGCGTGCAGCCCGATCCCATGCTCAGTGCAAAATCACATAAGCCTCTCGGGCAAACCATAATATAGAAATATTCAGCCCAAACTTCAGTTAAAATATTAATTAAGTTTCAAGTTTAAGAAAATGTGGCCGAGTTTGCAATATAGTATTAAATACCAGGACTGAGTTCAATGATATGCAAAAATGGTAAGAAACCAGTAGTAATAATCCCTGAAGGATTTAATCAATTGGCACGAAGCCCAAACATAGCAATTAGCTCAGTTAAAATGATAATAAGTGAATTTCAGTCAAATACGTAGTATCTTCATCTATCGGGACGGACCAAGTCACAATCCCAACGGTGCTCTACCCCATGCTCGCTCTCCGGCGTGCAAGTCACCTCAATATAGCACTACAATGTGCAAACATGGGGTTTCAAACCCTCAGAAAAACATTTACATCTATTACTCACCTCAAGCCGGCCAAAATCCTAGCTCGCTATGCTCTTGCCTTTCGAATTGACCTCCATGTGCACCGAATCTGATCAAAACCACAATGAATACATCACAATATGCTAATGGGACAATACCCAATCAAAAACAATCGAAAAATAGTTAAAATCTCGAAATTAGGAAAACCCGAGCCCGGGCCCACTTCTCGAAAATCAGAAAATATACCATCAACGGATTCCTTATCTCGCCACGGGTCCATACATATAAAGACTACCAAAATCGGAGTCAAAATGACCCCTCAAATCCCCATTTTAACTCTCTTAAGTTTCAAGCCCTAACCTCCATTCTAACTCCTTAATTCCTTAGTTTTTCAGTTTAAATTCATGTAATAACACCTTAGAATTGCGTTTTAGACTCAGAAATCCTTACCTCAAAGAAGTCCCTTGATTTCTCTCTTCCAACTCGCCCAAATTCTCCAAGTCCGAAGTGAAAATATGAAACCCTTCAAAATTTCGCGAAAATGAAATTTAATAACACTGCTCAATCATTTCCGCATCTGCGGCTCCATGGTCGCATCTGCGACTCCCGCTTTTGCGGTCAACAAGTCGCTTCTGCGGAAATATCCGCTTCTGCGGTTGAACATCCGCTCCTGCGCCTTCCGCTTCTGCGGATGAAATCTCGCATCTGCGGATCCCCCATAAAAGCTCAAATACTGCATCTGCGGTCCTCCTGTCGCTTCTGCGACTCCGTAGATGCGGTCACCAATTCCGCACCTGCGGTCCCTGCCGCTTCTGCGGCTCTCCCCTCGCTTCAGTGGTACCGCTTCTGCCGTCCCATTTCGGCAGAAGCGAAAATACCAAAAGCAGCTGCAATTTCTTAAGTTCACAAACCAAAACTTCCCGTTAACCATCCGAAATCACCCCGAGGCCCCCGGGACCTCAACCAAAAATACCAACACCTCCTATAACATCATTCAAACTTGCTCCAATCATCAAAACACCTCAAACAACACCAAAACTATCAAAATTACATTGGATTCAAGCCTAAGTTCTTCTAAAACTTCCGAAACACGCATTTAATCAAAAACCCAACCAAAACACCTCCGAATGACCTGAAATTTTGCACACACATCCCAAATCACCTAACGAAGCTACAGCAGCTCTCGGAATTCCATTCCGACCCTCGGATCAAAATCCCACCTATCAACCGGAGTTCACCAAAATACTAACTCCGCCAATTCAAGCCTAATTCTATACCGAACCTCCAAAATTACTTCCGATCACACTCCTAAGTCACAAATCATCCCCCGAAGCTAACCGAATCATCGGAATTCATATCTGAGCCCTCTAACATAGAAGTCAACGTCCGGTTGACTTTTTCAAAACAAACCTTCCTTGAAGAGACTAAGTGTCTCATTTCCTTCTAAAACCAATCCAAATCAACTCGTTCACACCCAACACTGATAATGAAGCATAAAGAAATAGAAAATTGGGGAAACGGGGAGGTAACTCACGTGACGACGGGTCGGGTCGTCACACGTTGAGACCTTTCCGTATGTGGCCCGGGGTCTTGCTTAGTTAATTATTTTTGGATCCGGTCTCCGAATCGAGTTACGATTCGAGCTCACTTTAATCCTCAAGTTGTCAATTTGGCTGGCGACAATGGCTCTTACGCTTTTTGGTCGTAGAGACCTTTTGATATATGGCTCGTAGGCTTGTTTAGTTAACTATTTTGGATTCGGTCTCCGAATTGAGTTACGATTCGAGCTCACTTCAATCCTCATGTTGTCAATTTGGCTGGCGACAATGGCTCATACGCTTTTTGGTCGTAGAGACCTTTTGATATGTGGCTCGTAGGCTTGCTTAGCTGGCGACTGACGAGGCCAATGTGTATAGAATTTTCCTGCTCGTGCTTTGTCAAATTATAGTATAGTTTATGATATCGTCCCACAGAGATTGGAAAATCTATTCTACAGACTTATAATATTTTAGCTACTATTTGAGAGAATCAGATTTATGAAAAGTTTGTGGAATGAAAACTTGTTAAATACTTAACAAAATTAAACAACTTATGAAAGATTTGTAATTTTAAAAAGAGTTGGGAATCATTGAATTCACTTGAAAATATATTATAATAAAATCTCACTTTCTACATGTATTTCTCTAAAGGATAATTGCTTATTGTTAATACAATTATATCTTATCTCACCAAGAATTAATCAACTAATAACACTCCGTGAGGTTATATAATTAATTGAGTTGAAACTGGTAACGGTTAAATCGAAATATCTTCTGGTCTGAATTGTGCTAAAAGATAGTAAAAACATCGTGAGAATATTTTTACTAAATCAATAATCCTGCGACTACAATTCCTCCGTGAGAATTAAAATTGAGGCAAGCAAGATTATTGACTTTTAATAATACTTTACTAATAATTACTCTCACTTCACTATTTTATTCAATAGTTACTATATATTAATTTTGCTCCGTGAGAATTACAAAACTAATATGAGAGTAACTTAAAGATAAAATATATAGAAGTGATAACAAAGATTAGTTAAAAACTATTATTATAGCACAATATAAAGTATAAATAGAAAGTTTCAAACCAAGAATGTATTAAAACTGAGATAGTATATATATATATATATATATATATCAAGCTTCATCAACTATCCCAACAAAAAAAGATTACTCCATTATGAAGTGAGAAAAAGAACCTAGTTTAGAAATACGAAGAATTGGTACAAAGATATTATTTTTTCACAAAAAGATAACTACTAGGACTTAGGAATATCAAAGACAAAATAGAGACCAAGAATAGTTATTCTCTGCTCAAGACTTGATATCTTCTCTTCAAAATTCACACTCTATTTATAGAGTTTTCTTGCCTAAGGTTCTCCATGGTTGCAACTATGGAAATTGTAATTGCAACTATGAAAATTGTAGGTGCAACTATGACTTTGCCAAATGAGTTTCATTCTGCAGAGGAAGAACCATTGTTTCAACTATACTTTGCTAGTTGCAACTATGTAATTTGCTTCAGGAATTCCAATTGCATTGTCGCAACTATGATGTTATTTTATCTTCTTCATTCCCGGTTGACTACTCCATTCTTACTCTTTTTTGCTTCTTTTCTTTAATTTTCATACGCTCTTCCTCCTACGAAGTATGTTAGAAAATATGGGAGAACATGGTATATTTATTCATGTTTTATTTAAAATATTTTATATTTACACATAAAAATATATGAATAAATTATATCCATCAAATTCCCCCACACTTGAATATTTGCTCGTCCTCGAGGAAAAACATTTCTATTGATAATTTTTTTTTGTGACATTTTCTTCAAAACGTTTGGTCTTTGTAGGATAGAAAATTTATTCAAAATAACTTCCTTCATCATGCCAAATGATTAATCTTTTAAACTTCACCAAATCTTTTACCTAGCTTCTGATTTCATTTTTGAAAAGATCAAAATTTGCATTCTTTTTCTCTTGAATCTTTCGGAATTGTTAACTTTATTATCACATGTTTTGAATATCACAATTCTTCTTCCATAGGCTTGCTCTTCATGTTAATCTCCACTAATATAGATTCAACACTGATTTTTGAAATCTATTTAGGACTTTTTCTTGGCTTATAATGTCAGGCTTCAAGCTGGTAGGATAAAGATATTTTTGTAGTGACTTTTCTTCTTTCAGCTTGGAGCAAATGTTCCTTGATACTAATTATTCCATTTTTTTTTTGCAGTAATTTTTTTTTTGTATTATCACGACCCAAAGGGTCATCACCCGTATTCCTACTCCCTCTGTACTTCTGAGGCCCTGGAAACCTCATTTGGGAGTTGCCTCGAGTTGTGTGCGCAGTCCGGGCGCGTAGCTGGAAAGTTTAAATATGAAATTTGTCAGAAAAATTGTTAAACTTGTTATTTAAATTGATTAAGTTTGACTTCGGTCATCATTTTGGGCAAACGGACCCGGACCCGTGATTTGACTGTCCCGGAGGGTCCGTGGGAAAATATGGGATTTGGGTGTATGCCCGGAATCAATTCCGAGGTCCCAAGTCCGAGAAATAAATTTTTATGTGAAATTGTTTTCTGAAAATGATTAAGGAATTGGAAAGTGAAATTTGATTAAAAGACTGTGTTATCGAGCTCGTATTTTGGTTCCAACGCCCGGTACAAATCTTATGTATGTTTAAGCACTTGCTGTAAAGTTTGGTTGAATTTGGACGTCGTTTGACGTGTTTCGGACTTAAAACTCTAAACTTGATGTTTTATGAAAAATTTGAAAGGAAATCATGGGTCTCGAGGCCTAATTTGATGTTTATGATATTGTTTGGGCGATTTGATCGCACGGATGAGTCCGTAGGATGTTTTTGAGTTTATATGTATGTTCGGTTTGGAGCCCCGAGGGCTCGGGTGAGTTTTGAGTAGGTCCCGGGAGGTCTTAGGCTAGAAATATCAGATGGTTGCAGGTTCAGGGAGTTGCAGGCCCCCAGCACGCCCGCGGTCGATTCCGCGCGGTCCGTGCTGGAAGCCGCGCGGCTGCGGTACATTCTTGCACGGTTCGCGTGGCTAGGTTCAGAGGGCCAGTGGTTCAAGTTGACCAGCGCGGCCGTGTTCCAAATCAGTACGGTCCGCGTTGGAAGATTCAGAGAGTGGGGGGGGGTGGGATTTGATCCATTCCCTCAGTGCGGCCGCGTGCCAAATCAGTGCAGTCCGGCTGGGTGGGTTCAAAGAGTGTGAAATTCCAGCTCCTCAGTGCGGCCGCGGTGCACTTTTGCGCGGTCCGCGCTGAGTCTTCAGAAGGGTATATAAGGTCGGGATTTTTAGTTAATTTTCACTTTTTCAAAATTGAAAACACAAGAGGCGATTTTCCAAACGATTCTTCTTCTCCAAAACGATTGATTAGCGGTTTGGTGGTGAATTCGAAGGGTAAAGCTATACTAGAGGCTTGAGTTGAGTTTGGAGCATTTGAGATCATAGTACCGGAGCAGCAGCTTTTGGACACCAGTAGGAGCGTTGCGAGTTGACTTCAGTCCAGAGATTCCGAGGTAGCCTTGTTGACGTCCGCATGGCCCGGAGTCTCTTCTATCCTTATTTCATTTGTTGTCTTTATACCGGAACAAACAGTATTGTATTTTATTCAGACTCTGTTTTTAGTATTCTATAGACGTTCGTGAGTTAGTGACTCCAGTCTTGGGTAGAGGTTGTAATGGAATTTCCGCACTTGTTTTCAGTTCATTTATGTTTAAGACCTCCGCTTTTATATTAATTGTCTCGTTGTCTCAATAATGTCGATGTTTGCCTAAGAATGCATATAGTTAATTGGCTTGCCTAGCTCCTATTAGTAGGTGCCATCACGACTCCTGAGGGTGGGAAATCCGGGTCGTGACAAGTTGGTATCAAAGCACTAGGTTACATAGGTCTCACAACTCACGGACAAACTCGGTAGAGTCTGAGGGATCGGTACGGAGACGTCTATATTTATCCCCAGAGGCTACAGAGTTAGGAAAACTTCACTTCTGTTCTTTCTTGTCGTGCGATTCTGTTTCTCAAATACTGATTGTCCTTCTACTCTGTTCTTTCGCAGATGGCGAGAACACGTGCTTCCTCTTCTACCGCGCAGCAGCCCGAGCCCCCAACAGCAGCTCCTACGAGGGGCAGAGGGCGAGGCTGAGGCCGTGCCAGAGGCCGACGATGGGGCAGAGCTCAGCCCCGAGCAGCAATCCCAGAGGTGGAGCCCTATGTGTATTATGATGAGGGGGTTCCAGCCCCAGTAGCTCCGGCGGGCCTAACTCAGGTCCTAGAGGGGTTTATAGCCCACCCAGCTCTTGAGGACGCTTTGGTCAGGTTGGTAGGCTTTATGGAGAGCGTCTCTCGAGCGGGTTTGCTTCCAGTAGCACCAGCCACTTCTCAGGCTGGAGGAGGGGTTTAGACTCTTGCTACACGTACTCCGGAGCAGGTAGCTCCCCGGGCTCAGGTTTCAGCGGTTCAGCCAGCTATGGCAGTCCGGCCGGGTATTGTGACTCAGACCGGCGATGGAGCGGCTATGTCCGCAGATGCTTTGTGGAGGCTGGATAGATTCACCAAGCTCTTCACCACCACATACAGCGGTTCTTCTTTAGAGAACCCCCTGGATTTCTTATATAGCTGCCATGAGGTTCTTCGGACTATGGGTATTGTGGAGACCAATGGGGTTGACTTCGCCACCTTTCGACTAGCAGGATCCGCCAAGACTTGGTGGAGAGACTATTGTTTATCCAGACCATCAAGGTCGCCACCATTGACTTGGGACCAGTTTGCAGAGTTGTTTTTGGAGAAGTTTCTCCCAGTTACTCAGCGAGAGGCTCTTCGCAGGCAGTTCGAGCGTCTCCAGCAGGGCTCTATGACAGTCACACAGTACAAGACCCGGTTCATTGATCTATCTCGCCATGCTATTGTGATACTCCCCACCGAGAGAGGGAGGGTGCGAAGGTTTATTGATGGGTTGATCCAGCCGATTCGTCTCCAGATGGCTATGGGAGCTGGGAGTGAGATTTCGTTTCAGGAGGTGGCCAACGCGGCCCGTAGAGTTGAGATGGCTCTTGCACGGGGAGGTGGTCATGGGTCAGACAAGAGGCCCCGTCATCCAGGTAGTTTCAGTGGTACCTCGTTTGGAGGTGGGGATTCTTATGGTAGAGGCCATCCTCCGAGGCCCTTTCAGTCAGCCCTACAGGTCTCACATGGTACCTCAGGTGGTCTTGGTTCTCAGCCGCATTATTCTGACCAGCAGCTCTTCAGTTCACCATCAGCACCTATCAGTGCACCACCACTCCGTTATTCACAGCAGCTGAGGGCTTGTTTCACGTGTGGCGACACGAGGCACATTGCCAGGTATTGCCCTAGAGCTTCCGACAGCTCTCAACAGCAGGGTCCTCGTCCCATAATTTAGGCACCAGGTGATCCACAGGCCTAACAGCCATCTAGAGGCGGGGGTAGAGGTCATAGAGGTGGAGGTAGAGATCATAGAGGTGAAGCTCGGACCGCCAGAGGTAGAGGCCAGCCAGCAGCCGATCGTCCCAGATATATGATTCAGGGAGGTGGGGCCCAGCCCTGGTGCTATGCTCTTCCAGCAAGGCCAGAGGCTGAGTCATCAGATGCAGTTATTACAGGTACTATTCTGGTCTGTGATAGGGGTGCTTCAGTGCTATTTGACCCTGGGTCTACGTATTCGTATGTGTCGTCCTATTTTGCACCCTACCTGATTATGCCTAGTGATGCTTTGGCTATTCCTTTTTATGTATCTACACCGGTGGGTGATTCTATAGTGGTCGACCGAGTTCATCGTTCCTGTGTGGTAGTGTTTGGGGGTCTTGAGACCTGTGTCGATTTATTGCTCTTAGATATGGTGGATTTCGACGTCATATTAGGGATGGATTGGTTGTCCCCGTATCATGCCATCTTGGATTGTCATGCCAAGACCGTGACCTTGGCTTTGCCAAATTTGCCCCGTTTGGAGTGGAAAGGGACCCCAGGGCATACCACCCGCAGAGTTATTTCAAATGTGAAGGCTCGACGCATGGTCGAGAAGGGGTGTTTAGCTTATCTGGCGTATGTTCGCGATTCCAGCGCAGAGGTCCCTTCTATTGATTTTGTAGCTATTGTTCGGGAGTTCCCCGAGGTTTTTCCTTCAGACCTGCCGGGTATGCCGCCCGACAGGGACATCGATTTGTGTATTGATCTGGCTCTGGGCACGCAGCCCATTTCTACCCCGCCGTATCGCATGCCCTGCCAGAGTCGAAAGAGTTAAAGGATCAGTTGCAGGATTTGCTAGAGAACGGTTTCATTAGACCTAGTGTTTCTCCTTGGGGTGCGCCGGTGTTATTTGTGAAGAAAAAGGATGGTTCGATGAGAATGTGCATTGATTACCGGCAATTGAACAAAGTGACGATAAAGAACAAGTATCCACTGCCGAGGATTGATGATTTGTTCGACCAGCTTCAGGGTACGAAGGTGTTTTCAAAGATAGACTTGAGATCTGGCTACCATCAGTTGAGGATTAGGGCATCCGATGTCCCCAAGACACCATTCCGCACTCGGTACGGCATTATGAGTTCCTGGTCATGTCGTTTGGGTTGACCAATGCCCCAACAGCATTCATGGAATTGATGAACCGAGTGTTCAAGCCATATTTGGACATGTTCGTGATAGTCTTTATTGATGATATTTTGGTGTACTACCGCAGCCAGGAGGAGCACGAACAGCACCTCAGAGTGGTTCTTCAGACTCTGAGCGATAGTCAGTTATATGCCAAGTTCTCCAAGTGTGATTTCTGGCTGAGTTCAGTAGCATTCCTGGGTCACGTTGTATCAGCAGAGGGTATTCAGGTGGACCCGAAGAAGATAGAGGCAGTCAACAACTGGCCTCAACCAGCATCAGCCACAGAGATTCGGAGTTTCTTGGGGTTGGCAGGCTACTACAGACGGTTCGTGGAGGGGTTTTCATCTATTGCAGCCCCGATGACCAGATTGACCCAGAAGGGTGCCCAGTTCAGATGGTCAGATGAGTGCGAGGCGAGCTTTCAGAAGCTCAAGTCAGCTCTGACTACGGCACCGGTATTGGTTTTGCCCACAGGCTCAGGGCCTTATTCAGTCTATTGTGATGCTTCCCGTATTGGACTGGGTGCAGTATTGATGCATGATGGCAGAGTCATAGCCTATGCTTCGAGGCAATTAAAGATCCACGAGAAGAATTATCCGGTTCATGATCTAGAGTTGGCAGCCATTGTTCATGCTCTGAAGATTTGGAGGCATTATCTATATGGCGCGACTTGTGAGGTGTACACTGATCACAAGAGTCTTCAGTACTTGTTCAAGCAAAAGGAGTTGAATTTGAGGCAAAGGAGGTGGTTGGAGTTGCTGAAAGATTATGATGTTACTATCTTATACCACCCGGNAGTTGGGCACCCAGGTTGAGTTGAGCACAGCATTCCATCCTCAGACGGACGGACAGTCCGAGCGGACTATTCAGATTTTGGAGGATATGCTCCGAGCTTGTGTTATTGATTTTGGAGGTTCGTGGGATCAGTCCTTGCCTTTGGCGAAGTTTGCTTACAACAACAGCTACCAGTCGAGCATCCAGATGGCTCCTTGTGAGGCTTTAGATGGTAGGCGATGTCGGTCTCCGGTTGGATGGTTTGAGCCGGGAGAGGCTCGGTTGATAGGTACGGATTTGGTTCAGGAGGCCTTGGACAAGGTCAAGATCATTCAGGAGAGGCTTCGTTCAGCTTAGTCTAGGCAGAAGAGTTATGCAGACCGTAAGGTTCGAGATGTAGCTTTCATGGTTGGTGAGCGCGTATTGCTCCGAGTGTCGCCTATGAAGGGCGTGATGAGATTTGGGAAGAAGGGCAAGCTTAGCCCTAGGTACATTGGCCCGTTTGAGATTCTTGATCGAGTGGGAGAGGTGGCTTATAGACTTGCGTTGCCACCCAGCTTATCAGCCGTGCATCCAGTTTTCCATGTATCCATGCTTCGGAGGTATCACGGCGATCCTACCCACGTGTTAGAATTCAGTACTGTCCAGTTGGACAAGGACTTATCCTATGAGGAGGAGCCGGTAGCTATTCTGGACCGGCAGGTTCGTCAGTTGAGATACAAGAGTTTTCCTTCTGTTCGTGTCCAGTGGAGAGGTCAGCCTCCTGAGGCATCGACCTTGGAGTCCGAGTCTGATATGCGGAGCCGTTATCCCCATCTTTTCCCCGACTCAGGTACTCTTTTCTTTTGTCCGTTCGAGGACAAATGGTTGCTTTAGAGGTGGAGAATGTGACGACCCAAAGGGTCATAACCCATATTCCTACTCCCTCTGTACTTCTGAGGCCCTGGAAACCTCATTTGGGGGTTGCCTCGAGTTGTGTGCGCAGTCCGGGCGCGTAGCCGGAAAGTTTAAATATGAAATTTGTGAGAAAAATTGTTAAATCTTGTTATTTAAATTGATTAAATTTGACTTCGGTCAACATTTTGGGTAAACGGACCCGAACCCATGATTTGACGGTCCCGGAGGGTCCGTAGGAAAATGTGGGACTTGGGTGTATGCCCGGAATCAATTCCGAGGTCCCAAGTCCAAGAAATGAATTTTTATGTGAAATTGCTTTCTGAAAATAATTAAGGAATTGGAAAGTGAAATTTGATTAAAAGACTGTGGTATCGAGCTCGTATTTTGGTTCTGACGCCCGGTACAAATCTTATATACGTTTAAGCACTTGCTGTAAAGTTTGGTTGAATTTGGACGTCGTTTGACGTGTTTCGGACTTAAAACTCTAAACTTGATGTTTTATGAAAAATTTGAAAGGAAATCATGGGTCTTGAGGCCTAATTTGATGTTTATGATGTTGTTTGGGCGAATTGATCGCACGGATGAGTCCATAGGATGTTTTTGAGTTTATATGTATGTTCGGTTTGGAGCCCCGAGGGCTCGGGTGAGTTTTGAGTAGGTCCCGGGAGGTCTTAGGCTAGAAATATCAGATGGTTGCAGGTTCAGGGAGTTGCAGGCCCACAGCGCGCCCGCGGTCGATTCCGCGCGGTCCGCGCTGGAAGCCGCGCGGCCGCGGTGCATTCTTACGCGGTCCGCGTGGCTAGGTTCAGAGGGCCAGTGGTTCAAGTCGACCAGCGTGGCCGCGTTCCAAATCAGTGCGGTCTGCGCTGGAAGATTCAGAGAGTGGGGGGGGGGGGGGGGGGTTGGTCCATTCCCTCAGCGCGGTCGCGTGCCAAATCAGTGCGGTCCGCGCTGGGTGGGTTCAGAGAGTGTGAAATTCCAGCTCTTCAGCGCGGCCGCGGTGCACTTTTGCGCGGTCCGCGCTGAGTCTTCAGAAGGGTATATAAGGTCGGGATTTTAAGTTATTTTTCACTTTTTCAAAACCGAAAACACAATAGGCGATTTTCCAAACGATTCTTCTTCTCCAAAACGATTGATTCGAGCGGTTTGGTGGTGAATTCGAAGGGTAAAGCTATACTAGAGGCTTGAGTTGAGTTTGGAGCATTTGATATCACAGAATCGGAGCAGCAGCTTTTGGACAGCAGTAGGAGCGTTGGGTGTTGACTTCAGTCCAGAGATTCCGAGGTAGCCTTGTTGACGTCCGCATGGCCCGAAGACTCTTCTATCCTTATTTCATTTGTTGTCCTTGTACCGGAACAAACAGTATTGTATTTTATTCAGACTCTGTTTTTAGTATTCTATAGGCGTTCGTGAGTTAGTGACTCCAGTCTTGGGTAGAGGTTGTAATGGAATTTCCGCACTTGTTTTCAGTTCATTTATGTATAAGACTTCCGCTTTTATATTAATTGTCTCGTTGTCTCAATAATGTCGATGTTTGCCTAAAAATGCATATAGTTAATTGTCTTGCCTAGCTCCTATTAGTAGGCGCCATCACGATTCCTGAGGATGGAAAATCCGGGTCGTGACATGTATATATGCTTTCATCAACATAAAGAGATATAAGAATATACACACACTTATATATTATATCTCTCTTTTTCCTTTTTTTTTCTTTTATTTCATGCCTTGCACTATTTTTTTTTTCTTTTTCTAACAAACATTACTTATCATGGATGGAAGAAGTAATAACTATAATGGTAATATACATCTCTCTCTTTTTTTTTTCTTTTTCTTTTGGAGGGGTTATAGACCATGGTATTTTTTTTAAGAAAAAAAGGATAAAGGCTCAAAGATAGGTTCTAAGAGATAAAAACTTTTTTTTTGGAGAGAATAAACTAAACGAGGCCAAATGGTGTATCAAAGAAAGCCTAATTTCATTTTTCAAGATTCAGTGTCATCCATTATTTCGCCTCGAAGAACATTTAGAGCAAGTTCTAGAAAAATTATTGAGTATACCTTCTTGTGATAATAACTTTTCTCAATTCCCTTGATCTTGTGAGTTGGAGATGCTAGTTTTGCCTTCACAAAATTGAAGTCATAGGCATGGAACTGATATGATCATGAAGAAAAGACTTAATATTTGAGCACAATAGAAAGAATTTATTTTACTAATTAAAAACCTACAGCGACACAATCATCAAGAAGAAACAATTTATTATAACATTGTAGTGTGGTGTGTATATATATATATTATGTATATATAAAGTACTAAAGAAATTTTGAAAAAATAAAATAAAAATCTTTTTAGCTTTCAAATTTACAGTCACAGAAGAAAGCTTGAAAGAAACTGCGACCACACATATTCTATGTGTAATAGATTGGACTAGCTTTTAGACCTTATCGTCATGGGGTCCAGGTTTTGATATAAACCAGAAAATTTACCTGAGCCAATAATTAATTTATACAATTAGATGGTTAACCAACCAGTAACTTAGGCATACCGACCACCATGGAATTACTCCTATATAGATGGCTCTGTTTTTGTAGACGCCTTCATGGGATGTCCCGGTTGTACAATAATCTGGATATTAACCAGATCAATTGGTTAGCATTTATTCATATAAATTATATTTGGGCTTATGAGGTTCCATTGCTTCACCCTCAATGGCTACGGGTAAAGAAAGTATAGTTCTGAGTTTAATGTCGTCAGCTCGACTTATTAACAGCGGAATGTTTAGGCTATCAAGGTTACCGATGGTTGTTGCTCAAAATGTCCTCCAAAATACAACTTTAACCTGTGACCATTTACCTTAAATTTGTCTCCTCCATTGATCTGTTGAATTTCAATTGCCCCAAATGGAGTAACATCTGTAACATTATAAGGACCTGTCCACCTAGATTTTAATTTTCCTGGAAATAGCCTCAGCCTGCTATTGTAAAGAAGTACTTGATCTCCAATTTTGAAACTTTTTTGTCGGATCAAATTGTCATGCCATATTTTTGTTTTTTCTTTGAATATTCTGGCATTTTCATAAGCTTTCAACCTCAGTTCTTCCAATTCATTAACCTGAAAAAATCTTTTTTTACCAGCAGAGGTTAATTCAAAGTTTAATGCTTTCAGTGCCCAAAAAGCTTTGTGTTCTAATTCAACTGGCAAATGGTGTCACGACCCATTTTCACAATAGATCGTGAGGGCGCCTGACACCCTTGTCAGGCAAGCCATTGTGGAAATGTTACTAAAATAATCATATTGTTTTTAATTAGAATAAGTGGAATAAACACTCAACTTGAAATTTTTAAAACCGGGAGAGATAAATGCCATAATAAAATAGTTACACAACCCAAAAATAATCGTCTACCAAAGTGTGTGCCAGAATCTGGTGTCACAAGCTACGGGCAACTAGTAGAATATATAACCCAAAAGAATACCACACTACCCTACTGTCTGGATCAGAATAGACAGAATATAACAATACAAAAGAAAGACTTCTTCCGCTGCGGATCGACATGGAAGGAAAGCAGCTCACCGTAGAAGTCCCAAGTCTGCTCACGAATGCGCATCAGAGAAATAACCGGATCCACCTGCCTCAGACCCTGTACATTTAAGTACAGAAGCGTAGCATGAGTACATAAACAATATGTACCCAGTGAGTATCCCGCCTAATCTCGAAGAAGTAGAGACGAGAGGTCCACTTGATACTCACTAAGGTCAAGATAATATAATATAATTATGTTATTCTAAGCATGAAAGTCACCAATATTCAACATGTTATAACAAAGAGCAGTAATCATATTCTTGTCCTTACTTCGGTTTCTATTTTTCATTTTTCACTTTCTAAGCAAGTAGGCATGTCATGTTCAAGTATCAGCATATCTATACATATCATATGCAATCACGCCGAGGTCGACGGTCCGCTCCAACAGAATTAAAAGTGTGCACTGCCGAGGGTCGAACGGCACGAACCATAGATGCATCTATTCTCACCGAGGCGATCGGCCCGATCCATAAATATAAAAAAAAACATCAAGAATGCATCCGAAGGTTCATACACATACCAGGAAGCTCTTACCAAGGCTTAACGAGTTCATACGTTCACTTCATATTTTCTTTAAGTCTGTAGCATATCATGAATAATCATAGTGGCTATTTAAATAAGAGATACTTCCAAATTAAGCATGATGTGGGTCCTAAACTACCCATACAATTAATATCATAGTAGCTACGCACGGACTCTCGTCACCTAGTACGTACGTAGCCCCCGTATTTAGCAACAATTATTCAGTTATTACACCTATGGGGACAATTCCCTCTTACAAGGTTAGAAAGGAGACTCACCTCGCTCCAAAGCGCGCTCCCAAATATCAAGAACAAGCCCAAGCTCTTAATTCGAAGTCGAACGATTGCAAACTAGTTAAAATAGGTAAGAGATGGTCAATAAAGGCTTAAAAGGCCGCATTCTAACTATTTAAGTAATTTCCCAACCTTTCCCACAAGTTTCCTAAATTCCGACCCGGGCCCACACGCCTGGATTCCGATATTTTTCGAAGGAAATTGTTCTCTACAACCTAAGGATCAACAATATATGATTTCTAGTCCATTTCATAACAAATTCCATGCTTATATCTTAGTTTTGCTAAAACCCTAGGTCTAGCTCTACCCCTTGATTTTTACCAAATTTTAGTGTTTAATCGACCTAATGTTCATGTAATTTAACTTATAATGGAGGGAAATTACTTACCTTGCAATAATATGTTGAAACCCTCTCTTTGGAACCACCAAAATCGCCCAAGTGAGGAGTAAGGTATGGGGGAAATGACTTTGAACTCGGATTAAATGCATTCACTGCCTTCCAGCGATTTCCGCTTCTGCGGTTAGAGGACCGCATCTGCGGTCCCGCACCT
>NC_031991.1:40724640-40757583 GCF_001879085.1 Nicotiana attenuata | reverse complement strand
CTGAAGTCCAACACGTGGGATAGGTCGGCATGATACTTCCGAAGCATCGAAACATGAAAGACTGGGTGAACTCCCGATAAACTAGGGGGTAAAGCAAGCTCATAAGCAACCTCCCCAACTCTCCTCAACACCTCAAAGGGGCCAATAAACCTTGGGCTCAACTTGCCCTTCTTCCCGAACCTCATAATGCCCTTCATGGGCGAGACTTTCAAGAGAACCTTCTCGCTCACCATAAATGATACATCCTGTGCCTTCTGATCCGCGTAGCTCTTTTGTCTAGACTGAGCTGTGCGAAGCCTCTCCTGAATCAACTTTACCTTATCCAAGGCATCCTGTACCAGATCTGTACCAAGTAACTTAGCCTCGCCAGGCTCAAACCACCCGATAGGAGAACGACATCGTCGACCATATAAAGCCTCATATGGGGCCATCTCTATGCTGGACTGATAGCTGTTGTTGTATGCAAACTCTGCTAGAGGCAAGAACTGATCCCACTGCCCTCCAAAATCAATCGCACATGCTCTAAGCATATCCTCCAAAATCTGCACTGTCCGCTCCGACTGTCCATCGGTCTGGGGATGGAATGCTGTGCTAAGCTCTACGCGAGTCCCCAACTCACTCTGCACGGCTCTCCAGAAATGGGAAGTGAACTGAGGGCCTCGGTCTGATATGATGGAAACCGGCACACCATGCAATCGAACTATCTCCCGAATATAAATCTGAGCATACCTCTCTGCTGTATAAGTAGTCGCCACTGGAATGAAATGGGCCGACTTGGTCAATCTATCCACGATGACCCACACTGAATCAACCTTCCGCAAAGTCCGCGGTAACCCAACTACGAAGTCCATAGTGATGCGTTCCCACTTCCACTCTGGTATGGGCATCTGCTGAAGTAGGCCACCTGGCCTCTGATGTTCATACTTGACCTGCTGGCAATTCAAACACTTAGTCACATACTTCACTATGTCCTTCTTCATCCCCCGCCACCAGTAATGCTGCCTCAAATCACGATACATCTTCGTGACTCCCGGGTGAATAGAATACCGCGAACTGTGTGCCTCCTCCAAGATCCTCTCCCTCAGACCATCAACATTAGGAACACATAGACGACCCTGGAGTCGCAGAACGCCATCCTCGCCAATAGAAACCTCCTTGGCACCTCCCTGAAGTACCGTCTCTCTGAGAACCGCCAAATGTGGATCATCAAGCTGTCGGGCCTTAATCTCCCCCAATAACGAGGACTGAGCAACCACACATGCTAGAACTCGGCTGGACTCTGAAATGTCCAACCTCACAAGCCTGTTAGCCAAGGACTGGATGTCCAAGGCTAGGGGCCTCTCCTCTGCTGGAATGAATGCCAAACTACCCATGCTCTCCGCCTTTCTGCTCAAGGCATCTGCGACCACATTCGCCTTGCCCGGATGATAAATAATGGTAATGTCATAATCCTTCAGCAACTCAAGCCACCTGCGCTGCCTCAAATTGAGATCCCTCTGCTTGAACAAATGCTGTAGGCTGCGGTGATCGGTGTACACCTCACAAGGAACCCCATACAAATAGTGCCTCCATATCTTAAGAGCATGAACAATCGCTGCCAACTCCAGATTATGCACAGGGTAATTTTTCTCATGAATCTTCAGCTGACGCGAGGCATATGCAATAACTCTCCCCTCCTGCATCAACACACATCCCAGACCAACGCGTGAAGCGTCGCAATACACAGTATACATCCCCGTACCGGAAGGCAATACAAGAACTGGTGCCGTAGTCAAAGCTGCCTTGAGCTTCTGAAAGCTCTCCTCACAATCATCGGACCAAATGAATGGGGCACCCTTCTGGGTCAGTCTAGTCAAGGGTGAGGCAATAGATGAAAAACCCTGCACAAATCGCCGGTAATAACCTGCTAATCCCAGGAAACTCCTGATCTCGGTCACTGAAGTGGGACGTGGCCAACTCTGAACTGCCTCAATCTTCTTGGGATCTACCTTAATACCCTCTCCGGACACAATATGCCCCAAGAATGCCACCGACTCAAGCCAAAACTCACACTTGGAGAACTTAGTATACAGCTTCTGCTCTCGCAAGGTCTGAAGCACTACTCTCAAATGCTGCTCGTGCTCCCCCAGGCTACGTGAGTATATCAAGATGTCGTCAATGAAGACAATAACAAAGGAATCAATATAAGGCTTGAATACCCTGTTCATCAGATCCATAAATGCTGCTGGTGCATTGGTCAAGCCAAAGGACATCACTAGGAACTCATAATGGCCATATCTAGTCCGGAATGCAGTCTTCGGAACATCCGAGTCCCGAATCTTCAGCTGATGATACCCTGACCTCAGGTCAATCTTAGAGAACACCCTAGCACTCTGTAGCTGGTCAAACAAATCATCAATACGAGGCAACGGGTACTTGTTCTTGATGGTGACCTTGTTCAACTGGCGGTAATCAATGCATATCCACATGGTCCCATCCTTCTTCTTCACAAATAGCACTGGTGCGCCCCAAGGCAATACACTGGGCCTAATAAACCCCTTTGCTAGCAACTCCTCTAGCTGCTCCTTCAACTTCTTCAACTCCTTAACGGCCATACGATACAGTGGAATGGATATAGGCTGAGTGCCTGGGGCCAAATCAATGCAGAAATTAATATCACGATCCGGAGGCATGCCGGGCAGATCAGAAGGAAACACATCGGCGAACTCTCAAACTACTGGCACTAGATCAATCGTCGGAGACTCTGCAGTGGTGTCTCGAACATAAGCTAAGTAAGCCAAACACCCTTTTCCAACCATACGTTGAGCCTTCAAGAAAGAGATAACCCTGCTAGGCATGTCAGCTGTGGAAACCTTCCACTCCAATCTCCGCGATCCTAGCATCGCTAGTGCAACAGACTTGGCATGGCAATCAAGGACGGCGTGATATGGAGATAACCAATCCATGCCTAGGATGACCTCAAAATCAATCATATCGAGCAACAAAAGATCAGCTCTAGTCTCGAGACCACAGAAAGTGACCACACAGGACCGGTAGATCCGATCCACAACCACAGAATCACCCACAGGAGTGGACACATGAACAGGAACACCCAAGGGCTTAGGAGAAATAACCAGGAAGCGAGCGAACAGAGATGATACATATGAATAAGTAGACCCTGGATCAAATAATACCGAAGCATCCCTACCACCAACGGGAATAATACTTGTGATGACGGCATCTGAGGCCAAGGCATCCGGCCTGGCTGGAAGAGCATAGAACCTGGCTGGAGCGCCGGCTGTCTGACCTCCACCTGACTGAGTAGTAGCTGGCTGACTTCACCCTGTCTGGCCTCTACCTCGAGGACGGCCTCTACCCGTCTGCCCTCCACCTCTAGGTGGCTGGGCAGCTGATGCTGCAGCCGTGGGCTGCTGACCCTGCTGCACTGCCTTGCCCCGAAGTCTGGGACAATGCCTCCTCATATGACCAGGATCCCCGCACTCAAAGCAACTCCGCGGTGCGGTGACCTGCTGCCCGAAGGGCTGACCCTGATGACCTGAAAATCCACTCGAAGAAGCCTGAATAGCCGGTGGACGGTATGAACCCTCCGTCATAGCACTAAAATGAGGACCGGAAGAATCTGGAGGACCTGGATACACACTGGAGGTGCCCTGAATAGCTGGAGGGCGATAAGAACTCTCCGGCATGGCGCTAAAATAGGAACGCACAGGAGCACCCCGAGCAGGTGGTGGTGCTGAAACTGGGGGCCTGCTGGACTCACCCCTACCGAACTGACCTCTACCCGTAGCTGGGGCGCCTCTAAACTCTCCGGAGAATCTAGCTCTCTTATCCTGCTGCATCTGCTCTCTACCCCTCAGCCGATAACCCTCAATCGTGCGTGAAATGTCAACCACTAGCTGGTACCCTGTACCCATCTCTACCTTTCGAGCCTTACCGGACCGGATGGTGGGATGTAATCCCGTAACAAACCTCCGCACTCTCTCTGCCTCTGTGGGAAGTATCATAAGTGCAAGGCGAGACAACTCAGAGAACCTCGCCTCGTAGTCGGTGACTGACATCTGACCCTGCTGTAGGAGCTCAAACTGATACCGCAGCTCTTCCCTCTCTGAGGGCGGAATGTATTGATCCAAGAATAACTGAGTGAACTGACCCCAAGTGAGGGGAGGAGAACCTGCTGGCCTGCCAAGTACATAGGACTGCCACCATCTACGTGCTCTGCCCTCAAGCTAAAAAGTAGTGAAGTCAACTCCATGCGACTCCAATATCCTCATGTTATGCAGCCTGTCCCTGCACCTGTCTATGAAGTCCTGAGCATCCTCATGTCGCTCACACCCGAAGACTGGAGGATGAAGCCTAGTCCATCTGTCTAACAGCTTCTGTGGATCACCATCCACAGCTGGCCTGAGTTGGGGTGCCACTGCAGCAAGTGGCTGAGCCCCATCTGCGGGTAGTGCACCCGGAGTCTGATATACTGCAGCTGCATGGCCTGGAGCCTGAGCAGTAGGGGTCTGGGCTCCCCCTCCTGCCTATGAAGTGGCTGGGTTTGCTGGAAATAAACCAACCTGAGTCATAGTGTCCATGAACCGTAGCATGCGGCCCATGACCTCCTAAAATCCCGGTGTTGTCATAATATCCGCCGGGGTAGGCTCAGCCGCGGGCACCTCGCCCTGCTCCTCAATAATAGGATCCTTCACAGGATCTGCTGGTGGTGCAACTGGAACGGCTCTGTGATGTCCTCGTCCCCTACAACGGGTTGGTTCCCTCCCCCGGCCTCTACCTCGGCCTCTAGCAACGGGGGGAGCAGCTCCTCCCGGGTCGGGAACGTCAGCGGTACGAGTTCTCACCATCTGTGAGAGAATAGAAGAGGGAAATTTAGTACTCTAAGCACTGCACGACAGGTTATGAATAAAGAGTAGTCTTTCCTAATACCCTATAGCCTCTAGAAGATAAATACAGACGTCTCCATACCAATCAACAAGACTCTATCAGGTTTACCCATAACTCGTGAGACCTACGTGAACCTAGTGCTCTAATACCATGTTGTCACGGCCCATTTTCACAATAGATCGTGAGGGCGCCTGACACCCTTGTCAGGCAAGCCATTGCGGAAATGTTACTAAAATAATCATATTGTTTTTAATTAGAATAAGTGGAATAAACACTAAACTTGAAATTTTTAAAACCATGAGAGATAAATTCCATAATAAAATAGTTACACAACCCAAAAATAATCGTCTACCAAAGTGTGTGCCAGAATCTGGTGTCACAAGCTACAGGCAACTAGTAGAATATACAACCCAAAAGAATACCACACTACCCTACTGTCTGGATCAGAATAGACAGAATATAACAATACAAAAGAAAGACTTCTTCCGTTGCGGATCGACATGGAAGGAAAGCAGCTCACCGTAGAAGTCCCAAGTTTGCTCACGAATGCGCACCAGAGAAATAACCGGATCCACCTGCCTCAGACCCTGTACATTTAAGTACAGTAGCGTAGCATGAGTACATAAACAATATGTACCCAGTGAGTATCCCGCCTAATCTCGAAGAAGTAGAGACGAGAGGTCGACTTGATACTCACTAAGGTCAAGATAATATAATATAATTATGCTATTCTAAGCATGAAAGTCACCAATATTCAACAAGTTATAACAAAGAGCAGTAATCATATTCTTGTCCTTACTTCGGTTTCTATTTTTCATTTTTCAATTTCTAAGCAAGTAGGCATGTCATGTTCAAGTATCAGCATATCTATACATATCATATGCAATCAGACCGAGGTCGACGGCCCGCTCCAACAGAATTAAAAATGTGCACTGCCGAGGGTCGAACGGCACGAACTATAGATGCATCTATTCTCACCAGGCGATCGGCCCGATCCATAAATATCAAAAAAATATCAAGAATGCACCCGAAGGTTCATACACATACCAGGAAGCTCTTACCAAGGCTTAACGAGTTCATACGTTCACTTCATATTTTCTTTAAGTCTGTAGCATATCATGAATGATCATAGTGGCAATTTAAATAAGAGATACTTCCAAATTAGGCATGTTGTGGGTCCTAAACTACCCATACAATTAATATCATAGTAGCTACGCACGGACTCTCGTCACCTAGTACGTACGTAGCCCCTGCATTTAGGAATAATTATTCAGTTATTACACGTATGTGGACAATTGCCTCTTACAAGGTTAGAAAGGAGACTCACCTCGCACCAAAGCGCGCTCCCAAATATCAAGAACAAGCCCAAGCTCTTAATTCGAAGCCGAACGATCGCAAACTAGTTAAAATAGGTAAGAGCTGGTCAATAAAGGCTTAAAAGGCCGAATTCTAACTATTTAAGTAATTTCCCAACCTTTCCCACAAGTTTCCTAAATTCCGACCTCGGGCCCACGCGCCCGAATTCCGATATCTTTCGAAGGAAATTATTCTCTACAACCTAAGGATCAACAGTATATGATTTCTAGTCCATTTCATAACAAATTCCATGCTTATATCTTAGTTTTGCTAAAACCCTAGGTCTAGCTCTACCCCTTGATTTTTACCAAATTTTAGTGTTTAATCTACCTAATGTTCACGTAATTTAACTTATAATGGAGGGAGATTACTTATCTTGCAATAATATGTTGAAACCCTCTCTTTGGAACCACCAAAATCGCCCAAGTGAGGAGTAAGGTATGGGGGAAATGACTTTGAACTCGGATTAAATGCATTCACTGCCTTCCAGCGATTTCCGCTTCTGCGGTTAGAGGACCGCATCTGCGGTCCCGCACCTGCGGAAAGGTGGCCGCATCAGCGGAAGTGGGCGAGGGAGGGTTGGACCGCTTCTGCGATCTGAGGTCCGCACATGCGGAACCGCTCCTGCGGTTACCTGGCCGCTTCTGCAGCTTGGGCCTTGAATAGCTGGACCGCATTTGCGGTCTGGGGATCGCATAAGAGGGACCGCTTCTGCGGTCCCTGGGCCGCTTCTGCGGCTTTCCCTGGGCCTCCCCCTTTTCGCATCTGGGATGACATGACCGCATCTGCGGTCCATCTTCTGCGGCTCAAGAACCGCAGATGTGGTTATGACAGAAGCAGCAACCTCCAACCCTTTCTAAGTTTTCTACTTCGCTCGAACCTCGTTTGTTTGACGCTCGGGGCTCCCGAGCCCCGCCCGAACATACCGACAAGTCTGAAATCACGAGGCGGACCTACTCGAACCCTCGGAACTCCCAAAATAATGCAAAATCTTAGAATGACCCCCTAAAATCAAATGAATCAAACTATTGAATCCTTAAGTTCTTAATTCTCCTCTAACGGGTCAAAACAACCTTAAACTACTCGGATTGACACCAAATTTTGCGAGCAAGTCATAAATGACATTACGGACCTGTACCAAGCTTCAGAACCAAAATCCGAGCCCGATACCTAGGGGATCAATGATTTCTTAGTTTCTTAAATTCTTTAAAGCTTCAATTAAACAATTTCGGGTAAAAATTCATTACTCGAGCTAGGGACCTCGGAATTCGATTCCGCGCATACGCCCAGGTCCCATATTTTCCCACAGACCCTCAGAAATTGTCAAATCAAAATTCCGGGTCCATTTTACCAAAATGTTGACCGAAGTCAAACTTCGTCTTTTAAGAAAATCTTAAAGAAGTAATTGAGCATATTTTGCTCTAAACCTTTCCAACATCCGAACCACTCGCCCCCCGCAAGTCCTGAATTAGTTGAACCAAGTACGGAAAGCTTAATTTAGGGGAGCGGGGTTCTAGAAGGCAAAACGATCGGTCGGGTCGTTACAAATGGCAAGCTTTTCCAAAGACTAATTTATATGGGGATGTTCCAATTGGTGTTTTGAACGCCGTTCGGTATGCCCATAATGCATCATCTAATTTTAAAGACCAGTTTTTTCTTGAAATTCCAACCGTCTTTTCAAGAATTTTTTTTAACTCGTGGTTGGAAACTTCATTTTGCCCTTGTGTTTGAGGATGATATGGTGTTTCAGTTTTGTGAGTCACACCATATTTTGATAGCAAAGCAGAAAATTGCCTATTCATGAAATGAGTTCCTTGATCAATAATGATGACTTGAGGTGTGCAAAATCTAGTAAAAATATTTTCTCTAAGAAAAAGTTACACACTGTATGAGCGCCATTCTACCTTGTGGGGATGGCTTCAACCCATCTTGATACATAATCCACAGCCACAAGGATATATTCAAATGAATGAGAAGAAGGAAAAGAACCCATGAAATCTATTCCCCAAACATCAAATATTTCACATACTTGTATTGATTGTAATGGCATCTCATCTCTCTTAGTGATATTACCTGTTTTCTGACACCTGTCACATTGTGCGACATATGCTCGGGCATCTTTGAAGAGGGTTGGCCAGAAAAATCCGGCCTCCTATACTTTAAATGTCGTACAGTTTGCAGCATAATGACCTCCAATTGCTTCATCATGGCAGTGATACAAAATTTTGGTCATCTATTCTTCAGATACACACCTTCTGATAATATTATCTGCATAAATTTTGAACAAGTAAGGTTCGTTCCACAAATAATACTTAGCATCAGAAATAAGCTTTTTCCTCTGCTGGTAAGAGAGATCTTGGGGTGTCCATCGTCCAACCAAGTAGTTAGCAATATCTGCGAACCAGGGTGGTTGAGTAACAACAGAGTCAACTGAAAAAATGTGTTCATCAGGAAATTCTTCTTTTATTTCGCTGAACTCAAGGGGAGGGTCTTCTAGTCTAGACAAATGGTCAGCTACTTGATTCTCTGTTCCTTTTTTGTCTTTTATCTCAAGGTCAAATTCTTGCATAAGTAAAATCCATCTTAACAATCTAGGTCGAGCATATTTTTTTTCTAAGAGGCATTTTAAAGCTGCATGGTCAGTAAAAACAATCACCTTTGTTCCTATCAAATAAGAACGAAATTTATCAAATGCAAATACTACTGCCAGTAGCTCTTTTTCTGTTGTTGCATAATTCAGTTGAGCCTTATTTACTGTTCTACTGGCATAGTAAATGGGACGAAAAATCTTATCCTTTCTTTGGCCTAAAATAGCTCCAACTGCCGTATCACTAGCATCACACATAACCTCAAAAGGTTGACTCCAATCAGGGGACACAACTACAGGGGCAGTTGATAATTTCTCCTTTAGGGTGTCAAAAGCTATCATACAATCACCTGAAAAATCAAACTTAACATCTTTCATCAAGAGGTTAGTCAGAGGTTTTGAAATCTTTGAAAAATCCTTTATGAACCGTCTATAAAAACCTGCATGACCTAGAAAGCTTCTAATGCCTTTAACAGTTGTGGGAGAGGGTAATCCTGCTATAAGATTAATTTTAGCCTTATCAACTTCTATCCCATTAGCAGTGATTTTATGTCCTAAAACAATTCCCTCTGTGATCATAAAATGACATTTTTCCCAATTCAGAATCAAGTTTGTCTCTTCACATCTCTTAAGAACTAAAGTCAAGTGGTAAAGACAATCTTCATATGTTTTGCCAAAGAGTGTGAAATCATCCATAAAAATTTCAAGAAATGTTTCAGTCATGTCAGAGAAAATTGCTGACATGCAACGTTGTAACGTAGCAGGGGCCTTACACAGACCAAATGGCATTCTCCTGTATGCATATGTTCCATGAGGACATGTGAAAGTTGTCTTATCCTGATCTTCGGGTGCAATTGGTATTTGGTTTTACCCTGAATAACCATCAAGAAAACAGTAAAAACCATATCCTGCAATTCTTTCTAACATTTGATCAATAAATGGTAAAGGAAAATGATCTTTTCTGGTAGCATCATTGAGACGTCTATAATCAATACAGACTCTCCATCCTGTAACAATCCTCGTAGGTATGAGTTCATTATTTTCATTCTTTATAAATGTCATACCTCCTTTCTTTGGTACTACCTAAACTGGACTTACCCAAGGGCTATCTGAAATTGGGTAAATAATACCTGCTGCTAGAAGCTTGACAATCTCCTTTTTCACCACTTCCTACATTGCAGGATTTAATCTCCTTTGGGGTTGGATTATTGGCTTGTAGCTATCTTCCATGAGGATTCTATGCGTACAAATTGCTGGACTAATCCCTTTGATATCCTCTACAGTCCATCCTAAGGCTCCTTTGTATGCTTTTATGACTTGAATTAGTCTTTCTTCTTGTTCTGCAGTCAAGGAAGATGAAATAATTACTGGAAATAATTCTTGCTCAAGATAAACATATTTTAAATGAGAGGGAAGAACTTTGACTTCAATTTTTGGTTGAACTTCTTCTAATTGCATCTCCTTATCCTCTGAATCTTTTTCCAATATTTCAGCTTCTCTCCTAATTGTGGGATCATCATCTTGTGCGGTGCCTGATTTGGTCAAACATCTTTCCATTGAGTCTGAAATTAATTGATCATCTTTGAATTCATCTGCAAGATCACTAATCATGTCAATAGAAAAGCATGAAGATGATGTCTCATCTCCTGAAAATCTTAGTATCTTTTGCATATAAAAAATGACTCTTTCTTCATCAACTCTCAAGATTAGTTGCCCTTGATGAACATCTATGATTGCTCTTCCTGTAGCAAGAAATGGTCTACCCAAAATTATCGGTTCATCAGGACATTCTTTCATTTCAAGCACTATAAAATCTACAGGGAACACAAACTTATCTACTCTTACAAGCACATTTTCAATTATTCCCTTAGGTTTTTTGGTACTTTGATCTGCAAACTGAAGAGAAACACCTATATCTTTCATTTCACCAAGATCCAATTTTCTAAAGATAGAAAATGGCATCAAATTTATTGAAGCTCCAGAATCGCAAAGTGCTCTTTCAAAATATACACCTCCCAAAGTGCATGGAATGGTAAAACTGCCAGGATCACCAAGTTTTTGTGGTAGCTTATTTTGAAATATAGCACTGCATTTTTCAGTAAGCATTACCACAGAAACTTCTTCCAATTTCCTTTTACTTGATAAAATTTCTTTTTAAAATTTAGCACATGAAGGCATTTGCAACAAAGCATCGGTAAAAGGAATATTAATATGAATCTGTTTTAAGACTTCCAAAAACTTTGCAAATTGACCATCAAGCTTTTCACGTTTCATTTTTTGTGGAAAAGGAATTGTAAAAGGTGGGGCAGCCATGTTTTCAGAAATTTTTTCTTCCTTATTCTTTATTTCTTTCTCCTTTGATGGTTTAGATGGTTTTTAAAAATTCTTACCCTTGTCTACCTGTTGTTCTGTCTGGTTCTTTTCTTGTCTGTCTGGATAAGGTTCATCTAGTTCCTTACATGACCGTAAAGTGATGGCCTTAAGGTGCTCCTTTAGATTTTTCTCTGTATTGCTTGTTAAGGGACCCTGAATCTTTTATGACACAAGAGCTGCCAATTGGCTTAACTGAATTTCCAGATTTTTGAGGGATGAATTTTGGCTTTCCATCTTTTTATCAGTGACCTTAATATACCTCTACAAAAGGTCATCAAGACTTGGATGAGCTTGTTGGGGCCTCTGCTGGTATGACCCTGCTTGTTGATATGATCCTGCTTGCTGATAAGGTCTGTAATTCGGTTGCCCACGATTTTGACTCTGGTATCCCGACGGACCTTGTACCTATTGTTTCTGGAAGCTTTGAGAGTTTTCTGCACCATTTGGGTTACTCCACTGAAATCCTGGATGCTTCTGTGCCATTGGACTCCCAAAAGGATATGGCTTGTAACCGATGACATTAACCTATTCATCCATTTGATTGGTTGCTTGACATTCATGGTTCTGGTGGTTTCCTCCGCACATGTCACAAGCCTCAGATTGATTTGATTGTTGTGTATTCGCCTGAAAAGATTCAAACTTTTGTGCCAAAGAAACAATCTGCTGCGTTAGTGTATTTAAAGCATCAACCTGATTTACCGTAGCAGCCTTTTTAATGATTACACGCTCAGATGGCCATTGGATAGTGTTCTCAGAAATTTCATTCAACAGTTGCAATGCTTCCTCTGTGGTTTTTCCCGTTACAGAACCTCCTGCAGCTGCATCTATCACATTTCTAGCAGAGGGCTTTAACCCGTGATAAAAAATGTACAATTGCATATGTTCAGGAATGTCATGGTGTGGGCATTTTCTTAACATTGCTTTTAATCTTTCCCAAGCTTGATAAACTGACTCAGTATCAGTCTGCAGGAAATTAGATATGTCTTGTCTTAACTTTGTTGTTTTAGCAGGGGAAAAATATTTGTTTAAAAACTTCTGAGTCATCTGGTCCCATGTCGTAATGGAACCTTGAGGCAAACTTCGCAACCAAGTCTTGGCATCTCCTTTTAAAGAAAAAGGAAATAGCCTTAACTTGATAGCTTCAGGAGGTACTCCATTGTACTTAGCTCTACAAGTTCTAAAAAATCAATTAAATGACTATGTGGGTCTTCACTTGTATCACCAGTGAAGATACAAGATTGTTGAATTGTCTGAATCAGGCCGGTCCTGATTTCAAAGTTGTTGGCTGCCACTGGGGGCTTCCTGACACTAGATTCACAGTTGAAGCGATCGGGTATAGGATAATCCCTAAGGATTCTGTTTGCTGGCCTTGGCGCCACTTCATCAAATTGCTCCTCTACATGGACTGGTGGTGGGATCCCAAGTGGGTTAACGTCCTCTGCTTCCTGGTTTTTCATTTCTTCACAAGTTGCTCCTTGAGAATATGATGTTTGTTCTTTCCTGCGCAAGCGAAGATATCTTTCAATTTCAGGATCATAATTAGCTAATTCTTTTATAGAAGAGCGGGTCATAAACTACTTAAAATTTTGAAAGAAAAAAAATTAACATTAATTTCTAGTATAGTACCAGTAATTAATAACTAAACTAAAGTAAATTTCAATTATAAATAGTTAGTGAAGAAAAATAAATACCACAATATTGTAGATAATAATACTAGTAATTAGTCTAGTAAAATAAAATAAAAATATAAAATAATGAAACTAACAAGTAAGCATCAGTAGTAATACTAACAATGAATTAAAATAGTATAGTATTATTAATTATAAATAAAAGTTGTACTAATGAATAATAGTGATCAGTAAGGATAACATTGTAGAAGTAATAATACTAACAATAATAATATAATATTACCAAAAAAAAATTATAACTAAAGAATGATAAGAAAATAGTAATATGTAATAACAAACTATATTGAAAAATTTTAAAAAAAAATACATCGAAGTACTGGCAATAAAAAAAACAAATGACACAATAGGTGATAGTACTAATAATAATTACACTAAATATAATGAAGGAAAGCTAATGATAGCAATAACAGGAAGAAGTACTAATATACTTTTTTTCTTTTTAAAGTGTTGTTACAAAAAGAAAATGATAATATTAATATTACAGCAGTTGTTATAGTACTTCTTAGTAATTAGTGATAATAGTAACAGATAAATAACAATAATAAGGTCTCAAATTAGTAACAAAATATTTGATCTGAAGTAGATGTATGCCAATCCCCGGCAACGGTGCTAAAAATTTGACGAGGCCAATGTGTATAGGATTTTCCTGCTCGTGCTTTGTCAAATTCTAGTATAGTTTATGATATCGTCCCACAGAGATTGGAAAATCTATTCTACAGACTTATAATATTTTAGCCACTATTTGAGAGAATCAGACTGATGAAAAGTTTGTGGAATGAAAACTTGTTAAATACTAAACAAAATTAAACAACTTTCGAAAGATTTGTAATTTTAAAAAGAGTTGGGAATCATTGAATTCTCTTGATAAAATATTATAATAAAATCTCACTTTCTACATGTATTTCTCTAAAGGATAAGTGCTTATTGCTAATACAATTATATCTTATCTCACCAAGAATTAATCAACTAATAACACCCCGTGAGGTTATGTAATTAATTGAGTTAAAACTCGTAACGGTTAAATCAAAATATCTTCTGGTCTGAATTGTGCTAAAACATAGTAAAAACTTCGTGAGAATATTTTTACTAAATCAATAATCCTGCGACTACAATTCTTCCGTGAGAATTAAAATTGAGGCAAGCAAGATTATTGACTTTTAATAATAGTTTACTAATAACTACTCTCACTTCACTATTTGATTCAATAGTTACTATATATTAATTTTGCTCCGTAAAAATTACAAAACTAATATGAGAGTAACTTAAGGATAAAATATATAGAAGTGATAACAATGATTAGTTAAAAACTATTATTATAGCACAATATAAAATATAAATAGAAAGTTTCAAACCAAGAATGTATTAAAACTGAGATAGTATTATAATATATATATCAAGCTTCATCAACTATCCCAACAAAAAAAGATTACTCCATTATGAAGTAAGAAAAAGAACCTAGTTTAGAAATATGAAGAATTGGTACAAAGATATTATTTTTCACAAAAAGATAACTACTAGGACTTAGGAATATTAAAGACAAAATAGAGACCAAGAATAGTTATTCTCTGCTCAAGACTTGATATATTCTCTTCAAAATTCACACTCTATTTATAGAGTTTTCTTGCCTAAGGTTCTCCATGGTTGCAACTATGGAAATTGTAATTGCAACTATGAAAATTGTAGGTGCAACTATGACTTTGCCAAATGAGTTTCATTCTGCAGAGGAAGAACCGTAGTTTCAACTATACTTTGCTAGTTGCAACTATGTAATTTGCTTCATGAATTCCAATTGCATTGTCGCAACTATGATGTTATTTTATCTTCTTTATTCCCGGTTGACTACTCCATTCTCACTCTTTTTTGTTTCTTTTCTTTAATTTTCATACGCTCTTCCTCATGCGAAGTATGTTAGAAAATATGGCAGAACATGGTATATTTATTCATGTTTTATTTAAAATATTTTATATTTACATATTAAAATATATGAATAAATTATATCCATTAGCAACAATGGCTCTTACGCTGTTTTTGCCCGTGCGCTTATTGTAGGCTTTGTTTTCTGCTCATGAAGGTCTTTTTGAAAGATTTTTGCCTGACCCGTCATCGGTTCTAGAAGAATCTCGATTTCAAGTCGTAATCGGCGATATTTTGAGAACCTCGGAAGGTTCATAGCCTGTTGTCTGCCTGTTGAGGGAAGCCTGTTTTAACCGGTTTTTTCCGATGTATATTCAATGTAGTGGCCTGCAATATTTCAGTTTAGCGATGGTCGGGCGTCCCCAAGTCACGTTATTTAGGGTGTATCAGCTGTTTTGACCGTAGTCATGTGCGTTTGGCCGTAGCCTTTTTTGATCCCGAGTGATAGTTTAGGCGTCCACATCAAGGGTATGCCCTTTTGGGATTCTTACAAATGCGACGTATAGCCTAAACTTCGGGATTTTCATGCTTGTTGAGGTCTTACAGTTTGTCATGCATGTTGAGGTCTTACAGTTTGTCATGCCTGTTGAGGTCTTACAGTTCTTGGGTGATGTAGAATGGACCTGGTTATGCCGAGTATGCCCGTTAAGGGTCTTACAGTTTTGGATCTTCCAGCATATGGTGATTGACGACAGCCTCCGAGTCATCAAGTTGTTTAAGCGTGAAGACTGCTTCTTGTGAGCTCGGAGTTGCCTTGTAGGAGATTTATGAGCCTGGAGTTTTGATGCTGAGATCGCGCGAGTGCCTAGTAGTAGGCATCGAGTCTCCGCATATTTCGGAATGCAGTCGGTGGAGGGGGGGCCCTGCCGGGGATATACTTGAGATTTCTTTGTCCCGAGAATAAAATGCCGAGAAAATATCCTTTTATTGCTTGGTATAGATGTACATTGTTTCGCCATTGTGAACTCGACCCGTGCGTGCACGGCTTCTTGGACCATTTTGGCCCAGCATATAATTCCCGACGGGGGTTTAGTCCGCCGTATCTAGGTCCTTCCGAGGGGGGTTGCTCTTAGAGGCAAACCATCGTTCGTTGTTGGGCTGTCGGAATAACGCCCGTGACATCATCGAACCTTCTTCCGGTATGCCGTTCTGCCAATAATCTTGCTGACAAGGTTCCTTTCGGGGCGGAAGCCCGGCTGAAGGGAGAAAACACGGTGGTCGCCTATATGCGGTCTAGGAATCTCCGGGTAGAGTCTTGAGAAGCTCCAAACATCCTAGCCAGCTGTCTGCGTTTAGGTTAGTAAAAAGAAAATGAAGGAGCAAAAGCAGTTCTTTCTTACCGCGGGGTGTGTAGGCGATGTTCTGGGACTCGGTGTGTCCCCGTCGGCTTATTCTAGTTCTTCCCTTTGCGAGGAATCTCGCTCCTTTGTCGAGATGGGATCGTCGACGCCTTCGGGTAGAGCGTCGGTGGTCGTCCGAATAAAACGTTTATACTTTGTGCTTCCTTTGATGATGTAAAGCCCGAGGTCCCAGCTCGGATTCAGGCGGGCTATATTGAGAGAACGGTCTTTTCGGCGACTTGTCATTTCGAGTTCACCAAGGATTCGGGATGTGGGGGCGATTTGGTTCGTTAATGCGGACCGCCATGTTGACCATTGGACTGATGCCGTCGTTGTGGGTGACCGAACTTCCTGAATCTAGGAACACATGATTTATTTTAAGATTAAGCGGATGAGGGAGATGTTTACCAATGTGCTGACGTGACCCTGGGTGGAGTTGTGGTGCCCTTTTCCCTGGATGCAAGAGTATCCTTGGAAATATTTCCCTGGATCTGTCTTTGCCCTAGTGGCAGGTATTTTTGCTTCCCACATTATGAGTTCTCGGAGGGCGTAGCCGCTCCTCCATTGTCGTGGTGATACGTCGCGGTTTGTTTACTTCATCCTTCCCAGCAGTCTTCTTTCCTCGGGGCCAAATTTGAGCTTGACCGTTCGATAGTACTCGTCGGCGATTCTGACTGAGTAACACGGCTGTCATATTTTCGGGACGGGAGTCATTCGTGGCCCTGCTGCCGCTTGCGTCCTACGGATTCCGCGTCGGGTCATGGTTATTTCGAAAGGACCTTGGTCGAGTAGGCTTGAGTCGCTCAGCATTCCTGCTTTCGCTATGGTGACTACGATATTTGGCATAACAAAGTTGAACCCGCACTCCGCTGGGCGAGGTTCGTCTGCCGGCTGTGCCTCACCGGATCTGGTTCCGCTGGAGGTTCCCCGGGGACGTCGCCCTCGGACTAATCCCCTACCGTTGCGATGTAGGTTGGATCTTGAGGCGTTCCTCCCATTAGCGGCGCATGGACGGTATCTTCATCCGTTAGGTATTAGTTTCTTCGTGGAAGGCCTGCTTGGGTGTGTTGTTTCTGCAGAGGATTCTGTATGGCCGCTCATGGCCACGGTTAGTGGCTGGTGTTGGGTACGGACGCATGGCCAAATCTCGGCTGGGTATCTAGCTAAACGTTGTTTGAACAACCTGGGGTCGGCGGGTATGCTCTGTTTAAACCCCGAGCAAAGGCCAGGGTTGTCTGTTCATCCGAAGCCGGATGCGATCTCATTCGTCCTATCAGGGAGCAAGATGCGACTTCTTGTGGTGTTTCTTCTTTTCTTTGTTCGGACTCCAACTTGTCGGTTTCCGCCGCTGCTGCTTCGATGACATCGGCATATGTTTCTGCGGTGGGGACATCTTGAAAGTTGCTGCTTTTATTCGTGCATGCGTGAGTGATGGTGCGCTCGTCGGGGGAAGCTATCTCTGGTGTTGCTACGCTGGGGGCCCTCGGATGGCTTTGCAACTGAGCAATGGCCAGTTGTTGTGAATGCAACATTTTAAAAATATCGTGAAGACTAACTTCTTGTTCTTCCCGGGCCGGGGTTTTTTGAACTTCCTATCAGTCGCTGTGTCGCACGCTTCTGTCGGCGTGAGAAGTTTCGTTGACTTGTGCGTCCTGCGAGTCCGCGTCCGCTAGTATTGGTCCGAGTGCATTATCGGGATCCTGTAGTGGTGCTCCGGCAGCCGGGATAGCTATACCATTTTCCCCGTGATCTTCGAGGCGGTCGTTCTCAGCTCTGTTCACAGAGCCAGACATTTTTACCTGAAATCAAAGGATCTTGGACAAGAAAAAGTGTGAAAAATGATATGCGTTTGCGCGATTAAACTAGCAAGAAAATAATCACTATTATTTTTAGCCCCATGGTGGACGACAAACTGTTTATCGTGAAAATGGTAACGACAATTAAATTTATGAAATGGGACTCTAAAAATATATGATCTATTCCCAAGCTAGTTGTTAGAGCAGATGATGCTAGTATTATGAAATTTAACGATGGGGCGGGAGATAAACGAGGTAACGACCGAACCAAAGGGCCTGCTACTCAAGCGTAAGCTTGGTCGATTGGGACTTCGAGGCCGACCTCGAGGTCGAGCTCGGGTTGTCGGGGACACTCGGGAGTAGTATAACAGCTAGAGGTATAATTAAACGAAGCTATTTATAACCGAAATTGAGTTTGTACGATGAAGAACACATATAAAATGAAGAACACATATAGAGGCAAAGGATATCGAGATATCCTCAGTATCAGTGAGAGTCAATAAGTTTTAGTAAGAAGAGAGAGAGAGAGAGAGATATTATTGCACTTTGTAGAATTATGGGAGCAACATCAGTCCCTTACAAGGTAGGGCAAGTCCCCTTTATATAGGAGAGGAAACTCGGTTACGAATACATTTATATTTAATTTATGAAATATGAAGATGTGATGGCTTGACTCGACGCCCCAGCGTAGGCTATGGATAGGCCGGCCTGTCAGACTCAATCGCGTGTCTTGGGGGCTTCCCCCCTTTGTCTTTATTTCGGCCTCGAATCGGACCTCGACAGGCCCTGAAGCAGAGGACCAAGTCGTGGCTTCGTGTCCTTGGGGTCTCGAGGTACCTCCCCGAGATGGCTTGATGGCGGGAAATTGGGCCCTCTAATTTCACCGCGTACAAAATTTCTTATTTGCGAGAGGCGATCTAAGGAGAGACGCAGTGATGGAGGAGAACCGTAAATTGATTTATGCGTGACGCATCTTTTATATGTTTTGTCAGGGGTATAATGGTCATATTATTACGAATTTTTTGTTAGCTGGCTACTAAATCAATAGTTTTTAAAAGTAGGGTACTTGTAAAAAGGTGGCATAAATATATGGTATGGCTGCAAATCTCCCCAACAGTTAATGGGTATGCTAATGGGTAGGGCTGGTAAATATTTTAGTTTGGGTAGGGATGGAAAAATGAAAAGATTAAGCGACACGAAATATGTATACTGCAAGTCTACAACCATTCTTAGCTATACATTTAGAAAAATACCATTCCTAGACATATTTGAATTTTATAGCAAATTCATATGTATTACTGAATCAAGAGGGCAACAAGCTCATGTAGCCCAGTTGGTTAGAGCATCTGCTTAGTAAGTACAGGTCTTGAATTTGACTCCCTATGAATTCAATTTTTCTTTATTTCTGTACTTCGCCTTGGATGAACAAATACAATCAATACATTTTTTCCTTGGTTGTATTCCTTATTAGAGAAACTATAATTACACAGGATTTATGTGAGAATACACAGTTACTGTAACGACCCGACCGGGCTTTTTGAGCTCTAGCGCATCGTTAAGCAGTTTGAGGCCATGAGCAGCTTCATTTCAGGTATTATGACTTGTGTGCATGGCCGGAATTGAATTCCAGGAAGTTCGGAGTTGATTTGGAGAGAGAATCCCCATTTCTGAAGCTTTAAGTTGAAAGAATGGACTAACGTTGGATTTTGGAGTAAACGACCTCGGAATCGGGATTCCAAGGTTTCAACAGGTTCGTATGATGATTTCGGACTTGGGCATATGTCCGAACTGGGTTTTGGAAGATCCGAGAACGTTTCGGCGCCTATTGTGGAAGTTAGCATTTTGGAAGAATCTCATAAGTTTGGATTGAAGTGCATTTCAGTGTTATCAATGTCTGCTTGGGATTCCGAGTCTAGGAATAGCTCTGTATGGTGATTTTATCATTGGTAGCGCAATCGGAAGTGAATTCGGAGGTCTGTAGGTCATTTTGAAGTCATTTAGCTAAAGATAGAAATTTGAAGGTTTTTGAGAAGTTTGACTGAGAGTTTGACTTTTTGATATCGGGGTGGGATTCCAATTCCGACAGTTGGAGCAGGTCCGTAATGTCATATATGACTTGTGCGCAAAATATTAGGTCAATCGGACGTGATTTGACGGGTGAAATTTCAAAGTTCATAAAGTTCGGAATTGAGTACGATTCATGGTTTCGACTTTGTTTGATGTGATTGGAGGCCTCGAGCGAGTTCATATCATGTTTTGGGAAATGTTGGTAAAATTGGTTGGGGTCCCGGGGGCCTCGGGTCGATTTCGAGTGGTTAACGGAACGAAAATGGGATTTTGGAAAGGGCTGAAGTTGCTGGTTGCTGGTGTAACCACACCTGCAAGACTAGGGCTGCAGGTGTGGAGCCGCAGAAGCGGCCTTCGTGCCGCAGAAGCAAAAATGGACTGATGGGCTGGGACCGCAAATGCGGTTGTTTTGCCGCAGATGCGGGAACTCACCTGCAGAGGTGAGGACGCAGAAGCGGAGTGGGCTGGGAGCCCTGGACCGCAAAAGCGGCAGTTGGTCCGCACCTGTGGGACCGCAGAAGCAGTCAAGAGACCGCAGGTGCGAAAGGGCTAGAGGCAGTGAGCCCTCTTTAAAAATCTAGTTTTGGTTCATTTCCACCCTTTTTCACTTCAGGTTGGACGATTTTGGAGATTTTGGAAGGGAGATTTTCTTCATCTATGTCGAGGTAAGTTGTTCCCACTCATTAAATGTTAAATACATGGTTTTGTTTCGGATTTGAGCATGAAAATTGGTAGAAACTTGGGGTTGAGGGAAAACCTAGAAAATGGGTATTTTAAATTTTGACCACGATTTTTGGTATGAAATGGAGAGTAAATTATATTTTTGAGTTCGTGAGGCTATGGGTAATCTTAATCTTCGAAAAATTTCGAAATCCGGGCATGTGGGCCCGAGTGCTGTTGTCAACTTTTCGATCGGGGTTAGGAATTGTTGTAAATTGGAGTGTAATGAGTAATTGAGCATATATTAATGGATTTTCATAATTATTTGCTAGTTTTGGAGCATTGTGCATCGATTCGAGTCTTCGGAAGGGCGTGGAATGCCGGTTATGGATCTCCGTAGCGAGGTGAGTATCCTTTCTAACCTTGTGAGAGGGAATTGTCCCCATAGGTGAAATACTTAGTTATGTGCTCCTATTTGTGGGGACTACGTACGCACGAGGTGACGAGAGTCCGTGCGTAGCTACTATTATGCTATTGTCCGGGTAGTCTAGGACCCAAAAGCATGCTATACTTGGGATATCGGTAATCTTATTGACATTTGAATTTCTTAAATTCTATCGAATTGGTAAATGAATTTCTTAGAGAATTAAACTTCATTTTCTTAAATCGTTAAAACCGAATTTGCTTTTATTTGGATAAATGTTCCCGATAAATTCTTAATTTATTGTTTGAGCATGTATTTATATGTGTACTTGCGTCGCATGCATGATTCGCGAGCAGGGTGATTGTTTACTTAAATTTGACCGCGTCGCATGTATGATTCGCGAGCAGGGTGATTGCTTACTTAAATTTGATCGCGTCGCATGTATGATTCGTGAGCGGGGTAATAGATGCATCTATGGTTCGCGTCGTTCGACCCTCAGCAGTGCACACTTTACATTTATGTTGGATCGGGTCGTACGACCTCGGCATGAGTTGCGCATGCTTGTATTGCCTGCCTTGAATTTATTGATTTTGATATCTGCTCTCCCCAACTTGATATAATCGTTAATTAATGGATTACGAATCCAGAGACTTTTAATAAAAAGGAACTTTTACCTGTTTCGTGACTCATTTGAATTTACTATCGTTCTTAATAAATCCGTGATTCATCGCACTAATAATATTATTATTGGACCATTAGTAAGTGTCGAAGTTGCTATCTCATCTCTACTTCTTCGAGATTAGGCGGGATACTTACTGAGTACACGTTGTTTTCGTACTCATGCTACACTTGCTGTGCATTTTGTTGCACAGGTATATGTATTTATAGTGGTCTACCGGGTGTAGTAGCATGGATGATACGGAGGCTAGGTGAGCTGTATTTCTCGAGGCGACCCACAGCTAGTATAGTCTCTCTTAGCATTGTATTTACTTTCTGTCCAATTAGTGTTCCGGGAAGTTATTGTACTTTATTCGACTCCTTAGAAATTGCTCATGAACTTGTGACACCGGTTTCTGGGATGATTATGGGGTATTCTGTAATAAACTTCAAAATATTCTTCGTTTATTTGTAAGGATTATCTTTTACTAGCCACATTGAAAGAAAAAAATCGTAGTTTTCACAATTATTCAATGAGAATTTAATTGAGTGTTTATGGTTGGCTTGCCAGACAGCGATGTCCGGTGCCATCACGACCCTTAGTAGATTTTGGGTCGTGACAACATGGTATCAGAGCACTAGGTTCCCTTTGGTCTCACGAGTCATGAGCAAGTCTAGTAGAGTCTCGCGGATCGGTACGGAGACGTCTGTATTTATCTTTAGGAGGCTACCGGACTGTTAGGAGTACTTCTCTTCTTGATTCCTCATCGTGCGATTTGATTCCTTGAGGCTTATGCCTTTAATTCCTTCCTATTCAATCTTATGCGACGCGAAGCGCTTATTATAAATCGAGAATTGAGGAATTTTAATGGTACTACCGATGTGGAACGGGATATTTCTCCCTGCATAGTTGATTGGGCTATTGTCGTTGCCTTGCAGAAGGATTTCTTGTCATTTCAGCTCAGTAACAGTATTCCTGAGAGCTTTGAGACTATGCACATGTTGCTATGATTGCTCATGAATGGTTATCGCACGGTATTGATATGATAGCAGGATACTTGCCTATATGTTGGGGCAGTGAAAGATTTAGAAGGGAGTTCTCTCAGTGCATGACTCTGAGATTCGGTATTTCATTTCCGGCGGGGAAAAGCTATTGGCCTATGAATGTCCAGATTTGGATCGATGGAGTAATGAGACTTAGTGTTCTCAAGTTTGGTGGAATTTTCACCTGCGACATGGTATCTTTGTCCTCGATTGAGCGTGTTAAATTCGCCGGTGTTATGTTCTTCTGCGATTCGCATTTGGGGTAAGATATTGCGAAATAATATTGGAGATGCAACTGTTAGATATCGCGGGGTGCGGTGGATCAGGATTGAATCGGTGTTCCTAATGTTGATGGCTCGAGACCGATGATCTTCGAAAAGGTTTAATGTTAGTAGCGATTTGTGGGTTCAAGTGCTACAAAGGAAGATGTTATTTAAGGAAACAACTGAGCAACAAAGGATGAGGAAGGACATGTGGGGAGTGTCAGGCAGTGGCTAAAATTTCTAGAAGGCCAGGTGTAAGAAGCAAAGGTCAAGTAGTCGATTAAAGGGGTGGGTTTCGCCAAAGTGGGAGAGTGGCGGAGTTGCATATGGGCTTTAAGGTAGGATGACCATGCACCTTAAGGAGAGTTTGAAATGATTTGAGAATCTTAGCGATTGGTGATTGGGGTCTATGGATTTAATTTGAAGTATGGGCTATTATGCGGCAGGAGATTTGATACAACGGAAAGGAGTTGCTTGAAATAAAGAAGGATACAACATAACTTTGAATAGGAAGGATGTTGTCTCACATTTAATTGATGTCCACGAGAGGTGGATGGACTTGTGCAGCTAGAGAGTGAGCTCAGACTCAGGAGGGGTTACTGATGTCGTAGTGATTGTACCCCGTACAGCAGCGTTAGGAGATGTCGGCGCGTAAATTCCACCGGCGGGTTATCTCTAGTGAGCAGAGCAGCAGTCGCATGGTTGGCGAAGCTTCTGCGAAGAATTCTATTTGCGATACAGCAAAGAGATCGGTCGTGTGAACGCGGTCGATGATTCAGGGTATAAAAGGGGGTTTTACAAAAAAATTCCGAGAATTTTGGCGGTTGATTGCGCAAGGTTATGTTAATAAGAGATAAAGGATCCTGGAGAATTCCAGAGTTGTGTAATAGTGGCTTCAAGCTAAGTGGGAGAGTCCCACCGTCTATGATTAGGGTTGCATGGTTAACTACTTGCGAGGTTTCTGGTTATTAGCATATTGATGGGTCATTTCAGCTACGGGAAAAGAACATAAGTGGTAATTTGAGCAAAGGGATTGTTAAAGGTGTGCTATGGTTGGCCTTATTGGCTCATCTTCAAACTTGGGGAAGGATTCAGGATTTATGCCTTGTATAGATGTGGGTTTCAAGGGAAGTGATTCTGCCGGGTGCTTCGTCGAGAGGGTATTCATGTGCTAGAATATTTATGGAGTTGATTATATTCGGGGCCAAGTCAGAGCGGGTGGCTCTCAATGGTCCTAGTGGATTCAAAGGGGTAAAGTGTGGTGCCTAATGGCTTCGAGCCTATAGGTACAGTTAAGAATCAATCCTTGTAGCAGCTTATGAGAAGGTGCCCAGAAGTTTCTACGATGTTTTGACCTGCAGTGTAGAAATTGGGAGGTATGAAATGGTTCGTGGGATTTGAGACAACATTGTCTCTTGATTCAAGGTCACTTGGGATGAGTGCGGATGGAGTATGTTATGTGTTGAATGGAGTTATTATTATTTCTAAGGCAATCAAGGATAAATTGGAAGAAGATAGATTGATTAGCCATAGTTGAATTGGCATATTGGTGGCAGTGATCAGTTCCTTCAGCGCGATCAAGTTATGCAAGTGATTTGTAACGGTACGTGTGAGGCTTGTCGGCCGCCGTAATTGATGTTATTCAGAAGTATTCTACTGTTATGGCCTGTTATGTGTAGGTGGATCCCGGAAGGGCTGTGGTGGCTTAGACCACCACTTAGAGATTTGCATATTCTACGATTATAAGAATTCACTCGTGTGTTGCTATGGTTCTTTTGGAATAAGTTAAGTAAAAAGTTTTTATATGATGAAGTGTTAATCTATTTGTGGTTCCGGAGTTATGATGAAAATCGTGTTCTATCGTATATTGGCATGTTTGGTGTAGTGAGTGGTATAGAATTGGAAGTGAGGATCAAGGTTGCAATTCGGTGTTGACAAGGGATGTCACGAGCTCGGATGAGCAAGAAAGGAGTTTCGATGTTTAAGGTAAGCTGGTATTGTCTTCAGCGTCACCTGAGTCGGCGTTTTGTGAAAAAGGCTTTGCATTCTGGTTAAGGATTCTTGACCGCTTTTCAGCGTTAGTACGGCCGGTGGTGTGGATGTACAGATCTGTTATCTGTTACCGAAGGTTGTGGGAGCATGCTCATGGGAAGGTTGTATTAGTGTGGCATATAGCCACTTGATTGATTGAAGAGTTAAATCAAGTATGAAGATTGTAGTGATGTTGTTAAATTGAGAATTGATGCCTGGAGGGCACACGGTTTATTGGGTTGTGGACTGTGGAGGATTACTCCGGTTATGGTGGTTGTCCTTATGTGTTATGAGAAAAAGGGGAGTATTTATGGACCTTTAAAAGGTTATTAGCCTAGTTCGGTGCGATCAGAATCAGCTTGAGGTCTGTGGATGGATCTAAATGTGAATATGGGTTCTATATCAGGCCAGATGTGTTCATTTCAGCAATGCGCTCCTTTGGACAAGTAGTCGGGATACTATTTCATCGTCAGCTATTTCATGTAATGATATATTGCGCCGTATAAGTTGTGAGACGGCTTGGTGAATTCCCTATGTGTTGAGGTTTCGCGCAGAGATGATGTTATATGAGCAGGATGGCTCTCGAGATTTAGATCGTATATCGCACCTCAGTTGTGCTTGAGTTTTCTAGCCTATGGCACTATATGTCTCCACAGGGATGGTATTATACACTTAGCGTGCTTGTGACCAATATTCGGTATTTTGTTGTAATGAGCAATTTAACTCGATGTACATCTCCTTAAATGAATTCTATGTGTGGAACGGGTGGCACGCCGCCATGGGTATGTTATTTGGATCGGGTTGCACGCCGCAACAGTGTGATGTTGAGTACAGTTCCCCGTATCTGTTTTTTTGTGTTTTGCTTCCTCTTTTCTGAGGAAAACTTATATTAGCTATGTGCCTGCATCGCATGTTTGATTCGCGAGCGGGGTAATTGGATTTCCTTTTCAGAGTTCGTTTTCCTTTGTATCGCGTTCGAATTGGTAGCCTATTGGCACATTGTGGCATCATATGAGACTTTTATCATGCCCGGGGTAGCTTATTGCCTGAGCACTTTGTACTGGGTGAGACGAGATCATTAGACTTAGGATCAGTGCAATCTGAATATATGAAGTATATTAAGGAGCAAAGACCATTATTTGGTTCAGAAAGAGGTGATGGTTCTTGACAGGAGTATAGACCCAATGAATTGTTGATTCGGCAGTTGGTTATGAATTCTTATACATCTCTCCCATCATAGCGGTATTGTAAGAGTTGGAGCAAGACTTATATATATCATGAGGTGCATTCGGAGCATCAGATTCGTGGAATTTCGACTAAATTGATCAGGAAATATTATTGTGGTCCTGTGAGTAAGTGGTGCAAGGTATGAATTCAGCAACGGTATGCAGCCCTGTTTGGGCACATCATGTAGTGATTGATATGGTGATCGTGTGTTGGAAACAATCCTGGCAGAGAATTTCGAACGTTAGAATTGGGCTCTAAGCTAATTTGCCTGAATGAAAGAGAATATCTTCGGATTTGCTCGAGCTAATGTGCTCAACTGAGTTGTGGTAGCAGGGGTAGGTGCACAAGGTGTTTAACTGTGAAGTCAGACAACTCCAGCGCAGTTCTTAGCACGTTCGAGGACGAACATATGTTTAAGTGGGAGAGAATGTAACGACCCGACCGGTCGTTTTGAGCTCTAGCGCATCGTTCAGCAGTTTGAGGCCATGAGCAGCTTCATTTCAGGTATTATGACTTGTGCGCACGGTCGGAATTGAATTCCAGGAAGTTCAGAGTTTATTTGGAGAGAGAATCCCCATTTCGGAAGCTTTAAGTTGAAAGAATGGACTGAGGTTGGATTTTTGAGTAAACGACCCCGGAATTGGGATTCGAAGGTTCCAATAGGTTCGTATGATGATTTTGGACTTGGGCATATGTCTGGACTGGGTTTTGGAAGACCCCGAAACGTTTCGGCGCCTATTGTGGAAGTTAGCATTTTGGAAGAATCTCATAAGTTTGGGTTGAAGTGCATTTTAGTGTTATCAATGTCCGTTTGGGATTCCGAGTCTGGGAATAGCTTCGTATGGTGACTCTGGTATTGGGAGCACAGTCGGAAGTGAATTCAAAGGTCCGTAGGTCATTTTGAAGTCATTTGGCTAAATATAGAAATTTGAAGGTTTTTGAGAAGTTTGACCGAGAGCTTGACTTTTTGATATCAGGGTTGGATTCCAATTCCAAAAGGTGGAGCAGGTCCGTAATGTCAAATATGACTTGTGTGCAAAATTTGAGGTCAATCGGACGTGATTTGACGGGTTTCGTCATCAAATGTAGAAGTTTGAAATTTCAAAGTTCATAAAGTTTGTATTTGAGTATGATTCATGGTTTTCGACGTTGTTTGATGTGATTGGAGGCCTCGAGCGAGTTCATATCATGTTCTGGGACATGTTGGTATAATTGGATGGGCTCCCGGGGGCCTCGGGTGGGATTCCGAGTCGTTAACTAATCGAAAATGGGACTTTAGAAAGGGCTGAAGTTGCTGGTTGCTAGTGTAACCGCACCTGCGAGACTAGGGCCGCAGGTGCGGAGCCGCAGAAACGGCCTTCATGCCGCAGAAGCGGAAATGGACGGCTAGGCTGGGACCGCAGATGCGGTCGTTTTGCTGCAGATGCGGGAACGCACCTTCGGAGGAGAGGACGCAGAAGCGGAGTGGGCTGGGAGCCCTGGACCGCAGAAGCGGCAATTGGTCCGCACCTGCGGGATCGCAGAAGTGGTCAACAGACCGCAGGTGCGAAAGGGAGGCAGCGAGCCCTCTTTAAAAATCGAGTTTTGGTTCATTTCCACCCATTTTCACTTCGGTCTGGACGATTTTGGAGCTTTTGGAAGGGAGATTCTCTTCATCTATGTCGAGGTAAGTTGTTCCCACTCATTAGACGTTAAATACATGGTTTTGTTTCGGATTTGAGCATGAAAATTGGTAGAAACTTGGGGTTGAGGGAAAACCTAGAAAATGGGTAATTTGAATTTTGACCACGATTTTGGTATGAAATGGAGAGTAAATTATATATTTGAGTTCGTGAGGCTATGGATAATCTTAATCTTCGAAAAATTTCGGAACCGGGCAGGTGGGCCCTAGGGCAATTTTGTCAACATTCTGATCGGGGTTAGGAAATGTTGTAAATTGGATTGTAATGAGTAATTGAGAATATATTAATGGATTTGCATAATTATTGGCTAGTTTTGGAGCATTGTGCATCGATTCGAGTCTTCAGAAGGGCGTGGAACAACGGTTATGGATCTCCGGAGCGAGGTGAGTATCATTTCTAACCTTGTGAGAGGGAATTGTCCCCATAGGTGAAATAATTGGTTATGTGCTCCTATTTGTGGGGGCTACGTATGCACGAGGTGACGAGAGTCCGTGCGTAGCTACTAATATGTGTAAGTCCGGGTAGTCTAGGACCCAAAAACATGCTATACTTGGGATATCGGTAATCTTATTGACAGTCGAATTTCTTAAATCCTATCGAATTGGTAAATGATTTTCTAAGAGAATTAAACTTCATTTTCTTAGATCGTTAAAAGAGAATTGGCTTTTATTTGGATAAATGTTCTGCGATAAATTCTTAATTTGTTGTTTGAGCATGTATTTATATGTGTACTTGCATCGCATGTATGATTCGCGAGCAGGGTGATTGTTTACTTAAATTTGACCGCATCGCATGTATGATTCGCGAGCAGGGTGATTGTTTACTTAAATTTGACCACGTCGCATGTATGATTCGCGAGCGAGGTAATAGATGCATCTATGGTTCGCGCCGTTCGACCCTAGGCAGTGCACACTTTACGTTTATGTTGGATCGGGTCGTTCGACCTCGACATGAGTTGCGCATGCTTGTATTGCCTGTCTTGAAGTTTATTGATATTGATATCTGCTCTCCCCGACTTGATATAATCGTTAATTAATGGATTATGAATCCGGAGACTTTTAATAAAAAGCAACTTTTACCTGTTTCGTGACTCATTTGAATTTACTGTCGTTCTTAATAAATCTGTGATTCATCGCACTAATAATATTGTTATTAGACCATTAGTAAGTGTCGAAGTTGCCATCTCATCTCTACTTCTTCGAGATTAGGCGGGATACTTACTGAGTACACGTTGTTTTCGTACTCATGCTACACTTGCTGTGCATTTTGTTGCACATGTACAGGTATTTATAGTGGTCTACTGGCGTAGCAGCATGGATGATACGGAGGCTAGGTGAGCTGTATTTCTCGAGGCGACCCGCAGCTAGTATAGTCTCTCTTAGCATTGTATTTACTTTCTGTCCAATTTGTGTTCCGGGCAGTTATTGTACTTTATTCGATTCCTTAGAAATTGCTCATGCACTTGTGTCACCGGGTTCTGGGATGATTATGGGGTATTCTGTAATCAACTTCTAAATATTCTTCGTTTATTTGTAAGGATTATCTTTTACTACCCACATTGAAAGAAAAAAATCGTAGTTTTCACAATTATTCAATGAGAATTTAATTGAGTGTTTATGGTTGGCTTGCCTGACAACGATGTCCGGCGCCATCACGACCCTTAGTGGATTTTGGGTCGTGACAGTTACCCACAAAAATAAAACTATTTACTCTTACCTACCCATTTATTTTTTTCTACCCATCAAACTAATTACATTTCCTACCCATAATAGTATTTGTAGGGAATTTTCTCTTTTTTTCCAATTCTTTTTTATTTCTATGCTTCTTTTCTTTTTCTCATTTTTTTCTTTTTTTCTCTTTTTCTATTCACTTATTTTTTCCCAAATCATATCATTGTATTTTTACCATAACCCACAATCAATTTTGACTCCTTTTTTTTTTCTTTACTTCTTGTTCCTTTTCTAATTCCATTTAACTCTTTTTTTCTTTTATTTTCTTATTTCTTGTTCCTTTTCTAATTTTATTTAACTTTTTTTTTAATATTCTTTTTCTCATCATAATCTAATTTTATTTACTGTTTTCATTATTTTTTATTATTCTTGTTTTTATACAATAAGAAAAATAATTGATATAGTAAATATTTGTTCACCTTTTTTCTAATAACTAATATAATATACCTTTTATATTTTTTCTAATTTTTTTAGTTCAATTATTAAACTGAAATAATATCAGTTGTCACTTGATCTAATTCACTGAATAGCACACTGACTGCTGCGGAGCACCATAAATTACATAATCAGATTCTATGAACCAACATGTGATTGCCATGCAAACCTTGATCTCCTTCCCTACAAATATGAGTATACACTCTATCATTAGCAGTAACAGAACCAGTTATGGAGCAAGAAAACACAATCTACAACCATCAAATCTTCATATATACTAGTTAGAATAGAAATGATAATTAAGTATTAAAAAATACAGTAAGTATAAGTAGCAAAAAAGACTTCTAGTACCATATGATACCAATATGGTATACATGTATACCAACTGGGTATATGATTGCTCTAGAATATTGCTACAACTATCTGCGACTATACTAATGTACCAAAATATTAAAGGATGCAATAAATGTATGAGAAAATTACATGCTCGCATTGCAAGCTAAATATTCGCAAAATAACTTGCTCTATACTAACAGGGTATATAGTTGTATGGTGTCGTTCCAACAATTGCCTAACTAAAAAAACTATTACATAATACACATAATCTATGTCCATCGGCACACAAAAAATCCCAGCACTGCAAATTGTCGACGCCCCCTTTTTCTAAGGCAAAATCGGGTTTACGACATTTGAGAGGACAACTCGTTTCCCTTTGGGAGTTGGGTTTTTGGAATTGGAGAGTCGCCACCTAATGATTAAAGTGCATTAGGACACTAGGAAGGGGTTTGAGTTTGAAGAACCAGAGTTTGGGTAAGGGCTAGAAATTATCTCGAGGGGAAGGTGTTAGGCACCCCTCAAGATCCACAAGTGTGGTTCCCGGCCATGTTATAATTGTGACTTCATATAACCAAGTAAACAATTAAGGGCTCGAATAGAAAGGGTTTGCATACAATAAGTAAGTTGAAAAACTTTTGAGGGAAAATAAAGAGGGAAGACATTTATGAACAAATAAAAGCGGATAAAAAAAAGAGTATAGGGAAGGGGGGGTCCTAGGTTTATGATTAATTAAGGAAAAATGATCTGGGCTGTTGATCTTATTTGATCAACGGCTCAGCTTAATTCGGAGCTGGGCCGGGTTGGATTAGGGATTGGGCTGGGGCGAATTTAATTAGGTCTTGGGTCAATTGGATTTAATTAAATCTGATAGGGGTGGGGTTAAATTGGGGCTAAAATTGAAACAATAATGGGCTAAGTGTTAAATAGCCAATTTCCCCCTTTTATTTTTTTTATAAAATAGTTAAAATGATTTTAAAAACAAATTAAGAGCATTGAACTAATTAATAGTGTATAAATATTAATCTAAAAATACTGAAAATAATTTTATGATTGTAAAATGCTGTTAATCGTAATATAGGCTATAATTGCAATTTATGCAATTTAACTTAGAAAATACCAAACAAATTTGTAAAAATATGCAAAAATCACCTTAATAATATCTTGGTGTAAATATGAGAATGGAAATAAATTATTCACCAAAAATGATAATTTGGGAATAATTATTGGATTTTGTACTGCTAAAATAGACAATAAATTGATCTTCAAAATCTTAAAAAATTAGGGAAAAATACCAAAACTCTTGGGCATGCATATATGTGCATACTTATGCTATTTTGAGAATATTTGAGTATTAAAAATACATAGGAAAAAATTGGGTATCAACAGCTGCCCCTCTTTACCCGAGAAGGATGAAAGAGTTGTCGGGTAAAGATATGATGGCCAATTTTGACCGAATGAGCTGCCTACATATCCCTGGTCTTACAGGAATCAGGCCATATGTAGTTTAGGGTCCATTGACGGAATATGCCGATGGAGGTTTTGAAAAGAACGGACGGGATGTTTAGATTGAGAAAGGTGGTTGAAGTCTGATAGGCTGCGGGGACTGGAGTGGAATCGCTCCTGCTGAGATGGCTGTTGATATCCGGTTTACCTGCAAATGAGTAATACCACATATGTTGTGCATAAATTTAAACGTGATGCAAGTTCCCATTGGACCATGAATGCTGTCTTTGGACGGCTAGGATGATGTCCTCAGACCATGACCTCCTGGGCCATGAAGCGTATAATTAAGGATTCGCAGGCTATGAAATGATGTTCTCGGGCTATGAGAATGATGCCTCTGAACTATGAGGCCTTTGAATAATGATATGCAAAAGATAAAAGTGGGGTCCTCAGGCCATGGCATGGCGTTCTCGGGCTATGAAAATGGTGCCTCCGAACAATGATGCCTTTGCATAACTTGGCGATCTTTCAGCCCATGAAATGCGGGGTTTGGCGTTCTATCAGCCGATGTAAGACTTAAATAAAAAATGGCGATATTCCAGCCGATGTAAAGTGTAAATACAAATGGCGATTTTTTAGCCGATGCGAGATTTAAATGAAGTGGCGATATTTCAGCCAATGCGAGATTTAAATGAAGTGGCGATATTTCGGCCCTGCACGATGGAGACAATGCTTAGTCTCGAAGGGCAGAATAGTAGCTTTATGCAATGCAGTGAAATGAAGAGAATGCTTAGTCTCGGAAGGCAGAAAGATAGCCTTATGCAATGCAGAGAATGGAGACAATGCTTAGTCTCGGAAGGCGGAAAGGTAGCCTTACGCAATGCAGAGAAATGGAGACAATGCTTAGTCTCGGAAGGCAGAAAGGTAGCCTTATGCAATGCAGAGAAATGCTGATGGAGACAATGCTTAGTCTCAGAAGGCAGAAAGGTAGCCTTATGCAATG
>NC_031991.1:40711225-40724628 GCF_001879085.1 Nicotiana attenuata | reverse complement strand
TAAAAATGAGGGGGTCAAGGGGGGGGTAGATTAGGGATTAATTAAGGAAAAAAGATCTGGGCCGTTGATCTTATTTGCTCAACGACTCAGATTCATTCGGAGCTGGGCCGGGTTGGATTAGAGATTAGGCTGGGGCAAATTTAATTGGGTCTTGGGTCAATGGGATTTAATAAAATCTGATAGGGGTAGGGTTAAATTGGGCTAAAATTGAAACAATAAAGGGCTATGTGTTAAATAGCCAATTTCCCCCCTTTTATTTTTTATAAAATAGTTAAAATGATTTTAGAAACAAATTAAAAGCACTAAACTAATTAATAATGTATAAATATTAATCTAAAAATACTGAAAATGATTTTATGATTGTAAAATGCTGTTAATCGTAATATAGACTATAATTGCAATTTATGCAATTTAACTTAGAAAATACCAAACAAATTTGTAAAAATATGCAAAAATCACCTTAATAATATCTTGGTGTAAATATGAGAATGGAAATAAATTATTCACCAAAAATGATAATCTGGGAATAATTATTGGATTTTGTACTGCTAAAATAGACAATAAATTGATTTTAAAAATCTTAAAAAATTAGGGAAAAATACCAAAACTCTTGGGCACGCTTATATGTGCATACTCATGCTATTTTGAGAATATATGAGTATTAAAAATACATAGGGAAAAATTGGGTATCAACAGCTGCCCCTCTTTACCCGAGAAGGATGAAAGAATTGTCGGGTAAAGATATGATGGCCAATTTTGACCGAAAGAAATGATTTGAAAAGTTTTGACCGAGCTCTGGTTCCTGAGCTGCCTACATATCCCTGGTCTTACAGGAATCAGGCCATATGTAGTTCAGGGTCCATTCACGGAATATGCCAATGGAGGTTTTTGAAAAGAACGGACGCGACATTTAGATTGAGAAAGGTGGTTGAAGTCGAATAGGCTGCGGGGACTGGAGCGGGGTCGCTCCTGCTGAGACGGCTGTTGATATCAGGTGTACCTGCAAATGAATAATACCACATATGTTGTGCATAAATTTAAACGTGATGCAAGTTCCCATTGGACCATGAATGCTGTCTTTGGACGGCTAGGATGATGTCCTCAAACCATGACGTCCTGGGCCATGAAGCGTATAATTAAGGATTCGCAGGCTATGAAATGATGTTCTCGGGCTATGAGAATGATGCCTCCGAACTATGATGCCTTTGAATAATGATATGCAAAAGATAAAAGTGGGGTCCTCAGGCCATGACATGGCGTTCTCGGGCTATGAAAATGGTGCCTCCGAACAATGACGCCTTTGGATAACTTGGCGATCTTTCAGCCCATGAAATGCGGGGTTTGGCGTTCTTTCAGCCGATGCAAGACTTAAATAAAAAATGGCGATATTCCAGCTGATGTAAAGTGTAAGTACAAATGGCAATTTTTTTTAGCCGATGCAAGATTTAAATAAAGTGGCGATATTCCGGCCGATGTAAAGACTTAATAAAAAATGGCGATATTTCAGCCGATGTAAAGTGTAAATATAAATGGCGATCTTTCAGACGATGCAAGATTTAATGGCGATATTTCAGCCGATGTAGGACTTAAATGAAGTGGCGATATTTCAGCCAATGCAAGACATAAATAAAAATGGCGATCTTTCAGCCGATACAAAATTTGAATGAAGTGGCGATATTTCAGCCAATGCAAGACATAAATAAAAATGGCGATCTTTCAGCCTATGCAAGATTTAAATGAAGCGGTGATATTTCAGCCATGCAAAGATGTAAGTAAAATGGCGATCTTTTAGCCAATGCAAGACATAAATAAAAATGGCGATATTTCAGTCGATGCGGGATTTAAATGAAGTGGCGATATTTTAGCCATGCAAAGAAGGAGACAGAGCTTAGTCTCGAAAGGCAGAAAGGTAGCCTTATGCAATGCAGAGAAATGCAGATGGAGACAATGCTTAGTCTCGGATGGCAGAAAGGTAGCCTTATGCAATGTAGAGAAATGCAGATGGAGACAATGCTTAGTCTCGGAAGGCAGAAAGGTAGCCTTACACAATGCTGAGAAATGCAGATGGAGATAATGCTTAGTCTCGGAAGGCAGAAAGGTAGCCTTATGCAATGCAGAGAAATGCAGATGGAGACAATGCTTAGTCTCGGAAGGCAGAAAGGTAGCCTTATGCAATGCAAGAAATGTAAAAGGCAAGTAATGGTAAAATCTCTGCTGATAGCTTTATAGCTGATAGTCGATTGCTATATTGTGGCTGCTGGGGATGTCGTGTCCGGGTAGCAATTGTAAATAGGTGATGATTCTGAGAGTTGTATTTCCGAGAAGTATGAGTGCATAGATATATCTGATGATGTTACCATCTGAGTGCCTGTATCCAAAGAAAAATCGTGAGTTCTGAAAAAGAGGGGAAGGTTAGTTCGTATCCCCATGGACTTTGCTCGTCCTGCTCGGCCCTTGTCTCGGTGATACTGTGCGTATCCTTGGGGTAGCGTTGCCAAACAAAACAATTTTGATAACGGACATGCATGATTTAGTGAAAAATGTAACGTAATCATATAATTAAAAAAAATAGTTTTCTTTTAGATGAACCGACGACTGTGACGCGGTTCAAGACATTGCAACCTCTCTCTTCGGAATTTTGAGGGTCCTCCTCAAAATTCTGCCCCAGTTTCCAATATCGGGGGGAAATGAAAATTTTATTGAATTGTGACCAAACCCATAAGGTTGCCTACGTATCCCCTCTTAAACGGGAATCAGGTCAGACGTAGTTCAAATTACATCATAAATGGCTACCATAGTATCGCTTCACTGCATCTGAATTGATCGGCTTTGGCTAATTTTCTCCATCCATTTCTGCAAGTATGAGGGCTCCTCCTGTTAGAACCCGATGAACCATGTACGGACCTTTCCAGTTGGGAGAGAATTTCCCTTTGGCTTCATCTTGATGCGGGAATATTTTCTTCAACAACAGCTGCCCCAGTGTAAACTGTCTCGGCTTGACTCTTTTGTTGAAAGCTCTGGACATTCTGTTCTGATACAATTGACCATGGCAAACTGCATTCATTCTCTTCCCATCTATAAGAGCTAGCTGCTTGTAGCGGCTTTTTACCCATTCTGCGTCGTCAAGTTCTGCTTCCTGTATGATCCTCAAAGAGGGAATTTCTACTTCGGCGGGGATGACTGCTTCTGTACCATAAACCAATATATAGGGAGTTGCTTTGGTTTATGTACGAACCGTGGTGCGGTACCCCAATAGAGCAAATGATAGCTTCTCGTGCCACTGCTTATGTTTTTCTATTATTTTCCTCAGTATATTCTTGATATTCTTGTTGGCCGCCTCTACAGCTCCATTCATCTGAGGTCTGTACGCTGTAGAGTTCTTGTGTTTGATCCTAAATGTTTCACACATTGCTTTCATCAGATCACTGTTGAGATTGGAACCGTTGTCAGTAATGATCGACTCTGGGATGCCGAATCGACAAACGATACGGTCGTGAACAAAGTCTGCTTCCCCAGGTTGAATGCTCTCATTGATCAAATCCTCCAGCTCGCGTAGGTTCACCAGTAAAAATGCCTTTGCCAGGCGTTCTCCTTCGTTTCCCTCAGCGTTCTGGCAATTAGTGACTCTTTTCCTCACTTTTCCTTCCAACTCCAGCAGACTGTATCCCAGATATTTTTTTTCCAGCTTCTCACTAGCCTTGGTGACCCTCTCTTTCCATTCATTGATTTGGTCACTTGATGGGAGATTTCTCCACCAGGTCAGCGAGAGTGAGGGTATACTGACCATACCGAAGTCGGGGACTTTGTTCTCTATTTTCTGCAAAACAAAAGGGTTAAGACCATACCCCCACCAGACTCGACTATTTAAACCAATAATTAGAATTAAAGCATTTAGTTCTCCAAATAAATGCACAGAATATGGTGGCGTCCGTTTGGGTTTCAAGGAAACCCAGTGGACTTTGGACAAGGCTATCTTAAAGAGTCATTATGCGGACAACATAACTGACTCGACTAGGTTTGACAGTGATGCATGCACATTTGAACAAAGTAAGGTCTCTATGGGGTATTAGACCGGTACCCTTGAGCGGACAACTCAAGAGGGAAAGGCACAGAACCGTCGACTGCACCGCTGATCGACTGGTTTAACCGCAAATACGCCTTTGCCAAATTTAGGGGGTGATAATATCGGAAGGGCGCAACCACTCATTATAATCGTTGCTATGGTATTTGTTTGGCACGAGTGGAACATGATGTTGAAGATGCAATTACAAGAATGAAACAAGTTGTCACGTATTTGCACGTTCATAAAGTAATGATTACAATAATTGCTCATAATTATAACAGTATTGAAGGAAAGCAGTAAAAGCATTAAAGAAAAGAAAACAAAGAGCCAAGTCAGTTTCGAAGTAGAACAGGGATAAAGATATTAAATAAAAGTAATAAAGAAGCAATAAAGTCACAAATAACATGAAGTGGTAAAAGCCTAAAGAATATCCCCAGCGGAGTCGCCATGCTATCGATGCCCCCTTTTTCTAAGGCAAAATCGGGTTTACGACACTTGGGAGGACAACTCGTTCCCTTTTGGGAATTGGGTTTTTGGAATTGAAGAGTCTCCACCTAATGATTAAAGTGCATTAGGACACTAAAAGGGTTTGAGTTGAATAACCAGAGTTTGGGTAAGGGCTAGAAATTATCTCGAGGGGAAGGTGTTAGGCACCCCTCAAGATCCACTAGTGTGGTTCCCGGCCATGTTATAATTGTGACTTCACATAATCAAGTAAGCAATTAAGGGCTCAAATAGAAGAGGTTTGCATATAACATTGCAAATAAGTTGAAACTGTGAGGGAAAGTAAAGAGGGCAGAAATTTATGAAAGATTTAAACAATTTCTAAAGAAAGCAGATAAAAAAAAAAAGAAAAGGGAAGGGGGTCCTAGGTTTTTGATTAATATGGATCACGTAAATGCAATATCCAGTAATCATTTCTCAGAGAGGGGCTACATGAGATATTAGCGCATCGGTCATCATCTCCATATCTACCCTTCCCACCCCGTTAAGGTATTTAAAATGCGTGGGTTGGTCACGAATGCTTATTGCGTGCTATTACCCGTCCCGTCCTATAAGTCCTAGAGGGTATTTAGGACCACTATTCCTACAAGGTAAGGACTAGGCTGAACCCTTAGGTTTAAAGGACAAAATGCTAAGCGACATACATAACAAATAGGACCGCACATAAGGGAGCATACAAAGACAAATAAAGGCTCACAGATCCCTCCACAAGTGAACACGTAATTAGCACGTCTCAAACACATTTAAGGTCTCAAAGATGAGAGTTTAAAAAAAAGGGAATAGGTAACAACAATTGAGTTAGTAAAAGAACCGTTAAAGCATGGTTTTTGAAAATAAAGTAGTTGCAGTATCTTAACGAGATGCAGGACAAGTATTCAAAACAACACAATTCTGGGCAGAGAATGGTAACCCAGTAGTTTGAAAACATAATAGAACAAGAGTAAGAAAATCAGTGAGAGTAAATAGATGCACAATTTCAAGATTTGTTTCCAGATAGAGCGGGAGTTTTAATAAAAAAACAGAGTGAACTTCAGGGAGTCAAAGCAAGAATGGGAACGGCAGAGTTCAAAATTAAAGAGGCTGATAGTCTAAACGGTAAAACATGGTAATCAATTCTATTAGGCCTAAAGTTTGCCTAGGCGTCATACGTATTGCCTAATTATCTTAAAGGGTGAACGTGCANCAAGCTTCTACCAAGTAAGCCATTAACAACTCCTTTTTTCTGCCAGCACCACGTAATTGATTGCAGTAACTCTTAAGGTGAGCAATGGGATCGCCATGCCCATCGTATTTCTCAAACTTCGGGGTTTTGAATCCCATAGGCAGATGCACGTGAGGGAACATGCACAGATCAATATATGATACACTCTTCTGCCCACTCAAACCTTGCATGTTCTTCAAGCTCTGCTCAAGGCTCCTCATTCTTTTCGCCATCTCATCTTGTTCAGGAGCTTTGGGAGTTTTATCTTGCCCTGGTGTGAGCTCAAATGGCGGTGGCTGAGGGTAAGTGTATTGGGATATTGAGGAGGATCTGCTAGAAAGATGGGATTTTGGAAAGTGAAGACCGAGGGATCAATAGCAGGCCTCGGGAGTGAAGGCTGTGTGGTGGCGTAGCATGGTGGAGCGGTAAAAATATTGGGAGCTGCTCCTGATGTGAACACCTGGGGGCGTACTTCAGAAGGTGTTCCTATGAAGTGAGCAGACGAGGTATTCGGGTGACTGATAGGGATGTTAGAAGTACCCCCAGTTCTCGGGAACAATTCAGGAAAGCCAGGGATAGCACTTGGAGGCTCCCTGCCATTAGTCCATGCGTCCCACATCTCCGTCATTCGGAGACGTAGTATCCGATTTTCTTCAGCTGTGGCAGACTCGGAGGTCGGGATCCCTGAGATGGGGCTGTCTTCGGTGATGAGAACTGGTGGCAAAGTCATTTCAGATGACATTTCTGTACTTCCTTTTGATTTGGTAAAGTATTGATGCGATGCCAGCTTACCACAACCAACCACCGTTTCTAAAAGCTAGGCTGGGATTGACAGCAACACACGGTTAGTTTGAGACAAGTAACAGATAGGTAATCCCACATTGGGGTGTGATGCACCTATACAGTTAAATGGATGTCTACGTGTTTGCACTGGTTGCATGCGTCATCCCGGTTTTTCTTTTTCTATTCTCTCTTCTTTTGATGTCTACTCTCTGTTTTTCTTGCTTTTCTTTCTCTCTCTATTTTTCTCTCATTTTTCTTTTCCCTCTATTTTTCATTTTCTGCTTTTCCCTTTTCTTTTGCCATGGTTTGTCTCGATTCCTTATTTTCGCTTTTTGCGTTTCTTTTCCTTTCTTGTTTTTCTTTTATTTCCCTCCCTCGTATATTTTCTCTTCCCTTTTTTCCTTAGGGTTACGGTCGAATCCTATGGAGATTGCCTACGTATCATGACCCCGCATGAATCAGACCAAGCGTAGTTCTTGCAAATAAGCTAACTCTCTTTTTTTTTTTTTGGAATTTTGAAAAAGGAATTTTAAAAGGGAAATTTTTCAAAATTTGTATTTTTTTTTATGAAAGAAAGACATCTCAGGAGTATTTTAATGATTTATTTTGACCTAAAAGGAAAATTGGCTATTTTTTCAAAAATTTTATTTAAGCAAACAAAGACTCGGTTTTGCAGATACGGCCTTTCAGCACTTCGGGAAAGAAGATTTTAAGGCTGTGCCCGCTAACCATTGAAAAAGACCCAAGGTGGCTGTTCTTGCAAAAGCGGCCTTCCGGCGCCCTTTTGGGAACATTCGGCTTACTTTAAGCAAGAACGGCATCACCTGACTTATTTGTGACAAAAATTAAAATTTTGGTATTTTTGGTTATTTTTGCAAAAGGGTGGTTGGACCCGATGAGGGTTGCNGAGTAAATAGACGCACGATTTCAAAATTTGTTTCCAGATAGAGCGGGAGTTTTAATAAAAAAACAGAGTGAACTTCAGAGAATCAAAACAAGAACTGGAGCGGCAGAGTTCATTATTAAAAGAGGCTGGTTAGTCTTAAACTGGAAAAACATACGATTAATCGATTCTTATTAGGCCTAAGGTTTGCCTAGGCGTCGTATGTATTGCCTAATTGTCTTAAAGGGTGAACATTCATATTTGATCCTTTTTTTAGTTTCAAAAGAGGTACACAAATAGTTAGCCGTACTTGTATTATTAGGTTAAGCATGCTAATCAGACGTTTGACAATTGCAACTCAGGCAGGTATGACACCTTAAGTAACAGGATGTCTAATGCACATAGGAGTTCCTAAAACATTATTTCTAAATTCTAATGATTATGAGAATGCATCGATAGCCTTATAAAAGTTATTTGCTTGATATTAACTGATCATGGTTGCAAGATGAACATGATAACAGGCTGAAAGTAAATAACCTAAAGCAGGATCTCTAGTGTATGAGATGCATGTCCTATACAGGTTATCCATTGCGCAGATAAGTAAATAAAATCCTATAAGCATGTGTTCTACCCATTACTTAAACTAAGCATGCATAACCCCCATTTCACTATAACCCCAATCATTCGTTTACAAATTATTACAAACCAATGATAGCCGAATTACAATGATAAAGAATAAAAATAAGAAGTTATTCTATAGGGAGCCTTCAATCAGGCCCAATCATCCAACCTCACTCCTTTCGAGTTTCACAGCCTTGACAGGGTCAGGGTGCGGCAAAGCTCCCTAGGGTCCCATTGGATCCCTGGCCAATATCAGCACCCAAACACTTAACAAAATGTTGGGACAGGTGCAGTGTGGAATTACCATCCTTGTGTGTCAAAGTTCAGTGAGTACTCAGAGGCACCCAAAGCAATGTTCACACGAAGGGGGCAGAACCTATCTTCTAAGAGTAGTGTGAAGTGCAAGAAGGAGAGGAAAGTTGGTAAAAAAAGAGAGTTTACACAGAGTTGGAGGGTTGCACACAAGGATAACGAGCAAAGGGGACAAATAGATCACAATAAACGATCACCAAAGGATATAGAGGCTTAATACAAACTTACTAAGCATGGGTACACAAAATCAAAAGAGTTTAAAGAGACTTTGAAATGGTCAGATTTGGACATAAAAGTAAATAATAACAGCATGTAGTCATAACTGGTAGGATTAGAAACAAGCAGTGGTCATGAGCATACGAGTATCAACAGGCAAAACAGGAATCAATCACATGTTGCACAGCAGAAGCACAAGTATAAAACAATTAGGAATAGAACACACTGAAGTAGTAATAACCATATTGGTTTGGAACATGGAATTTAATCAGAACATACCAGTAATAAGAGAACACAGCAGAATGCAAGAGCCAAGTATAAGCACAATATTAGCCTTAGCTTTTCAGCTGGCTAATGATAGTCAGGAGCAGGGAACAGAGCAAAAGAGATAAGTAACACAAGAGAGAGAGAGAGAGCAATGTGATTGCTGTGTGTATTTGTGATATACAAGGTATTCGTGTTTTTTTCAAAAAGAGAATGGGGGGGGGGTACTTATAGTACTGAATACGAGTAAACAAACAAGGTAGCAGTCCCTAATTAAGGAACTGGCATCAATCATAATCAAATCAGTATGTGGACTCCCCTTTGATTAAGGAATCGAAGTCAAACGGTAATAAGCAGTTATTTAAAAGGAAAGAAATCACAAAGCATGGTATGATCACATAAGGAAACAGAATAGCATAAAGTATGCAATAAAGACTAGGTACATGATACTCTAATTAGGGAAATAGGTCAGGAAAATCAATCAACATATTTGTGCACACATATAGGGCAAAATACCACTTTTATTCTGGAAAATAGTTTTCAAAATAATGAACGAGAATGAAAACCTAGGAAATCAGTATTAATTGAGGAAAGTCTCCCACAAATTAAGGAAGCAATTTTGAAATCAGTACCAAACCATAAGGAAAATATGTAGAATCACAATATAAGGCAAGTATCACAGTCGCAAAGAGGGCTTGCAAGAATCAGTATAAAACCACCAAGTAAATAATCAGAGAATCCTAAGCGAAGAACACAGAATGGCAGGGGAATGGAACGCTAGCAACAAAATTAAAGCAAAGAGCACGGAACTCAGAAAAGAACTCAGAAGAACACACAATCGAACAAATAATACAAACACAAACATATAAAGCTAGGGTTTCATCAAACTTAAGCAAAAAATGTTTAGAAATAGTACTGAAAATCACGAATTAGTACTCAAAATCAGAAAATAAAGTGATTTTAAATAGGGGTTCAGAAAATGTTTAAAACTTGAGCAATCGTAAATATCGAGTAGAGAGTAGTGCAAAACATAAAGGCGTGAGTTAAAAAAAATTGTTAAAAACACAGAGATTCAAGAGGTTTGGGTCGAGATTAGGGTTTCATAAGAAACCAGTGAGAAGTAAGAGAAACCTGGCTGTGAAACTCAAGGATAATGGTGTTTATAGCACCATCGAACCAAAAACCATCAGAGAAAGGCTGGAAACGAACTCGTGCAAAGCTTCAGTGACCGTCTTGTATGGTAGAGACTCATGGGGTCTCAGAGATGGAGGGAACTGGCGAGATAAGGCTTCAAGGCGGCTGGTGGTTGAAAGAGGTGAGGCTAGAGGTGGCCGGAGAGAGGGTGAAGGTCATCCGAGAAGAGGAACCAGAAGGTTCTAGAGAGAAGGAGGAGAGGAAGAGACAAGATAGAGAGAGAGACTGGTCTCGAAAATCTGCACTCNATTAGGGATTAATTAAGGAAAAAAGATCTGGGCCGTTGATCTTATTTGATCAACGGCTCAGATTAATTCGGAGCTAGGCCGGGTTGGATTAGAGACTGGGCTGGGGCGAATTTAATTGGGTCTTGGGCCAATCGGACCTAATTAAATCTGATAGGGGTGGGGTTAAATTGGGCTAAAATTCAAACAATAAAGGTTTATGTGTTAAATAGCCAATTTTCCCCTTTTATTTTTTATAAAATAGTTAAAATGATTTTAAAAATAAATTAAAAGCACTGAACTAATTAATAATGTATAAATATTAGTCTAAAATACTGAAAATAATTTTATGATTGTAAAATGTTGTTAATCGTAATATAGGCTATAATTGCAATTTATGCAATTTAACTTAGAAAATACCAAACAGATTTGTAAAAATATGCAAAAATCACCTTAATAATATCTTGGTGTAAATATGAGAATGGAAATAAATTATTCACCAAAAAATGATAATCTGGGAATAATTATTGGATTTTGTACTGCTAAAATAGACAATAAATTGATTTTAAAAATCTTAAAAAATTAGGAAAAAAAATACCAAAACTCTTGGGCATGCTTATATGTGCATACTCATGCTATTTTGAGAATATTTGAGTATTAAAAATACATAGGGGAAAATTGGGTATCAACATCTATGTTAAAAAGGAGGCAAAGAGGGCAACAACAACCTCAAGGTAATTGTGAGCAATTTGACAACAACAATGATGGTGGTGGTTATTCGAATGAGTGCTATGATGATCAAAGTGAGGAATGTCAATATGTCAATAACTACCAAGGGAATAGAGGAAATCAAGGGAATCAACAATGGCGTCCCCAAGGCAATTGGGACAATAAACAAGGCGGTGGTAATTGGAATAACAATAACCAACAACAAGGCGGTAGCAATTGGAACAACAACAATCAAAACAATAATTGGGGTAACCAAGGTTACAATCAAGGCAATTGGAATGGGAATAATAATAATTGGAGCAACAATAATAACAATCAAGGAGGGTGGAATAATGGTGGAAGGGGGCAAGGCTTTCAAATGCCCCCCATGTTCCAAAAACCAAACAATCCACCCCCCTTTCAATCTCAAGGGTCTAGTTCTTCCGGAAGTGATATGGGGAGGATAGAGATGATGTTCGAGCAGATGATGAAAAAGAACCAAGACTTTGATGCACAATTGGCTTCTCATAACACATCTATCCAGAACCTAGAAGTGCAACTAGGCCAAATTTCTCAAGCTTTGAATACCCGACCTAAGGGTGCGCTACCAAGTGATACGGTAGTGAACCCGAAGGGAGGTAACAATCATGTGATGACAGTCACAACGAGAAGCGGAAGAGGCAGTGATGTGCATGTCTCGAATGAAGATCGAGTTGTGAATGATAATGTTGGGTTCCAAGAAGATGTGGGTCCTTTGATTGTTGAAGATATGGTTGAACCAAATGTGAACAATGAGGTGAGGATAGATATTGATGAGGCCGAGGTGGAAACTCAAGAGGCCGTGAACCCGTCTAGGGAGCACATAATCGACATGCCGGAGCCGGTGGTGCCAAAAGCCAAGGCACCTTTGCCTAGACCACCTCCACCTTATCCTCAGTGGTTAGCAAGGCAAAAGAGTGACAATCAATTCAAAAAATTCATAGATATGATGAAAAGCCTTACAATAAATGTGCCTTTGGTGGAGGCACTTGAACAAATGCCGGGCTATGCGAAGTTCATGAAGGATTTGGTCACAAAGAAGCGTTCCATGGATTGTGAAACCATAATGATGACTCACCAAGTCAGTGCGACAGTGCATTCTATGGACCCGAAACTTGAGGACCCTGGAGCTTTTACTATCCCTTGCACTATCGGTAGTGCGAAGTTTGCTAAGGCCCTTTGTGACTTGGGGGCTAGCATTAATTTGATGCCTTATTCAGTCTTCAAGACTTTGGGAATTGGGCAACCTAGGCCCACCTCAATGAGACTTCAAATGGCGGACCGGTCGATGAAGCGGCCTTTGGGTATAATTGATGACCTTCTTGTTCGGGTGGACAAATTCATATTGCCGGCTGACTTTGTCATATTGGATTGTGAAGTGGACTTTGAAGTGCCGATTATTCTTGGGAGACCTTTCCTAGCTACGGGGAAGGCCTTGGTTGATGTTGAAGCGGGTGAGTTGACATTCCGAGTAGGAGATGAGAAGGTGGTATTCCATATTTGCAAATCAATGAGACAACCCAATAGCACAGAGGTGTGTTCACTTGTGGACATTGTCACATCTGTGATAGTGGATGACACAAGTTCCATGCTAAATGTTGAAGATCCTCTTGAGGCTGTGCTTCTTAACATGGATGTTGATGATGATGCTAGCAGAGTGGAGTGCGTGAATGCATTGCATGGTATGGGTTCATATTCATATGAGCCTAGGAAGTTATCTTTGGATCTTGAAAACCACAAAACTCCACCAACTAAGCCATCTATTGAGGAGCCACCGTTGTTGGAGTTGAAGCCACTTCGGTATGAATTTTTGGGCTCTAATTCAACTCTTCCAGTTATTCTTTCTTCTTGCCTTACTAACTTGCAGGTTGAGGCCACTCTGGGGGTGCTTCAAAGGCGAAAAAGGGAAATAGGATGGACTCTGGCGGACATTCGGGGAATAAGCCCCGCATTTTGCATGCATAAAATTATCTTGGAGGATGATGCAAGGCCTTCACTTGAACATCAAAGGAGGCTAAATGAAGCGATGCAAGAAGTGGTAAAGAAAGAGGTTATCAAGTGGCTTGACGCTGGTGTGGTTTATCCAATCTCTGATAGCTCATGGACTTCTCCGGTCCAATGTGTGCCAAAGAAAGGAGGGATGACGGTGGTGACCAATGACAACAATGAGCTTATTCCCACTCGAACCATTACCGGGTGGAGAGTTTGTATGGACTACCGGAAACTCAACAAGGTGACCCGCAAGGATCATTTTCCCTTGCCATTCCTTGATCAAATGCTTGATCGCCTAGCGGGGCGAGCGTTATATTGTTTTTTGAATGGGTACTCGGGCTACAATCAAATCTTAATTGCCCCGGAGGACCAAGAGAAGACCACTTTTACATGCCCCTA
>NC_031991.1:40664076-40709611 GCF_001879085.1 Nicotiana attenuata | reverse complement strand
CCCAATTAACGGGTTAAATCTCGAGAGAGTAATCACCCTACTTGAACCCTAGTTGCTTGATCTAATTGGCCTACCCAATTGGTCTCGAGAGAGTCAATTGGGCAAAATCACTCTCTCTACCGAGAGGTGTGAGAGTGGGTACAATTGTGCAACGGTTATAGCATAAGCCCCAAATATGTCAATCTATCCTTAGTAACATCTACCCATCAATTAGCCACCTAGGTAGTGTCACGACCCTAGTGCCTTTCTTCCCATTAGATACAACTTAGCAATATTTTAGTAGCATAATTTAGCGTTAATCATTAGTTTTATCATAGTAGTTATAAAATCAAAAACCAAGAATGTTTGAAGTGACATTAGGAGTACAAACACATCTCTAGACTGGACAGAAAATCCAACTCCACTACTAGCTCCCTGAGGAAATCGATCCCGACCTCTATTCGGGTAAAAGCTATTGCGACCCGCTCTTCTTACCTTGGTGTAGCGTCGAGTTGGCAGCGTTCACTTTTTGGCGCCGTTGCCGGGGAGCTTACGGTGTTGACTATCTGTTTAGTTAGTTTTGTGTCTTGCTTCTCTTTCCTTCTTTGTTACTAATTTGTGTGTGTGATTACTACAGGTACCAAAATGGCTTTAAATGCAAACGACCCTCTTGGAAATGTGCTTACGGGGAGGAGGTTGAGGATATTGGAGACGATGAGGTGCCTCTTGTACCTCTAGGACCACGACGAGGCCGCTAGAACAATGCTAATGACAACGTTCCAGACCCTCCTCCGCCACCTCCAAGAGCGGTTCCTCGGGTGCTACCGAATCAAGGATATGCGAGTGCCATTGTTCCTCCTTGAATCCGGGCGGGAAACTTCCAAATCACAAATGTTATGTTGACCTTGCTCGAGCAAAGAGGATATTTTACGGGCACCTCCGATCAAAATGCATACAAGCACTTGAAGGGGTTCGTAGATACATGCTGGGGCAGCAAACAAACAAACGTGTCAGAGGATGCATTGAGATTGAGGCTTTTCCCGTTTTCTCTTCGGGGTAAAGCGTTGGATTGGTTAGAAAGGCTCCCAAATCATTCTATCACCACATGGGATGAATTGGCGGACAAATTTATTGCCAAGTTCTTTTCTCCAAGTCATATGGCGGCTCTTCGGGATGAGATTCTAGCTTTCAAGCAAATGCCAACAGAACCTTTGCACGAAATATGGAAATATATAGAACAATGGTGAAGGAGTGCCCTAATAACGACGTGACCGAGGCGATGATACAACAAACTTTTTATCGGGGCATCAACACCACAAATCAGTACATTGTGAACCAGTTGGCCGGAGGGAACTTTATGAAACTTTCTTACCAAGAGGCATGTGAAGTACTTGATGAAGTGGCCGACACCTCTTCGGCATGGCAAAGCCGAGCGAATGTGCCCCAAGGTGACCCCACGGTCATCCATTTGCACAAGGAATTGAACGATCATGGCCAAGCTATTTCCGAGCTTACAACAACTATGAATCAATTTGCGAAGGCGCAATTGCAACAAGTCCAAAACCTGCGCCAAGTCAACGCAATGGAAGGTGTTTCTATGTTAAAAAGGAGGCAAAGAGGGCAACAACAACCTCAAGGTAATTGTGAGCAATTTGACAACAACAATGATGGTGGTGGTTATTCGAATTAGTGCTATGATGATCAAAGTGAGGAATGTCAATATGTCAATAACTACCAAGGGAATAGAGGAAATCAAGGGAATCAACAGTGGCACGCCGAAGGAAATTGGGGCAATCAACAAGGCGGCGGTAATTGGAATAATAAAAACCAACAACAAGGAGGTGGCAATTGGAACAACAACAATCAAAACAACAATTGGGGTAACCAAGGTAACAATCAAGGCAATTGGAACGGGAACAATAATAATTGGAATAACAACAATGGTCAAGGCGGGTGGAATAACAATGGAAATCAAGGCAACCGGGGGCAAGGTTTTCAAAGGCCCCCGATGTATCAACAACCGAACAATCCGCCTCCGTTTCAATTTCAAGGGTCTAGTTCTTCGGGTAGTGATATGGGAAGAATAGAAATGATGTTCGAAAAAATGATGAGGAAGAACCAAGACTCCGTTGCTCAATTGGCTTCCCACAATACCTATATTCGGAATTTGGAGGTGCAAATAGGCCAAATCTCTCAATCGTTGAATACTCAACCTAAGGGTGCTCTACCAAGTGATACAGTAGTGAACCTGAAGGGAGGTATCAATCATGTGATGGCGGTTACAACAAGAAGTGGGAGAGGCGGTGATGTGCAAGTTGTGGATGATAATGTTGGGTTCCAAGAAGATGTGGGTCCTTTGATTGTTGAAGATATGGTTGAACCAACTGTGAACAATGAGGTGAGGATAGATATTGATGAGGCCGAGGTGGAAACTCAAGAGGCCGTGAACCCGTCTAGGGAGCACAGAATTGACATGCCGGAGCTGGTGGTGCCAAAAGCCAAGACACCTTTGCCTAGACCACCTCCACCTTATCCTCAGCGGTTAGCAAAGCAAAAGAGTAAAAATCAGTTCAAAAAATTCTTAGATATGATGAAAAGCCTTACAATCAATGTGCCTTTGGTGGAGGCACTTGAACAAATGTCGGGCTATGCAAAGTTCATGAAGGATTTGGTCACAAAGAAGCGTTCCAAGGATTGTGAAATAATAAAGATGACTCACCAAGTCAGTGCGATAGTGCATTCTATGGCCCTGAAACTTGAAGACCCTGGAGCTTTTACTATCCCTTGCACTATCGGTAGTGCGGAGTTTGCTAAGGCCCTTTGTGACTTGGGAGCTAGCATTAATTTGATGCCTTATTCAGTCTTCAAGACTTTGGGAATCGGGCAACCTAGGCCAACCTCAATGAGACTTCAAATGGCGGACCGGTCGATGAAGCGGCCTTTGGGTATAATTGATGACGTACTTGTCCGGGTGGACAAATTCGTATTGCCGGCCGACTTTGTCATATTGGATTGTGAAGTGGACTTTGAAGTCTCGATTATTCTTGTGAGACCTTTCCTAGCAACGGGGAAGGCCTTGGTTGATGTTGAAGCGGGTGAGTTAACATTCCAAATGGGAGATGAGAAGGTGGTATTCCATATTTGCAAATCAATGAGACAACCCAATAGCATGGAGGTGTGTTCATTTGTGGACATTGTCACAGCTGTGATAGTGGATGACACAAGTTCCATGATAAATATTGAAGATCCTCTTGAGGTCGTGCTTCTTAACATGGATGTCGATGATGATGTTAGTAGAGCGGAGTGCGTGCATGCATTTCATGGTATGGGTTCATATTCATATGAGCCTAGGAAGTTATCTTTGGATCTTGAAAATCGGAAAACTCCACCAATAAAACCATCAATTGAGGAGCCATCGGTGTTGGAGTTGAAGCCACTTCCTCCACAACTCAGGTATGAATTTTTGGGCTCTAATTCAACTCTTCCAGTTATTCTTTCTTTTTGCCTTACTAACTTGCAGGTTGAGGCCACTTTGGAGGTGCTTCAAAGGCGAAAAAGGGCAATAGGATGGACTCTGGCGGACATTCGGGGGATAAGCCCCGCATTTTGCATGCATAAAATCATCTTGGAGGAGGATTCAAGGCCTTCACTTGAACATCAAAGGAGGCTAAATGAAGCGATGCAAGAAGTGGTAAAGAAAGAGGTTATCTAGTGGCTTGATGCCGGTGTTGTTTATCCAATCTCCGATAGCTCATAAACTTCCCCGGTCCAATGTGTGCCAAAGAAAGGAGGGATGACGGTGGTGACCAATGACAACAATGAGCTTATTCCCACTCGAACCATTACCGGGTGGAGAGTTTGTATGGACTACCGGAAACTCAACAAGGTGACCCGCAAGGATCATTTCCCCTTGCCATTCCTTGATCAAATGCTTGACCGCCTTGCGGGGCGAGCTTTCTATTGCTTTTTGGATGGGTACTCGGGCTACAATCAAATCTTAATTGCCCCGGAGGACCAAGAGAAGACCACTTTTACATGCCCCTATGGTACATTGCTTTCTCCCGGATGCCCTACGGGTTGTGCAATGCTCCTGCGGCCTTCCAACGTTGCATGATGGCTATTTTTACCGACATGGTAGAAGACATATTGGAGGTCTTTATGGATGACTTTAGTGTGGTTGGTGACTCTTTTGAAGAATGCTTGATAAATTTGGATAGAGTCTTGGCCCGATGTGAAGAAACTAACCTCGTTCTCAATTGGGAAAAATGCCATTTTATGGTCGAAGAAGGTATAGTGTTGGGTCACAAGATTTCTAAGCATGGGATTGAGGTAGACAAGGCGAAGATCGAGGTGATTTCAAGGCTCCCTCCCCCTACTTCTGTCAAAGGGGTGAGGAGCTTTCTTGGGCATGCCGGGTTCTACCGGCGATTTATCAAAGACTTCTCGAAGGCTGTGAATCCCCTTTGCAAATTGCTAGAGAAAGATGACAAGTTTGTTTTTGATGAGAAATGCATGGAGGCTTTTGAACTTTTAAAGCACAAGTTGACCACTACCCCTATCATAACCGCACCTAATTGGAGTTTACCCTTTGAACTAATGTGTGATGCTAGTGACGTTGCAGTGGGGGCGGTGTTGGGTCAACGGGTTAACAAAATATTCCATCCCGTGTATTATGCAAGTAAGACTATGAATGAAGCTCAACGGAATTACACGGTGACGGAGAAGGAGCTATTGGCCATTGTATTTGCCATGGAGAAATTTAGACCATATCTTATGGGGGCCAAGGTGATTGTGCACACGGACCATGCCGCCCTTAGGTATTTGATGACCAAGAAGGATTCCAAGGCGAGATTGATGAGATGGGTGTTACTTTTTCAAGAATTTGATTTAGAAATAGTGGACTGGAAGGGAAGTGAGAACCAAGTTGCGGATCATTTGTCCCGGTTGGAGGAAGAAGGGAGGCCATGTGACGGCCTTGAAATAAATGATACATTCCCCGACGAGCAACTTCTTTCTGTGTCAATGTGTGACATGCCATGGTTCACGGACATCGCCAACTTCATTGTGATCGGAATTGTCCCGTGTGAGCTCTTTTCCAACCAAAAGAAGAAACTCAAGAGGGATAGTTTGGATTTTTATTGGGATGATCCGTACTTGTTTAAAATTTGCACGGATGGTGTGATTAGAAGATGTGTCCCGGAAGGTGAACAGTTGAGCATATTGGAGGCTTGTCACTCCTCCCCCTATGGTGGCCATCATGGAGGGGTGAGGACGAGTTCAAAGGTCTTGAGTTGCAGTTTTCATTGGCCGACTTTGTTTAAGGATGCTAGTGATTTGGTAAAGAGATGTGATGCATGCCAAAGAGCCGGCAGAATTTCAAAAAGGGATGAGATGCCTCTCAATACAATTCTCGTGTTGGATATTTTTGATGTTTGGGGCATCGATTTCATGGGTCCTTTCGTGAGCTCTTGTGGGAACACTTATATTCTCGTGGCGGTGGACTATGTCTCAAAGTGGGTTGAAGCCGTGGCTTTACCCAACAATGAAGCCCGGAGTGTTGTGGCATTCTTGAAAAAGAGTATCTTCACAAGGTTTGGCACCCTCGTGCTATCATTAGTGATGGGGGGTCTCACTTTTGCAACAAGGCTTTCGACTCATTGCTTGCCAAGTATGGAGTAAATCACAAAGTGACCACCCCCTATCATCCTCAAGCTAGTGGTCAAGTGGAAGTCTCCAACCGAGAAATAAAAAGTATCTTGTCCAAGACGGTCAATGCTAATAGGACCGATTGGTCGAAAAAGTTGGATGACGCTTTATGGGCGTACCAGACGGCTTACAAGACCCCAATTGGTATGTCTCTGTACCGGTTGGTGTTTGGGAAAGCTTGCCATCTTCCGGTGGAATCGGAGCACAAAGCTATGTGGGCCTTGAGAAAGTTGAACTTGGAATGGGATGTTGCAGCGAATCTCCGTGTTGAGCAACTTAATGAGCTTGATGAGTTTAGATTTCATGCCTACTCCAGCTCGTCCTTGTATAAGGACAAGATGAAGTATCTTCACGACAAATATGCTCGGGAAAAGGAATTCAAAATTGGTGATATGGTTCTTCTTTTCAACTCCCGGTTACGTCTGTTTCCGGGAAAGCTCAAATCAAAGTGGAGTGGGCCATTTGAAGTTGTGTTCGTGACCCTATTTGGTGATCTTGATCTAAGGAACAAGAATGGTGAAATATTCAGAGTCAATGGACATCATGTGAAGCATTATCTTGGGAAGATTGATGATAGCCACGTGGTGGCAATGATACATTTCAAATGATGTGTTGGTAACCCGCGTCGTGCCGCGACGTTAAATCAGGCGCTTCTTGGGAGGCAACCCATGTCTTTTTCTTTCTCTTTGATTTTCTTTATAGTTTAGGATTTTTGAGCTAATTGGTTGTGAGATGTTGCAGGGATTGTGTTGATGCAGTGCAAAATAAGTTGGAACAAAGTGAACAGTCTCTGAAGTTTGCCAGTGCGGCCGCGGTCACCTTAGCGCAGTCCGCACTGGCATGGTCCAAATATGTTGCTCTCGGAAGTTTTCCACCACGGCCGCATTGCACTTTTGTGTGGTTCGCGCTGAGCCTCCGCTGCCGCGGTCTCTTTTGTGCGGTCCGCCGAGGCTGCCTACTGAAGCTTCAATGGAACAAATCCAGCGCGGTCCGCGGTCGCTTTTGTGCGGCCGCGCTGGTAGGTGAGTACTGGGTCCCACGGTTTGTCTATAAATAGACTCCAGGGGTCACCTTTTACCCTTTTTGACCCCTGAACTCCCAGAGCCCAAAAATTACTGTTCTTTCTTTACTGAGTCCATAATTCTTGCATAAGATTATCCAATTACACTTCATATTTACGTCCAGTAATGTTTCACTCATCTCTTGTTCAATTAGTGGTTAATTTTTGTTTTATTTTCTTCCATTTTGCTCATAACTGTTGTTTCTTCCCCTTGTTCTTTATTTCATTAGTTTAGGTTAGTTTTCATGTTAGTTTTGGGCTGATTTCTGTGCATATGGAGTGGGCAAATGAGTAGGGACAAAGTAGGTGTAAAAATTTGAACAAGAATGGCATAAATACAACCCTAACTTAGTGCACGTAAACCCTAGCTCAGCGTGGACGGCGGTCGCCTTAGCGCGACCGCGCTGCCCTGAAACGGTCCGCTCTGCTTTTCTTGTGCGGGCCGCGGTGCTCTTTGATTGCAAGTTGACTTTTTCCAGCGCGGCCGCATTGCACTTTTGTGCGGTCCGCGCTGGCCCACCGCGGCCGCGATCCCATTTTGTGCGGACCGCGGTGGGATATTCAGAGAGTTGTTATTCTGGGCCTTTGCCCAGCGCGGACCGCGGTCACTTTTGCGCGGTCCGCCGTGCATGTTTCTGCAACTGTGTTCTTCAACTGCTGTCTGCAATTTTTTCATTCACCTGTTTCACTACCTGTGCTTAAACAAACAATGTTAGATGTGTGTGTTTGCAGATAATTGTTAAACAAAAAGGAGGCAAGGGATCACAGCAACCCGGGAGAGGTGGTTCCTCCCGAGGGGGTAAAGGCAAGAGAATAGAAAAACTCACTCCGCAGGCTCAGGAGAACATCAAAAAGACCCGTAAACTGATAAAAGCTGCTGATAAGGCTGCTTCTCATTCCTCGGGGAGCGAGTATGTGCCTTTCAAGGACATCTCCTAAGATTCAGTCCCAACTCACATAACCAACCCCCTCCACCTAACTGATACCCCTCCAGCATCACCCACTACCAAAAGATCGGTAAATGTAGTTTCTGATTCATCTGACGGGTCAGCAGCAGGTAGTGGGAACTATTCTACCTCCCCCACAGCTTCATTATCTGGGGAGAGTGCAGGCGGCGATGAGGGTGGTGAGCCTCAGATTGGGAGAATTGCACGAACTAGGAAAGCCGAAGAGTGGGAAGATAGATTCGTGAGCCAAGTGGCTTACCACAAGTTCAGAGAGTGGTGGCCCGTGAGGAAATTGATACCGGAGAGGAGCTTTATTGACAATGACCTCTTACCCCACAACCCTAATGTGCAGAGGGAATTTAGAACTAGAGTGGGCTGGGAGTTTTTCATGGAGAAGTGCATTGAGGCAAATTAGCACATGGTCAGGGAATTCTACTCTAATATGGCCCACATCATCAAGGATACTAAGGTGACCAAAGTTAGAGACAAAATGGTGTTGTTCGATGGAAATTCTCTGAATGAGTACTTGTGGTTCAGGGATGAAGATGAGTCTCTATATCTTGCCAAGTTAGGGATGGGTGAGGAAGTCCGTCCTTGGTTGGCCCAGTACTTGGCAATCCTAGGTACTGTGCCAGGGTGGTTGTAGGTAGGGAGAAAAATATACCGGAAGACCTTCAACTTTGAGGCTCGAAGGTGGTTGACTTTTGTGTGCAGTCGGCTTGACCCTTCTACCCACGATCAGACTATTCCACTTACCCGGGTTGTTCTTGTTGCATCTATTATGGCCGGGTACCCTATTAATGTGGGCAATGTGATGTCCCGTGTGATTTCTGCTGTGGGGCAGAGCATGACCGGAATTACCCTTTCCCCAACACCCTTTCAATGTATTTCCGGGACCTCGAGGTGGAGAAGAAGAGATATGATGTCAAGACCAAGCCAGTGGCTCCTTACACTTGGTACAGTATGCAGGGTCCGGACAACCCTAAACACAAGAGCTACCAGCCACCTACCTCTGCCCCAACTGGCCAGTCTGAGGAGCCAGTTGCGGTAGAGCCTTCTACCGAGCCTTCTACTATGCCTGCTGCCACTACAGTTGAGGACTTGCCTCCAAGACCTTCCTCTGCTGCTGGTCCCTGTACTTCAGCTGGCCCGGGGGTTCCATCTTCCCGGAGGTATCCCATCACTGCCCATTAATTGAGCCAGACATTAGCCAGTTTGAACAACTGGATGTCAGCTGCGACATCCAAGTTGTCTACATTTTCTTCCACCATTGAGACCCAGTCAGTACCTCAGCCTGCTCAGATTGCTCAGTCCATAACGGACACTTTGAAGAAGCTCCTAGAGAACTAGGAAAAGATTATGAAGACACAGGCTACCTTGTCTACAGCAGTGGAGTCACATGGCAAGGCTCTGAAGCAGCTTGCCAAGGAGCACAAGAAGATGAGGAGATCACAGGCTTCCAAGGAGTCTGTGAAACAGCTCAAGACAGATGTGGACAAGCTATTGGCAGACCAGATGCCTCTAGACTTGCTATTCAGGGACCCAGCCCCAGCCCCAGCAGCACCAGTAGCAGAGCCACAACAGGAGCAGGCACCCAGGCAGCCAAGGAAGAAGAGGAAGCTCCCCAGTACAGCTGATGCAGTTATTGAGGTGGCAGCCTAACAGGAGGCCTCCTCCAGTTTGCCACATGATGCACCTGACATCCAGCCGATCCAGGTATAGGCCCCAGTCCCAGTAGTTGGGCAGCAGGAGACCGGGAACCAGTCTGCGGTTCCCGCATATACAGAGGACTTGGGGACCACTGATGATCCCATGCAGACGGACCAGGCTTAGGGAGCTCCTATATCCTTTCTTATGACTTTTTGATGCTTAGTTTGATAGTTGGCATTGGGGACAATGCCAGCATTTATTCGTGGGGGTGCGCCCTACTTTTTTTTGTTTATTTGGATGATTGTATATATTTGACTCAGTTTATGTTTTTCGTTTGGTTGATTTTCTATTTGGTATGTATATAACTTTACATTCAGTACTTTTTATCTTCTATTTTGGTCTATATATAAAGTTAAACTACATTTTGTATATATTCATTCCTCGTTGTATATTCTAATCCCCTATTGTAAATATTCATTCTAATTTCTATTTTCGTAAAAAAATTTCGTTTTTAGCTTTGTAGATAGGCTCGCAGCCCCTTGTTTTGTCTTTTGGCATTTTCAATAAGCCCTTGGTTTTCTTAATGCCACGGTTCTTTCCAAGGGTGGAGTATTGTGTGAACCGGGTGGCTCTTCCCAATGATGGATGGCGTGACAACCTTCTTAAGGGTTTGAGTCCGTTTTTGTTTTTTCTTTTGTTGTTAGTTAAGGGTACTTCAAACATAGCTTCACTTGGGCGTAACACATTTGCCTTTGATCCCATGGTCAAAGACAAGTGGTTGTGTTTAGGATGGTGAAAGTAGTGACCTTGAGACTCTTGGGTTGACCAAACAAACATCATGTGGTCTTTCGGGACTATTGTGTGCTCAGTCGTATCTAAGGTTGTTGTGGGCCCTCGACTCTACGTCTTTAGCAATCCTTGAGTGTGTGTGGTGAGAAATTGAATTATGAGTCCAAGTCCCGAGCCAATCGTCTAGAACTTGCCCCGAATGTTTGTTGAGGCAAAATTTTGAGTGAAATTCGACTTGAGAAGTGATTGTAGGCTCTCCTTGATCCAAATGATAAGTTGAACAATGGGGGAGAGACAAGAAAGGAAACAAAAAGGGGTAAAAGGTACAAAAGAAAAAGAAAAGGAAGGCAATGAAAAAGAAAGAAAAGAAAAAGACAAAAAGAAAGCCCGATGTGAAAAAGAATAAAAAAGGGTTCAAGAAAAGCAAAAGTGAAAAAGGGCGTGGAAAAAGTAGAAAAAGGAGAAATGTCTTGAATTGTATAAGAAAGAGTGACAATGTGTCTCTCTAACCCCTTGAAAGAGGTGAAATGACTCAAAGAGTCAAGTGAATTGCGCCAATGAATCAAAAAAAGTGCTTAAGGGAAGATTGAACCCACTTGAAAAAAAACATATCCTACCCTTACCCAAAAGCCTTCACATTAACTCCACAAAAGCCCTATATGATCTTGAGTTGGATGACACTCGCATTAGTGGATACTTACATGAGGGTCAAGCATATGGTACCTAGAACCAGACTTGTGACCTTTCCTTGAGAGAGACGACTGAACTCCCATTGACCTCGGTTTGTGTGCGTATTCTTTAAAAGGCGAGGTTTGCTTAGGGAGAGTTGAGGATGTATGAGTTTGGGGATCCACAGCGTCCCAAGTAATTGAGAGAGTTCTTTGATGTAATGAGTCAATTCTTGATGCTCTTGTGTCACACTTGATCCATAGTTTTCAAGGTTTGAATGTTGTTAATGATCCATTTGTGTTGAGGGCAATTGTTAGTTCCAATTGATGCTTGTTGAGGTTACTTTAGGATAGCTAGAATTACTTGGATTGTCCTTTAAGGGGGTGGGTCTTATTTTGTTTGCTTGAGGACAAGCAAAGGTTTAAGTTTGGGAGAGTTGATAAGTAGGGATTTTAACATGTTTTATGCCCCTACTTGCCTATGCTTTGGTTATAAATTGCTACAAAATAGTTCCAAAATGCTCACAAGTTGTACTTGATTGCAGGTTTTATCGACAAAGCGACGAATGTCAAAGATCAGCTCAAAAAGGAGTGAAACCTGCTCAAGTGTCAAAGACTAAGTAAATTGAGGAAAAGAGAACCTAGTGTCGACCGCGCAAATGTGAATGCGGACGCACTAGGAGGTTCAGAGAGTGGCATTTTCAAGCTAGAGGCAACGCGGCCGCGCTACTCTTTTGTGCGGTCCGCGGTCAGGCTCCGCGGCCGCGCTACTCTTTTACGCGGTCCGCGGAGCAGAGATTCAGAAAGCCATAATTTTGCCAATTCAAAGCAATGCGGCCCGCGCTCGTTTTTGTGCGGCCGCGCCAACTTCCACCACGGTCGCGGTAAACTTTCACGCGGTCCGCGGTCCTCAAGTTCAGAGAAGCATAAATTGAAGTCCAAGAGCTAGTGCGGCCGCGGTCCTTTTTGCGCGGCCCGCACTGACCCCGCAGGGGTATATTTGTCCAGTTTTTCCAGCCTAGTATAAATAGGACATTTTTACCATTTTTAGGTGAAGTTTTATATCCCAAACATAGCTGCGCTCGTGAGACTGATTTTGTAGCCATTTTCGGCACTTTTGCTCTACATTAACGATAGATTATTGTAGTTTCTTATTAGTAATCAATTAATATGCTTAGTTCTTCATCTATTTCTTCAGTTTCTGTATCTAGCATGAGTAGCTAAACCCATTAGCTAGGGTTGTGGCTCAACCCTAGTGTGGGTAATTGATGGGTGTTGCCATCTAGGGTTAGATTGATTATGGGTATGTGCTATTTGGGTTGATTTTATATTTTTATTTAAGAATTAGTGGTTGCAAACACTGATTCAAGCTTTGTGGGTTTTACTCTTCTTGAGAAAGAGAGTTTATGACCCCAAAATTGACCCAATAAGGAATTGGGATGGACTCATGAGAAATGATAGTCCCAATTAACGGGTTAAATCTCGAGAGAGTAATCACCCTACATGAACCCTAGTTGCTTGATCTAATTGGCCTACTCAATTGGTCTCGAGAGAGTCAATTAGGCAAAATCACTCTCTCTACCGAGAGGTGTGAGAGTGGGTACAATTGTGCAACGGTTATAGCATAAGCCCCAAATATGTCAATTTATCCTTAATAACATCTATCCGTCAATTAGCCACCTAGGTAGTGCTACGACCCTAGTGCCCTTCTTCCCATTAGATACAACTTAGCAATATTCTAGTAGCATAACTTAGCGTTAATCAGTAGTTTTATCATAGTAGTTATAAAAATCAAAAACCAAGAATGTTTGAAGTGACATTAGGAGCACAAACACATCTCTAGACTAGACAGAAAATCCAACTCCACTACTAGCTCCTTGTGGAAATCGATTCCGACCACTATTCGGGTAAAAGCTATTTCGTCCCGCTCTTCCTACCTTGGTGTAGTGTTGAGTTGGCAGCGATCAGTAAGCCAAATGAAATCTTATCATGTCCTTTACAGATATATTTGTATATATATTTGATAACTTTAATATCGGAGCAAACCTCTACATTTATATGGTAATTGTATTTACAGAGCAGATAAGGATTGTAAGGAACAACCCATGAGTTATCAAGAAATTGTTTCCTAACTTTCACAGATTTACCAGTGTTTCGTCTTCTATAATTGGGTATGAGTTCTTTCCTTTCGTTGTCTCATCAGCAAAGCTTTTCGGGTACTTAAATTTGCACTCATTTCTTTTCATACATGAATTTGTAGGATCCAAATGACCACAAGGCCCATGCATCATGTGTTTAATGACAAGCTTATGCAAGTAAGAGTTCGTATCAGGAGCATGCACCTCAGCACTAACAAATTTGTCATAAGCCTCGGTGCATCAATAATTTGTAGTCATCAGTAATTATAACAAGAAAATGAGTATGTGGAAGACCGCGTTTTTTGAATTCTATAGTTTACATAAAAGCCGCAACTTTTCCAAATATGTTTGTTTTTATTATATTTGTTTTCATCTCTTCTACTTTTGCTCTGAACACTCGACTAATTAAATCAGGACTATTTTGAGTTTCATCTGTTGTGAGCAAATGTTCCTTTATTTCGGGCCAAGAGGGATTGCATGTCATGGTTAGAAATACATCTGGCTTTCCAAAAGGTTGTACTAATGCAGTAGCATCCATATAACACTGGCGCATATCTCTCAGACCTCCTGTAAAACTTGTTGGAAGAAAGTACTGTTTTCCTATCTTAGAAGCTTCTCTTTCACCAAGTCTCAGCATATCCAGAAGTCCCTGTAATACATCAACCCGAAATAAATCTTGGGATGAGGCAAAATCTAATCTCTGAGTTTCTACTTTTATGAATTCATCAACTGAGTATTGTTGAAATAATCTGCCAGAATGTAAAATTCTGTTTTCCTCATTGTCTGTCATCTGGAGTTCGTAACAGTAGTATTCATGACAGGCAACATTATTCCTTTTTCGTTTTCCTTTTTGCAAAACATCAGCTTCCAAATCAAGTAGTCCATCAATTAAACACATGTTACAAAGGCTCGAAAGTTGTTCAGTCTCGTAGTAAGCTCGTTTTTTCAATTTATTCCTAGGTTGTAAGATTTTTGGGATACCATAATGCCACCCATTTTGACCGTAAGAAAGTAAAAGCATATATGGCAAAGGATCATAGCGACCATAATAGTAATTTACTATTTGACTTTTGTTACTGTGAGTGTAAATTCGATATGCAGTGAAGAAATATTGTTGTTCGTTTCTTGTTCTAGCCATAATGCTGCTACTTCTGACACAGTTGGCAGATTATATACTCTCTGATCTAAGACAAAACCACATCTTACTGCAATGTAAAAGTTTGATAATTCTGGGATATGTATCAGGGATTTCAAGAAGATACACTAAAGATTTATCTTTAGTATATCCATTAGCTTCTCAATGATCGACTATCGAAGTATACCCAAGGAAGACATTTGATTCAATATTTATGTATTCTCATCGTAAAAATATAGCTGTAAATTTCTTGGTTGTCGATTTGTCGGGATCAAATCATTTATGAAGTGATACATTTGACAATGTACTCTAAATGTGTAAATTCTGTGGTTTCTTTTTGCTAGTACTTTGTCATAGTTCACCCCAAGAAGTAAAGGCAAACATATTATTGTACAGTCTAACGTAGGTACGAAGATGTTCACATTCTTCAGTATTGCCTAAGTAGAGATTTAATAATTTATTGGGCATTTCATATGACGTCAACTTAACCGAACCATTGCTACGAGAAAATCCTGCTGATTCATATTCAAACCTTTTAGCTCCACAATAATTACAGTTTGGTACATTTTTCGAAATTGTTGCATTACTGGACAACTGTTTGAAATTCCAACAAATTATTATCTTTGATCTACAACCTGTGTATAAGTTGTTGGATATCATAGAAGTATTGAGAAAAGATATATGGCTAATATTGTTAAAAGAGTAGACCAAGACAAACCTTTTTTATGACAACGAATGCCTCGGGATCACGGCGCTTATTGAGTCTATTTGATGTGAAACCTAATATATATGCAAACCATTATAACTGATATATGAAATATTTCAAGTGAACTAAAATTGAAATTGCATTTTAATAGTTACTAACCATATCCGAATACAGAAAAGGAGCCAATTATATTCTTCCCTTTGTTACAACAAACTGTTTATTTTTATTTTTTTTGATGAGATAAGTTGCTTCATTGCAAGCATCAAGATTTATTATAACAAACTGTTGTGTCATCCATGCAAGATTTATCGGCTACATAGAAGTGAACGCATATTAACATTAACAATACACATGTAGGTAAAATCCCAAAAACAACATCCAGAATTCTATATACGTAGAGTTATATTTTTTTCTGTAACCTTTTTCAGCAAGGCAACATGATTACCCTATTGTTAGTATTCTCTGTCTAGGTAACTTAGCAACAGCCTCAGAAGATGATGCTACTTCAGTATGTTCAACCAAGAGACCTTGACTTGTCGACTCAATATTTTTTTATCGTCGTTGTGATAAAAGTATTTCTTTTTTATCAGCTGACTGATTTGTATACACATCATGTCTCTTAAGCTTGATTTTAGAAGCTCTTTCTGCTGAGTAATGTCGTTTCCTCTTCTGGAAGCGGCAACTTGGTGTTGTGGCTTTTTTATCAGTAGGCATCTATATTTGAATAATATATACATTTTTAACATGACATCTCTAATACAAATCAAAAAGCAATTAATCTGACCATCAATAATGAGCAAAAATGTATTGTAAAATGCATTGCAAAATGAAGAAAGTAAAAAAGAACACAAATATCCCTAGAGACAATATATAAGCAGAGACCCAGAGCAGACAACGTAGAATCAAATATTGGAACATTCCTACAGTATATAGTGTAATTGCATTTTATTATATTAAAATAAATTCCTATAACTCCCATTACTCCATGAGGTAGAAAATGGCCATAACTCGTATAACTCCCACTACTCCATGAAGTAGAAAATGGCCATAACTCTTTTGTAACTCTTCTCCCATGTTCTACCACTAATTATCCCATGTTCTCCATGTTATCATAACTTATTACCCCACTTTCTTCCAATTTAATTCAAGGAAGAATTCCTACAACTATAAATAGGAGTCTTTCTTCCATATTGTGGGATGAAAAAACCATTGTAGAGTGTTTCTATAAAGTGAGGTTAAAGTTGTGAAAAAAGAAGAAGAGAGTTTTTTTTACTTTTGTTGAAGGAAGGTGTTCATCTTGGTGGAGCTTTGGACTCAACAACTTGTCTAGAGTTTGTTCGAGTCATACGACGTGATCGGGCTGTTGTATCCTGGGGGAGATAGGTCAAGAGGATTACTGCTAGACCAGTGAAAACTTTGCTGCAGTGGGCTTGAATCTCCTTAAAGAGAGCGAGATATCTGCGCCTCAGCCTGAAGATATTTTATTTTATTCATTTTATTTTTTCAACTGTAATTCACCAACATATATGAAACCCATCACTTTAGGTGAGCCTCTAATATACCTAATGTGTTATTAGTTTTTCTTTTTCTTCCTGTTTGTTTGGTGTACGTGTATTTAACCACCAAGTTGATCGTTTAGGAAGGCAAAAATTAATTACAAAAAATATATGCCAAAACAGTCTATGAATTATGGAAATAGCAGAAGAATCTGTCTAAAATACACAGAGGCCGTAACCTTCACAGAGATATGCCAAAACCCCAAAAACCCTAGTTATCGCCAAATAAACTGACAGAAAACAAAATAGGAAGCGCAGAAGTTGAAGCAAAAGGAACAAGACTGATTGAATAGGGAAGGAAGCAGAAAATATCATTGTCATCGTCAGAACACTGCAAGGCCTCATATGTGCAGATCGCTAGTAATTGGCATATCCGTGTTAAAGATAGTGGTGCATTGGCCACGCTCAAATCCTAGGTCCACCTCTGATTGACTTATATTTTATGACACATACAACATCTGGTACCAAACATCCTATCAGCCTCACCAAACTCAGTCTTGAAATGCTAAGCTCTATGATCCAGTAAAACTTAATACAGAACAGAAATTGTCACAGAATTTGTGCCATAAGTAAATGACTTAATCATGAGGAGTTCATCAGTGGGACACAGTGAAACTTGCTTAAGTTCCCCTATTAATGGAGGTCATTCATTCAAATGATCATTCCAAAAGGAGAAAATTAATACAAAAGTTCAAGAAATGGGTAGAAGGAAGTGATAAAATAAAACATGAAACTAGCTAATTGCTTTAAAAGGCATTCTGTTTCTGATTGTACTCAGGAAGTAATGCTTCCTGCTAGAAAGTCATGTTCTACTGCTTAATTATGTGTATTTTGTAATTCCTTCATGATTTGTCTGCTTGCAATATTGGACGCTAAATCAACTTATGTAGCTTCTAACTAATGAAAATGACACAAAACTTGGCTCGGACTTTGTATATGTATTAAGATATCTCGGACTTTGTATATGTATTAAAATATCTCTTAAATATATATAAATACTGAATTCCGAATGTAACCCAATAACATAAATAGTCAATGTTGTTTTGTGACACTTGGAACCCGTAATCTTCAAAGCTTTGGTTCACCTCTGTCCATACTACCAACGCTTAAGCTAAGTTTCTGAAAGGTTTTTTCTTTTTTTAGAAAAAGCAGACTGTATATAGTTTATCAATTTTTACTCACTAATACCTCTAACATTCAACAACCACTTAATTTTTGATAATAGAGAAAAAGCAGATGTTAATGCGATTGGCATGGTAAGTGAAATTCATAGGCTAAAATCCTTTGAACTTGAGCAAATATGCAAACTTAAATCATTGTTCCTTTCATGCTATTGGCATGGTAAGTGAAATTCATTGAAGCGGTCACTTGTAGAGTCAGCACGTACTAAAATTGTGCTACATGAAATGACCAAAAAGGGCCTTGGTCGGCAAGCTGGCAAGACAACGGCCAGCTGCTTCCAAGGCTCTTCTATATATTATTAGAAAGTGTGTCCTAAATTCATAAAATTTTACAAGTCTAACCGCTTCGGGGCAACTTCAATGTATATACGCTTAAAGTTGCAAAAATCTTGAAAGTTGGAAGGTCAGGTAGATGACTGAACTTCAGGAACTTATAGAGCCCGTTTGGATTAGCTGATTTGAAGTAGCTGATAAGCATTAGGTGCTGAAAAATACTTTAAGTGCTGAAACTGATTTAATAAACAAGCAGTTACGTGTTTGTGTACAAGTGCTAAAATTAACAATAAGTTGCTACAGTATTTGATTAAAAAGTGCTGATAAGCTCTTTTTCAATTAAGATGACTTAAATAACTGTAGAATTGTTTACACTTATAAGGGCGTAATTTCTTTAAAATTTTAGATTTCTGATCGATTCAAATACAAAAAAAATTCTATTTGTCATTTTATTTTAAATATAATTGTGCTTAGATAAGATAATTTTTATGATAAATATAATTTATTTTATGATAAGCATATAATCATAAGGTATAATAATTAATAAATTAACAAAAGTTTCTCGGTAAAAAATAAACCTAAATAGGACAAATTATTTGAGGCAGTGAGTATCGATGTGGGAGTTTTGTTCTAAAATGGATTATTTTTAGGATAAAATAGTAAAAATTTTGGTCTAACTTAAAGTGCTTATAAGCAAAAAATCCATAAGCTGGGGGTGACCAGCTTATGGCTTTTGGCTTATTTTCGACTTATAAGCACTTTTAACTTTACCAAACGCGTACATAAGCCGAAAAGTGCTTATAAGCTAGTTTGACCTGCTTATAAGCTTAGCCAAACACCCTCATAGTTGAAGTTCAAGCAAATATGGCTGACCTTCGGACGCTTATGCATGAAGTTCAGTAACTTCAGGCATTTATGCATGAATTATCAGGTCAACAAATATTTCTGCTATTTTTTGAATTTCAACAATTCTCAAATCCACTCCAGATGAGCTCAAATTTGAAATATTAGTTTCAAATTTATTATTGTTATAATTATAGAAGCATGAATATAATGTCCATAGATTAAAATAGCCTTAAAATATTGAACATAATAACCCACAATGAAAGGGCATAAACGAAATACAACACCTTAATCCTATTACTTTTAGGACATCCACGTTATGCCACTTTTGGGATATATACGTTCCATAAGATTTACTACTGTTCCATACTTTAATCCAACCAACCAAAGGTTTATTTACTATTTCAATTAATTTTTTTAAGAATATAATATGACTATAAATTCCTTAATATTATCTTAGAACTATATATATACGTGACAATAATACATTTTTGATGTTATATTTAAACTGATTTTTTGCTCAAATACTATTCCGCAATATTTTGTGTAATATTTAAACTACAACCAATAACTAAAACAAATAACTAAGAAAATATTAAGAATTAGGGGCAAAGATCACTTTAGCCTGCAGCCAGTGGCGGATCTAGGATTTTAAAGTTGTGGGTGCTCACTGATAAAAACTCTGAAAGAAGAGGAAAAAAGAGTTTAGTTATGGGTGCTCACTCAATATTTATCTAAATATTTTTATAATTACCTATACAAATTTATTAAATCTTGTAAAAGGTAATGGTGCTTGACCACCCAAAAACAACATGTAGATCCGCCACTGCCTGCAGCCAAAACTATTTATATTTGGTGGCTGAAAAAGTGTATAAAATTTATGTGTGTGTGTGTATGTGTCTATTATATATATATATATATATATATATATATATATATATATATATATATATATATATATATATATATATCGGAATTTTCACCCTCGGGACCGTGATGGCGCCAAATATTTCACTTGCCAGGCAAGCCAACGTAAGATTAGGTTTAAGCCATTTTTAAACAAATCAAATTTAACTGATGTCAATTACTGAAATAAAATGCGGAAAGCCATAACAACTGAAATATCTAAATATAAACCCGAATTTGGTGTCACAAGTGCACGCGAGCTACTAGAATAATACAGACAAAGGTCTGAATGAAAGTAAAGCTGTCTAAAAGAAAATACACAGCTAAGATAAGGTAGAAGGGGACTTCAAGGTTGCGAATGCCGAGTAGCTGTACTTCAAGCCTCTGTACTGTCAACCCTAGCAATTTACTGACCGCCGCTGGGACCGACTCCAAAATCTGCGCAACAAGTGCAGAGTGTAGTAACCGATCCCATATCTTTGTAAGTGCCGAGCCTAACCTCGACGAAGTAGTGACGAGGCTAAGGCAACTCACTTACAATAACCTGTATGCAGTATAAAAAATGACAGGAAAGGAAAATTCGGAAACGAAATAAGGCAGGTAACTCATGAAAATGACTCCATAAAGAAAACCAGTAAATGCCAAAATACCAATCCTAAGACTCTCGTACGAAAGTACCGAAGACAACACAATACAATAAGGAATAGAAACACATAACTGTTGCGGCACACAATCGGATCCCACCGTACAACACTATCCTCCCTTATTCCACCATGTAAATATCAACAATAATAAGTAAATATATGTTGCGGCCGCGCAACCCGATCCCACCACATAATCAGAGTCAATATCATAATCCTCCCTTATTTCACCATATCAATCCACGCTTATTTTTCTGTTGCGGCGCGCAACCCGATCCCATCGTATCAATATAAATCCTCCATATTCTACTTATTGGGGCGTGCAACCCGGTCTGTAAATAAATCAATAAGTGCAATCAATATAACAACTCGAATCACAAGAATCTCTACGATTAACGAATATTAAAGCTACAAATCAAGAAGGAATCTCGTACCAAATAATGAAAAACTACAATAAATTCTGAGCAACAAGACAAGTAAATTATATGACAGTTAAAGGGTACAAGTTAGACAATTAAGGCAAGTAGCAATTAAGTATGAAAGCATGGAAGAGATTAACATTTTTAATGCGGGAATAATAACGACGCAAGTTGAGGCATAACTTCAATTAAGGCATGTAACAGTCAAGACATGCAATAATATAACCAATGAAATACGGGTAGACATGGAAACAAGTAATTGATGGTGTATAGACACTCATCACCTCGGATATACGCTGCTACTCATGAAATTCACATAGCACACAGCTCAAGCTTTCCTAATTCCCTTAAATCAAGGTTAGACCTAACACTTACTGTGACGACTCGGCCGGTCGTCTCATGAGTTACCGCCCCGTTTTCCCCATTTCTGCTTCTATTTGCCTTAATTATTGGTTTTATATGTGATCAGGTTGGTTGGCTCGGGTTCGGAAAGGTTTTGAGAAGGTTTGAGACACTTAGTCTCTTGTAAGAAGGCTTAAGTTAGAAAAGTCAACCGGATGTTGACTTATGTGTTAGAGGGATCGGATGTGAGTTCCGACGGTTCAGATAGCTTCGGGAGGTGATTTGGGACTTAGGAGTGTGATCAAAATGTGCTTTGGAATTCCGGAAGCTGCAGTAGCTTCGCTATGTCATTTGGGATGTGTGTGCAAAATTTCAGGTCATTTGGACGTGGTTTGGTTGGGTTTTTGATCAAAAGCGGAATTCGGAAGATTTTAGAAACTTAGGCTTGAATCAGAGGTGTTTTGGTTGATTTGATGTTGTTTGAAGTGTTTTGATGATTGGAACAAGTTTGAATAAGGTATTAGGATATGTTTGTGCTTTTGGTTGAGGTCCCGGGGGCCTCGGGGTGATTTCGGGTGGTCAACGGAGAAGTTGAGATGTTATTGCAGCTGCTGAAGTTACTGCTTCTGGTGTTTCGCACCTGCGGTTTGGGGACCGCATGTGCGGAACTGCACATGCGAAGGAAGAGTCGCAGAAGCGGCTAGAGGAAATTAGTCAGGAACCGCAGAAGCGGATTGTTGGATCATCGCAGGTGCGGAGAAGCGGGTTTAAGTGATTTTCGCAGAAGCGGAGCATAGACCGCAAATACAGTACCACAGATGCGGTGAAATGGCTGCAGATGCGGAAATGTCTGGTCAGATTTAAATATTTCCTCCTTCGCGATTTTCAGAGGGTTTCTCACTTTTAACATAAAACTTTGAAGCTTTGGGCGATTTTGAAGAGAGGAAATCATTGTTCTTCGTTGAGGTAAGGATTTTGGACCCTAAAAATTGATTATTTGTGATTAAGGAACGAAAATATCAGTGTAAATTCATGAAAATCAGTAGAAAAAGGTGGAGTTAGGGCTTGAGATTATGAGACCTTTCAGGGATGATTTGAGGGGTCAAACGAACTCCGATTTTCCAGTTCTTTATATGTACGGACTCGTGAGATGATGAAGAACATTTTGGTATAAAGTTTGTCCAGTTCTGGGACGCGGGCCCGGGGGTCGATTTTGACTGATTTTGGGTTTTGTGCTTAAAATCGATATTTTTCAATTGGAATTCATTCGTTTAGCATAACTTAATGATAAAAATCTGAACTTGGTAGATTTGGAGCACTCGGAAGTCAATTCAAAGGGCAAAGGCATTGCAAGCTAGGTTTCAGGCCGGATTGAGGTGAGTAATAATTTTAAATGCTGTCATGAGGGTATGAAACCCCGGAATTTCACAGCGTACGGCTGAGGTGACTTACACGCTAGACGACGAGCGTGGGGTAGAGCACCGTTGGGGATTGTGACTTAGTCCAGCCCAAATGATTATTTTACTGCATATTTGATAGTTAATTGTATAATATTATTATATTTTGGACTAAATGCCATATGTGAGCTTCGTGCCAGCTGTTTGAACCCTTAGGGGATTTTTAAATGATATTTTCCTCACAGATTGATTTCCTACTGGTGCTCAGTCATACTATATTTTACTATTTTAAAGACTCAGCTATATTATTCTGATTTAAACACATTAAATGATATTTTTAAAGGTATTTGAGCTGAGCTTCATATTTTACTGTGGCCCGAGGGGCTTATGAGATTCTGACTGAGTAAGGCCGAGGGCCTGTGTTGTGAGGATACATTTGGGTCGGGCTGCACGCCGCAGCAGTGATACATTGATTATGATAATGAGGCCGAGGGCCTCAGATTGTACGCCACGGGGTGGCTTGAGATTTATATGAGGCCGAGGGCCTGTTTATGATGCCACGAGATGGCTTGATATTGCGCTTGGGCCGTAAGGGGCCCCTCCCGGAGTCTGTACACCCCCAGTGAGCGCGGGTACCCATTGTGATTTGAGATATAGCCCGTGGGGCTGGTATTATTCTGTGACATTGCCCGAGGGGCTGATTCTGTTGTTATTGTGCCAGAGGGGCAATTATTACGTGTTTACTTTTTTAGCTGTTTTCCTGCATATTGTTTAACTGCTTAAGAGATGTTTATGAAATTTCACCGCTTTATTATAATTACTGATTTGTTATGCCTCTTGTAGCTTAATGTTGTGCCTTACGTGGTTTATATTACTCAGTCTTTATTTATTTTTATTACTCACTGAGTTGGAAGTACTCACTTTACTCCCTGCACCCCTGTGTGCATACTCGGGCGCTACAGGTCCTGCTCCTGAGGGTTGATAGTTCCAGCAGGTCTTCGGAGATTTACTAGGTAGCTGCTTGGCGATTCGCAGCCCAGTGCATTCTCCCTCTATTTCAGTTTTATTTTGATTCAGTTATGTAGTAGTGGATTAGACTCTAGACTTTTACTGTCATTTTAGATGCTCATGACTGGTGACACCAAGATGTAGGGCTGTGTTGGTTTATTTTATTTCCGCAACTTATATTGCTATTTTTGGGATTATTTATATTAAAGACCTTGGTTTATTATTTTAACTGCTTAATCAACTCAAAATTCGACCACGGCCTTATCTTTCGAACAAGCTTCCAAACCAACCATATCTAGAAAATTATTGACCAAACGATTCAAAATAAGCTTTAGAAACTACTCACGACTTAATGAGGTTCAATTTAGATCATGATTGAAAAAGTCAACAAAAGTCGACCCCAGGCCCGCTTGGTCAAAATCCGAGATTCGGACCAAAATCCAATCACCCATTCACCCCCGAGCCCGATTATGTAATTAGTTTCGAAATCCGACCTCAATTCGAGGTCTAAACTGCATATTTACAAAAATCCCTAATTTCAACCATGTAAAGTCTAAATTTGATATTGAAATCATATGAAATATAATGGATAATTGAAAATAAGTAGATTAAAGTCACTTACCAATGAATTTAGGAAGAAATCTCTTGGGAAAATCGCCTCTAGGGTTTTTAGGGTTGAGAGTTCGAAAGAAATGAGCTAATTTCCGTTTTTTCCTCTTTAACCTAGCTGCAGTTATCGCAATTGCGATACATAGTTTGCAGTTGCAATAATCGCAATTGCAATCAGCCCTTCGCAAATGCGAAAAGTCTCTGAGCTTGTTGTCATCGCAAATGCCACAATTTTGTCGCAAATGCGAACTAAGGCTGGCGCAAATGCGAACAATCGACTCGCAAATGCGAGTCTGCCTTATTCCTTCCTTAGTCGCAAATGTGACTCAAAAGTTCGCAAATGCGAATTTTCCCCCTTCGCATTTGCAGACTTCACTTCGCAAAAGCGAAACTAACCCAGCCCCCACCATCTTAGCATATGCGAGCCTGACCTTGCATTTGCGAGGCTCGCATTTGCGATCAAGTCCTCGCAAATGTGAGATCTGCAGACTTGATGCACCAGCACTCTTCTAAGTTAAAAAATCACTTTGTGACCTATCTGAAACTCACCCGAGCCCCTCACGCTCCAAACCCAACATGCACACAAGTGTAAAAATATCATACGAACTCACTTAAGAACTTAAATGAAATTCTTAATGAAACTTAAGAACATGCAACTTTTCAACCGGACATCCGAATTATGCCAAATCAGCTCCGTTTTGCACAAAATTTTGCAGACAAGTAATAAATAATGTAATGAACTTTTACCTAATTTCGGAACTAAAATCCGGATCTGGTACGAAAAGTCAAACTACGGTCATACTTGAAATTTCTTTAAACCTTTAAACTTCTAGTTTTCGACAAATTATTATAATCAAGTTAGGGACTTTCGAATTTGATTCCGGGCATACCCCCAAGTTCCAAATCACGATACGGACCCACCAGGACCGTCAAAATACTGATCCGGGTCCGTTTACTCAAAATGTTGACCAAAGTCAACTCAAATGGATTTTTAAGGCACAATTTTATATTTTTCTCAATTTTTCACATTAAAACCTTCCGAAAAAAGCTATGAACATCACACGCAAATCCAGGAAGACTAAACCGAGCTATTCTGGGTTTCGAAACACAAAATTGAGGGTTAAAACTATAAATGACCTATCTGGTCATCACATTCTCTACCTCTAAAAGAAATGTTTGTCCTCGAACAGACATAGAAAAGTACCTAGACTGGTGAAAAGGTGTGGATATCTACTTTGCCTGTCCAAATAACACTCCCACGTGGCTGCCTCGATCGCCTGACCTCTCCACTGCACTCGAACTGAAGGATAACTCTTAGACCTCAACTATCGAACTTGCCAGGATAAAATAGCCACCGGCTCATCCTCGTAAGTCAAATCCTTGTCCAATTGGACTAAGCTGAAATCTAACACATGGGACGGAGCACCGTGATACTTTAGGAGCATGGACACATTGAACATCGGCTGAACTGCTGATAAACTAGGTGACAATGCGAGCTTGTAGGCCACCTCACCCACTCTCTCAAGAATCTCAAAGGGTCCGATATACCAAGGGCTCAACTTGCCCTTCTTTTCAAACCTCATCACACCCTTCATGGGTGAAACCCGGTGCAATACCCTATCTCTAACCATGAATGCAACATCACAAACTCTACGGTTGGCATAACTCTTTTGCCTGGATTGAGTGGTGCGAAATCAATCCTGAACAATCTTGGCCTTATCCAAGGTATCCTATACCAACTTTTTACCCAACAATCGAGCCTGCCCCGGCTCGAACTATCCAACTGGCGAACGGAACTGCCTCCCTTATAATGCCTCATAAGGGGTCGTCTGAATGCTCGACTGGTAGCTGTTGTTGTAGGCAAACTCCGCAAGTGGCAAGAACTGATCCCAAGATCACCCGAAATTCATAACGCAAGCGCGAAGCATATCCTCCAATATCTGAATAGTGTGCTCGGACTGTCCGTCCTTCTGGGGGTGGAATGTTATGCTCAACTCAACCTGGGTGCCCAACTCACATTGTACGTCCCTCTAGAAGTGCAAGGTGAACTGCGTACCTCGATAAAAAATGATAGACATGGTCACACCGTGAAGACGGACGATCTAGCGGATGTAAATCTCAGCTAATCGTTGTAAAGAATATGTAACTGCCACTGGAATGAAATGCACCGACTTGGTCAGCCTGTCCACAATGACCCATACCGCGTCGAACTTCTTCTAAGTCCGCGACGGTCCAACAACAAAATCCGTAGTGATACTCTCCCACTTCCACTCAGGAATCTCTAGCTTATGAAGCAAACCACCAGGTTTCTAATGCTCGTACTTAACTTGCTGACAACTTAGACACCGAGCTACATATACAACTATATCCTTCTTCATATTCCTCCACAAATAATGTTGCCGCAAGTCCTGATACATCTTGGAGGCACCTGGGTGAATAGAATACTGGGAGCTGTGGGCCTCCTCAATGCATCGGCCACCACATTGCCTTCTCGGGATGATACAAAATGGTGATATGATGTCTTTCAACAGCTCCAACCACCTCCTCTGCCTCAAGTTGAGATCTTTTTACTTAAACAAGTACTGTAGACTCCGATGATCCGTGAATACCTCGCATGACACGCCATAAAAGTAGTGCCACCAAATCTTCAGCGCATGAACAATGGATGTCAACTCTAAGTCATGAACAGGGTAATTCTTCTCATGAACCTTCAACTACCGCAATGCGTATGCAATCACCCTGCCGTCCTGCATCAATACTGCACCGAGCCCAATACGAGATGCATCACAATACACCGTGTAAGATCCTGAACCTGTGGGCAACACCAACACCAGTGTCGTAGTGAAAGCAGTCTTCAGCTTCTGAAAGCTTAACTCACACTTATCTGACCATCTGAATGGGGCACCCTTCTGGGTCAGTCTAGTCAACGGGGCTGCTATGGATGAAAATCCCTCCACGAACTGGCGATAATAACCTGCCAAACCCAAGAAACTCTAGATCTTTGTAACTGAAGTAGGTCTATGCCAGTTCTGAACTGCTTCAATCTTCTTAGGATCCACTTTTATGCCTTATGCCGATACAACATGTCCCGAAAAGGCGAGGTAGTCTAACCAAAACTCACACTTCAAAAACTTGGCATATAACTGGCTATCTCTCAGAGTCTAAAGTACAATCCGAAGATGCTGCCCATGCTTCTCTCGACTGCGGAAGTAGATCAAGATATCATCAATGAATATAATCACAAAAGAATCCAAGTAGGGCTTGAATACCCGGTTCATCAAATCCATGAATGCGGATGGGGCATTTGTCAACCCAAATTAATCCACTAGGAACTCATAATGCCCATACCGAGTCCGAAAAGCCGTCTTAGGGACATCCGATGCCCTAATCTTCAACTGATGGTAGCCAGACCTTAAATCAATCTTCGAAAACACTTTGGCATCCTGAAACTGATCAATTAAGTCATCAATCCTCGACAACGGATACTTGTTCTTGATAATGACTTTGTTCAACTACTAATACTCTATACACATTCTCATCGTCCCATCATTATTCTTCACGAACAACACGGGCGCACCCCAGGGCGAGACACTAGGTCTAATGAATCCCTTATCAAGAAAATCTTGCAATTTCTCCTTCACTTCTTTCAACTCTGGCGGGGCCATATAGTATGGCGGAATAGAAATGGGCTAAGTGCCCGGAGCCAAAATAATGCAGAAGTCAATATCCCTGTCGGGTGGCATCCCCGGCAAGTCTGCAGGAAACACCTCTAGAAACTCACGAACAACTAGCACCGAATCCATGGAAGGAACCTCCGCACTAAAATCACAGACATAGGTCAAATAAGCTAGACATCCCTTCTCAACCATACGTCCAGCCTTCACATATGAGATAACCCTACTGGTAGAATAGCTAGGAACCCCCTTCCACTCTAATCGAGGCAACCCTAGAATGGCTAAGGTCACCGTCTTGGTGTGACAATCCAATATAGCATGATAAGGTGACAGCCAATCCATACCCAATATAACATCAAAATCTACCATATCAAGAAGTAGGAGATCTACACTAGTCTCAATACTCCTAATGGTAACAACACACAAGCGATAGACACGATCTACAATAATAAAATCTCCCACAGGCGTAGACACATACATAGTGGCACTCAAAGAATCACGAGGCACAACCAGACATGAAGCAAAATAGGATTATACGTAGCAATAAGTAGAGCCCCGACCAAATAGAACTGAAGCATATCTATGGAAAAATGGAACAATCATGTGATAACGACATTAGATGACTCGGCCTCAGGCCTAGCAGGGATAGCATAGCATCGAGGCTGGGCCCCATCACTCTGAACTACATCTCTTAGATGGCCTCTAGCTGGCTGGCCTCCACCTCTAACGGCCTAACCTCCACCTCTAACGGCCTGACCCCCACCTCTGGCTGCTTGACCCCTGCCCCTGACTGGCTGAGCGGGCGGTGGAGCAACCGGTGCCGGAACCATGGCACGAGAACTCTGCTATGGCATGTCACCCAATAATCTCGAATAGGACCTCCTGATGTGTCCAATACCACCACACTCAAAACACCCATCCTGCTGTTGTGGCTACTGAAACTGAAGCTGACCCGAACGGGCCGGATAACCATGGGATGGCTCTGAATTGGAGGCACACTTATAGGAGCTGATGGTGCATTGTAGGCTGGCTGCCCAGAATAAGGCACATAAGGACCACAACTCCTTGAAGCACCGTGAGATGCCTGAAACGCTAAATGAAATGGACTGGGAGGATGGCCTCTACCAAAAGCACCCCGGCCTCTAGATGAGGCACCACAAAAACTACTAGAATGATGAGGTCTCTTGTCTCACACCGGCCCCCTCTCCTGAGCACAAAATAACTCGATCCGTCTAGCAATATCTACTGTCGTCTAGAAGAAAATATCACTCTCTGTCTCCTTGGCCATCTGAAGCTCGATAGTGTAAGTGAGCCAATCAATAAATCTCCTCACTCTCTCCTTCTCAGTAGGAAGCAAGATAGTGGCATGGGGAGCGAAGTCCACAAATCGGGTCACGTACTAGGTGACAGTCATACCACCCTGTTGAAGTCGCTCAAACTGCCTATGGTACTCCTCTCTCAGGGTGACAAGGATGAACTTCTCTAGAAATAGATGTGAGAACTGATCCCAGGTAAGTGCAGGCGACCCAGCTGGTCTAGTCAACATATAATCTCTCCACCATCGATCCGGGCAGAACCAGTGATCTGAAATGCTGCAAAATCGACCCCATTGGTCTCAACTATACCCATGTTGCACAATACCTTGTGGCAACGGTCCAGAAAATCCTGTGGGCCCTAACAAGATGCACTACTGAAATGAACAGGAAAGAGCTTGGTGAACTTATCCAACCTCAACATAGCCTCAAAAGACAAAGCGGGCTTATCACCGGCCTATGCCGCAATAACTGGTTGAACTACCCCAACTGTCGGGGCTGCTGGAGTCTAAAATTGGGGAGCCAGCTGCTCCGTAGTATGAGTAGCGGGAGTCTGTGCTCCTCTCCCAGCTCGAGAGACGGCTGGTGCCACCGGGAATGTACTGGTCCGGGACAAACTCTCCATAAGGACCACCAAACGGACTGGAGCGTCCTGAAGCACTGGAGTGGCTATGAACCCCTCCGGGACCTGAGCTGGTCCGATAGGTACAGTTTGAGCTGGAACCTCCTCCTTGAAATCCACATGAGGCTGCACTGCGGGTGCTACTGCTCGAGCTCTAGGCTGAGCTTTGCCTCTGCCTCGGCCTCTAGCGCGACCTCGGCCTCGACCTCTGCCCCTAGTCGTACCTGCCACAGGGTGCTCCGAATCCTGCCTAGCTGTAGATGCAGTACGTGTTCTCGCCATCTGCGAGAGAACAAGAATAGAAGAGTTCAATCATCAATGACAAAATAAAATTGCACGACATAAAAGAATAGAAGTGAAATTGTTCCTAAAATCCATAGCCTCTGGAAGATAAGTACAAACGTCTCTGTACCGATCCTCTAGACTCTATAAAGCTTGCTCGTGACTCGTGAGACCTAGCCAACCTAGTGCTCTGATACCAACTTGTCACGATCCAGAATTTCCACCCTCGGGACCGTGATGGCGCCTAATATTTCACTTGGCAAGCAAGCTAATGTTAGATTAGTTTTAAGCCATTTTTAAACAAATCAAATTTAACTAATGTCAATTACTAAAATAACCGTAAAATGCGAAAAGCCATAACAACTGAAATAATCTAAATAAGACCCCGAATCTGGTGTCACAAATTCACGAGCTACTAGAAAATACAGATAAAGGTCTAAATGAAAGTAAAGCTGTCGGAAAGAAAATACACATCCAAGATAAGGTAGAAGAGACTTCAGGGCTGCGAACACCGAGCAACTGTACCTCAAGTCTCCATAGTGATAGTCAACCCGGACAATCTACTAACCGCCGCTAGGACCAATTCCAAAATCTGCACAAGAAGTGTAGAGTGTAGTATGAGTACAATTGACCCCATGTACTCTGTGAGTGCCGAGCCTAACCTCGACGAAGTAGTGACGAGGCTAAGGCGGGTCACTTACAATAACCTCTATGCAGTATAAAATAATGATAGAAAAGGAAAATACAAAAACGAAATAAGGTAGTTAACTTATGCAAATAACTCAATCCTCAAAGAAAACCAGTAAATTCCAGAATAACCAATCCTTAGAGTCTCGTACGAAAGTACCGACGCCAACACAATACAATAAGAAATAGAAATACATAAACTATTGCGTCGCGCAACCTGATCCCACCTACAACACTATCTTCCCTTATTCCACCATGTAAGTATCAATAATAATAAGTAAATATATGTTGTGGCGCGCAAACCGATCCCGCCATATAATCAGAGACAATATCATAATCCTCCCTTATTTTATCATATCAATCCACCCTAATTTCACCTGTTGCAGTGGGCAACCCGATCTCACCGTATCAATAAAAATCCTCCCTTATTCCATCTGTTGCAGCGTACAACCCGATCAATAAATAAATCAATATGTGCAATCAATTTAACAACTTGAATAACAAGAATCTCTAGGATTAACGAATATGAAAGCTACAAATCAAAAAGGAATCTCGTACCAAATCATGAAAAGTTACAATTAATACTGAGCAACAAGACAAGTCAATTATATGGCAGTTAAAGGATACAAGTAAGAAAATTAAGGCAAGTAGCAATTAATCATGAAAGCATGGAAGAGATTAACATTTTTAATGGGAGAATAATAATGACAAGTAGCAAGTTGAGGCATATGAAACAATTAAGGTATGTAACAGTCAAGACATGGAATAATATAATCAATGAAATACGGGTAGACATGGAAACAAGTAATTGACGGCATATAGACACTCGTTACCTCGCATATATGCCGCTACTCATGAAATTCACATAGCACACAACTCAATGGTTCCTAATTACCTCAAATCAAGGTTAGACCCAACACTTACCTCACACCGCAATCAACTTAAAATTCAACCACGGCCTTGCCTTTTGGATCAAGACTCCAAACCAACCAAATCTAGCAAATTATTGACCAAACGATTCAAAATAAGCTTTAAAAATTACTCACGAACGAAAGAAGTTCAATTTAGATCATTATTGAAAAAGTCAACAAAAGTCGACCCCTGGCCCGCTTGGTCAAAATCCGAGATTCGGACCAAAACCCAATCACTCATTCACCCCGAGCCCGATTATGTAATTAGTTTCGAAATCTGACCTCAATTCGAGGTCTAAACTGCAAATTTACAAAAATCCCTACTTCTACCCAAATCCCTAATTTCAACCATGAAAATCCTAGTTTGATGTTGAAATCTTATAAAATGTAATGGCTAATTAAAAAGAAGTAGATTAAAGTCACTTACCAATGAATTTCGGAAGAAAATCTCTCTAGAAAATCGCCGCTAGGGTGTTTAGGGTTGAGAGTTTGAAAGAAATGAGCTAATTCTCGTTTTCCCCCTCTTTTACCCAGCTGCAGCTATCGCAATTGCGATATATATATAGTTCGCAATGGCGACACATAGTTCGCAATTGCGATGATCGTAATTGCGATCAACCCTTCGCAAATGCGAGAAGTCTCTGAGCCTGTTGTCATCACAAATGCCACAATTTTGTCGCAAATGCGAACTAAGGCTGCCACAAATGCGAACAATCGACTCTCAAATGCGAGTCTGCCTCAGTCCTTCCTTAATCGCAAATGCGACTCAAAAGTTCGCAAATTGCGAACCTGCCCCCTTTGCATCTGTGGACTTCACTTCACAAGAGCAAAGTTAACCCAGCCCCACCATCTTCGCATATGCAAGCCTGACCTCGCATTTGCCATCAGGTCCTCGCAAATGTGAGATCTGCAGATCTGATGCACAACACTCTTCTAAGTTCAAAAATCACTTTGTGGCCTATCCGTAATTCGCTTGAGCCATCGGGATCCAAACCAAATATGCACACAAGTGTAAAAACATCCTACGAACCCGTTCGCTCGATCAAAACATTAAAATAACACCTAGAACTACTAATCGGACACGAAAACCAATGAAATTTTTAATAAAACTTAAGAACATGCAACTTTTCAATCGGACGTCCGAATCACGTCAAATCAGCTTTGTTTTACACCAAATTTTGCAGACAAGTTATAAATACTGTAATGAACTTATACCAAGTTTCGGAACCAAAATTCGAACCCGCTAGTAATTAAGTCAAGCTACAGTCAAACTTGGAATTTCTTTAATCCTTTAAACTTCTAGTTTTCGACATATTATGATAAATCAAGTTAGCGACTTCCGAATTTGATTCCGGGAATACGCCCAGGTCCAAAATCACGATACGGACCCACTGGGATCGATAAAATACTGATCCGTGTCCATTTGCTCAAAACGTTGACCGAAGTCAATTCAAATAAATTTTAAAGGCACGATTTTATATTTTTATTAATGTTTCACGTAAAAACCTTACGGAAAAAGATACGGACTACGCATGCAAATCGAGAAAGGTAAACGAAGCTATTCCGGGTTTCAATTTGTGTATATAAAACCAAAAGTGAGGGAAATTCTTAATTCGACTGACAGATCCACTGAAACTTTGGCTTCTTCGTTGTGACTTTTGTAAGCAAAATTTAATTTGAGACTCACGCTCTCTCTATGCTTCTTCCTCCGCTTTTCTCTTCCGGCTCTATTTTTCTCGCTGGTGGGTTTTACTCTTCCTTGTTTATTCACTCTCTTCTTCTAATTTTACTTTTATAATTTATCTTTTTGCTTTTGGTACTCTTTGGGTTTCAACAGTGACTTTTCAATTTTCTGGCTACAGTAAAGCAGGAAAATCGATAATTTCTTTGTGTTTCCACTGTTTTCCAAATTAAAATTTGGATATCTTGAGCTTTTGGGTATTTTTTTTGTAGGATTTTCTATATGCATGATAGAAATTGATTTCAGAGGTCGAAGCAATGATGATATTCTGGGGTATGAAATTATTTGGGCGTAGCGACAATCAAACCCGTATCTTTGCTTGGCGAAATTTGGATAGTATGTGATTTGAGGTTTCCATATCACATGCAATATGTTATTCTGATTTGGGTATGTGATTTTGTTTCTAATTTGATTAAGTTTTACTCTATTTTTCCAACGCCAGCTTCTTCAGTAAGGGAATATGTCTTATTTTGCTTTCAAATTTGAAAGAGAGACTTTCTCTTTCTTAACAAAAAATAAATTTTCATTATGGATTTCGTTCCTCTTTTGATATTTTGATCAAAATTGTCAATGAAACATGCAAAGGGGAAATTCTTTTTTTCCCTGGAAGGTTCTAGAGATAGGTTTACTTAATAAGTGATTGAACATTTTTTTTTTGTATTACTAGCTTTAAACTGCATATTCATTGCATTTTTTCTGCAAATTCATGAATACATATGATACAGATGCTTTGTTATTCTAAAACTTGGGGCTTTTGTTTTTTGTTTGGTTAAATTTATTTATTTTGGTGAAAGAGGTGGGTGCTGGATTAATTTAGAATGGTTACAACAAAAAAATTTATATCTATGTAAAATATTATCTGATTCTATAACTTACTGAGAAAAAAAAATGTAAGAACAGGGAATTCTACATTATATTCCATGTCATTATAAACTTACACATATGGGATTGCTTCGTAAGACCAAAGGAGATGAGATAACTTTGGCATAAATGAATCAATAATTTTCTTTTGGCAAGTGTTATCGAAAATGAAGTCCAAAAGTCAACACCATCATTGTTCACATTATTAAGTTCCTTACTTAAATTCTTATTATTCTTGTAAATTTTGTTCTTTGAAGATTTTTATAGTTTAGGTAATCATATTTGGTGTTCATATGTGCAAGTGTGACTTATCACCTACTTGAAAAGTTAGATTACATGAAAATTAATGAATGTGGAAAGCATTTTCCTTTTGTTCCCCCTTCTTTTTCGGATTTCACTTCTAAAATTCCTTTGAAGATTGCGTGACAGTTGAATGCCTAGAGGTCATGAGTATTATCTCATTTAACTTGCTTTGGAGTAAATACATGCCAACACCAATAAATTGTTGATTCCTCAGAGAGTAGTGATCGTTTTACTCCTTTTCAATACGCTCTATTCATAAATCTGCAATGATATTCTGTGGTTCGAATATATGTAACAACACGTCTTTTTTATCCTCTTGTAAAAGGTTCATGCTAAAAAAATTTCCCGGTGGCTTGTGATTTTGTGGTACTTTAAAACCTGGAAGGATGAGCATTTCTGGCAACTTATGTCATTTTGGTCCTCATCAAGGAAGTGATATTAAGGAGCTAACAATAATGGATCGTGGAGTGTACGTCTATTCAAAAATATTGTTAGCCCTGCTATGTTCTTTCCTATTATCTGGTATATCTAAAGGTAATATAGTAGGGCACAATATAAAACGTTTGCGAAGCCGTTGAATATTAGCTGAAATATCTTGAATTTCTGAGAATACACAAGTACCATACATGCTCCTTCTTTTGTCATAGTACCTCTTACTGCGCTGGTGAGGTCTATTTTCTTAATTCCTTCTTTTTCCCTAGAAATGTATTCATGCACCCTTGTTCGAGAATATGTTGATTGACTATTTAATATACGTGAGAAAATTCAGACCCATGTAAAAGTGACACCAAGGTGATGGAATGAATTGTTGTCTTAATTGAGGTTAAAAATACAAGTCTGCCTTCATCTGTGTGTTGGTGTCTCTGTCTATGAGACAATTCTGTTGAAGTAAGCAAGGATTAATTCTTTAAATAGTGATTGGAACTTATATAGTATGAAAGTACTCTATTTTGTTCTGCTACTGTCCATTTATAAGGCCTGATGGTGTGTTTATATATGAAGTTTTTGCAAAATTGATGGTGGGTCGATATGGTCCTATTGAACTTTAAGGAGGATAAGAAAAAAAATAAAGAAAAGAAAAAGTTGTTGGCTTTGGCTTTCTGTTCCCTCTTTTCATTAGTTAATGTTTCGATTATGCAGGGGCAATACCATGCACATTTAAGAAATGAAAGAAGTAAAAGTTGGGATTGCTGTAGTGTATTGGAATCTTGACGGTCACGGTCATGGACGGATATCCATGTAGAGAATTTCAGTATATCTAATTGGTGGTCATGTCTTTATTGTCGATGGTTCATCAAACTTCCTTTTTTGAAGACACTATGGTGACTTAGACTTCCTTTTGTATTAAAGAGATGGAGAAACATTTTGCTTTGCAGTTTGTTTTTTAATCTATTTGTCCTTTTCACGTTAAGTACTTCGTGACTGTAGTATTTCACGAAATGTGGATTTTTTTCTTAGGAATCTTTCCTCTATAGGGTGCTTTCTATTTAAATCTGTATATATTTCTTGATGTCTTAAGCAAGTTAATTGTTTCAACTCTTTTTTCTGTGGTACCTATGTTTTTGGTCCAGGAAAAGAAAAACTTCAAGTACTCCATTGGAGTAGAGATCACTATGATGAAACTTGGATAAAATGGATCAATTTTGTGAAATAGTATGTGCCTCACTTTGGAGGAATCTGGGGCTTGCAAGGTATATGTAAATTTTGATATATGAACCATCTTTTCTTGGGCTCTGAGCTAAAATATATGTAGATTTTGATATATGGCTCATCTTTTCCGGGTTGGAACTCATGTCTATGCATTACTATTGCAGGACAAGAAATCTTCTTGCTCTCATGTCGAGGTATCTGCTATTTCTATTAGTATAGAAGTGCTTTACAGTGAATGAAGACCAGTTAAAAGGAACAATTCAATATTTTCTTTTGAGACAGTTCATATGTTATAGACATTCAAGCACTTGAAGAAACTACCTCTATCTTTTGAGATTCTATTAAAGGCTTCAATTTTTGTTTTCCCTTGCCTTTCGTTCTACAATTAAACTTAATGTTAAAGACATTCAAGCACTTGAAGAAACTATCTCTATCTTTTGAGATTCTATTAAAGGCTTGAATTTTTATTTTTCCTTTTATTTCGTTCTACAATTGAACTTAATGAAGTAATTTCTTCACCACAGAAGCTTGCTGCTTAATTAGATAGTTGCACATTTTGTGTAAAATAAGATAGTTGTGCACTAAACAAACCAAGCTCTTCAAAAATATCCGCAGACAAAGAAACTACAGATTGAGTAGTATATCTCCAGTTAATGCAATATTGACTCTCGGAGTTCATGCTTTCAGGGGCTTCAATGTCTTTTGTCGCATTTTAATTTTTGTTACATAAAATGTATAGTTTATTAAATAAAATGAAGATCAATCTTAGTAATAAAGTTGCTAATGGTTTGTATTTTTCAGATGATTTTCCTAAGGATACCAAAAAAGAAGCTTTCACTGGTAATCTGCAATGCTTTTAGGCAAGGGTTTTGCATTTGATTCTTGATATAAGGTACTTGGTTGATTTAAAATCTCTAACCCTTTAGATATACAGATTATGGAATGATGAAAGAAATGTGAAATGCTTATGAATCTATTGGTTGGATGGCTCTAAGTTGAAATATCTGTAATTTATTGTTTGTACATGAAAGATCTTACATTACCAATGTCTTCTTTTGCTTTGAATGGAGACATGAGTTGTCAGGTAGAAAATCGTTTGAGGTTATGAAGAAGAAAAGAAACTTGAAAGTACTATTTCGAGATATCAGATGTTCTATTTTGATGAAATGTGTTCTGTTGTTATATAGAGCATAAACGGAATTATTTGATTTTTTCTATTATAATTGTAATTTGTGAGAGGAACAAATAGGTGCAATTACAATAGTCCATTCTAAAATTTTAGGTGTTATATTGTAAGATGCTATTCATATTACTATTTAGAGTTTGTGGTGATAAACTTTACTGTAATACTAAAAACTTAAGACCTGAAAATATCTGTGTTTAGATTCTCGTTTTATGATCATTATGCATATTTTTTTACGTGCTATGGTTCCCTTGAAAAGCATTTACATCAACATTTGTGAATTTCTTTTTGTTTTGTCGCGACCCCAACCCCGGTCGTGATGGCGCCCAACACACTGCTAGGCAAGCCCGACCAATTCAACAACCTTAACCCTTTTTATACAGTTCATGATTCAATTAACACAAATAATTACTAAGTCATAATACTGAAACTCTGAAATATAATTAAAACATGCGGAAAACCCAAGTAGAAATATTATTACACAGCCCGAAGAATCCGGTGTCACAAGTCTGAGCCTCTAATACACGGGTGTCAACCTACTACATATTGCTCTAAAGAAATGCGGAAATAAAGCAAATAGGTCAGATGGGAAGATCAGGACTGCGGACGTCATGCAGCTACCTTGATGCTCCCAGATATGATGCTCGGCAGAGAAATCCTCACTCAGCCTTAGTGGGTGCACATAGATATGCACACAAGGTGCAGGGATTAATGTGAGTACTTCCAACCCAGAGAGTAATAAACATAAGTAAGGATTGAGAGTAAGAAATCCTGGATAGGCACAATGTAAGCTATAATTACAGCAGTTTAATCCAGATATTGTCAACTCAATAAACCAATGAAAACAATGATGTTGCAACAGATAAGTAAATGAATGACAATCAATTAAGACATGCAAAAAATAGTACGGTACTCTCTAGTACCCGCTGCGGCGTGCAGCCCGCTCCATTTATTTATCGTCGACGGCGCTCACTGGGGTTGTGCAGACTCCGGGAGGGGCCCCTTACGGCCCAAGCGCAATATCAAGCCATCTCGTGGCATCCATTAGGCCCTAAGCCTCATATCTATATCAATATAATACTGCTGCGGCGCGCAGCCCCATCCCATACTCAGTCCAGAATCATATAAGCCCCTCGGGCACAATAATATAGAAATATTCAGCCCAAACTTCATTAGAAATATTATTTAAGTTCCAAGTTTTGAGAAAAAGTGGCTGAGTTTGCAAAACAGTACTAAATACTAGGACTGAGTTTAATTGTCTGAAAATATGGTAAGAAACCAGTAAGAGCAATCCCTGAAGGATTCAATCAGTTGGCACGAGCCAAATTATGACAATTAATCCATTTTTATAAGGATATCAACTAAGCTTCAATCAATTAGGTAGTAATTTTATTAAGCGGGACGGACCAAGTCACAATCCCCGATGGTGCTCTACCTCACGGCCGTTATCCGGCGTGCAAGTCACCTCACATAGCACTACGATGTGCAAATTCGGGGTTTCAAACCCTCAACACAGCATTTATATCTATTACTAACCTCAAGCCGGCCAAAATCCTAGCTCGCTATGCCCTTGACTCTCAAATCGACCTCCTCGCGCGTCGAATCTTACCAAAACCACAACGAATACGTCACATTATGCTATAGGATCAATACCCAATCGAAAATAATCGAAAAACATCAATAATCCCGAAATTGACAAAACTCGAGCCCCGGGCCCACTTCTCGAAACTCAGAAATTTTTACAGAAAAGTGTTCTTCATCTTCTCCCGATTCCGTACATATAAAGAACACAAAAATCGGAGTCCATTTGACCCCTCAAATCGACCCCTAAAGGTCTCATAATCTCAGGCCCCAAAATCCTATTTTTCTACTGTTTTTCATGAATTAAAAGGCTGGGATTATTGTCTATAATCACCCATAAATGAGTTTTAATAATCAAATCACTTACTTCTGTGATACCTACTGATTTTCTCTCTTAAAAATCGCCTCAGAAGCTTCTTCCCGTTCAAAAATTGGAAGAAAACTCGACCTGCTCATCATAGGTATACTAATCACGCGTTTTACTGCTCCCAATGGATTCCTTGTGAAATTCTAATGAATTTAGGTTTTTGAATCACTCAATTTGACCTTATAATGAAGGAGATATGTAGGTTTTAAGATTTGCAAATAGTGCAGGTTTTCAATATGCCGTCAGGGGCAATTTTGTCATTAACCCTGAAAATCTGGGCAGCCTTGGTAAAATGGCCATAAAATCCTCATACGATGTCCAAATTCGACGATTCTTTTTGCTACGGGTCCATAATTACGATACGGATCTAATCCTTCATTCAAAACAGTAATCGCAACTCATTTGTTCAATACGATATCATTTATGCTTGAAGAAACGACGTCGAAGCATAAGAAAAACGAGCACAACGCAGCCCAAACCTATCCGAAACTCACCCGAGCTCCTCGAGACCGCATACGAACATACTAACACGTCACATATGATCATTCAAACTTAGTTGCACTCTCAAAACACCAAAACTAACAAGTAAAGCACCAAATTTACATCGGATTCTCCTAAGTTCTTCTAAAACTTCCGAAACACGCATTTGATCAAAAACCCAACCAAATCACCTCCGAATAACCTGAAATTTTGCACACACATCCCAAATTACCTAACGAAGCTACAGCAACTCTCGGAATTCCATTCCGACCCTCGGATCAAAATCTCACCTATCAACCGGAATCCGCCAAAATACTAACTTCGCCAATTCAAGCCCAATTCTACACCTCCAAAACTACTTCCGATCACACTCCTAAGTCACAAATCATCCCCCGAAGCTAACCGAATCGTCGGAGTCCACATCCGAGCCCTCTAACTCATAGGTCAATATCCGGTTGACTTTTCCAAAACAAGCCTTCCTTAAAGAGACTAAGTGTCTCATTTCCTTCCAAAAATTAACCCAATTCAACTCGTTCACACAAGACACTGATAATGAAGCATAACGAAGCAGGAAATGGGGGAAATGGAGCGATTCTCATGAGACGACGGGTCAGGTCGTCACATCCTCCTCAACTTAAACAAACGCTCGTCCTCGAGCGTATCTAGAGTTGTCCTAGAAGCCAACAAATAGCTGAATGACCTTACCAAGCATATACCCGGGGGTGATCCCACGTCACCCTATCTCGCATAGGTCCGATAACACAACATAGCTGAAATTTCACAATCCATCTAGTCCATAAACCATAGAACCACATTGCACTTTCCGAAATCATAAACAAGATCAGAACCTCACATCTATACTCAGAATAAGCCCGAACGTAATAACCCATACCTGCAACCTCAGGTGCAATCATATGATATACTACATAACCCAAACACTCGAAACGATAACTTCTATTCACAGCAGTTGCCCACAACACCCGAATACCGGTAGAAAAACTCTTATCAACTAAAGTCTTATTCCAACACTTTCATATACTGCCAACGATAAATGAAACACGCAATAAACAGTAACCATTTCTCAGATCAACCATTCATGAAGCCACTTCCCTTTTGACTAATACCACAGCAAATTCAGAGCCGAACCTCGATATTATCCTTCCAACAAGCTGAAATCAAATCCGTTCGTATTCTTTAGTGACCCCAACGATCACCTCGAATCCAACACACCACTCTGGTGATATGACACCGCAATACAGGCCTAAGCCACAACTTGCATAATACGCGCACCAATAAGAAACGGTCTGAACATACTCAAATCATGAAAAATGACTCAAACGAAAGAGCTGTACCTCAAGCTCATCGGTACCATCACAACACAAGGCTGAGACCCCGTCTCACATCATAGAAATAGAACACCTGAATCTACCCTGAAAGGTCATATCTCCACGTGGCCTCGCTACAATGCACAATCCTATCCAAACACTGTTACACATGAAACACCTCAAGTCACTATGCTCAAAATCGACAGCCACGCACAATGTGATGTCTGGAACCAAAGCAATTCATTACACCCACGGTGAAACAAACAACATACACCACGAAACCCGATAGGTCATAACCAATACTCCACTTACCGAGCAACACCCAATTACTCTTCCCGCTCGACTCTCACTATGAATCCCCAATAGAACCGCACCACATGTGCCCATAACCAACAAATCATAACGTCTCACAACACCGAAAAGCAACTCATAGCTCTCCTCAGATCACTAACAAGCTCAATAAAGATCGAATCAACCTATCCCTCAACAATACAATTCGGGGCCAACCAAGCCAACTCAAGCTAAACACGTATCCACATCGTCCTACCAACGAACTCATTACGAAGAAAGCCTGAAGCTGCTCCTTCCACTACTATAACTCCTGCCGGAGCCGTACGATACGGTGCCCGGCACCAAATCAATATCGAAATCCACCACCTCACCCGGCGACATGCCCGGCCACAAGAAACGCATCCGAAAAGTCCCTTAACACCAAAACAGACCCAATGGTAGAAACCTCTGCACTGACATCCATCACGAAGGCCCAATTAAGAAAAGCAATCCTTCCCAGCCGTCCGCTGGGTCTTTGAAATATAAACCACTCTGCAAGAACATAATCCAATGCACCTCGCCACTCAACCCGTGGCATTTCCGGCATAGCCCGTAGCGCAATAGTTCAGCATTACCTAACACTAAGACAACCAGTCTGAATTTCAACATCACATTCAAAATCTAACATACCAACAGACAAAGATCCACTCGAGCCTCCAAATCCCGATTGCCGTTAAACGGTGCCGAATACACATGATCCACAACCCGACATAGCCTATACATGAGAACTCCCAGTCTCCAACTCCATATAGCACACGAATCATCATACCTGATCCCAATTTTTGCCGTCCGAACGCATACCACACCTTAAATACCCCATCACTCCACGATAGATACTTTAAAATTTCCTGTGCCACCAAGCAAACCCGAATACCACCAGTTGATCCAACAAGAAAATGCCGCAATACTACCGAAGTATCATCAGTTTAATCACATTACCCTTTTTCTGAGACATATACTCTCGTCAAATCGCTTCCAATTAGCAGCACCATTTCCTTGATTATCTGAGGCTACCCGTTGCCTAAGAGTTTTATGAACTTCTTTTCGGAACTGAACTGAAACCTCGTACACGCAAATCTCGATCCTCCACAACATACCGCATATACCATACCATCCAAGGATAGCAGGAAAACTTTTATCTCCCTTCCGAGCCACAGACATCTACGCACTCAACTAGTCAAGAACTTCCATTGATCCCATCTAGAAGAAAAATCATTACACATTCCATGTCTCTCATATTCGTAGAAAATGCACCTCTTCAACCATGGTAGAAATCAACAAGAACTCTCTCAATTCCGTTTGCATAAATTAAACTGCCAGGACGGAATCCTTCTAACTCGACCAAGCTAAGCAAGCCATCAAAACCCAAGAGCATTGCTGCAAAATACTTGTAAGGGCTCATTACCTCGAACACATACGAAGAATTAATCATATCCTTACCATACCGATTCGGTCTACTATCAAGCTATTCCATCTATCTAATTTCCCTTCTGATTCATCATCAACTTGATATTCCCCCTTGCTGTAGCACCACAGTTCCTCAACCCAGGCTCACTACACGAGACCCAAGCACAAGACCACATTGTCTAAGACCCATAAGCCACTGAATCCTCGCTCAAATATTCCCAGAAACACCACATTCCAAAATACTCTACTCTGAAAACATCCTGCGAATCTAAATCCGTTACCTTTACTTTCCAGATACTGATACATAGAATCCCATAATTAACATAAAATACCACAAGTCTTGACCTTTTCCAATGAAAACACAGTCTCTAACCACATACACAACCTTAAGACACCTGATTGTTACGTGTAGAATCTTGAACACATTAAAATCATTCTCGAGAGTCATTTACTTCTTATTCAAACTGCAATTCACCTGATCAAACGAACATAACCACTCGTGCCTCATTAGCACTCTGACACCGCAGGATATGACCTCATCCCAATACAAACAAACATCTTCCTGCTCCATGCACCGAGCATTCTTTACCAACAACAGCTTAAGACATCCTGTGATTCTCACACATCTACGAAGCACCATATAACCTTTGTCAAAATTTTGCTTCACTCGTGCCATCCTCGGCTCAATTTCCGCAACCAGAACTGATTCGCCAGCATGCCTCAAACCGGAACCAACATAGCACATAACCGTGCAATTAGCTAATCAATAACAAACTCCCCAACTTGGCCTGATACCAACTTGTCACGACCCCAACCCCGGTCGTGATGGCGCCCAACACATTGCTAGGCAAGCCCGGCCAATTCAACAACCTTAACCCTTTTTATACAGTTCATGATTCAATTAACACAAATAATTACTAAGTCATAATACTGAAACTCTGAAATATAATTAAAACATGCGGAAAACCCAAGTAGAAATACTACTACACAGCCCGAAGAATTCGGTGTCACAAGTTTGAGCCTCTAATACACGGGTGTCAACCTACTACATATTGCTCTAATAAAATGCGGAAATAAAGCAAATAGGTTAGATGGGAAGATCAGGACTGCGGACGTCATGCAGCTACCTTGATGCTCCCAGATATGATGCTCGGCAGAGAAATCCTCACTCAGCCTCAGTGGGTGCACATAGATCTGCACACAAGGTGCAGGGAGTAATGTGAGTACTTCCAACCCAGAGAGTAATAAACATAAATAAGGGCTGAGAGTAAGAAATCCTGGATAGGCACAATGTAAGCTATAATTACAACAGTTTAATCCAGGTAATGTCAACTCAATAAACCAATGAAAACAATGATGCTGCAACAGATAAGTAAATGAATGACAATCAATTAAGACATGCAACAAATAGTATGGTACTCTCTAGTACCCGCTGCGGCGTGCAGTCTGCTCCATTTATTTATCGTCGACGGCGCTCACTAGGGGTGTGCAAACTCCCGGAGGGGCCCCTTACGGCCCAAGCGCAATATCAAGCCATCTCGTGGCATCCATTAGGACCTAAGCCTCATATCAATATCAATATAATACTGCTGCGACGTGCAGCCCGATCCCATACTCAGTCCAGAAACATATAAGCCCCTCGGGCACAATAATATAGAAATATTCAGCCCAAACTTCATTAGAAATATTATTTAAGTTCCAAGTTTTGAGAAAAAGTGGCTGAGTTTGCAAAACAGTACTAAATACTAGGACTGAGTTCAATTGTCTGAAAATATGGTAAAAAACCAGTAAGAGCAATCCCTGAAGGATTCAATCAGTTGGCACGAGGCCAATTATGACAATTAATCCATTTTTATAAGGATATCAACTAAGCTTCAATCAATTAGGTAGTAATTTTATTAAGCGGGACGGACCAAGTCACAATCCCAGACGGTGCTCTACCCCAGGCCCGTTATCCGGCGTGCAAGTCACCTCACATAGCACTACGATGTGCAAATTCGGGGTTTCAAACCCTCAACACAGCATTTACATCTATTACTAACCTCAAGCCGGCCAAAATCCTAGCTCGCTATGCCCTTGCCTCTCAAATCGACTTCCTCACGCGTCGAATCTGACCAAAACCACAACGAATACGTCACATTATGCTATAGGATCAATACCCAATCGAAAATAATCGAAAAACATCAATAATCCCGAAATTGACAAAACCCGAGCACCGGGCCCACTTCTCGAAACTCAGAAATTTTTACAGAAAAGTGTTCTTCATCTTCTCCCGATTCCGTACATATAAAGAACACAAAAATCGGAGTCCGTTTGACCCCTCAAATCGACCCCTAAAGGTCTCATAATCTCAGGCCCCAAAATCCTATTTTTCTACTGTTTTTCATGAATTAAAGGCTGGGATTATGGTCTATAATCACCCATAAACGAGTTTTAATAATCAAATCACTTACTTCTGTGATACCCACTGATTTTCTCTCTTAAAAATCGCCTCAGAAGCTTCTTCCCGTTCAAAAATTGGAAGAAAACTCGACCTGCTCATTATAGGTATACTAATCACGCGTTTTATTGCTCCCAGTGGATTCCTTGTGAAATTATAATGAATTTAGGCTTTTGAATCACTCAATTTGACCTTATAATGAAGGAGATATGTAGGTTTTAAGATTTGCAAATAGTGCAGGTTTTTAATACGCCGTCAGGGGCAATTTCGTCATTAACCTGAAAATCTGGGCAACCTTGGTAAAATGGCCATAAAACCTCATACGATGTGCAAATTCGACGATTCTTTTTGCTACGGGTCCGTAATTACGATACGGATCTAATGCTTCATTCAAAACAGTAATAGGAGCTCATTTGTTCAATATG
>NC_031991.1:40656897-40660899 GCF_001879085.1 Nicotiana attenuata | reverse complement strand
CGGCCGGCGGCGGACGGTGGGGGACGGTGGTATGTATTAGGGGTGTTAGAGACGATGATTTGGGGGGTGGTAGGGGGCTGTTTGGACATATAAATACTCCAAACCCCGTTAGTTCCGGACCGTTGGATTGATGAGATCCAACGGTCGTGATTAGAAGGCAATGAAACGGTGTCGTTTTGTTGTTTAAAGGGCTGGACCGGATCAGGGTGATTTTGGGCTGGGGTTTGGGCTTGTTTCAATGGTTGGACGGATATCAGGGTTAATTACAAGTGGGCTGGCCAATTGATTTGAATATTGGCCCAATGCAGGCCAGCCTATTTCCTTCTCTCTTTTTATTTATTTTCATTCTTTTTCTCTTTTCTTCTTTTTTTTTTTTTGATTTTGTTAAAAACAGACCTGATTTAACTCTAAAATTAATTTTCAAAAATTAACTAAATCCTAATTATAAAAGAAGACCATGAAAAAATCGAAAATTAAAAGTAAAAAATGCAAAAAGGACTATTTTTATTATTTTCTCTTATTTTTGTGATGTTAATTAACTAATAGAACTAAAAATATAAAAAATGAGATCCTAAATGCAAATGTGCTATGTTTTTGTATTTTTTATGAATTATATCAATTAAAAATGCACACAAAAAATGCAAACAAACACAAATCATGCAATTAAATCCTAAAAATCAAATAATTAAAGGAAAAATCCTAATTTTATGAATTCTATAGGAATAATTCAAGCGAGGCAAAAATCACGTGCTCACACTCGGGATCGCATACGAACATACTAACACATCACATACGATCATTCAAACTTATTTGCACTCTCAAAACACCAAAACTAACATCAAAACACCAAATTTACATCGTCAAGCCTAAGTTCTTCTAAACTTCCGAAACACGCATTTGATCAAAAACCAAACCAAATCACCTCCGAATAACCTGAAATTTTGCACACACATCCCAAATCACCTAACGAAGCTACAGCAACTCTCGGAATTCCATTCCGACCCTCGGATCAAAATCTCACCTATCAACCGGAATTCGCCAAAATACTAACTTCGCCAATTCAAGCCTAATTCTACACCGGACCTCCAAAATCACTTCCGATCACACTCCTAAGTCACAAATCATCCACCGAAGCTAACCGAATCGTCGGAATCCACATCCGAGCCCTCTAACTCATAGGTCAACATCCGGTTGACTTTTCCAAAACAAGCCTTCCTTAAAGAGACTAAGTGTCTCATTTCCTTCCAAAAATCAATCCAATTCAACTCGTTCACACAAGACACTGATAATGAAGCATAACGAAACAGGAAATGGGGGAAATGGAGCGGTTCTCATGAGACGACGGGTCGGGTCGTCACATGTTTCAACAGTCTGTGCTCTTAAAGGAGAATATATAAATTTATTGGTCAAAACTGTTATACTACAATGTTCTGAACATTTTATTCTCTTTGATGCATTTCTAGGTTGTTACTATCCTTTTGTTGCTGTTGGTGTTAAGATATTTTGATGCAGATACCACTAGGGGAGGACTCCAGTGAGTGCTCTTTTTAAATCTGCAAGAGTTCTATGTATATTGTCTTTCTTTCTATGTTGTAGTTGTAAGTGTTGAAACCTAATCCTCAAGGAAATGCATAGATAACTGAGGTAAGTCTCGACAAATCTTAAGGACCTGTAGCAACGTCCGTTCGTTGCACCGAATAGTATGAACCTAAAAATTGGAGCAGCTATTTTTTACTTGATTCACCATCCAGTTTTCGTAGTAAATCAAGCACAAGAAATATCTTCCTAATGTCACAAATAAGCTTATATCATCAAAAGTAATCTTTATGTCAGAGTTCTTTGATATTCGAGTTGGATCAAATGGTCACCACACTACAAGAAAGTATAGAATTTGCAACAATGTTTTAGCAACAACTAAAATATTATTGGCTAAAATTGATAAATGGCAACAACTCCATAAAATTGTTGCTATAGCATAGACTTTTTGGCAACAAAATTTTCTTATTGGCAAACATGTTAATTTTGTTGCCATATGCTATGATTTTGATAATAAATTTTAAAATTTTAAAATGGCAACAACGTTCTAGCAACAACTATAGCATTGTTGCGGAATTTCAATAAATGGCAACAACTAGTTTTAGTTGTTGCAAAAAATAGAATTTTTAACATAATAAATTAAATTATAAATAGAATTGGCAACAATAAAAAATTGTTTGTTGGCAATACACAACAACTAGTTTTAGTTGTTGCAAAAAATAGAATTTTTAACATAATAAAATTAAATTATAAATAGAATTGGCAACAATAAAAAAGTTTTTGTTGGCAATACACATTAAATTGCCAGATACGTGAATTGTGGCCTAAAGTTTCAATTTTCCGCCAAAAACAAACGCGGCAAAACAAAAAACCTTTTAATTACTTTCCCGGATTTTTTGCTCTCTCTAGTAACTATTCTTACTAGGGTTTTTCTTATCGATTCTAATTCAAAGAGGTCTTCCCCTGTTGTTTTTGCTGATAAGAAGAACTGTAAGAGGATTTGTTCTTGCTGATCGGAGAGAAGGACTTGTTGCTGCTGATCGGAGAGAACGGTGAGAACTCTGATCTATCTTCTGTGATTGTCATTTATATATAGACTTCCAAGTCCCTTATGGTAACCAACGAGAAACGGAAGAACTCTGCCTACCTCTTTTCAAAACAAAGAAAAATAGAAGAAATTGTTCCATATTAACGAGACCACACAATCTTAATCTTGGAATACCTAGCAGCAATTGAGTTTGAAGTGGTCTCTTAAAACGGACAATAAGAAAAGAAGAAAAGTGAAGCGTCGACATTGTTGCTATAGTGCGGCTTTTAAGGTTGATAATTTGATGTCTTAATTAAAAAAGAATTCGATAATTAGTGAGCAGAATTCAAACCACCAGCTCTGTTTTTGCACGAGAATCTTGGAGAATTTCGTGGCTTGAAGTACTTAATTGGGTATGGGCATCTTAAATTCTTTTACGCCTTTCTCCTATAATTTCATATGCTTCAGAAAGAAACTCTGCATAAGTTTTTGTTTTATCGTTGTCGAGATTCTTGTTCCTTGCATTAGTTTTTTGTTTTAAAGTTTGTCCATATTCTTGTTCCTTGCATAATTTTATTGTTTTAAAATTTGTCGAGATTCTTGTTCCTTTTTTAATGGACCTTTTTCTATTGTTGCAATAACATGAATGTGATATTATTTCCTCGAAGGATTCTGTGATACTATTTATTGGTATACATATTATTATGCCAATAAGGTGTGTGGGTTGTGGCCTAAAACATTCTAATTTTCCACGAAAATCAAACGCGGCAAACTTTCGCTTTTAATAACTTTTTTCACATTTTTAGCGCACTCTCTAATAACTATTCTACCTAGGATTTCTCTTATCAGCTATTCTTGAACGAGCTCCTTCTCTGTTGCGTTCTGCTTGTTGCTTCGTATTGCTGCTGATTGGAGAAGAACCGGTAAGAACTCTATCTTCAATTGTTTTACCCGATTACTGCTTCAATTGTTGAATAGCTGCTCTTGTTGCAATATTACAAACTCCTGTAGCAAGTGCCTTATCCTCCATCATCTGTAGACTGTCTGCAGAACAATCTGCAACATCTGATGAAACCTTAGCTACAGAATTGTCTCTAATTCTTTGTTTTCCTCCTTCAATTTGCTGTTGACTAACTACTGTTTTTTTTGCTTCTTCACCTCCTTGCTTACCATCTTTTTCAGCTGAAACCTTAGCTAATTGTCCAGCTCTTTTAGTGTTCAAATAGTCTCTTGCATCACCCTGGAGTTTTTCAGTAATTGGACCATCTGCCTCGACCATACCATGACCATTCTGAGATGATTCCCCTGTTACTTCCTCTGTATTCACCTTTGTTGCTGCTTGTTTTTTCATAATTTCATCATGTCCTTGATGCTTACAATAAGTGCAGTATTTAGGGAGATTGTCATACACTATTCCTGATGGTATACAATATACTTAC
>NC_031991.1:40625739-40656797 GCF_001879085.1 Nicotiana attenuata | reverse complement strand
TAAGTTTATGATATTGTATGTTGTATATAACTGAGTAGAAATTAATGTATGATAACGCTTGATAAGACTACAGTTTCATAATTATATCATTAGTTGTAGAATTTTGTTTTTGTGCTGTGTATATATCATATACAAAAATCATAAAAGTCAATTGCATAAAAATTGTATTTACGTAGTATCGATATCGTAGTTGTGATATACTGGGCTAGAAATAATGTTACATGAAAGCTTGTAGATGTGTATAATATATAATTATGTATGATTGTTTTTTTACTATGTATAAATCACTGTTGTAAACAATTGTTAAGATCGTTTGATTTTTATTTTTGATTTCTTACGTGTAAAATGGGACAAATCTTCTTATTTTAACATACTAAAGAAAACTTGTACCTACCTATTATAAGTTATGCGACATGCAAGTTAATGACTCTGACTCTTTTCCTGTAATTGGAGTTTTGAAAGTTATAACCCGAACAGGTTGAAATCATTTGTGTTAGAATGAATTAAGCCAGTATTAGATTTATTATGGCCTCTGGATCGTGCAAGCTTTGAAGTTGGCGAAACAAAGAATTATAAGAAAGTTAAGAACAATGTAAGAAATTTGTGCAAAGAACTGTGTCAAACTTAAGGTAATAATCATCTTCTCAGCCCACACAATGACAATGATGGAGTGTATTTAATTTGGCTAATTTTCAGCGTCGTAAAACATTACTGTTTCGTTAATTTTTTTGTTGGTGTACATCTTGCAAGTACTTTGTGAATGATTCAACATTCTTTGTAATGAATTTAGTAAGACTTTTACATACTGTTTATTAGGTTATCAGAAACAGAGTTTTTTTTTAGACAAAAAGAATATGTTGGTGGTAAGATGTACTGTAACGACCGGCTGGGTCGTTTCATGCGTTCGGCTCCGTTTTTTCCAGATTCGCTGCTTCTATTGTCTTGTTCTAGCTCCGTAGTTATGTGCTATCGGGGTGTGGGTGGGTTGCTCGGGTTTGGAGAGAGGTGTTGGTAAGGTTTGAGATGACTACGTCTCTTTTTGAGTAAGCTTAGAGTTGAAAAAGTCCAACTGGTGTTTAATTTAACGTGAAAAGAGGCTCAGGATGTGAATCCGAGCATTCTCAGCATAGCTCAGAGGTGATGTTGGGACTTAGGAGGTGTGCATCGGAATGTGTTTTGGATGGTCCGAAGTAGTCTTTAGGCTTGAAATTGGCCGAAGATAGATTTTTGGCGTTTTCTTGGTTGTTAGGGGTGAGATTTTGTTGTATACGGGGTCAAAATGGAAGATTCCGGGAGTTGCAAATAGCCGTTGTGTGTGTCATGTTGGGATGTGTGGTGTCAAAAATTTCCATGTCATAATATAATTTTTAAACAATATTGTTCAACTTTCATACAATAGTTATATATATATATATATATATATATATATAAACAACATAATATAATTTTTCTACAATTTTACTATAATTTCGTAAATATAATGTATATCATGTCGTCGTCTTCTTCTTCTTCTTCTTCTTCTTCTTCTTCATCTTCTTCGAGTTTTAATCTGAAATTCAGCCAAAACCACGTCTAATCTTCACCAAAACCCCTCAAAATTGAGATATAAACTCCAAACCATATTCCCAATTATTTGCAACAACACCCAATCCAAACAAATAATGGTTTTTGAAAACCCAAATTCGAATTCAAAGATTCAAAACTTTTTAATGGTTGTCAATGGTGGAATTGCTGCTCTCTTTTCCTTTGCTTTACATTACTGAAATTAGGGATTGAGAGATAGAGAGAGACGTAGAGAGAATTTCCAATTGTTTGAAACAACACCCAATACAAAAAGATAATATTTTTTGGAAACCCGAATTCGAATTCAAAGCTTCAAAGCTTTTTAATGGTTGTCAATGGTGGAATCGTAGGTGAGTGCAAGATACGTGGGGGAGGGGGGTGGTATGTGGAGAGGGAAACGTGGGGGAGTGGAAGATACGTTAGAGTAATTTTAGGACACTAATTATTATCATTAATTCCCTTAAAATGTACATAAATGGTAACTGGGTATATAAAATGTAATTATAGTAAAACTTGAGTAGGGAGGGTAAAATAGTTTCATATAGTGTATAGGAATGTAAAAATTTCTTTTTTAATTGTGTAATTTTTTAAGAAATTTTATATACATGGATTTGGTGTACATGCACAATGTGCGTACCCTAAGACTAGTATAAAAAATATAGATATATAAATTCGGTATTTGTCATTGCTCTAATCTAAAAATTAAAAATAAAAGGATAGTAAACAAAAAAATGTTCCCATTCATATAAATTAAGTGGCATTTGGACATAAAAATTGTGAAATTTTGGAAAAAAGTAAAAAATTTATTTAACTGAAAATGATATTCAAAGGTTAGAGTTGTGTTTGGACATGAATATAATTTGGAGCTGTTTTTTAATTTGTGAGTGATTTGAATTTTTTTTTTTGAAAAACACATGTTGGAGTTTTTTAAATTTTCGAAAAATTCCTAAATTCAACTTCAAGTGAAATTTTCATGGCCAAACACTAATTCTGAAAAAAATTAATAAATTCCGAAAAATATGAAAATATTTATAGTCCAACGGGTCACTTGCAATACACAGAAAAAGTTTGTCGGGCGGATTTCTTACTTTTGAGACCACAAATACATTGTATTACTCTCTTTGTTTGAAAAAGATTGGCACTATTTCTTTATTTGTCTGTTCCAAAAAAAGATTGGCTGCACCTTTCGAAAAGATTGGCACTATGTCAAGTTTCAAACCATAAGTTTTAAAATTTTTACAGCTATACGAATATTATTACTTAATTAAGACCACATTAAGATTTGTGTCAAGTCAAATTAAGACGATCATAATTTACTGTTAAGACAATTGGTTTCTTTAGTATTTTCGAGTCACTTTCATGATCTTTGCTTTTGTAGTCCAGACACTTGCTAGCTATTCATGTAGTTTCTGTTGTATTTTCTCCACGTGATTTAGTACAATTTCTCATGTTTCCCAACGGCCCACAGTGAAAACATACAAAGAAAAATTGTCCTTGCCATAGCAATTATTAGGCATAGGGGTTTAAGGTAATTAAGGAAAAGAAAAATAATTTCATATATTTAATTACAAGAATCCCGTCGCATTTAAAAATGGATCTTATAATCCGGTAGCGAGTTTGGCCGAACTCAGTAGCTTTAGCTCGAACTCTGTATTTGTCGTAAAAAAATCATTGAATTTGTATAAATTATTAATTTAGAAACCTAGTAACTTAAAACGATTAGAATCCCGAACCTATAAGGTTAAAATTCTGGCTCCGTCTCTGCTTATAACTTTGCAAAATCAAGATTGAATTTAAAAGAAAATTGGTGGGTTCTGATAGGAGCATATATAACCATGGTGTGTGAATTGTATGTATAGCACAAAAGTAAGGAGTTAAGTTATATATGCTAAGGGGTCGTTTGGTTCGAAGACATGTCATGCTGGGATTAGTTATGTTGAGGTTAGTTGTACTGAAATTAATTATACTGAGATTAGTTATCCAGGTATTATTTCTTATTGAATGTTTGGTATGTTGTATTAATCTTAGGATTTTCAATTTAACTACTTTATCCTGAGATAACTTATACTAGGTTTATTCCACTCCTTGACGGGTATTATAAGTTATTCCGGTCCTATTTTTTATCTTGAGATAACATATCCCAGGATTAATAACCAAACAAGGAATAAGACGGTACTAATTTTAAAACCTAGGATTATTTTTGCTTATCCATCGTACCAAATGACCCCTAATAGTTTAAAATATTTTTATATCGTTTGTGTGATTTAGCTTTATACCAAGTTAGTTACTCCATTTATACTAATGTACTAATCGATGGTTATTATATAGAGTTACCTACATTTATCTTTTAAGTAATCCGATTAAATAAATATCTTTACACTGTCAATGCATAAAAGTTAAACTCGAAAATAAAAAAGGAATTTAATTAACTTATTATTTTAAGTGTCACGACCCGAATTTTCCACCATCGGGACCGTGATGGCGCCTAACATCGCACTCGCTAGGCAAGCCAACGCTATAGTTCCATTAACCTTTTTCCTTTATATTTCATAGATTACAATTTAACAGACTAAATCAAGTAGAAATAAGTGCGAATATACGTAAATATCCTTTTGTCTATTCACAATACCGTAGATATTACTACTACTACTACTACCCAGAGTCTAGTATCACAATCCACGAACATACTACGAATTACTACAAATATTGATCTGAAAGAAATTACATCTGCCTCAAAAGAAAAGAAAACAGGAATGTAGAAACATAGGAGGGGACGCCAGGGCCTGCGGACGCCAGCAGGACTACCTTGGGTCTCCTAGATGAAATGCCTGCAACCGACCTCTCAATCAGCCACCACCAGCTCCAAAATCTGCACAGAAAGTGCAGAGTGCAGTATCAGTATAACTGACCCCATGTACAGGTAAGTGCCGAGCCTAACCTCGCCGAGGTAGTGACGAGGCTACGGCGGGGAAATTATCTGCACAGAAAGTGCAGAGTGCAGTTGTCACGACCCTAAAACCGGACCTGGTCGCGATGGCGCCTCTCGTGAAGACAAGGCCAGCCGACACACTCCCACTTCATTCTTAAGCAATTAAATAATAGAACTAAGTCTATATCATAATAATAAATCTCAAAATAAGGTAAATAATACTATTGCGGAATAGACATAGCCCGACATCGGGGTGTCACCAGTCACGAGCGTCTACTAAGGTCTAAATACAAAGGAAAATTCTAAAAATGCACTAAATACAGTCTAATGAAATCGGGAGGGAGAAAAAAAGCAGTGCTTCGGACGTCGGGCAGCTACCTTGCTAAACTCCGATGACGCTGCCTCTGAGCAACCAATACCCGCTACCGGGTCCAGAAATACCTGAATTTGCATACAAGGTGCAGGGATAAAGTGAGTACTCCAACTCAGTGAGTAATAATAATAAATGCAGACTGAGTAATAAGAAATCGCGTAAAGGCACATCAACAGGCTATAAAGAAGTAGTGAAAGCCAGTAAAAACAGTGAAACAGTAAAAATGTGTAAAGTCACTTTAGTTCAATTTAAGCATCTTCAAAATGCCTTTTTAACGGTTAAGCAAGTAAATGGCAGGCAACTAGAAAAGATAAGCACGTAAAGAACCGCCCCTCGGGCACAATATCAGTAGAATCAGCCCCTCGAGCACAATACCAGCAAAAGCAGCCCCTCGGGCAAACACATGGAACAATACTAGCCCCTCGGGCATAATAACAACAGAATCAGCCCCTCGGGCAATAACATAGAACGATACCAACCCCTCGGGCATAATAACAACAGAATCAGCCCCTCGGGCGATAACATAGAACAATACCACCCCCTCGGGCATAATAACAACAGAATCATCCCCTCGGGTAATAACATAGAACAATACCAGCCCCTCGGGCTATATCTCATAGCACAATAGGTACCCACGCTCACTGGGGGTGTACAGACTCCGGAGGGGCCTCTTACGGCCCAAGTGCAATAACAAGCCATCTCGTGGCATAACCAATCCAGCCCTCGGCCTCACATAATAAACAGAATCATCACACTGGGTACCCGCGCTCACTGGGGGTGTACAGACTCTTGGAGGGGCCCCTTACGGCCCAAGCGCAATATCAAGCCATCTCGTGGCATAATCACATAGGCTCTCGGCCTCATATCAACAAGCCACCTCATGGCGTACAAAATCTCAGGCCCTCGGCCTCATAATCAACAAGCCACCTCGTGGCGTACAATATCTCAGGCCCTCGGCCTTACTCAGTCAGAATCTCATAAGCCCCTCGGGCAACAGTAAAACATGATGCTCAGTCCAATTGTCATTTAAAAATATCATTTAATGTATTTAAACATGGTAAGTGTTAGCCCCTTGACAATGATCCTCGGCAGGTGTGGGTTATGACAAGTATTTTCATGATGGACTTGGCACACAACCTGAAAATTGGGGCAACATCATGACGGGCAGCTCGGCATGACGGACTATGTGGGGCTTGACAAACGCACCTTGAACGGAAACAAGGCGCATTTCACTTAGACGTGCGGGTTGGCTAAGCAATGGCAAGGCAAAGCCATGTCAAGTAGGGGCAAAGACATGGCAAGGCAAGGCAAGGCAAGGCGGGACAAGCAATGGCAATTGATGCAGGCAGGTTGATCAAGTTGAGGGCGACTTGACATGAGCGGGCAGTTGTGGCAATGAACGTGTGCGACTAAGTCGATGGGCGGCGAGCTGTGTCAATAGCATTGGCACGGAGCAGTGTCAAGGGCAAGGCTGGGCGTAATGCCAGTCTTGGGCACAAGGCAGCTAGTCGAAATTGTCACATGTTGTGCACAAGCAGCAGTTGAAAAACATGTGCCAAGCACATGGGGAAGCAGTTGGCGGTTGCAACTCCTTCAAAGACATGCTGATCATGGCCCAAAAACATGGGGGCACGTTTTTGTACTTGTCCTAAATTATTTGCCCATCAGTTGGGGCTTGTCAACTGATTGTAGCCTTATAAATATGTAGCTAGGGTGCCAAAAACGGGGCAGGAACTTAGTCTAAGGCATTGTGTTAGCCAAAATTCGTCTAAGTCATTTCCTAAGGGTGGGAAAATCATTTTGGGGCAGGGAATTAGGGAATTCTTTGTCTTGGCCATAGGGTTGGCTTTTGTGTTCTTGTATTCACATTATTAATACAAGTTGGGAAGAAATTCCTGTATATCGTGTGCCTTATTTACTGTTTTTTGCTGCACATTTTCATTCTATGTTCAAAACGTCCCTAAAAATAAACTAAGTGTTGGAAAGGCTGAAATCAAGGCTGGGCTTGATTGCCGCACGGAGGTGAACCTCGGGCAGAATTCGAGTGACAAAAATCACCCCTGTGATAGTAAGCATGGCTGAGATATGAAAATAGTGGTATATAATATGACTGAGTACAAGAATAAAGTCAAATAGTGAGAAAATATCAGTAAAAATCCCCTAAGGGTCCAAATAGTTGGCACAGGACCCATATGGCATTCAGTCCAAAATATAATGATAAAAAATAGTTTTCAATAAAATACGCGGTAAAACAATCATTCGGGATGGACTAAGTCACAATCCCCAACAGTGCATGACCCCACGCTCGTCATCTAGCGTGTGCGTCACCTTAATATAGCACAACAATGTGCAATCCGGGGTTTCATACCCTCAGGACAACATTTAAAATCATTACTCACCTCGATCCGGTCCAAACTCTAGCCCGCGATGCCTTTGCCCTCACGAATCGACCTCCGGATGCTCCAAATCTAGCCACAGTCAGTGCATAACCATTAAAATATGCTAAGGGAACAAAGGCCACTCGAAAATATCCAATTTATACCAAAATCCCGAATTTGACCAAACCCGCTCCCCGGGCCCACATCTCGGAATCCGACAAAATTAACATCTACGGAATCCTCATCCTCTTGCGAGTCTAAGCATATCAAGAATATCAAAATCGGACCTCAAATGGCCCCTCAAATCCCAAATTCTAGGTCTCTAATTACAAGCCCTTGTTCTTCAATACTAGGCTTAAATTCCATGATTAATTAGGTAGAATTCACATAAGAATCGAGTATAGAGTCCAAAAATCTTACCTCCAAGTGTTCCCCCTTGATTCTCTCTTCAATTCCCTTCAAGAAGCTTCAAAATCGCCCAAAAATGGAGGAACTTAGCCTCAAAATCGCGGAAATGAGCTTTTAAAACATTCTGCCCAGCACTTAAAATTCCTTAACCGCGATTGCGGGACCCTCATCGCGATCGTGAAGAACAAGCTTCCCAGACCCTAAATTTACTCTACGCGAATGCGGAAAGACCCAAGCGAACGCGAAGCACAGCAAACTCAACAGGTCGCGAACGCGACATCCACTACGCGAACGCGTAGAACAAAAGCATTGGGGACCCAGCTATCCCCCTTCCTCTATGCGAACGCGACAAGAAACTCGCGATCGCGAAGACAATAGGCCACACACCTTCGCGATCGCGGAACCATCTTCGCGAACGCGAAGGCGAATTCCACAGCCTCACACCTTAACCCTTCCCGAAAGCGGGACATGCATCGCGAACGCGAAGGTCAAAAACTTGCAACACCAACAGCAGAAATTCTGCAATTTTTCACAACATGAAATGGTCCGATTGACCACCTGAAACTCACCCGAGGCCCTCGGGACCTCAACCAAACATGCCAACATATCCCATAACATCATTCAAACTTGTTCCAACCTTCGGAACGCTCAAAACAACATTAAAATACCAAATTTGCATCGGATTCAAGCCTAAGAATTCCAAAATCTTCTAAATTACGCTTTCGATCAAAAAGTCTATCAAACCTCGTCCGAATGACCTGAAATTTTGCACACACGTCAAAAATGACACAACGGACCTACTCCAACTTCCGGAATTCCATTCTGACCCTTATATCAAAATCTCACCTATCAACCGGAAAATGCCAAAATCTCAATTTTGCCAATTCAAGCCTAAACCTTCCACGGACCTCCAAAATGCATTCCGATCACGCTCCTAAATCCCAAATCATCTAACGGAGCTAACCAAATCATAAAAATTCCAATCCGAGATCATATACAAACAAGTCAAAACTTGGTCAAACCTTTCAAATTTCAAGCTTCAAACTGAGAACTGTTCTTCCAAATTCATTCCGATTACCTTGAAAACCTAAACCAACAATTTACATAAGTCATAATGCATAATACGGGGCTAGACATGCCCGAGAACTGGCGAGCGAAGTGCAAAAGCTCAAAACGACCAGTCGGGTCGTTACATCCTCCCCCACTTAAACATACGTTCGTCCTCGAACGTGCCCATAGTTGTTCCAAAAACCATCAAGTCGCTGTATAGCCTTACCATGCAGATACACGGGGGTGATTCCACATCACCCTATCTCATATAGGTCCGATAACACAATGTAACTGAAATCTCGCAATCCAACCTATCCCGTAAACCTTAGAACCACATTTTCACTTTTGAAATCATCTACAAGATTAGAATCTCACGTTTATACTCTAAATAAGCACGAACAAACTTTAATAACCCATACCTACAACCTCAGGTACAATTACATGATATACCCCATAACTCAAACACCTGTAGCGATAACTTCTAACCACAGCAGTTGCACACAACAACCGAATACTGATAGTAAACCTCTTATCAACTAAAGTCTCATTTCAACACTTTCATATACTGCCAATGATAAATGAAACACGTAGAAAATCAATAACCATTCATCAGATCAACCATTCATGAAGCCACTTCTCCTTTAGCAAGGACCATAGCAAATTTCTGAGCCGAACATTGATGTTATCCCTCCAACACGCTGAAACCGAATCCGTTTGTATGCATTCTAGATCCCAACAATCTCATCTAATTCCAACACAACTACTCTGGTGACATGACACACCAATACAATCTAAAGCCACAACTCGTGCAATCCGCGCACCGATAGGCAACGATCTGAACGTACTCAAATCATAAAAATGACTCAAATGAGATAGCCGTACCACAAGCTCACCAGTACCACAACACCAAATGCTGAGAACCCGTCACACCTCGTAGAAACAGAACACACGAATCTAACCCGAAGGATTATACCTCCACATAACTTCGCTGAAATGTGCGACCCTATCCAAACAATGGCCCACATGAGACACCTCCAGTCACTATGCTCAAAATCGACAACCAAGCGCAATTTGATGCCTAGCACCCAAAAGTGAATCACCATAACCATGGAGAAGCAAATGACGCAATGCCACACCAGTCCGAAGGAACATATCCAATGTGCAACAAATCATGCAACGCCCAAATACCTGTCTCATTCAAATCCCGCTATAAAGCCCAAACGAAACCGCACCATGTGTACATATAACCACCAAATCTCAACTCCTCGTAACACAGGAGAGTAACTCATAGATCACGAATGAGCTCAACAACAATCGAATGGCACAGCTCTCGATAATAGCAGTTGGAGTAAACAAATCTGACCAGGTGCAGAACACACATCCATGTTGGACCTACCAATGAACCACAAATCAACTCTGGTCCCCCGCAATAGATAATTAACTCTTTGAAGGTTCACAATGACTGAATCATAGCACATACTACCCCCTGACCAACCTTAGCTATTTTCTCATAGTCCACAACCACAAAGCCATCTAATCACGGAAACTCTTAGTCTCCCAATCCATAAAGCACACGAATCACCATATCTGATCCCAGCTACACTGCCCAAACATCTAACACACATCCGATACTCGATCATTCCACGAGGGATACTCCTATAATTCTTCTGTGCTACCTAGCCAACTTGAATATCGACAGTCGATCCAATAAAAGAGTGCCACAATACTAATTAAGTATCATTAATTCAAACACATCGCCTTTTCTAAAATGTATACCCTCATCAAGCCACACCAATCAGTGATCTAATTTATCTAGTCATCTGAAACTGTCCATGCTACCTAAGAATTTGTGACCTTCCTTTCAAAACTGAACCGTGACTTTACACATGCAAATCTTAATTCTACCCAACATACCGCATATACGATATCACCATAGGATAAATATGAGAACTTCATATCCCTTCCGAGCCACAGGCAGCTACGTACTCAACTAGCCAAGAACTTTCCATTGATCCCATCTAGAAGAAAATCACTACACATCCCATGATCCTCATGCCAGTAGAAAAAAAACATCTCTAACCGTGGTAGAAATTATCAAGAACTCTACGAATCCCCTTTTGCACAAAACCGAACCATCAGAACTGAATCCTTCTAACTCAACTAAGCTACACAGGCCATCAAAACCTAAGAGTATTTCCACGAAACACCTATGGAAACCCACCGCTTCATAAGCACTCAAGAACCGATCATATCCATTACCATGCCAATCCGACCTACTACCAAGCTATCCCATCTATCCGAGTTCCCTTTTGATTTCCTTTTGATTTACCTTCAACTTGATACTGCTTCTTGCTATAACACCACAATTCCTCAACCCAGACTCACCGTACGAGACGCAAGCATAAAACCACACCATCTAAGGCTCATAAGCCGCTGAATACTCTCTTAAATATTCCCAAAAGGACCACATTCAAAATACCTACCCTGAAAGGACTTCCTGCGAATCCAAGGCCATTACCTTTACCTTCCTGATACTGTTATATAGAACCCCATAATGGTATAGAAATACTACTAGTCTTGACACCTTCCAGTGCAAGCTTAGTTTCTAGCAACACATACAACTTGGAAATCTCCAATTATTATATGTAAAATCTTGAACCCATTAGAACCATTCTCGAGAGTCATCCACTCTACTCAAACCTCAATTAGATTGATCAAATGAACCGAACAACCTGTGCCTCAATAGCACCCCGACACCGCAGAATGTAACCTCGCCTTAATGCAACCAAGCAACTTCCTGTTCTATGCTCCGTACATCCCTTACAAATAACAACTCAAGTTATTCCATGATTCTCATACACCCATAAAGCCTAGCGTAACCTTTATTAAAATTTCCTTTACTTGAACCATCCTTGACCTCAACCTCCATAAGCCATAACTGATTCACTAGTACGCCTTAAACTGGAACCAACATAGCACATAACCATGCAATCAACTGATTAATAGTAGACTCCCCCACTTAGATCAAAGCCATAGATCAAAACACACAATAACTCATACTGCGTATACTCTACTACTGCCATAATACCATAGTAAGATTAAACTCAATCCTTCATAAGCTCGTGCAACACAGACCATCTAAGACTTCAAATCTTCTGCAAATCTCGCCTTCACCCTTGTAACAGTTAAGCCCACTCTCTTAGGTGGTCAAAATTCAAATTGTAACACATATATTCACTTGTACAAAAGGTCTTCCAATTAACAGCAAAAGGATCACACAAACTTCAGAACACTCCGTAGGAGATAACCCACCTGTTTTGCCTCAAACTAACATCTCTTATACCCTTCCACCGTCATAAACATTATGCAGTCACTTAATCTTCCTAAGTCTGAACTCATATCATAATGTGAAATCTACCTCGCTTCCCAACGAGGCAACATGAAAAGATCCTTCATCACACCCATAACTCGGGGCTATACATCAAATCATGATGGAAATCAAACACCAAATAGTTCTTGCTGCCCCAAAGCAGACCTTTCTCGTCTCATTCAGTTCATATGAACACATCTCACTGTCACCTCACACTCATAACGTAACTATCCAGTCATCACTTACCTTAATAGGGACACAATTGAACATATAGATCTAGAAACACGCGCTCGCGCAATCAACAGCTCAGGGCTTAAGCTATAGGAAAAATTCTGGCCTCAAGTCTTCCAGACTAGCCTAACATCAACACACAAAGATCACATCTCGTCCCTCGATCAGGGAATCACAAGCCATCGATACATATCTGATACCGAGCGCTCGTTCGCGCATACGAATGCATGGAAGGAATTCAAAGAGTTATATTTCAAGCTGAATCAAGGATGCACGAAAAGAGTTCAAGAATGTGAAGTTTTTTCCTAAAGGTTCTGCAGCCTCTCGAGGATAAGTACAGACATCTCCGTACCAACCCGCGAGACTCTACTAAACCTGCTCATGACTCGTGAGACCTATGTAACCTAGGCTCTGATACCAACTTGTCGCGGCCCTAAACCCGGACCCGGTCGTGATGGCGCCTCTCGTGAAGACAAGGCCAGCCGACACACTCCCACTTTATTCTTAAGCAATTAAATAATAGAACTAAGTCTAAATCATAATAATAAATCCCAAAATAAGGTAAATAATACTATTGCAGAATAGACTTAGCCCGACATCGGGGTGTCACCAGTCACGAGCGTCTACTAAGGTCTAAATACAACGAAAAATTCTAAAAATGCACTAAATACAGTCTAATGAAATCGGGAGGGAGAAAAAAAGCAGTGCTTCGGACGTCGGGCAGCTACCTTGCTAAACTCCGATGACGCTGCCTCTGAGCAACCTATACCCGCTACTGGGTCCAGAAATACCTGAATTTGCACACAAGGTGCAGGGAGTAAAGTAAGTACTCCAACTCAGTGAGTAATAATAATAAATGCAGACCGAGTAATAAGAAATCGCGTAAAGGCACATCAACAGGCTATAAAGAAGTAGTGAAAGCCAGTAAAAATAGTGAAACAGTGAAAATATGTAAAGTCACTTTAGTTCAATTTAAGCTTCTTCGAAATGCCTTTTTAACGGTTAAGAAAGTAAATGGCGGGTAACTAGAAAAGATAAGCACGTAAAGAACCGCCCCTCGGGCACAATATCAGTAGAATCAGCCCCTCGGACACAATACCAACAGAAGCAGCCCCTCGGGAAAACACATGGAACAATACCAGCCCCTCGGGTATAATAACAACAGAATTAGCCCCTCAGGCAATAACATAGAACAATACCAGCCCCTCGGGCATAATAACAACAGAATCAGCCCCTCGGGCAATGACATAGAACAATACCAGCCCCTCGGGCATAATAACAACAGAATCAGCCCCTCGAGCAATAACATAGAACAATACCAGCCCCTTGATAAGTAGGGATTTTAACATGTTTTATGCTCCTACTTGCCTACGATTTGAATATAAATTGTTACAAAATAGTCCCAAAAGGCTCATAAGTTGTGCTTGATTGCAGGCTTGATCGACAAAGTGACGAAATGTCAAGGATCAGCTCAAAAGGAGTGAAACCTGCTCAAGTATCAAAGACCAAGTAAACTGAGGGCAAACAAGCCTAGCGCGGACCGCGCAAAGTCGAATGCGGCCGCACTAGATGGATCAGAGAGTTGACAAAAGTGGGCTTCAGGCAACGCGGCCGCAGTACACATAGCGCGGTCCGCACTAGCCCACTGCGGTCGCACTACCTTTTTGTGCGGTCCGCGGACAAGAGATTCAGAGAGATGGAATTATGCCAAGTCCAAGCCATGCGGTCCGCGGTTGTGATTTTGCGGATCGCGCCAGCTTCCTCCGCGGCCGCGGTCCATTCTACGCGGCCCGCAGAGGCCAAGTTCAGAGAGCTTAAATTGAAGTCAAAGAGCCTAGCGTGGCCGCGGTCCATTTCATGCGGCCCGCGCTGACCCCGCAGGGGTATTTTTGTCCAGTTTTTCTAGCCTAGTATTAATAGAACATTTTACCATTTTTAGGTCATAAGTTAATTCCAGACTTTGAGTTGCGCTCGTGAGACCTATTTTGTAGCCATTTTTGGCATCTTAGCTTCAAATTAACGATAGATTCTTGTACTTTAATTTAGTATTTAATTAATATATCTTGTTCTTCATCTATTTCTTCATTTTCTCCTTCAAGCATGAGTAGCTAAACCCATTAGCTAGGGTTGTGGCTCAACCCTAGTGTGGGTAATTGATGGGTGTTGCCATCTAGGGTTAGATTGACTGTGGGTGTTTGCTATTTGGGTTGATTTTATGTTTTAATCTATAAATTGGTGGTTGCAAACACTGATTTGTGCTTTGTTGATTTGACTCTTCTTGAGAAAGAGATTCTAAGTCTCCAAAATTGACCCAACAAGGAATTGGGATGGACTCATGAGAAATGATAGTCCCAATTAACGGGTTAAACCTCGAGAGATCAATCACCCTACTTGAACCCTAGTTGCTTGATCTAATTTGCCTACCCATTTGGTCTCGAGAGAGTCAAGTGGGCAAAATCACTGTCTCTACCGAGAGGTGTGAGAGTGGGTAAAATTGTGCAACGGTTATAGCATAAGCCCCAATTATTTTAATCGAACCTTAGTAGCATCTACCCGTCAATTAGCCACCTAGGTGATGTCACGACCCTAGTGCCCTTCTTGCCATTAGATACAACCTTAGCAATTATTTCGTAGCATAATCTAGTTTCAATTAGTAGTTTGATAATAGTAGTTTATAATTGAAAAACCCAAAAATGTTGGAAGTGACATTTAGAACAATTACACGACTCTAGTCTAGATAGATACCCAGCTCCAATTTCTAGCTCTCTGAGGAATTCGATCCCGACCCTCATATCGGGTAAAAGCTATTGCGACCCTCTCTTCCTACTTTATAGTAGTGTGGAGTTGGCTGCGATCACTTTTTGGCGCCGTTGCTGGGGAGCTAACGGTTTTGGCTATCTATTTAGTTAGTTTTGTGTGTTGTTCTTCTTTCCTTCTTATTTACTAATTTGTGTGTGTGAATACTACAGGTACTAAATGGCTCTAAACGCGAATGACCCTCTTGGAAATGTGCTTGCGGGGGAGGAGGTAGATGAAATTGGAGAGGATGAGGTGCCTCTTGTACCTCCCTGACCAAGACGAGGCCGCCAGGCCAATGCTAATGATAATGTTCCAGACCCTCCTCCGCAACCTCCAAGAGTGGCTCCCAGAGTGCTACCAAGTCAAGGGTACGCGAGTGCTATAGTCCCTTCCAGAATCCGGGCAGGCAATTTTCAGATAACCAATGTGATGTTGACCTTACTTGAGCAGCGTGGGTATTTCACGGGCGCTGCAGATCAAAATGCCTACAAACATCTAAAAGGGTTCGTGGATAGATGTTGGGGTAGCAAACAGACGAATGTGTCCGAAGATGCTCTTAGGTTGAGACTTTTCCCATTTTCACTTCTGGGAAAGGCATTGGATTGGTTAGATAGACTCACCAATCATTCCATCACAACTTGGGATGAGTTGGCGGATAAATTTATGCTAAATTCTTCTCACCCGGGCATATGGCGGCACTTCGAGATGAGATATTGGCTTTCAAGCAAGAACCCACGGAACCTTTGCATGAGATTTGGGAGCGGTTTAGAACAATGGTGAAAGAATCCCCAAACAACGATATGACCGAGGCGATGATTCAACAAACCTTCTATCGGGGCATCAATACTACAAATCAATGCATAGTCAATCAATTGGCCGGGGGTAATTTCATGAATATATCTTGTGATGAAGCTTGCGAGATTCTTGATGAGATGGCGGATACGTCTTCCGCATGGAAAAGTAGGGCCAATGTTCCTCAAGGCGACCCTACAGTTATTCATTTGCATAAGGAGTTACACGACCATGGGCAAGCTATAGCAGAGTTGACAACTACTATGAACCAATTGGCTAAGGCTCAGTTGCAACAAGTCCAAAACCCTCGCCAAGTGAACGCTATGGAAAGTGTTAATTTGCTTACCAACAAGAGAAGGCAAAGGAGGCAACAAAACCAAGGGAATTCCGAGCAATTTGATCATGAGTGTGATGGGTTTCAAAATGATGGCTATGATGAGCAAAATGAACAGGTACAATATGTTAACAACTATCAAGGCAATAGAGGCAACTCTTCAAACCAACAATGGCGACCCCAAGGTAATTGGGGCAATCAACAACAAGGTGGTGGTAATTGGAACAACAACAACCAAGGCGGTTATTAGGGGAACAACAATCAAGGTAACCAAGGGGATTGGAATGTTAATAACAACAATTGGAACAAGAATGGTCAAGGCAATTGGAACAACAATGGAAACCAAGGCAATCGGGGGCAAGGCTTTCAAAGGCCCCCAATGTACCAACAACCGAACAATCCACCCCCATTCCCTTCTCAAGGATCTAGTTCTTCGGGTAATGATATGGGAAGAATAGAAATGATGTTCGAACAAATGATGAAGAAGAACCAAGATTCCGATGCTCAATTGGCTTCCCACAATACCTCCACTCAGAATTTGGAGGTGCAATTAGGCCAAATCTCTCAATCATTGAATACTCGCCCAAAGGGTGCTCTACCAAGTGATACAGTAGTGAACCCTAAGGATGGGAACAATCATGTGATGGCGGTTACAACACGAAGTGGAAGAGGCGGTGATGTGCATGCCTCAAAAGATAAGTAAGTTATGGATGATGATGTTGAGTTGCAAGAAAATGATGTTCCTTTGGTAGTTGAAGATGTGGTTGAGAATGAGGTGAACAATGATGTGAGGATTGACATTGATGAAGCCGAGGTGGAAACTCAAGAGGCCGTGAACCCGTCTAGGGAGCACATAATTGACATGCCGGAGCCGGTGGTGCCAAAAGCCAAGGAACCTTTGCCTAGTGTCACACCTCCTTTTTCTACACCTGTGAGGGTGTAAAGGAGTTTTTCCAATTAAAGGACAGTCGGAATGGGATTTATTATTAATATTCAGAGTCGCCACTTGGGAGATTAATGGTGTCCCAAGTCAACGGTTGAATCCCGATCCGAGGAAATTATGACTCTGTTAACAGTCCGCGAACCAAAACTCCGAGTAAGGAATTCTGTTAACCCGGGAGAAGGTATTAGGCATTCCCGGGTTCCGTGGTTCTAGCACGGTCGCTCAACTGTTGTATTTGCTTTTATCTGATTTTAAAACATATTCTACCTATGTGCCTTTTATTTTAACCGCTTTTATTTTATGTCTTTTTAATAAGAATTGCAACGTCGTGAAAATGTATCTCGAACCACGTCACACCAGTGCACCCGTGGCTTTTGACACATTTCGACTCCGTTGAGATTTAGATTTGGGCCACATAAATGTGCACCCGCATTCAGGAAGGTAATATTATTAAAATACGCGCCTAAAGCAGCTATGCTTTTATTATCTTTGGGGAAAACCGTGAAATTCGCTAAACGGTTCACCCGAATTCTAAGTATTTTAACATGAGCAACTAATGGAGGCCCCACAATTTATGTGTTTTGTTTGGCGGGGCGCACTTCATTTATTTTAGAAGGATATCCTAAAAGGTCTTATGATTCTTCTATCTGTGGTTATTTCTACAATTCAAATTAACTCCACTAATGCTTGGCACAGCAGTCCATTACCCATGTTTCAATTACCAAAACCTATGGCGGATTGGATTCATATTATATTGGGCCGCCCATCAGTCCAAACAGAAGGAGAGATTAAGCAGCCTTGATCATGAGGGGTTCAAGCACTCAGGCCCAATGCCAGCCCCAATGAGGAAGGAGCTAACGCTGGACGGGGCTGTCTATTAGCAGAAATTGAAGCCAAGCGATTCAGAAATAGGCTATCAAGCCTTAATCCATTAGCAAGCATTAACCAAAACTGAACCTCAATTAAAAAGAACACTGCAACATTTGTTTCAATTTTTCAAATTTACAATCAAATACTTACTGCAATTTTTTAGAATCAGTATGTAGTGCGGACTACCAGGAGCTGTGATTTCACTGCTGTTGTTGTTGCTACTGCTCGCTGACCTCCTTATTACACCGTGTTTAAAATAAAAAGACTGCCTAAGCATGATCTACGAATTACAAGAGGGTCCTATCTATGTCTTCTAATTTTGTTCTTGTGTGCCTTGAATTTAGTATCTTGTAATCTTCCGATGGTATTCCTGTTGTTGTCTTGCATTGTGATTGGCGATATTTGCTTGCCATTCCTCCGGATGATGCTTGATTACTGAAACATGTGTCCATTTTCCAGGCGGTCCTGACTGCAGACGCTTAAAAATTATTCCCTTGTTCTCCTAGGCGGGCGCCTGATTGCTGAACTCGAAATATTCCCTTGTTCTCCAGGTGGGCTCCTGATTGCTAAAACTTGAAAATAAATGCCCTGTTCTCCAGTCGGGTCCTGATTGCTAAAACTTGAAAAATAAAATGCCCTCTGTTCTCCAGGCGGGTCTTGATTGCTAAAACTTGAAAATAAATGCCTCTTTCTCCAGGCGGGTCCTGATTACTAATAACTTGAAAATAAATGCCTCTGTTCTCCAGGCGGGCTCCTGATTGCTAAAACTTGAAAATAAATGCCTCTGTTCTCCAGGCGGGCTCCTGATTACTAATAACTTGAAAATAAATGCCTCTTGAAAATAAATGCCTCTGTTCTCCAGGCGGGCTCCTGATTACTAATAACTTGAAAATAAATGCCTCTGTTCTCCAGGCGGGCTCCTGATTGCTAAAACTTGAAAATAAATGCCTATGTTCTCCAGGCGGGCTCTAGATTACTAATAACTTAAAATAAATGCCTCTGTTCTCCAGGTGGGCTCCTGATTGTAAAACTTGAAATGAATGCCTCTGTTCTCCAGGCGGGCTCCTGATTTCAAAAATAACAAACAACAAAAGAAAAGAATTTTCTCCCAGTTTGGTGCCGGGCCGATCATGTTACCAAACACTACTAAAATTTGAAAGCTAAAATTTGAATTGTACTTCCCTTGTTTCTCCAGGTGGGCGCCTGATTGCTGACACTTGATATGTATTCCCTTGTGTCCTCCAGGTGGGCGCCTGATTGTGCCACCTGATTGCTGAACTGACATGTATTCCGCTTGTTCTCCAGGGTGGGCGCCTGTTGCGAAATTCAATGTTTCCCTTGTTTTACAGCAGTGGCGCCTGATTGCTAAAATTTAAAATATATTCCCTTGTTCTCCAGGTGGGCGCCTGATTGCTGAAATTTAAATGATCTCTTAGGTGGCCGCCTGATTGCTGAATTGAAATGTATTCCCTTGGTTCTCCTAGGTGGGGCCTGATGTTGCCTGAATTTGAACATGTATTCCCTTGTTCTCCAGTGGTGGCGCCTGATTGCTGAAAGTTTGAAATGTATTCCCTTGTTCTCCATGGGTCGGGCCGCTAATTGTCTGAAATTCGAAAATGTATTCCCTTGGTTCTCCAGGTGGGCGCCTGATTGCTGAAATTTGAAATGTATTCCTTGTTCTCGCAGGTGGGCGCCTGATTGCTGAAATTTGAAATGTATTCCCTTGTTTCCAGTGGGCGCCTGATTGCTCAAATTCGAAATGTATTCTCCTTAGTTCTCCAGGTGGGCGCCTGATTTGCTAAAATTGAAATGTATTCCCTTGTTCTCCAGTGTGGCGCCTGATTGCTGAAATTAAATATATTCCCTTGTTCTCCAGGTGGGCGCTGACTGCAACAAAATAAACAAATAAAGAAAATTTCTGCCCCAGTTTGGTGACTGGGTACAGCATATTATCAAATATTAAAAATTAAAAGCTAAAATTTGGATTGTACTTCTGTTCTCCAGGTGGGCGCCTGATTTGAAACTTGAAATGTATTCCCTGTTCTTCAGGTGGGCGCTGACTGCGACAAAATAAACAAACAAGAAAATTTTCTGCCCCTGTCCATTCAAAGAAAAATTTGTGTTAATGTATAAATGGTGGTTGGCTGCTGGCATTCTTGTTGGCCATGCTCCCGCTTCCGCTTTGCTCCGACTTGCTTCTTTGGACTTGCTTTGACTTGTCCAGGCGATTTCCCAGTTGACTTTCAACCCTTCTGATTTTGATGACCCACATGTTTACCTCGTATAACTGTTTGGTGTTTCTTGTCCCTTCTTGTGAACCTGCTTCTCCCTCACAACCATCTGATTATTCCACTGATTTTCATTGGTCCTCCATGTTTTACTCTCTTTTGCATGTCCCACCTTGTTGTGCATCTAACTGGGAAAGCTAGTAGTTAACTTTGACATCCTTCTTTTTGTTTTGAATAGAATGACACTAAAGCACCTTATAGACACGACTTCAGAGAGAATGAAATGCAATGACCTCGAAGGTTTATGAGGATAGAAAACTCTGAGAAACGAATGAGGGTGTAATGAAGAGAAAAAGGATAGGACTTATCTGAGACGGAGAAAGGCTGATTCCAGTGATTGTGCCATGCATTTTGATTCCAGCCTTGTCTGTCTCACCAATCAATATCAATTACCACACTTTGTTGTCTCTATACTTTCACGCCCGATTCTCGCCAAACCGCAAACCTTGCTTGTTTTGCCATGTTTCAAACAACTTTTAACCACAGACTTCTTTCATTTGCCCAACTGAAAAACTCACTTTCGCCTTACGGTGCCCGTAAGGTTTTCACCAATAAGACTCTCTATTTTTAATATCTCTCAAACTCACCTCGCCTTACGGTGCCGTGAGGGTTTTCACCATATAAGACTCTCTCATTTCATTTCTCTCAACTCACCATCGCCCTATGTGGTGCCGCGTGAGGTTTTCACGATAAGACTCTCTCATTTTATCATTTTCCCTTTATCACAGAGTGTTGTCTCCAACATGAGTGCGCTTTACCAGCCCGTATTGACATTTCTTGAAATTGATCAGAAGGTCTTTTTCTTGGACCGTAATGTGGCTTTTGGATGGTTTTAGAAAGAAAGGTATAAAGCTCAAAATAATTCAAATGTGGGGTTCAACATTACAACTTTCGGAATTATATCTCTTTGCAAAACCATAACTCTCTGCCCAGTTTTCCTTTCTTGGGATTCTTGGATTTTTCTCTTCTGTTGTGACTGACCTCAGTGAAGCTGCCTACGTACCCTTTCGGGATCAAGTCAAACGTAGTTCAGGCCATAGGATCGCTTCATCGTTGCGATGTTTTTTTTTCTACTATTCTTCTTTTCTTTTCCTTTCCTTCTTTTCATTTCTTTTCTTTTCCTTCTCTTTTCTTTTCTTTTCTTTTCTTTTTTCTTCTTTTTCTTTTCTTTTCTTTCTCTTTTTTTCTTTTCTTTCCTTTTCCTTTTTCTTTTCTTTTTCTTTTCTTTTCTTTTGGACTGTTTTTCTTCTTGTTTCTCCGCTGATTTTCCTCGCTCGGCTTCGTGAGTTTTTTGTTATTGATTCGAAAAAGGGATACGAAAGGAAATATAATAAGTCTCAAAAGGGACAACAAAGGATAAAGTGTTTGGGTAGCAGAAAAATGCCTTCATCATTTCAATCTCAAAACATGCCAAATACAATCAGGTACACAAGATAAAGAAAATCATACGTAAATATCTCTTGACTGCATCAAGAATTTGATAGCCATTTCTACACATTTTCCTTTCCACGTCCGTTAAGTATAAAGCGCCATTGGACAAATACTCTGGTTACAACAAATGGCCCCTGCCAGTTTGGGGCGAACTTTCCTTTTGCCTCAGCCCAATGAGGTAGGATACGTCTTCAGCACCAATATCCTACTTCGAACTTCCGCGGACGCACTTTCTTTGTTATATGCCCTTACATTCTCTGTTGGTACAATTGACCGTGACACACTGCTGCCGCTTCGCTTTCATCATCATCAAACTTAATTGTTCCAGGCGGGCTTTAACCCATTCGTCATCATTAATCTCTGCTCTGCAGATGATTCGGAGGGACGGGATTTCAACCTCTGCGGATATTACTGTCTTCGGTTCATACCACCAAAGAGTAGGGAGTCGCTCCTATCTGAAGTGCGAACAGTAGTGCGATAGCCTAACAAGGCAAGTAGGTAGCTTTCATGCCGATTGCCTTGACCCTTTCTACCATTTTTCCGAAGTATTTTCTTGATATTCTTTGTTAGCTGCTTGACTGCCCCATTGCCTTTAGGACGATATGGGGTGGAATTGCGGTGCATGATCTTAAACTGCTGACATGTCTCGGCCATCAAATGACTATTGAGATTGGCACCATTATCTGTTGATGATTACCTTCGGGATTCCAAACCGCACTATGATATTTGAATGTAAACGATCGACAACTGCCTTCTTAGTCACGATTTGAAGGTTTTTTGCCTCCACCCATTTTAAGTGAAATAATCAATAGCTACCAAATGAATCTGTGCCCATTTGAGGCTGCTGGCTCAATCGACCAATAACATCCATTCCCAGGCCAAGCGACGGCCATGGTGCTGACATTGTATGCAATTCAAGATGTGTGGAGAATGAATCAAAATCTTCCGGTGTAATCTGACATTTGATGACATTTGCGCACGGAACTGACGCAATCCCGTTCCATAGTAAGCCAATAATAACCTCGCTCGGAGGGATCATCTTTGCCCAATATATATCCACGCATATGAGGTCCACAAACTCCCGCATGTACCTCCAGCCATGATAACTTGTAGCCTGTTTGGCATCTATTGCATCTCAATAACCCAAGGTCTGGAGTTCTCTTGTACAATCTCCTCGCTGAAGAAAAATCCGCTTGCCAAGCGTCGATTGCTCTCTTTTGATCCCCTGTAGCTTGTGTCGGGTATACTTCCCATCCGGTAGATATTCTTTTATATCTATAGGAACAGATGGCTCACCATCAAACCTCTTCCCTCCACCACATTACAATAGCATGCTGATTCTGAACCTGATCTGTAATGGATCCACGTAAGCCTTGTCCGGATTGATGCAACATTGACCACCAAGAGTGGCCAAAGCATCGGCAACCTCATTGTGCATCCTTGGGATGTGTTTGAAATCTATTGATTGAAAACCGTTGACAAGATGTCATGGCAAAAACACTGCTGTAGTGTATGAAGGCTTCAAATTCTCGTGCTCCGCACTCTCGCCTGGATATCTGTGATCAAGAAGAATTCCGAGTCACCCATGAGAACCAGATTTGCCTGGACACCCCAATGTATACCTAAATCTCATATCCTAGGGATACACATGCTTCGTACTCAGCCATGTTATTGGTGCAAGATAGAAACGAATTGAGCAGTGACAGGGTATGTTGCCATTCTCACGAAATCATACTGCTCCTATCCACGACTAGCGCCGCTTAGGCATGGCAGCATCATCAAGAACAGTTTTTCCATCCGCTTCTCGACCGCTGTTCTAATTCTTCATACATTGACTTATCTCTCGCTCGGGATATGTTTTCAAAGGTCATAATATTCATCATCGAGCGGATTCTCAGCCAGTATGATCAGCCAGCGTGTTGTGCTTTCATTGCAGTCCAGATGTCACGTAGTACAATTATCAAATTTCGTAAGCAGGATTTGCCATTCGCTAGCCCCCTGGTGGTGCATGGGCTTATTGAAAATATAACTTCATGTCCAACCGAGAGATGAGATAGTAGTATATTCTCGACAATAAATGTTTCAACTTGCTACTGTATCCTAGTAGCCACCTCTGAGTAGTAACCCCCTGCAAATAAATAGAAAACACTCCTCATGAGTTTTCGTTTATGGAGCCTTCTTGCTGGTTAGTTAAATCGCCTGCTCTTCCTTCCTGTGATGTCGTGCTGCCTCCAGTACCAACCAAAAGCATTGTCCAACACTAGTTCACGGTAAGGATCAAGGCCTTCCTGGGCTCTGGCGGACCATACACAGGTGGACTGAAGCCAAATACTTCTTATCTGCTGCAAATGCTGTGCTTGACATCGGGTCATTGTCCCATGCTGACCCTAAGCATCTATTCTTTAAGCAGCTTAGAAAAGGGCTCACAAGTAGTTGTAACCTCCGGCTATGCAACCTGCTGATGTAATTCAATACTGCCAATAGCAAAACTCATAATCTTCTTGTTCTCTTGGCGGCGGTTAGCGTCCTAATGGCTTTAAATGCTTAGAACGGTCTAATTTCAATACCGCGCCGACTCCACCACAAATCCCCAACAGCTTCCCCGATGGGACTTCCAAAACCGCACAAGCTTTGCTGATTCAAGCTTGAGGTTTACCTGCGGAGTCTCTGAAAAATTTCCTCAAATCCTAACATGTCACATTTTTCCGTCGACTTTAGTGATCACGTCGTCCATCAATAGACTCGATTTCTGATGTATCATGTCATGAACATGGTAGTCATTGCCCCCTCATTAGCGTTGCCTGCAGCTTCCTGGCATCTTCAACCCAAATGGCATGCCTACTGCTATATACGTCCCCAAGGTCGTGATGAATGCGTCTTTTCCGCATCCTCCTCATCCATCAAATCGGTGATACCCGCATAACAAATCCACAAGTAACGCATCTAATGTTTGGACAATTGTCAATCAATATTATGGATGTTTGAAGTGGAGTTGTCCTTCGGGCGCCTTATGAGATCACTGGTAATCAACACATACTCTGGTCTCCCATTCTTTCTTTGTACTGCGCTGACGACACATTAGCTACCAGGTATGGATATCGAGTAACCTGTATTTGACGCTTGCCTCAAAAGGCTAGTTAACCTCTTCCTTAATTTTCACACTGGATATCTGTTTGAATTCTCTCAATTTTGCTTGACAGGGGGCATTCCGAATACAATGGCTAATGAGGGGTTGTGGACCACAGATCGGTACTCAGACTCGGCATTCATCATATGACCATGCAGAAAACATCTTTTAGCTCAATGCAACAATTTAATTATCTCCTCCCTGACGGGCTTTCCGCAAATGAAGACACTATAGTTTTTTGTTTCCGAACATTTTCCGTGATCCCTAGATATTCCTCTGTGTCATTCAACGTTAGGTCTCTGCCCGTTTTTCCTCAAATTGATTTAATTTTTACTGATTTCTTCCCCAAAGGTTCCTCTCGTCATCGTATTCACCCTCGCCATCACACTCAACTTCTTGTATTTATCTATTCATAGTTATCAGACTAGGGCCGGAGACTTCTCATGCATGACACACTTCAGTTGAAACGCACATAAAGAGACTGTACACGAGAGAAAAGAAAACAAAAATAAAGGTATCAGTGGAAGAGAGAAGTGAAATTGCATTTCATTCAAACATGTAAAGGATAACAAGTTTTAACTCATCTAAATGGAGCGGAAATAGAAAATGCTGAAATTACAACCCTGGAAATTCCAGATTTACATACTCAAAGGAAAATAAAATACTAACGTACTCGAGACTCCTTCCGAGTTGTAAGAAGTAGCTTCCCAGTATATGTGACGCTTGCCTGAGGACCCCACGACTGCACACATAACTTTATCGGACCTCTCGCCCTGTTCCACCACTGAGTTCAACTTCAAACGTACACTAGCAACACCTTTCAAACTTTATCATCAGCTTTTGTCAGTGTCTATCACTACTCATTAGAATCTATTGGCAGTGACTGTCGTGCTAGGCGTTGTTTAGTACTGGACCGGACGATAAGGAACGGAAAAGGCGAGGGAATATGGTATTTGGGAGGGTCCACACTCTCTTTTCCGCATGCTTTTTGTCTCTTATGTCAGCAGTAGATGGTTTGAATTAACCTAGCCGAAAGTGCCCAGATGTATCTCCGGGAAGAGAACCACTGCTGTATGAATTCCCTGCAATGAAGCCCACCAAAGACCCTGTTGCTGGCCAAGATCCTTCGCTTAATTCATAATCTTCTGAGGCTATCCATAACAGGATGCGCGCTTATCTTGGGATAGAAGCACACTCCCCTTCCGGAAGATTTTATCAACTGGCTACTGTTGTCCATGACTTGGTAGACCACCACCTTTGTCCATTTTTCAACTTCCCAAGATGTAATATATGCATTAGCAAGAATTGTTCCTCTGCCATGGACCCGATCTCGCTGATTCCATTCAAATTTTAACCATTTGATGCAAAGTAACGACGTACTCGAGGTACCTTTCGGCCATGAATCAGGGGCGCGTTCCAATAACAAGATTGTAGGAAACACTGACATCGAGTGCACTTAAACTCCATAGTGAATTCCACAGTCTATTGTTAGCCTCCAACACAATATCTCCCACTGTGCTTTCCCGTCCGCCGTCAATCCCCTACACAGATGCTATTTTTTAATGAATTCTTTCCCTGTCTACTTTCTTACTTTTCTAAGTGGAATAGAGGGCAAATGTTTGCACTAGATGTCCATTTATCAATAGCACTCCGATTACCACAAAGTCCTTCACACTTCCACTGTGAGGTAAAGAGCCCTATTATGTTTCATGTTTCCTTCCTAATGCAATCAGATCATCAGAAAGTTACCATTTCGTTCACCAGATCAAAATTTTGTTTTGCAATCTTCAAGATGATTCAATGATTTTATCTGGCCAGCATGAGCTTGGTTTAGAATTCTCATCAAACGCCCCGGCGTGTTCATCCCGAATGGATCAAATAAGGACAATAATGAGATCTGTGTCGTGTTTTTCTCAATTGTTTCCACAACTGAATAGTCCTGAGCCTTCATCTTTTTCAGGAACTCTTCGCTTCTTCTTCGTAACAGCCCTGCTTTGCTCGGATTGCCGGATTGTCCTTTAGCTGCTTTAACCTTTCTCAATTCTCTTCAGGGCGAAGCCCTCCCTCTTGACTAGTCAACCCATGAGTTTCGCGACACTCCGTCTTTAATTTCCCTTTCTTTGGTACAAGTTCACAGTCCCTGTCATTATTCCACGGACCAAGCTTCTCACTAACCACAGCAAAACTTGACGCTGTTTAATGATAACTGGTTTGTTTCGAGCGCCTTTACAACCAACACATGCTAACCATCTTGCTCCTGGTATTGTGCACCTTAACAGGCTTCTGGTTTTATTATCATCACTGGTTCACTGACTGTCGGAGTCTACTACGACCAGGTTTCCACATCAACCAATTTTCTCATTTTTTATTTTCACTTGCCTTAAATCATCATCACAGTTCTGTTACGCTTTCTTTTTCCCCTCTGCACATTCGTATATAGTGAGCCTTCATAGATAATTGGTACGCGGATCTGCTGATATTGGGAGTCCTCGCGGACCTGCACCTCAATTCTTGTTATCAATAATTCGCTAGAATGCGGTTTCAGATGCCACATTTCTCCGTGTCATTTCCAGCGCTCCGTGAGCAATACGCACAAGCTTACTGAAATGTCAGTCCTTGGGGAGGGTTTGGTAATTTGGGTTCGGATCGCGGTCTCAACAATGCCCCAACTGCCTTAATCTGGTGGTAGCAAGGCTGAGTATAAGATTCACCCCAAGGGAGTAAAAGTTTCTCTTTGGCAACCCTAGTCGTTCTTAATCGGGATTGCGGTCGAAGTAACTGGTTCTTTCTAGCGGCCATTTCTGTTGTTCTTGGGTAGGTGTAAAGCGTTTTTGAGATGGGTAAGTATTTTGGGGAGTGGGGTGCGCGCCCATTTGTGCATGTAGAAGTGGGTAATGTTGTGTGCATATGGACGGAAAATGGGAGTAGGAGTAGTGTAGAATGCTGGTGTGGGCCATACTGAGCATCGTGAGGTAAGTTGGGTAAGGGCGAGGTTGGTGAATAATATGGTGACCGTGACTCGGAACCAGACCCTGTACTCCACTACTGCACTCTCTCTTTTCTTTTCTTTCCCAATACTCCTCTCGGTGCCGCTTTGAATGCCTGCTAGTTCTTTGAGTGCTGAATAGGCTCATAATCTTGTTAGACTTGAGACCTCTTCCACCAATACTTCCCATCTTTACGACCTCTTAAAGTTTTCCCACTGCGGAACAGATGACCATAGTAGGTTGGCCCATAAGCCTGAAGGAAATTAATCAACCTCCATTCCTTTCATGGAGGATCAAACTCTTGCTGCCGTGTTCTCTCCACGGAATACCGTACCTCCTTCCTAAAAGCTTTTTTTATCCTCCGGGCTTCTTCCGATTTTGGTCATGACGACGGTCCGGGACAATTTCAGAATTGTTATGAAATGACATGGCAAATCTTAAGCCAGGTCCGTCCCAGTGTACCACCGAGCTATGTATCTTGTCGTGCTTACCATTCTAACGTGCTCCACTTAAGCTTTGAACTATAATGTAAGCCATTAATAGCTCATCTTTCCCCACTCCTATCTTGCTGCAAAACTCCTCAGATGGGCTTACAGGATCACCATTCCATCAAAATATTAACTTTGGTAACTTGAACCCTGCTGGCTGCCTGGAATCATACATGGAGAAACACGCACAAATCTTTGTAAGGCCACACTGATTGGCCACCCAATCCTTGCTATGTTTCCTGAAGGATTGCTCCAGGCTTTTACTTTCGAAAACATTCTCTTCTGTTCCGGTGCCTTAAGCGGTCTTTATCTGGTTCACCAGAGCTCAAAGCGAGGAGTGTAGGATATAGTGCATCAAGAGCTTCTAAAGGTAGGCTCGGGAGGGAGTACTGGCTCGTGGGTTGGAAACAATGGCTCACGGGAAGAGTCTCTGCAATGGGTCACGCGGTGATGGCGCACAAATACTAGCTTCGTTTTGACGAGGAATTTTGTGTGGGGACTAGGAATGTTGGTGTGTGTGGTCTGAGAGGTGTTCCATGTACTGTGTAAGTAGGGAAGCAGAGATGAGTTCGAGACTGTGGAGATTCTTGGGTTGAGCTGTTGGTGGGAGGTTATTGGTGTGTTGGGCAAGGATAGACTGTGGTGGGATTTGCTTCGGACCAGGCCTGCGTACATCTCGCTTTGTTGCTTTAGTTTTATACATCTCTCTCGGATCCATTGTATTTAACGTCCTACTCCTCTCCCTTCTCTGGATGGGTTCGAGCAAATGCTTGCTTCTAAATCCTGATGGTCATGTTTTTGACTTGTCCCTTGACGGTTGTGTAAGGATGGGGTTGCCAAAATGCCAGTCAGCGTAAACACCACTACTGACTCAATCAACAACAATTGTTAGCGGTTAGCATAACCAAAATAATAACCGCACATTCTGATGGTGGATGCACCTAAGCAGTCACATTATTCTATTATGTCTCGGTTGTTTATCACATGCTCATCCGGTTTCATTTCTTTTCTTCGCTCAAATTAGTCCCACTCTTATTCTTTTCCTTTTCACTTGTTTTGCCCCTCTTTTGTTCTCTTCTCTTGGTGTTTTTTCCGCCTTTGTGTTCATTCCTTTCTGGTTTTCCCTTTCCATTATTTAGAAACGGTCGAATCCTCTATGGAGATTGCCTACTTATCACGACCTGCTGTGAATCAGACCAAAAGCGTTAGTTTCGTGATGAAAATAAATGGAAAAGTAGGAGATATATTTTTGGCAAAGTATTCAATTTTAATTTATGATAGCAATTGTCTATTAATTCAAAGATCAAAACAACTAACAGACTCTAAGGAACTACCAAAACTCTTCATCCTATTTCTAATTCAACACAATCAATACAGACTCAATTCAGACTCTGGTAAAAGAAATACAAACCAAATGACTAACTCCAAAAAAAGAATACAAGATTCGGAAACACAAAACTGCTTTTGTTTTAAGAGAAGAAGAGTGCAGACTCAAAGACATGATTACGAAACATTAAACTCTGCTGCCGCGGACATCATTCGTTCTCCCCGGGCCTATATGCAATTCCCTTTGAAGTCGTCCAGTCGTCTCATATCTCTGCTTTCACAAATATCATTTCGCGCTGATGCCTAGGAGGTGTACGGTCAGTTTCTCACACACATTTGAACCATTCGCCATAAGTATCGGGCCACGATGAGCACGGTTAAGATCTTCTCTGCGGATTCTTCCTTCTCTTTGACAAGCAAAACCGCCCTATCGTTGGCCTGGCCTCCAAAGTCGCTCAGCCAGGCTGCTTTGTTCCCGGAGTTGTTGCAAGGGTCCATTTCTAACTGTTGCAATGCCATGTAACCAATTTCTTCTTTCGAATTTTGAATCTTTGTGCCTGTTGATCATCGGTTTTCCTGGCATGACCTTTTTTCTTGAATCCCGGGACCTACTGTATATTTCTTCCTTTTAATATTTTATACCTGCGGCCGCGTTCTTCCTTGCATTTTTGGCCAATTGCTCTCCGGACCCCAGCTTAATTCTTTCTGCCTTGTTGCGGTCCATAAACTATTAGTTCGTTCACCTTTTGCCTTAGATTAGCTATTGAGCTTGCATCTTTGGCACTTCTGACAGGATTATCGGGCCCTCTAACTTCATTTTTGGATTTGAGGCTCGCAAGGCTTTCATTTCTTTGGCCATTGTTTTTCTCACCTTTCATTCAGCCGCGCGGCTTGCAAGCTATTTCTCAAATCGGATATGGTCCTGGACCTTTTTTCCAATGCACCATCGGGCCCTATACTCATTTTCTTTAGTTAACTCAATCCCACTTTCGGTATTAATTCAACAAATGTCCTGGATTGCGTCGTTTGAGCCGGCTCACTCCGAATGGCAACGTTCCTTCTATATACCAAGCTCTGCATAATCAGCGACACACTTCTCCTTGTCTCGAGTCCTCAACACAAGTGTTTGCCGTCAATATTTGAATTCGCTTCCAGACTTGGGCGGACCATTGCTTCAGGACTGGCCATCGGGCCATCTCACCACTTGCAATACTAAGATCATCATCCTTGGGCTACTACTGGCAATCTTCCCAGCCTGCCTCAACACTGATAACGGAAAGGTCGTAACGGCTGAATGTTCTAAGTCCCATCAGAAGGAAATTCGTGGTCGGGCTGCCGGCATGTTATACCGATTCATCAAACGTACCATAG
>NC_031991.1:40381425-40623126 GCF_001879085.1 Nicotiana attenuata | reverse complement strand
AAAACGCATCTCGAATCACGTCGCACCAGTGCACCCGTGATTGTTAACACATTTCGACTTCGTTGAGATTTGGATTTGGGTCACATAAATGTTGCACCCGAATTTAGGAAGAATATATTAAAATACGCGCCTACAGCAACTACGCGTTATCATCTTTGGGGAAAACCGTGAAATTCGCTAAACGGCTCGTCCCGGAGTCTAAAGATTAATAAAATATTTATTGAGGACCTCGTAATTTGTGTATTTTGCTTGGCGAGGCTCATCTCATTTATTATTTAAAGGCAAACCTAAAAACAACTATGGTTCTCTATTTACTTGTCTCTAGTAATGGAGGAAAAAGTCCTACTTAATTCATTATTGGGCTAAGTGGTAATTATGCATCACAGTCCAGCCATTGGGCTCTAAGATAAGCCCAACGAGGGGAAAATACACTCAGGTCTGCACGCTTTCAACTGGTCCATCGAACGCCTTGGTCCAGGCCCAAACGAGAATGGAGTCAAAACTGGGCCTGGGCCTATGCCAAACCAATCAGAACCTCAAATCGACAAATGTAAATCTGCTGAGTTACTTCAGGCTATTTTAATTGTATTCAATGACTTATACAAGGAAGAACAAAGTATACTTATTTATTTGCCTACTGGTGCGTTCCTAGATGTCACTAACGGTGAAAATCACACCAGAGGAAGCATCAAATTGCATGTTAAATGCAATGCACGTGACTGGTACACTAGAGTGGCCATCAATTACAACAGACTGTTAGAATTGTGTAAGCTCAGCATGAGTAGTGCAAATACCCTGGCTTAATATTAATAGGCCTATTCGAATTAATACAACGGGGCTGCAGTTTTACAATAAAACAGGCTCATATTCAGGACTTCTAGTTCTTAACCTTTATATGCAGTATTCAGATATTGAGAACATGAACTACAATCAATTCCAAATGTCTCAACAGTATCGAAAACAGTCTGATCCAGTCTTAATTATACAGTCCCGATTTATACACATACAAATCGATTCTAAACTATGCTGTACAATTAAATTTAACGCCTATTTAACTACCAACACCCCACAGTCCAGGCAGCATATTTCAGGATCAAATAGGTGAGTAATTGTATTCCATTTCAAGCTCAAAGTTACAGCAGAGTAGATTCAAGCGTGTACCTGGAAGTCAGTGATCAATAAGAAGAAGAAAAGATCAGCAGCAGTAACAGTTCTCAGCAGCAACCCAGGAATAAGTTCAAAATTCAGTAATAAATCAGTTGACACAGCAAATTCAGGAACAGATTTGAAACTCCAGCGATAGATCAAACACATCAACAATTTCTATCACTGAAGCAACCCAAAACCAGCTCGAATACCTAGAAATGAACACAGGAAAGCAAAACACTCAAACTAAGATCACAGTTGACTCGAATCTCCCAAATCGACTGCCTAGATGACTCAAACTGTCTTCAATCCTCAAATATTGAACAAAACACAAGGAAATTCAAGTAGCTTTCATCCTATATGAGCTAGCGAATTGAATTCAATGATCGAATCTGAAAATGACCTAAGTAACACTAATGTAACAGTAATTTTTGGGATTTTTCTATTAGATTTCTATTGTTTTTGGATTTTTGAAGGTTTGAATTTCAAATCAGATCTGAAATTGGAGAGGAAATTTTGGGGGATTTTGGAGCTGAAAACCTGTTCTTCAAGGCAGAATACACTGCCTTTTATAGGCAGAGTTTGAGGAATATTTCAGATATGCAGTTGCCTTTTAGTCCCTCTATATTTACTCATTTAGTCCCCTACTTATTGACTTGTGTCTCAAGGTACTATATTAAGGTCCTAAAATTCTGATTGGAACCCCATCTAGAATGTTCTAGGGGTTTCCAAATCAGTTAAATGCAAGATTCCTCTCTTTGAATTGCCCCAACTACCCTTGACTTATTCTGAGAATTACTGAGCTAAACCAGACCATTCCCCCTATTACCCTAGTAACTGGTCAAGAACTAACCGTGGTTAAACAAGATCCTATCCCATTCAGCTATAACCAGAAGATCCTAAAAATTAAACTAGTTAACCAATAATGCAATTAAACTTAAGAATCAGTGAACCGGTAATTAGGCAATTGAAACTAAATCAGATTATCAAAAGTGCTCATGAATCAACACAAAATCAAACTAGAAAAGATCAAGACAGGACAGTATTAACAAAAATTAATCAAAACCTAACACTCTAAATCATTTAATCATGAAGGTAATTAAAAAGGTAAGGAAATCAGGATTTGAACGCAAACTATGAACAACCAAAACAGCAGGGTGACAAAACTCAATTTAATCTGAAACCCTATTCGAATAGCAGTTCGATTATACAAACAAAAAGAAGAGATGAAGCAAAAGGCCAAGTATATGAACAGGAAACAAATACAAAGAAGAGAGAAAAAGAAGATGAAATAAAATAAGAGCTCACCCACCGACTCGGATTCAAGGTTGAACTTCTAATTTAACCCCTGCTACAATGTCAATCACCCTTTCTTTGTCCAGGCATGGATAAAAACGTTAGCCTGGGACAGACTTAGGACTAAGGAAACTGGAGAAGGGCCTTGCATGCTTGAGTTCCGAATCAATCCTCAATTCAATTCTTAGATTCAAAATTTGGGAAGCTTGGTCGATGTTCGAAAGGGAAGGAAGACAGATATAGGATGAGGGAGGTCTGGTGGTTAAGGGGTATCGATTTGGGAGGATTTGGGGGCGGCGCCGCCGTGGGCGGCGGAGGCGGCGTCCACAGATTCAAAGATTCGAGGAGAAGGGAGGGGATTTGAGACATGGGAGTTTGGGGTTTGGAAAGAGGAGGTTACGGGGAGTATGCGGTGTAAATTTGGGAGAGATTGGAGAATCGCCGCCGCCGTGGGCGATTTCCGGCGGCGGCAGACGACGGAGACGGTGAGGGAATCGATGGCGGCTAGGGTTTCTCTAGGGTTTGGGGGTGAGAGACGGGAGGCGAGAGGGGGTAGGGGGGCACGTTTGGACATTCTTATACTTAGACACCCTAGCTTCAGGACCGTCCGATCAAAAAACCTCGACGGTCCTGATTTAACCTCATGAAGCGACGTCGTTTGGGTTGTTAGGGGGCTGGACCGGGTGGCTTTTGGACTGGGTATGGGTTGTGTTGGACGGGTTCAGTTTTGGGCTTGGGATTTTTAATTTGCAAATGGCCCAAATTTGGATTTCTTCTATGTTATTTTCCTTTTTGATTTTGTTTTCTTTTTTTCTCTTTTGTTATTTTATTTTGTATTTTTGTATATATTTTGATTTTATTAAAAATGCTCACAATCAACTTAATACTAAAAATTAGATTTCCTAATTAATTCCTAATTAAAAGAAAGATACAAACTAATACCAATTTGAACTAAAAAAATGCAAAACGGACCATTTTGTTATTTTCTTTATTTTTTGTTCTAAAACAAATTAACCTCTAATTAATACTAAAATATGAAATTAAATCCTAAATGCAAATGTATTTTTTTATATTTTCATATGAATTATCATGCAATCAATTAACACCAAATTCCACAAAATTCACAAAAATTTGTAAAATCTTTTTATTTGAAACTTTTGGAATAATTTGCTTTGGGCAAAAATCACGTGCTCACAGCTGCCCCTCTATGCCCGGAAACACGAAGAGTTCTCGTGCAAAGATAAGTGAGCGGAAACGAGCGATTTTTGCCAGTTCGCATATTCCGTGTGAAGCATTTTTAAAAAAGCTGACCGCACCCTGCTTCAAAGGTTGCCTACATATCCTGGGCTAAACAGGAATCAGGTCAGTGTAGTTCAGGAATGTCTGGTAGCTGGGACTACCAAGAGCTGCGACTTTCTGCTGTTGCTGTTGCTACTGCTCGCTGACCTCCTTATTACACCGTGTTAAAATGAAAAGAAGCTAGCCTAAGCTATGATCTACGAATTCAAGATGGTCCTATCTATGTCTTCTAACTTGTTCTTGTGTTGCCTTGAACTTGTATCTTGTAATCTTCCGATCGGTATNTTGTTATTTTATTTTGTATTTTTGTATATATTTTGATTTTATTAAAAATGCTCACAATCAACTTAATACTAAAAATTAGATTTCCTAATTAATTCCTAATTAAAAGAAAGATACAAACTAATACCAATTTGAACTAAAAAAAATGCAAAATGGACCATTTTGTTATTTTCTTTATTTTTTGTTCTAAAACAAATTAACCTCTAATTAATACTAAAATATGAAATTAAATCCTAAATGCAAATGTATTTTTTTATATTTTCATATGAATTATCATGCAATCAATTAACACCAAATTTCACAAAATTCACAAAAATTTGTAAAATTTTTTTATTTGAAACTTTTGGAATAATTTGCTTTGGGCAAAAATCACGTGCTCACAGTATTTAGCCTAGTTCTTGCTAGAGCTATGAAATTAGTGATTGCAAATACTGATTCATGCCTTTATGACTTAGTCTCTACTTGAGAAAGAGGGACTAAGTCTAGGAAAACTAGGCTAACAAGGAATTGGGGTAAACTAAAAAAATTGATAGCCCCAATTAAAGGGTTAAACCTAGAGATAGTAATACCCGACTTGAGCTAAAATTACTTGAATCACATGAATACCCTTTTGGACTTGAGAAAGCCAAATTGGAAACAATCACTCAAACTACCAAGATGTATAGAGTGAGTACCCGGGTGTGATAGCTATATTACGACCCCAATTTATCACAAGATTGCCCTAGATTCTTTCTACCCGTTAGATATCCACCAAGGTGGAAGTCACTACCCTCGTCCCTTTTAAACCCTTGAAAATCAACAACAAAAATATTGTACTTAGTTTCAAATATTGCATGCTATAGAATAGAAGTAGAAGTAGAAAACAAACCAACCATTTGTGGAAGTGTAATTAAGAGAAAACCCATATCTAGACTTAGATATAAATCTAATTCCAAACAAATTAACTCCATGTCGATCGATCCCGACCTAGTTGAGTAAAAATGCATCGACCATCCTCGCTACTCAATAATAGTGCAGGCTTGGACCCGATCAGGCGCCATGTTGTTATTCTCACCTTGATAACCGGACTCGTTGTCGATATGTAGGGGTGCTAATTGAGAGTTTGTCATTTTCAGCCTGAAATCAATGATACTTCAAAGAGCGAGTATAAATCAGTGTGTGTTATGGAGGCTTGTAACAAATAACCACTATTATCCTTAGCCCCACTGTAGGCGCTAAACTGTTTACCCTCAAAATCGGATAACAATTGAATTTATACGTGGTTTTAAGGAAACGTGATATAACTTTGATACAAAGTGAGAAATCAGATTAATATTGAACTAAACAACAGAAAGATAAATTCAACCTACACAAGTTCGAGCAATCTTTTGCCTTGTGAAATTAATATCCCTTTAGCTAGAAATGATATTGTGGATGCCGGAATGAAATGAGCCGTGATAAAGCTAGAAATAACAGTATATTGCTTTTGATATATGTTACCATGTGTTTATGAATTATCAAGTCCCCTCTATTTATTCAGGGAGATCTACCTTTTTAGACATTATTTTATGAGAAACACAAGTTCTTGATTTTGAAGACCGTTGGCTATTTTTTTTTACTAATTTTGTGATTTCTGCCATAATGATTAGTTAATGGCGAGAATTACGAACCATTGTCGGCTGAGTTGGCAAAGCTTTTCTTCGAGGCCGTTAGAAACAGGACTAGTTATGCCTTTGATATACTCGAGGGCAAATCGAATAGTCTCGATGGCTGGTTTTGACGATGTTTTTGAGTCCGACAATATCCTATCCAATTTTAGCAAAGTGAAATATTACCAAAGTATAAAGTGAATTTGAATTCGACATATGCATACAACTTACAAGATCAATTGGTGTAAAAATAAAAATGTGAAATATTACCAAAGTATAAAGTGAATGAGATAGGAAAGCAAAACTGTAGCAACTACGTCCAGAGGATTTACACTATAGAGTATTATTATTGTTCTTTGTACAACATGTGTGTATTTATTGGGTGTATACTTGGCGCCTTCACCATTTATATCCATTTTCCAACAAGGAATTAGGTTAAAAAGGCACCTATATGGAATATAATTCGGTAAAGATGATAACTAAAAAGTGCAAATAAATTTAGTCATAAAGCACGCACATGCATTATTTAGTTAATGCCTTTGACCATATATATTCACGCTTAATAATACTCTAATTGGGAAAAGAAAAAAAATTATAGGTAGCCCGCCAAAGATTGTCTAACCTGAGACTCAGTATAAAAAACTATGAAGTAGAAGTTTGCCATTGATTCTTGAATAACCTGGATAATAAAAAGATGTTTAGATGTAAGTATATATATAAGAACGACACCAAAAAGGATAAATTCATTGTCAGGCAGTGTGTATGTTTTGTGTCTGTTGTCATAATTACTCTACAATTTTTTTGTTGCAGCATTTGATATAAGAATATAAAATTAATAGTCTTCGTCAATATTTTCAAGTTACGCTAAAAGATAATAACCAAATCGTACAAAAAACGATCTTTGATCATATTGGCAAGAGAGAGTCCAATTCCAACTCTATAAGCCTGAATTGAGAATAACCCAACAAAGATGCATTTGCGTTCTTTCACTCTTTTCATTCATGTTTCCTTCTCTCCTCTTCTCTTTCTCTTTCTCTTTCCTTCTTCTCCCTCCTCCTCCTCCTCCTCCTTCTCTTCCTTCTTCTTCTATTTTCAATGGAGTTTGATTTTCAATTATAGTTCATATTTTCAATTTAATAACTTTTGCAGTTTAGTTTCTTTTTATTTCCACTTCTAAACAGGTCAAGAAAAAATACTATCATTGCACTTCGTTAATGACTATCATATTATCCAATGCCGAAATTCCAAGTCAAAGAGATATGTGGCATATCGTGTGTATAACACGGAGGAGCTTCACGTCGTCATCGAGATGGCATTGGAAAGGCAAGTAGGGTGGGCCATGGTTGCGATTGACCGAGCTATTTGTTCTCACCAGCAATCGGAAACTAAGTTCTAAGGAGAGTCCCGAAGATCCATACTAGAGACATTGGGGGTAAATCGATGATGCCTAGAATTTCCCGAAGGATGATTTTAATGGTTTTAAGGTTGCTGCAGCTACGGTAAAAAAAAGTAACACTATCATCTTTTATTCATCAAATACAGCTTCAATACCATATTACAACAACGTAATACGCGGGGAACACAAGGACATAATTTTCAGTGGAAGTAAACCATCAGAAGTGGCATGTTATGAGTCAATTGTAATAGAGATAATAGTTAGTTAGATCAGCTGAATTAGTTAAAAATTAGTTAAAGTTGTTAAGCTCAGTCACGTGAGGGGCACATGTTTCCCAAAGTTAGTTATAACTAACTTCCCCTCCAAGTTTCCCCTCCCAGATTTCCCTTCCTATACCAGTAGAATCCTTTGCTATTGTACACATGATTTTTCTGCTAGTAATCAATAATAATTCTCTCTCTATATCTCTTTCAATATTTCCAGTTCTTTGAGTGATTGTTCAAGAGCAATTCTCCTAATTTTGCACTTTAGGTCTCTCGATTCAGTCTTCGATTATGGAGATTGTATCATTGGTATCAGAGCTCTCCTTTCCTTGGATCTGTGAGTGAAAATGGGTGAGCACAACATGAGAATTCAGGAATTACGCAAAGATCTCGATGGACTTCGTGGATCTTTTGAAGGAATCAGTGGTAACATGGAGGAATTGAGGAAAACTGTAGATGAAAAGCTAGTTGCATCTATGGAAGAATTTAGAAGAATTTTAATGGCAACTGTTGGTAATCAAATACCACTGGGTGAGGAAGTTCCTATTAGACAAGGAGCAAGAAGGTCTGGGGATGAAGAAGTTGTCCCTAAAGTTGCTAGACCTCGACGTGATGAAGAGTATTAGCTGCCTATCAAAGGTCATCAATTGGAGTTTCCTAAATTTGATGGAGTAGGCTTGAGCGACTGGCTGTACCAATGTGAGCAGTACTTTGAAGTGGCTGAAACACCAGCAACTTCAAGAGTTAAAATGGCTTCCTGCAGGCTCGAAGGTAAGGCTCTTCAATGGCACCAAGTTTATATGAAAACTAGAATCACTAGAGAATGGCCTAGTTGGGGGGAATATGTGAGTAGTTTATATTCTAGGTTTGAGTCTGAACTCTTTGATGATCCGATGGGGGATTTGAAAGACCTAAAACAGACTACTACTGTGCAAGATTACATAGATATGTTTGATGAATTGCTAACTAGAGTAGAATTGAGTGAGGAATATATTGTCGGTTGTTTTTTGAGGGATCTCAAAAGAGAAAGTGGACTGCCAGTGAAGATGTTTGCTCATAGATCCCTGCAAAAAGCCATTAGCCTTGCAAAAATCCAAGAGGAAACCTTGATTATCCAAAAAGAAACTCTCAGAAATGCCCCAATTCTTTCACTACCTAGACCTGTTCCAAGACTCTCCAATAATCCTCATAACCAGACCTATCCCTTCTACCCTAAAGCCAACCAAAATTTCTAAAAATCCCAAAATTCCCAAGTTGGAACCAGCAAAACCATATACAAAAACCCAAAATTCTTGAGCCCTGCAGTAATGGAGGAAAAAGGGCTGAGGGCCTTTGTTTCCATTGTGATGAAAAGTATACACCTGGACATGTATGTTCCAAAAGGAGACAGTTGTTTTCTATTGAAGTAGAGGAACCCATAGAAGAAATAAGGGATGAGGAGATAGACATGAAATTCAATCCTTCTGAATTTTTGTGTTTAGAAGGAGTAGAAGGACATGTAGATTCTGAAGGGGCTATCTTAGCTTATGTATCAGTGCATGCTATCACTGGTATGGATAACTACAAGACATATTCAAAACCATGAGAGTCACAGGATCTGTGAAGGGTAAAGCTGTTAAGATCCTCATTGACACAGGCAACACACACAATTTTATATATCTTGAGACAGCCAAGAGGTTGGGGTGTTACTTGACTCAGATACAGCCTTTTTATGTGCCAGTAGGAGATGGTAACAAGATGTACAGTGGGTCTATGTGCAAGGGTTTTGAATGGAAGATGCAAGGAGTGCAATTCTTGTCTGACATGTTAACACTTCCTTTGGGAGGGTGTAATATGGTCCTGGGCATACAGTGGTGCACTACCTTAGGGGATATCCTTTGGAATTTTAAGAAGTTGAGGATGGAGTTTAAACATAAGGGACATAAGGTATCTTTGAGAGGCATTCATCCACCAGCTTTGAAGTTGGTAGAACAAGGGCATATGCATAAGTTGTTAGCCAAACCAGCTGAATTGTCCATGATGTCTGTCTGTATGTTCACAGCAGATCCTGAGTCCGAACCATGCTTATGGGGTTTAGAAGGACACTGCTCTGTGGAGGAAGACAAAACAAGACTGCAGGAACTACTAGAGCAGCACAATGATTTGTTTGAGGTCCCTACAGGGTTACCTCCACACAGGGATCATGACCACAGGATAGTGTTGAAGGAGGGTACATCTCCTATCAATATCAGGCCATATAGATATCCCAACATTCAAAAAGAAGAAATTGAGAAGATGATTGATGAGATGATGACTGTTGGGGGTAGGGACAGTTCCAGTCCCTACTCTTCACTAATTGTCATGGTGAAAAAGAAGGATGGCAGCTGGAGGATGTGTGTATATTATAGGGAACTTAACAATCATATTGTTAAGGACAAATTCCCAATTCCAGTTATTGAAGAACTACTTGATGAGCTACATGGTGCCAAGTTCTTTTCGAAGTTGGATCTCAGATCAGGATATCATCAAATCCGGATGTTTGAGGATGATATTCCTAAAACTGCCTTCAGAACTCATCATGGTCACTTTGAGTTCTTAGTTATGCCATTTGGGCTTACCAATGCCCCATCTACCTTTCAAAGTTTGATGAACAAAATCTTCCAATCTTATCTCAGGAAATTCATCCTTGTGTTCTTTGATGATATTCTGATTTACAGTGCTTCCTGGGAAAATCACCTACAACATCTGAAGCTAAATTTTGAGGTTCTGAGATCGTACACCTTGTTTGTTAAGAAAAGCAAGTGTGCATTTGGTGAGATCCAAGTTGACTATTTGGGACATTTAATCTCTGCAGATGGTGTTGCTATGGATCCAGGCAAAGTAAGTGCAGTACTCACCTGGCCTATGCCCAAGAAAGCATTGAGAGGGTTCCTTGGTTTAACTGGCTATTACAGGAGATTTGTGAAGGGGTATGGTACCATTGCCAGACCACTCACTGTTTTACTCAAAAAGGGAAATTTCAATTGGAATGATGCTGCCACTCAAGCTGTTGAAAAGCTAAAGGAACTTATTACTTCAGCTCCTATTTTAGCACCAGACTACACTAAAGAATTTTTAGTTCAGACAGATGCTTCAGGAGATGGTATAGGAGCAGTATTAACACAGGAGGGAAGACTTATAGCATTCTACAGTAAAGGGCTATCTGCTAAGAATAAAGCCATATCTGTTTATGAGAGGGAGCTGTTGGCACTAGTAAGTTCAGTCAGAAGTGGAGACCTTACTTGCTGGGTAGACCCTTCATTATTAAGACTGATCATCACAGTCTTAAGTACCTGTTGGAGCAGAGGATCACCACTCCAAGTCAACAGAAATGGTTGGTCAAATTACTGGGGTATGACTACACTATATCTTACAAAAAGTGCAAGGAAAATACAGTTGTTGATGCTCTTTCTAGGAGGGAGGAGTCAGTCCAGTTATACAGCATCTCTGGATCTCAAGTGGAATTATTGGAGGAAGTCAAACACTCTTGGCAAGTGGATCTTACATTAAAAGCTCTCATTGACAAGTTACAAACGGGTCTCCCTGTTAAGGCTCACTACAAATGGCATAATGGCATTCTGAGCAGGAAAGGCAAAATGATGGTAGGTGCTGATGAACAGCTAAGGAAGAAGCTGGTAGATTCCTATCATAGTAGCTCCATTGGAGGTCACTCAGGCATTTCAACTACCTTGTATAGGCTGAAGCAAGATTTTTATTGGAAAAAGGATGAAACAGATTGTCTATGCTTTCATCAGGGAATGTGACACATGTCAAAGGTGTAAACATGAGAATGTAGCTTACCCAGGTCTGCTAGAACCCCTTCCCATCCCATCAAAAGTATGGCAGGATATTTCTATGGACTTCACTGAAGGTCTACCTAAAGCTAGAGGCAAGGATGTCATTTATGTAGTGGTGGACAGACTAAGTAAGGCTGCACATTTCATTCCTCTAAAGTACCCATACTCAGCCTTAGAAGTAGCACAGGCATTCATGGACAACATTTTCAAGCTGCATGGTATGCCTAAATCCATAGTGTCAGACAGAGATGTGATCTTTACAAGCAGGTTCTGGAAGGAATTGTTCAAGCTGCAGAAAGTTGATCTGCTCACTTCTACTGCTTACCACCCTCAAACAAATGGCCAAACTTAGGTACTCAACAAATGTTTGGAATGCTATCTCAGGTGTATGACATTTGACTGACCAAAAGAGTGGCCTCAGTGGTTATCCCTAGCTGAATGGTGGTACAAAAGTTCTTACCACACTGCCACAAAGATGACTCCTTATGAGATTATCTATGGCCAACCACCTCCACCTCTACTTCCCTACATGCCCTTCGACTCTCAAATAGAAGTTGTGGATAGAAGCTTACAGGCAAGGGAGGCTACTCTGAGAGCTGTAAAAGCTCACTTGCTCAGAGCTCAAAATCGAATGAAAGCTCATGCTGATAAAGGTAGAACTGGCAGAACCTATGCAGTTGGGGACTGGGTATATGTCAAATTATAGCCTTATAGGCAGCTTTCCTTGAAAGATCACTCTTTTCAGAAGCTCTCTGCCAAGTTCTATGGACCATTCCAAATTACTCACAAAGTTGGTGTTGTTTCCTACACTCTAGCCCTACCAGCTCACTCAAAAATTCACCCAACATTCCACATATCCCAGCTCAAAAGGAAAATTGGCAATCACCCTGTTTTTCCAGTTTTACCTGCTGTTCATACGGAACATGTTTATGTCTTGATGGCTCCTGAAGCTATTTGGATAGACGTCTGGCTCAAAAACATGGGCGAGCAATTACTCAAGTTCTTATCAAATGGCTCAACACAGGACCAGAGGACAGCATTTGGGAGGATCTATATGACTTCCAGCTTCGATTTCCAAGATTTCCTCATTTCATTCCTTGAGGACAAGGACTGTTTGAAGGGGAGGGTAGTTGTTATGATTCAATTGTAATAGAGATAAGAGTTAGTTAGATCAGCTGAATTAGTTAGAAGTTAGTTAAAGTTGTTAAGCTCAGTCACGTGAGGGGCACATGTTTCCCAAAGTTAGTTATAACTAACTTTCCCTCCAAGTTTCCCCTCCCAGATTTCCCTTCCTATATCAGTAGAATCCTTGGCTATTGTACACATGATTTTTCTGCTAGTAATCAACAATAATTCTCTCTCTATATCTCTTTCAATATTTCCAGTTCTTCGAGTGATTGTTCAAGAGCAATTCTCCTAATTTTGCTCTTTAGGTCTCTCGATTCAGTCTTCGATTGTGGAGATTGTATCATGGCATTAGGGTCTCTCAATAATCTTTTTAAAGATACTTAATTTAAATCCAAGAGGTTAACAAAGGATATTGGTGAGCCGTATTCTATATGTTAGGGGTATTTCTTATCCTTTTTGTATGTAAAATTGACATGTTTATAAATAAACCTCTCCATATATGATCACCTTACTGTTATCATTTCTATCACTTTACAAAGAATGAAATATACATCAAAACATTCGATTTAGTTGATTAACACATTTTCTTAATTTAAAAATGTGAAAAACTTACTTATTAGTCATGTATTTTAATACACTACCTTAGATCTTGTTGTCAAAAGTTCTATTCCTAATTTAAAACTTTGATTAGTGTAATTCAAAGTTTTAAAATATTAGGCAAACTGTATTATTAATAACTAAGAAATTGAAATAAAAAATAAATACTTGAAAAGTAGATTTATTGCACTGTCAATGTCACCACACAAGAAATAATAAATAATTTTATTAATTGAAAGATCAAATAATGAATACAAAGAAATAAAAAGTCTGCAACTATTAATTGTTTTCAATTGCTATCTATCGTTAAGCAGTCCTGATTACGGTATTTCTTGCAAAGATGCAGTGCTACTATGTAAAAGTTTAGAACTTAAAGATCTTATTTAATTTATTCATACAGACTTTTTGGGTAGAATATTACAAACTTGATCACTCATCACATCAACAATTAATGTTCTTTTTTTTTCCTTGGAAAGTTTAAGTTTTATGTATTGACGATGTAAAAATTATTTAAATAATTAGGTTACTTAAAAAATAATTATAAATTATTTATTTAATATCATTAATTTATAATCTAAAATAAATGGTTAGTAACCTAGACACGTACGTAGAAATTAGTTTTATAAAAAGAAGTTATATTCCCTAGCCACTATCTTTTTTTAAAGTAAGTGAACGTTATTTGACAATGAAAAAAGAATAGCGGAAATTCAAATTGTAACTATGGAAGTTAGATTAAACTTTGGTAAACACCATGTTGCTTTTTCAATCATATTTGAGCCATTGTGTACATGATTCTACTGAAAGTGAGCTAAAACTTAACATAGGTGGGGTATTCAAAGCTAAGAAGTTGCGTTGTGGTCTAGGTGGGGTAATTCACAACAGGTCGAGATATTGGATTGTTGGTTCTATAATTACACACATGCAGCAACACCTCTTCAGGCAGAACTAATGGCTCTGAAACATGGCCTTCCACTCGCATGGGATCTCCAACTGAAACCCTTGGAAATCAAAACATACTCATGTGCTCAAATGCCTTGATCATAGTTATCTAACGTATAATACCATTTTATGATTGCAGGTGATTGATGCTCCGACTGGAGAAGGTGATAGTCAGGCATAATTTCAGGTAAGCAAACCAAGTGTCGCACCTTTTAGCAAAGGAAGCTTCCAAGCAGTCCAACCTAAACCAAGTCAAGAATTTTGCTCTCCCTTTTCCTTTTGTTGAAACTCAGTTATTGGCGAACAGAGGTTGAACTTCTCATTTGTCAGACTACTTTCAAATAATATATGTACTAAGTTGGCTGAATTTGGCAATCATAATGCCCTAAGTGGCGTCTCTATGGCATGTAATGTGACTAGTTTTTAGGGTGTGTTTGGTATGAAGGAAAATATTCCTAGAAAATATTTTCATGGAAAATGAGTGGTTTTATCACCTTTTTCCCCTTATTTTGTTGGTGAGTGAAAAACTTTTTTCGAAAAATATTTTCTAGTATTTTGTTAGATAGTAGAAAAAAAGTACTCTTTTTACAACATGAATATAAAGTACTCATTTTATAAAATAAAAGAAAATATTTTTTTACATCATGAAAAGAAAATACTCATTTTATTAAAATGAAAAAAATACATTGTTGAAATGAAAGGAAATACTTTTTTACATCATGAAAAGAAAATACTCTTTTGTTGAAATGAAAGAAAATACTTTTTACTTCATCATTTTGTTGAAATGAAAAAATAATTTTTCTACATCACGAAAAGAAAGTAATTTTTTTGTTAAAATAAAAAAAAAAATGCTTTTTTATATCATGAAAAGAAAATACTCATTTGTTAAAATAAAAAAAATTATCTTTAACATAAAAAAGAAAGTACTATTGATAATATTTTTATTTAGGGTAGGGGTGGGGGTGGCGTTGGGTGGGGCGGGGCTCGGGGTTGGGTGGGCGGGGATTGTGGGGATGGGTTGGTAGGGATAGGGAATAGCGTGGGGAAGGTTGAAAAAGAGTTTTGGAAAATATTTTCCCTTCTCTTGATAAAGAAAATCTTCCTCCAATTGGAGGAAAATGAGTTCATGAGGAAAATATTTTTCAAAATATTTAAGCCAACCAAACATGGGAAAATATTTTCCGGAAAATATTTTCATTCATACCAAACACATCCTTAGTATAAATAATATGTATTCCAATTTCTCAACAAAAAAAAAAGGTGAGTTAAAACTGTTTAATATAGTGTTGGTTGGTAAATGGAAAATGTAGCGGGAAAAGTACAGAAATAGCCAATTTAAATACAAAACTTACCAACCTCTAGCCCAAAATTAGACACTTACCAAAAGTAGCCCAAAATTAGATATACACGTAAGGAAGGATTCTTCTATCCGAGAATCACGCTAAAGATCTTCCTTCCTTCCCTGTTTTTTCAAGCGTATTAATTTATCGGATCACGACATTCTCTACCTCTGTAAATCACGGCATTCTCTCTCAAAAGATTCTCAAAAGGAGCTCAAAATTTCACTCAAAATTGATCAATTTCACTATACCTTCGTAATTTCTGTGTAGATACAGCTTTTGCAATTTCTCTGTAGAAGGAACTACGAACTGCAATCAAAATCAATCAAGGAATTAGTGAGTTTTGACCTAATTTCATCTACTTCAATAGCAAATTTACCAATTTTTATTCAGTATGGTGGCCGATGGAATGTTGACAACAGCTTTGTAGATTATAATGCAGATGTTGTAATAGTTACTCCAAATATAAGTTTTGAAGATTTTGTAGACGTGATTTCGAAACAACTTATGATAGATACTTCATTGAATGATATTGAAATCAAATACACTGTCTAAACAGTTCTCCGCCAATAGTGATACACAATAGTATGGGTGTATGTGTATATCTTGAGCTGAAAAAAAGCTCAGAATTTATAATGTATCCCCTTTGTATAACGTCGAGTGAAAAGGATATGGACATGATCTGCTACAATTCTAATTCTGCTGTGATTTCCTCAGAATGTGCACAAAGCTCAGTTGTAGAGGAGAGATACAATGGCGATACATTTAAGATGATCGAGTTTGGGAATGGAGAAGACTGGAATGATATAGAATCTGATAAAAATACAATAATTACTAACCCTCAACACATAGATGTAGAAGAAGGTCAAATTTATAAAGACAAGGCAACGATAGTCAAAGTCATGAGGCACTTGGCAGTAAAGGAAAAAATTTCAGTTTAAGGTGCATAGATCAAGTGAAAGCAGGTATCAAAATATTTATTGTATAATTATGTATCTCAATGTATATCGTAGTTGATGTTAGAAGCATAATTATGCAGAAAATAAGTTGTTGCTTGTAAGTATGTGGCTGTACACTTTTAAATTGTGGTTGTCATCGTCTAGTACTGTATAGTCGTTGTATTTTTTCATCTAGTATTATTGATTGCAGTGTGTATCACTATGTATCATTGTATTTCATGTCGCTCTGTTTATTGATGGAAAAGTTTATATCCTTGTCATAGGTACTGCCTAGTATGCATCAACAACAACTGTGATTGGTATTTTAAGTCTTCGAGCCTGAAAAAAGCAAATGTTTCCAAGGCAGAAATTTCAGCAAAGTGCACTCATGCCCCCTGAAAGACAGATCTTACGCACAACGTCAAGCTACTGCAAAACTCATCGGCAGTCTTCTGATAGACAAGTATAAAGACCCAAAAACAATATACACTCCTAATGACATAATTGGAGACATGAACAAGCAGTATGGTCTTCAGATGACATATATGCAAACATGGAGATCGAAAGAATATACAGTTCAAGTACTGAGAGGGAACCCAAGCGAATCATATGAAAAGCTGCCAAGCTACTTTTATATGCTGGTTCTTACAAATCCTATGTCGGTGGTAAATTTGAAAAAAACAGAGGAAGACTTATTCATGAATGCTTTCGTTGCACTATATCCATCTATAAAAGGATGGCAGTATTGCAAACCGGTTGTTGTTGTAGATGGAACTTTTCTTAAATCGGCATATAGAGGAACATTATTGATAGCATCAACACAAGATCCAGCAGGTAATATCCTACCACTCGCATATGCTATAGTAGATTCAGAGAATAATGCTTCTTGGGAGTGGTTTTTTGCGAGATTCAAGGATGCATTTGGGGAAAGGGGGGAATGTGCATAGTTTCGGACAGGCATGAAGGCATTGAAAATGCAGCGGCAACATTGTATCCACAAGTACCTCATTGTGTCTGCATATGGCATCTATGGAATAATGTAAAAAAAATTACAAAAAAAAACCATTTGCTGCTCAAAGACATATTCTTTGTTATGGCCAAAGCATACACAGTTGAGAAGTTTGATTACCACATGGCAGAGGTAGAGAAAATTGATAAGAGGGTCAAAGATTACTTAATGAATGTTGGGTATGAAAGATGGTCGAGAGCACATTCCACTGTCAACAGAACATTGACAATGACTGCAAACATTGCGGAGTCGATCAATGCAGCGCTCAAGGCTGCTAGGGAACTCCCAGTACTGCCTTTGCTAGACTACATAAGGCAATTGATCGAACGATGGAATGTTACAAACCTAAAGAATGCAGTGGAGTCATTCACTGATCTTGGAAAAAAATATGATACAATGCTGATGGACAATCTTGAATTGTCACATCAGATGAAGGTATGACTGGAATCTGTAGATACTTGTGCATAGAATATGTAATCATGCCAAATTCATGGATCTGTTATATCTTGAACCCTTTGTGTGATTCTGTTAAACTAGTGTCCACCTGCACAAAAGCAAAGGCTTTCAATTTAATGTAGCATTTATGCCTACCCCACTGTTGAAATATTGGTTGGTTTGACATGATATTAAGCTATTTTGAATCTTGTAGGCTCTCTAGTATATGTATTTTGAGGGCATCTGCTTTTTCACCACTAATGATAGTTGATAAATTTTGTAGGTGACCCCTTCCACGAGTTACTTATATTCAGTACTTAACAAGGGTAAGCAGAGAATGGTATTCCTAAAAGATCGAACTTGCAGCTGTAGAAGGTTTCAGTTAGATGTGCACATGCTTGGGCAGTATTAAAATACAAATACATTGATCACATTGAGTATTGCTCGGTGTACTACACCAGGAAGTACCTATTAAAGATCTATGAAATTCCAATTTATCCGGTTCCTTATGAAAGCACATGGAAAATTCCTGCAGAAGTTCTAAATGAAAAAGTCTTGCCACCAGATGTGACTAAAACAATAGGAAGGCCAAGGAAGGGGAGGTGCAAGCCAATATTTGAAAGGCAGCGAAAAAGGTCGATTTCATGTGGACAGTATGGAGAAGAAGGTCAGAACAGGAAAACTTGTAGAAATAATCCAAAGAGAGGATGAAATATGTCAAATTTAGAATTACTTGCTATTTTACTTTACTGAATATCATAGAGATTTAGAAGAATGCAATATATCAAGAACTATATCAGTGCAGAATGTCATTTGAATTTTAGATATAAATAAATATTTGACCTATCATTTAAAATCGTGTTGCAAGTTTATATTATACATATGTTTGATTAAAAAGAAGTTGTATCAGCTATGTATCATATTTGTATCATATATGTATCGCTTGTGCATCACATTTGTATCATCTATGTATCGCTTGTGTATCACCTATGTATCTCTGTGTATAGGCTCTTACTCATGCCTGTATTTGTGTAGTAACAAAGCCAACTAATGGAAAACAGTCGTAGCAGCTAGAAAACTATGCAAATAGTTTTAGAAATTTGCAAATAAGAGTGGCTTCATCATTACATATTTGAAAACTGTGTATCATATGTGTATCATATCTGTATCATATGTGTATCATATCTGTATCGTGTATGTATCATGTGTGTATCTGCAAGAGACAATGTATCACAAACTACCGTATATTTTTCATATCTATAATTCACAACACAAAACCAAGGGAGAAAACACCAAAATAAACTAAACTGCAGAAATCCAATATCGCACTGAAACCCATTAAACCTTTATAACAGAGCAAACATCTCATTTGCCATACAATTCTTAAAAGTATTCGTAAAATTCAAATACAAACAAATCTGATCCGTCTTACAATAATGACAACATAACAGAACACAATACAAAAACAAAATTATAGAGTTCATCCTACAACAATGACAAAAGTAACTACTTCTTCTTCTTCCGCGACTTATTCTGTCGACCAATAATCTCATCATCACTTTGCGCGTTCAGTTCCATCTTCTTTCTAACATAATCCCACAAGAGAGCACCAAATCTGCGCCGGTGTGCATAGGCATTGAATTTTTTAGGAGACGTCTTATCCTCAATTTTTTAAATAGAAATGCGTGTGCAAGAAAAAATGAGGCAGCAACACAGAATACTTGGCCATGGTCTTATGAACTTTGGCTTGATGAGCAGCTCTACCGCGCATAGAGTCATACACATAAATGCACCTATCCTTGAAGGTCATCACAGCCATTATCCAATGCCATTGTTCTGCAACATTAATTGGCATTAAGACATGCTCGATAGTGTGCCATGGAACATTGGCATCCAAGACAAACCCCTGAATATACTCTGCAATGACATGTTTCGGAGTGCACACATCACTGTCTCCATATGTATCAATAAATGCCTACCACAACTCATTAATTTTCTCGTCGAAGTACCAATCTATGGTGGTGAATGTTACAGGTAGGTCTTTGTCATACCTCCCCTTCTTCCTCAGATAATAGAACAAAACATCAATGTGCTGAAACAAAACATAACAAATAACTAATCACTAAAGGCTCGTAAGCTTTAAGCAGCTACGGTTTTTCAAACCAAAATCACAGAAAACAAAGGAAAATGAATGCTCACTGCTATGTCTTGTGCCAGGAAATAGCAATTAATAATCTGTTCTAACTTAAGAGGACTGAGTGTTCATATGTACACTGGCTAAAATTTTAAAAAAATACTGCAAAAATAAATTCTTACATACCGAGTCATCCAAGGGCTGACCATTATATGCCAAAGTGTGAAACCATTTTTTGTCTTCAACATGAAATACACCAAGATCATAAGCAGGATTGAGTTCACTAACATGCTTCGGGTAAATTTCATTCCTGGTAACATATATACACAAAGAGTACAATGATTTGATATAAAATAATGCTATAAGTGACAATATATTAAAATATAAAACTGAAAAAAATTCAGAAGTTGGAAACATACTTCTTTCTGGACTTCCCTTCTTTGACCCACGCAGCAAATACATTCAACAAAGAGCTGTTAACGCCAGTTCCGATCCTTTCGCTGCAACAACAACAGTACTGGAACCTGAATCAAACACAGTAATGAATGGAGACTGCACGGCCTTTGCAGGACATCTCTTTCTTTTTTCCATTTGCGGCGATACTTTAGGAAGTAATTCAAGATTGTACAGAACCATCTCCCCTGCCGCCTCATCAACACTTGCAGTCGCACAAACAGCACCAGTCAACCTTTTGTTTCTCAAATTCTTCCTCCATCTCCCCTGCCGCCGCATTAACACTTGCAGTGGCACAAACAGCACCAGTCCGGGATTCAGGAACCTTTTGTTTCTCAGATTCTACCTCCGTCTCCCCTGCCGCCGCATCAACACTTGCAGTCACACAAACAGCACCAGTCCGGGATTCAAGAACCTTTTGTTTCTCAGGTTCTTCCTCCGCATCTGCAATCTCACCAATATCGCCAGCATGTGCTACATCTGGTGTGAAAGTTACTTTAGCAACAAACATGTCAACTTTCACACTAGAAGGTCCTTCCATAGCATTGACACCTAACTGATCTGCTACACTAGTATCTCTTTGAGAATGTGGAACATCTTTACCTTCACTTCCACCAACCTATTTGTTTAAAAAAGAATCGAATTATCAAAAACAACAAAGAAAAGAAAAGGGAAAAGTGCAGAATGCACAACTAAACACACCTGACAACCATCCATTTTAACATCTTCATTGCCACCAAACTCCATATTGCTCACAAAATTATTATTGTCTTGATGACCACTGGTGTCTTCCTCTGGATGTGCACCATATTTGACTTCGCTTACACCAAGCTATTTTTAAAAAAAAGGATATAGTAAGTTAACTAAAAAATAAAAAGAAATGCACAATGGAAAAGAAACACATACCTTAGAATTTATCAACTCAAAGACCTCCTTGAATTTATCAGAAACATATTCCATGAAGGAATTTAACTGCTTATGGAGCTACAAGATGAAACAAATAAGAAAGATAATAGACTTTGAATATACAATTTAAACTATACTTTCAAAAAAATATATAAAAAAGACCAATACATACTTGCTTCACATCAGCTTTCAACTTCTGCAACTCACGGTCATAATCAACAGNATAAATATTGTTTGACTGTTAAAAGGTGTTATGAGATTTTCACTGCTTATTTATATTCACTGATTTTGTTAGGCCCCTTATAGCTTAATGTTGTGACTTACGTGGTTTTATACTACTCAGTCTTCATTTATTTTTATTACTCACTGAGTTGGAGTACTCACTTTACTCCCTGCACCCCTGTGTGCAGATTCGGGCGCTACAGGTCCTGCTCCTGAGGGTTGATAGTTCCAGCAGGTCTTCGGAGATTTACTAGGTAGCTGCTTGGCGATTCGCAGCCCAGTGCACTCTCCCTCTATTTCAGTTTTCTTTTGATTCAGTTATGTAGTAGTGGATTAGACTCTAGACTTTTAGTATTGCTTTAGATGCTCATGACTGGTGACACCCCGATGTCGGGTTGTGTTGGTTTTTAATTCCGCAACTTATACTGTTATTTTGGGAGTTTATTTCTATAATAGACTTGGTATTTGTTATTTTAACTGCTTAAAGTGAATTGGTAGTGTGTCGGCTAGCCTTGTCTTCACGAGAGGCGCCACCACGAACGGGTTTGGGTTTAAGGTCGTGGCACACCAATCCTATAAAACCCAGACTTTCCCCTCAAGCTGTCCCTCACCGACTTCATTAAAGCTCGAAACGCAATCTTATCCCATGGAAACGACACATACTCACCACTCTCGACAAGATGGAAATCACGTTTACTTATAAATGTCTTCTGAGCCTGAGTGGACATTAGAAATGTTTTTATGAAATAAATGATTGCAATCTTAACTGCGTCTTCATCAGACTGCCATTTCTTCTTCTCAAAACAACCAATAAGTGACTTCTTTGACACCACTTCAAAACCGGAAAAATAAGTATCCACCAACCTATTGGGTCCACTGAATTTACCCTCAACATGTTCATTACCACAACAGTTTAAACCACTTACAATACCAAATTCTCGAAGACCAAAACGTAAAACACATTCGTCATTCAATTTCACATAAAATTGATCACACTTATCTTGAACCAACTCCCTAAACATTAAAGAACGAATAAGTTGTGCCTGGATAGCAACTCGAGGTAAATCAAGGAAATAGCCAAAACAGCTTTCCCTAAACATCTGAAGCTGGACATCAGTCAACTTTGACTGTAAAATCGATACAATGTCCACATTAGTGTATGATGACCAATGAGTAACAGGAAACGGCTCACCAACTGAAATATAGAGCTTCCAAGGCTACAAATACATGACACGAATTAAAAACAAACAAATACAAACTAAATCCAAATTTTAAAAGAAGAGTCAACAATAGAAAAAATTATAACTGAAATTGTATATACCTTACAAACTTTGTCAGGAATTTTAACTTTTTCTGCCTTCTGAACCTTGTTTTTTTTTGGTTTGACACCCAAATTCACTTCGTCCTCCACGACACGTTTTCTCTTACATTGATCAGCATCCATTATAACCCTCTTGCTCTTCTTTTTCTCAGATTGTCCAACAATATCCTTTCGAGATTCTAACACTTTAACACTGTCAGAACGATTTTGTCTTCGCATATTTTGTTCATCAATCGATTTCTCAACTAAACCCGGGGTTGAATGAGGAGATAAATTCATCGACCTAGTTTCTCTTCTCATGTTGCTCGATTTCTCAATTGAAACCGACTTTGAATAAGGTGATGAACTCATCGAACGAGTTTGTCTTCTCATATTGCTCTATTTCACAATTGAAACTAGGTTCAATGAACAAAAGGTTACGGAAATTTGTGAAGAAATTAATACAAAAACTCGACCAAAACTTACAAAATCAGTCGCAAAAGCCTAAAGAAAAGCAACATCGATTCTACAAAAACACATGCAATCAGAAAAATATACAAAAATAAGAGGTTTTCTACTCCAAATTACCTGGAATCAGACGAAAATAACCGAAAATGTATCTTGTTTTGTCGTCAATTTCAGCAATTTTGGTTGAATTTAGGAAAAAAAATCGCAGAAAGAGAGAGAGAGAGAGAGAGAGAGAGAGAGAGAGAGAGAGAGAGAGAGAGAGAAAGAGAGGTAACTCGGTGTTGTATACGAAAAATAACGGATACAAAAAGTGACATTAATTGAAACTATTTGGGCCTTTTTTAGTAGATATTTTGTTTTGGGCTATTTTTTATTAGGAAAGTTTGTAGAGTGACATAGCTGGTAATTTCCCAAATGTATTCCCAAAGATATTAACAAAGGATAGATAACAAAGTCTGCAAATTGAATAGTGTTCTAATAAGACATTTAAATATTAAAATTGATGATAATATTAATATTTTGGTATTGGATTAAATAAGTCATACAGAGTTAAGAGTTAAGATATTTGTAAAAGAAATGACTTCCTCCCATAAGATAGATATATTTTTTTTTTTTTCGAAATTAAGAAAAGCTGGCGGTTTCATAATTACATCCAATTAACAGGAGGCAATATGAAAGACAAGGAACATAATAGGAGAGGGGGGAAAAAGACAAGATTTAAATACTAATAGCTCTAGAACCAACATAAATAAAGGTACTCTTTCACCCCTTTAGTGAACCTACCCGACGGGAATTCGAATTAGCCAGGTCAGCGGGCTTCACATACTAAATGGTTAAACAAAAACAAAAAAAGAAAACTTAAAAGGTACTTATTCCTTGCTACATACACTTGTAGACACATGAATTTAACTAGCCAAAGTAGTTGGTTCACAACCATCATGGACACAAGCTAAGACATCCTTATAGTCTCTTGAGACTGTAAAAGAATCATACACCTTACCATCTCTGCTCTTCTTGTACTCAAAGAGAAGGGAAGATTGGTTAAATGCTGTAAGTTTGACAAATCCATAGTCATAATCTTTGAACACACTCCATGTGGTGTTAATGGTTGTGAATTGATTCAAATGGCTTCCTCCACCACCAACAACAACATGAATTGTTCCATTCACTACGCCCGAGTAGTGTGACGTCTCCTTGTTCACACATTGATTCTGTTCATACAACAATTTGACAACAATAACTGAGTGATTTTTCAAACATCTAAGTGAAATAACAATATCATTTTCAATATTGCTGCAAATTCTAGTTCTTTTACTTTCAAAGGGTTGTGCATGTTTAGTAGGAAAAGGATTATGGTTTCAAGAAAAACTTTATACTAGAGGTGGCTATCCAAAGTCGTTATTCAAATATCGTTAATGTCAAAACTATCAATATGAACAAATAATGATGCGTTCTACACATGAAATACTACAAGTGCATGAACTGCAGCATCGACAAATACAATAAAGTTGTACAACTGCATAGAAATGCCACAAGGAGAAAAGGATAATGATCAAATTCTAGTATATGTAGTATGAACAGAAGACCAACAGGAGTATGGAGTTTTTGTCACTAATTGAATTACGTTAAAAATAAGATAAATGTGTAAGATCAAGTAGAGTCGAAATCAGTAAATAAAAGGTAAGCCTGGTGCACAGAGCATTCTGCGTTCACGCAGAGTCCGAAAAAGGGCCGCACCCTAAGGGGGTGTGATGTAGGCAACCTACCCTGATGCAAGCATCAGTGTCTGATTCCACGACTCGAAGCCGTGACCTATTGGTCACATGGAAACAACTTGATCGTTGCTCCAAGGCTCCCCTTCGGTCGAAATCAGTAAATATTGCGAAAAGGAGCAAAAAATAGGCAAATTCTACAGGTAAGACATTGCCTAAATAAATCATAGTTCTATAATACCCACTTTATGTGTAGAAATATAATTGAATACCTGATAAATTGGGCAAACTCTTTCATAGTTATGGACATGTCCAAAGAATGCCATATCAACCTTATATTTCTGCCAGAGTTTTTGTAAGTGCTCCCTTCCCATAGGCTCTTCAAATGAGCCTTCCTTAGCATACCAATCATTGGAAGAGTAACCGAGAACACGATGAGCGGAGAAAATCAACCATGGTTGTTTGTGTCTATTCGCTGATGCAAAGCATTCCTCAAGGAACTTGTATTGTTCAGATCCCTCTCTCCAGTCATGTTCAGTGTCTCCTATGCAGAAGTGGAACATGCCATAATCGGCTGCATACCTGTCAACAAGATACTCACTCCATGTCAAGACCGACACGTTGATTAAATTAAACTGCAACAATAACAAACCTAGTGCGGTCCCATAAGTGGGGTCTGAGGAGGGTAGTGCAACATTACCCCTACCTTGTGAAGGTAGAGAGCATTGTTCCGATAGACCCTCGGCTCAAGAAGCTTGTAAAGAGAAGAAAAAATAAGGGAAAGCAACATGACACACTAGTTAAATGAAGGCAGGCACCTTCTAATTTCTAATCCACATGGAAATGATGAAGTTTGAAATTTCTGATCCAGATTTAGAGATTACTTTTCTTATACTCCTATTAATTTTTTATTGTCCAATTCTTGGTCACTAAATATTCATTCAAATGCTTCTTCAACAATTAATATATAAGTTTGACAGTCCCATAATCAGTGAAAATCTTTTCAAGACAGAACCCAGGAAATTGATGGCTTATCGCCTTGGTGACTGCACTAAAGCACCACTTAAGGAAGGTGGAGCGTGCAGCCGTACTTAACTTCAGGAACTTAAGGTACCTCAAGCAAAATTTGACAACAACTAACATCTAGTTATCTTGAATTATGCACCCAAGCAGTTTACCTAAGAGGTACCCTAATACACATGATAAACATGAAAGCGGGTTATCAAAATTTAAAGTTTCTTTTTCTCCTACTCAATGCCCTTATAATCTTTCCACATAATATCATCACAAGCAATAAAAATGTGTTTTTTAGACGAATCGCATACCAGAACTTAGCTCTGTTTTCTGCTGGAACGTAGTATAATGTTTCGGCTGGTACACCACATTCTCCACCTGAGTCCAGACCAGTGTATAATGATCCGCTGTTCTCCCAAGTTCTTTCATGATTGCCACTGCAAAACAAATTTTCGTCGTGCTCACTAGAAGAACAAAAACTATATGAAATATAATATCAAATAATTAAGAGCAGACTATCCACAATGACAAAGGGATCTTGATGATGAACAGACCTTGCAATCATGAAAGGTACTTTCGATGTTATCGGTTCCACTTGTGCTGTAAATTGGTCCCATTGTGAGATATAGCCGTTTGCGTAGGGGAGATCTCCAATAAGGAAAACTATGTCAATGTTATCAAGGTCCTTAATAAGGGTGTCTGTTGTCATAAGTGAGCCAGGCTGATAATTAGCATACTCATTCGAACCATCGCGTTCTTGCTGAAACAACAAAAAGAATTAAAAAAAATTGTTATCTAATGTACACGAAGTATTTTAAAAGTTTAAAGTTGAATGATCATAAGCCAAGTACAAGGAAGCTTGGTAATTTAGACTTGGATGCTAATGCAAGAAGTGAAATAATTAGATGCTAGTGCAAGAATCCTCTCTAAGTAAATGCAAGTCTTTTCAGTTACAATGCTCCGGTCAGTCTTTTCTCTTTTGTTTGATAGGGCCAACTTATTTTTCATAGTAAAAAAACATTTGAATTTTGGATGGCATATTAATATTAATATTAATTGTATGTTTGATGCACACGTCTCATCCTCCCATAAAATCAGACATAGTACAGCTATATGTTTTCGTTTTCCTTCTTTATCGTTGATCTGGAAACTGACCATGATGATTTTATGTGTGTATGCTGTTTCATATATCGGAAAACCACATTCTTCAAGATTTAGAAAAGAAGATAAAATAGATTTGCATTGTATTAGAAGAACAGGTAATAATAGTAGATTACCTTCCCCATATCTCCAAATATCACAACGCGTTGCAGTGACTCTTGTCCCGGAAATGGAGGAGATTTAAATGAATATTGCTTGCTCCAAACAATCGAGCCATTGTTTAACAAGTGAGCCAACTTGTATGTGTACCTGAAATTTCACAAATTAAGAGCTCAAAAAAGGATGTGTATCTCAACAATGAACTAACTTTCTGATAGAGAAATCGGCCACTAGAAAAACTTACACCATGTTTGGCCACAAATCTTTCAGGAAACTAGTATGTATGAATCCAGGATCGCGCCATCCCACACTTCTAGCAGGTGTTCCTACAAACGCGTTCATAACATTATTCAGAATGAAAATGCAATTGAATGCATAATACTAAATCAATTCAAAAATTTCACCCTCTCCTACTCTATCTTCAACTTCAGGCAGAATACATGAATAAGAGGAGGAGAGTAAAATACACATGAAAAGGTGAACATCAGGCATGCATTTTTCAACTGATCAAAACAGTTGTTGAATAAAAGTCCTCATACCACACATGCTGTTCCGATGAAATGTCAGTGTCCCTGCTGGGGAGCGTTGTGTAGCTTGGCCCTTCCAACCCCATTCGACGAATGGAACAGCCTCGTCTATGTTGTAACCACTTGTCCAGGTAACGGTCATCTAAAAAGGGGGAAAAAAGCCACAAGTTAATCTCAAGATTTGATACGACCACTGGATAGGATGCTTAACAACTTAACATGAATCTCCAATTTGCAGGCTGCGGTGAAAAAAAGGGCGGCCCGGTGCACTAAGTTCCTGCTATGCACGGGGTCTGGGGAAGGGCCAGACCAGTGACAAAGCAGAAATTCTAACAAGGGGATTCAAAATAATGAATCAATTTAACACGTTCTCCAATTTAAGGAGTTGATACATCAATTACCTTGACACACTACTACATTCAATACTGTTACTGAAGGCCCTGTAATAACGGATAAAAATGGACATGCATATCTTAACGAAAACAGAATACGCTGAAAAAATCATAGCAATATAAAACTTACTATATCCCATGACTTCCCAAGAGCAAGACGCGGATAAAGAGGCGCTTTCGGATTGGCAAACGCGATGTGATTTGAGATGGCTATCAACTTAGGCTGTAACATACATATGAATCTATTAGTTCAAATCCAAGTCTCAAGAAAGTTCCTATAAAGTATAGCAGAAACAGAAACTATAATGATCATTGGCGTGAAGTAAAATGTCCTATAAAGCTCAAATACTTACCCAACTTGGAGAAGCTGAAGTAATTAACTTAGACAACAACAGTTTGAGTTTCATTGCGAATTTCCAATTTATAATCATTCTCAATTAGTTCAACTTACTTGTCAACTAACACACTTGATTTTAAACAAAACAAAGGAAAATACCTTTCTTAACTATACTTTTGAATTATTTATAAGGTAAAGTTAATATACAAAAGTTTCAAGTAAAATCAATCACATCTCCAACACATTATACACAACTTGATATGTCATTCTTCTAGGTTGCCTAATTTCAAATGGATTTAAGTTATATATTCTGACAGTATGAATAGGGTATTTTAGCGCTCGCTACTAAGGAGAACTTCATTCTCGAGACTCGAACCGAGACCTTGAGTTAAGAGTGGAGAACAATTATCGTCCCACCAAGGGCACTCGCTACCAAGGTGAAACTTCAGTATCGGGACTCGAACCGAGGCCTCGAGTTAAGAGTGGAGAACCTTTATCGCCCCACCAAGGGCACTCTCTACCAAGGTGAAACTTCATTCTCGGGACTCCAGACGAGACCTCGAGTTAAGAGTGGAGAACCTTTATCGCCCCACCACACTCCATAGTCGAAATACAACAACAACAACAAACCAATAGTTTCTCACAAGTGGGGTCTGGGGAGGGTCAGCCTTACCCCTACCTCTGAAAGAGCAAAGAGACTGTTTCCGATAGACCCTCGGCTAGAGAAATGAGAGCATGAATACATGAGAAATTCAAATGCCAACACACACAATAATAAAATCAATATCAGCAAAGGAAACATATATAATTTGCAGAATATGGAAATACACTTACATTAGACAAACCGCCAGAGAAGAAGGCAAATGAGAAATCCCCACGCTGGTTAATTAACCGGAACTTAAGTGAAGTTTTCCCAGTCCTTGTGTAATTGACATTGTTGTAATTTGCAAATTTGAACTGTAAAAAAAGAAAAAAAATTATAAATCCAGATCATTTGAAGTCCATTAATATGGAAGTATAAGTTGTTAGACATACCTTTAAGGGGGCAGTACATAAAAATGGAGCACCAAATTGTTGTTCATCAATTGTTACTGGGTCACAAATTGATTCACTGCAGTTGAATCATTTACTAATTGCTAGATTAACAAAAGATAAGCAAGAGTAAATTTTCTAACCGAGCCAATTAAATTATGGTTTATTTGGATCTCAAACTTTTTTTTTCCACTCTTTTCGTTATCGACATAAGTCGTTTAGTTTTGAGATTATAATTTTTGTTTCTACCTTCAAATAGTAAAGAACATGGCACTGAGGGGCGGATTTAGTTTTCCGGCGAAAAGGTTTTCGCCGGAAAACTATATTGTACATATAAGGTAAAATTTAGTTTGTAATTTTTTATATTATATTTTGAATCACATTAACATCGTCCAAAAGCATAGCTTGATGACTTCAACGACAGTTCTAATGTTCTAGTGGTAGAACACCGATAACACTTAGAGGTCGTTTGGTAGCTGGTTAGAAGAAAGGTTATTCATGTATAAGGGGTAACATAACTTATACCATGTTTGGTAGGCAATAGTTATTTTGTATAAAATTCTGCATAACTAATACCATGTTTGGTTGACATTTTTCAATTATGCATAAATAATACATGTATAAGTTATGAGTCAATCTGTGTATTATTTTATGCGGGGTAGAAGATGGAATAACTAATACATGTATTAGTAATACATGGATAAAATACTGAAATGACAAATTTACCCCTATCACTTTACACATAAGGCTTCCTTATTTCTCCGCCAACCCGTCAACAGGTTTCACTTGCTTTCACTTGCCAACTATATACCTTGTCTTCTCTCATTTTTAAAGAACAAACTAGCAAAAGCAAACTAGAGAAGCCACTAGAAAATGGAAATACCAAAACTAAGAAGTGAAAATCAAATATGTCTAAACTTCACATAGTTCAGTAGTATGACGAAGAAGTGAAAGTAACACCCAAAGTTCCTAACTAAATTGTTTCCTACATAAATGGAAAGAGAGAAAAAACAATGCAAAAGAAGGCCAGGGGTATAGTTGTAAGCAAGCATTTTACTTTAAAATTTATATAATGTATATCAATTTCTAATACAACAAACCAAACATTCAAAAAAATAATCTCTGCATAACTAATACCTGCATAACTAATACCTGCATAACTAATCCCTACATTACTTATCCCTGCATAACTAATCCCTGCATAACTAATACATGTATAACTAATACCTGCATAACTCTAACCGGCAACCAAACGACCCCTTATTGCATTAAATCAAATAATCTAATTTTAATAAAAATTAAGTGAAAACATATTAATAAATCATAATTATATAACTAAGATGTAAATAAAAAATACATATTTTATATTTATTGGTATGATATAAATAACAAAATACGGCAAAACATTTACCTAGAACATAATTACACCGGTATGACTAACCGGTAGATTAAATTTTTAAGTCACGTGAAAAGTATGAACAAAAAAGTTTGCGTGATAGATAACTCCCAAAATGTTATAACAAAACAAAAGAAATGATTAACCTAAAAAGTAAAAGAGAAAAATGAAATAAAAGTGGCATGTGCGCTCCAACTTTCGGTATTATTTTTTCCGTCCCAAATTATTTGTAACATTTCTCCTTTACGCACCTCTTAAAAAACAGTAATTATAGAAAATTTTAGACTATTTTACCCTTATTTATATCTTAAGATATAATCTTTCTTAATTAAATATTTACTCTATTTATGAGTTATTTATCTTTCAGAACAATTACTATTAAAAGTAAAATAAAAAAATTATTAATTTTATCTTAACTTCTAAAATGACAAATTATTTGAGTAACTATTTTTAGCATTAACGATATATGATTTGAGATGAAGGGAGTATTATTTTTTTGGGTGTTTCCTATTTTTGGTTGACTATAAAATATCTTTTTGGTCTTAATCTGCAGCTATTTTTGGAGCAACATGCACTTTCACTTTTTATTTTATTATCTAATATTGGGGTTGCTAGTGGACTGCTAGATAAAGAAAGAGTACAACAATATGATCTTTAATTTTAACTTTTTTGATTTTTTAAAGTACAATCTAAAGTAGCACAACTTTAGTGGGCGTTTGGAAATAAGAATGGTAAAATTTCAAAATACGGTGAAAAAATTTTTCAAGTGAAAATGCTATTTGAAATTTAGATTTATATTTGGACATGGATATAATTTTGAATTGTTTTTTAAGTTTTGTAAGTGATTTGAATGAAAATTTTGAAAACCAACCTTTTGAAGTTTTTCAAATTTTCGGAAATTTTTAAATTGCATCTTCAAATATAAATTGAAAATTTTATGAACAAACACTGATTTCCGAAAAAAGTAAAAAAGGGAGAAACAATTTATGTCCAAACGGCTCTTAATTCTTTGGCTCATCAACTTTAATTTAAATATGAATAAACGATGACAGATGTACGTGTAATGAAACAGCGAGTACATCCAAACAATAATACTGTAGCAAAAAGTAAAATTAGTACACCACTAGCTTTAAATTGAAAAGGGATAATGGACACGTATAAGGGATTAAAGATAGAGTTATCAATTAAATGATAATCAAGTTACTTATGAAATAATTATAAATAAATTTATATAAATATTATTTAGTTATCAAAGAGATGATAATTAACCTATCATCACATATATTAATTTTTTTGAAGGCCATCACATAAATTATTAAACTACGTTAATACTGTGAATTTTTTATAATATTAGTGTACAGCACCAAAATCGAAAAAAAGAGTTAATACCTTGTGAAACTCAAGAAAGAATATTCTCTCGTTCGATTAAAAGCTTTTCCCTTTGTCACAAGTCAATAAAGACATCTTTCATATTGAAAATATATGTAATACGTTTTGTGCATTATTTCTTAATTTAAAAAGAATTATATTTCATAATACTACTCTGATCTAACACTGGAAATCAATTGAATTGGCACTCGAAAGTTAAAAAAAACAGAGGGGTAGAGTACTTTGAATAAATTTAGGGGTGGCAAATGGGCGGGTTGGGTTGAATTTGGGCGGGTCAACATGGGTTAGGTCAATAAATGGGTCATTGCCCAACCCAGCCCAAAGTGTACTTGGGCTAAGATGGCCTGGGTGGCCTGGGTGCGTGGGGAGGGAGGGAAGAGGGTGGTGCAGAAAAAGAAACAGAAAATTAAAAATACAAAAAAAAAGTAATTTTTTTTTTAAGGGGAGGAGGGTTTTGCGGGGGAGGGGGGTGGATGGTGCAGCAAAAAAGAACATAAAATTGAAAATACAAAATACAAAAAAAAAAGGGGGGGCAACTAAATAAATTTTTATATAAGTTGGGTTGAGATACCTTTTTGTTTTTGGTGAGTTTCATGGGTTGTATTTGGGCTGCTTAATGGGTCAGAATGGGCTATAAAATATAATGGGTTAATTTGGGATCAACCCAAATTGACCCATGAGCTAAAATATTTGTAACCCAACCCATTAATCTCTGGGCGGGTTAGATGGGTTTGGGCTCAAATTGCAACCCCTTTGAATATAGTAAACTTGAGTAATTTTCGGATCGTTAAAGGGCCAAATATATTCCTATACCATGAAAAAAGGTTTAAATATACCCCTCGTCATACTTTGGTCCAAATAACCCCTCTTCCGTTAAATTTGACCCAATAATATTACGGCATGGTATATTTGTACCCATGAGGGATATATTTAAACATTTTTACGCTAATTGCTCTGATCCATTTGCTTATTCTTCTCTCCTTTTGCGCTAGACCGAGTTCGTTCATTGTCATTTGTAGTAGGGGGTGCCTGATCGAATTGATCAGGTCATTTAGGAACAAGGTTTAAGTCTACCGGTCTGTTAGGATGCCTCTGTTGCATACATCACTGCACTTCCACTTGACACCTATCGTAATGATAAACGGCTCGTCTCGTCGTGACCTTCTTTTGAATTCTCAAAAAAACTTTTGTCGCTTCATCCCTGCAGGGGCAGAGAACCCGTCCTTGTCTTGTCCTTTCTTCGGCGCTACCTTTTTTTTTCCAAGGGATGGGGTTGGGGTGTATAATAATAACCTTTTTTTTAAGGATGACGGGGAACAACTCCTAGGTCAATTTAGGATAAAATGTTGGAATATCATGGGCATCCGGAATTAAATCAAAAAGGCCCTTTTAACTCAGTGGTAGAGTAACGCCATGGGTAAGGCGCAAGTCATCAGTTTAAATTCGATAAGGGGCTTTGTAAAACTCCAATCTAGTCTCATAGTATAGGGGTATATTTGGCCCTTTTCCGTTTTCAAAATTGTATGAATTATCTATCAAAAGGGATCAGAAAGTTACTTGAACTTTGCAGGAGAAAATACTCCAACCCAGTCATCATTTGTGGGCTTTGCATTCTTGAGGTTTACTGTAACCCATTCAACATCTTCACCCTATAATCATCCAAATTTACATGTTATAATTCCACTGACAAAAAAGGGAGGAAAAATGAAGAAGAAAATGTTGGAATAAAATAACAAACGGGTCCTAAAATACACCCCTTAATACGTTCACCGAAATTTTTAGTTTTACCACTGCTTCAATCCAACATTTTTAAGAGGTGGAAAAAAAAACAGAGAAAAACAAGAAAATAGTAGAGCTGCAGCATGAAGATCAAGTATGTGAAAATTACCGTAGAGCCGAGAAGAGTAGATCCAGCAACTTTAATGGAGGCAGATTTACGTAGAGCAAGAACAGTTTTGTGTATTTGAACTCTTGACAATGGCTGTTCCCCTTGGCTGAGGTCATCTTCATGGCGTCCCAAACTAATATATTCTTCATCAGCTAAAACAATAGTACTATTTAAAGCCAACAGCCAAAGTAATAAGTAGAATTGGTTCCTCATTTTTCTCCCTAATTCACTTTCTTTTGTGAGAGGAGGCGAGGCAGGAATAGGTGAGTGGAATATTTAGAATTTATAGACATATAGTACAAGAAAAAGAGGGAGAGGGAAACGATTGAATCACATGAATAATTAAGTGGGCGTTTGGATATAAAATTGTGAAATTCCGGGGAAAAAAATTTAAGGCGAAAATAGTATTTGAAAATTAGAGTTGTGTTTGGACATGAATTCAATTTGGGGATGGTTTAAATTTTGTGAGTGATTTGAAGTGAAAATTTTGGAAAGCAATTTTTTGGAGTTTTCCAAATTCTGAAATTTAATTTCAAGTGAAATTTGAGTTCATCATATTCAGACACTGATTTCGGAAAAAAAGTAAAAAATTTTCGAAAAAATGATTGTTTATGACCAAACGGGCCCTTATAAATATGAACTTAACTTATTCATAATCCCTGGTGGAATCAAGATTTTTACCCAAGTAATTTAGAGCCCGTTTGGATTAGCTGATTGTAAATAGCTGATAAGCTTGAAGTGTTGAAAAGCATTTTTAAGTGTTGAAACTGATTTTTTAAATAAGCATTTACGTATTTGGATAAACGTGCTGAAACTGATAATAAGCAGTTGATGTGCTTGGTAAAAAACTGCTAATAAGTTATTCTCTTATTAAAATGACTAAAATATCCTTAAAAACTTTACAAAAGATTATAAAATAAAAAGTTTCTTTGTAAAAAAAAAAAAGATAAACAATGAATATGGAATGAAAAGAAAGTTAAAAAATTTATTTTGCGAAAAATATTTTGTGAATTAGAAAATATTATTAAGGATAAACTAGTAAAATCTTGGTCAAACTAAAAGTGCTTATAAGCTAAAAAGCTTTAAGTTGGGGGTGATCGACTTATGACTTATGGCTGATTTTAGCTTATAACTTTGGATGTTTACCAAAGAAAGAATTACAAGAAAATACACATGACTTCATACCATAACAAAAAATGGCTCATGTTTTTAAATTTTACTCTACCTAACCCATATTGTACATACTTTGAAAGCATTAGCAAATTCAAAATCTGTATTCTTACAGCCATTGCTTCTAAAAGCTATGGAGTTAAATCAGTGTTCACACAATCATTGTTTTCACTCTCTATTCTTCTCACATCGTACATATTCTTCAAGGGGCCGTGTATTTTTTGCTTTTCCCCCTGTTTGCAATGTCAGAAAATTGAAGAGTAGAAGTCCACCATTGAAGGTCATTCAAAGTTTTGCTTTCGAAAATAGAATTTTTTGACTTTGTTAGTTGTTTGGATTGAGTGTTGTTCCAATTGATTGAAAATATCAAAAGGAGTTCAAAATTTAAATTTGAAGTGATTTGGAGTAGATTTGAGCAAGATTTGAGTTAACTTTCAGAAAAGACGCAAGGTAGAAGACGAAGTCAGTTTTTTGTATAATCTTGTATAATAGTGTATATGAGTGTATAAACACATATTATACACTATTATACACCTTTATACAAGCGTTTGTAGACGAACTTCTTCCACGATTTTCAGTTACAATTCTTATTCAAAACCAGTCCAAATCTCCATTAAATGACTTCAAATTTTATATACAACCTCCTTATACTATTTCGAACAAGTCTAAATAACACTCACTCTAAAATTCTCACAAAATCAAATTCGAAATTTAACCCACATATTTAAGCTTGTTAAAAATCTAATTTTCACCACCCAAATGGATTTGGTTTGTTGAACTAATATTGGAGTCACAGTTACTGATTAAAAAATTAACTTAAAAGCTTGAGCAATCTTTTTTAAAAATTAAATAGTAATTTCGAAAATCTATTGAAGTTGAATGTTGAGTATTAGCCTATTATTTTTGGGCTAGTTAGTTGTTAATTGAAATATGGGCTATAAAATTAAAAAGTAGGGAGCTCAGTTGTTCTTATGTGAAATTTTCCCTTTACCAAACGCGTATATTAGCCAAAAGTGCTTATAAGCCAGTTTGACCAGCTTATAAGCTTAGCCAAACAACCTCTTAAAATATTTAAAAAAAAAAAAAATTAAACACAGAGACAAGCCAAGGAGATTTAGGCTTGGCCGGTTACTCGAAATTCTCGATTATTCCTAACATTTAGTATAATAATTTTGATCTTATATATACAGTGTAATTTTTGATGTTGTTGTGAGCCCCTTTATACTCCTAGCTCCGCCCCTAGCACAGTGATAATAGAAAGAAATTCTACACACCTGTTATAGTACCCATCTTATTTTCTAGAATACTAATCCTAATTTTTATGAACAATTTCCTTTTCAGGTGATAATATAACAATATTAAACGCCATAAGATTATAAACATTAGATGAATGAATAATTGACGGTATAATTGTTTTTTCTTGATTGATGGTATAATTTACTATGCTAGTTATTGTAGGACGTGATATGGAATATATCGGTATTATCTTAATGGCGGCTGTAGCTAGCAGCCCAACTTGTCCAACGCACATTCAAAGAAGTTCTATGCATACGTTAAACATTTCATAATATAATATAAGTGCATTTCATTATTTTATTCAATTGGTTTTTTATTATTATATAAATTTGTCCGTACAGACATTTTAGAGAAAAGCAAAAAGTCTATGCTTGAAAGATACAAAGATTAGACTAGTCTGTGACAATTCACATGTTTCTGGTATGTATACCATATGTGGTGCGTCTTGTATACGGTCAAAATCATATGCCCCCGATTTATAAGCTCAAGGTTCCGCCCTAGGCCCGAGTCCGGGAGAGGTCAAGTTCGAAACCGGTGGACCAGACTCGAACTCGAAGACAGAGTGCAATGCCCAGAGACAGGAGTTCGAGGAATACCGAGGCCAAGTGTGCTCGACCCCGAAATAGTACCGTTATAGATTTGTAACAAAATGAGCTAGATTCCTGCCACGTCCCCAAGATCATGGCGCAAATCCCGGAATAAGATTGTACGATTCCGTACTAGGAGGTTAGACAGTTGTAACAAGAATATTCCCTACTGTAAATAGAAATATTCCTTATTTAGGGTTCCCCTATTATAAAAAAGGGACCTCAATCATTTGTAACATCATCTTCTCACTGAGAAAAGAATATACTCTCTACCTTTTTCGCCTGCTTTTCATCAGCATTGTCCTTTAGCTCTATTATTCTTACTTTGCTTTCATTATTTAATCGTTCTTATAAGACCAAGCCTACCTCGAGGTCCTTGGGCTCGAGGTCACTGCTGTTGAGTAACATTGGTTTGATTCACTTTTCTCTTTCGTTTCTACTTCATACTTCTTGCTTATTAATTAGTATTGAATTAAATCACGTATCTTTAAAACAACAAATCAAATTTAATTGTTACTCGTATTTTCGAGGTAAATAGTTTGGCGCCCTCTATGGGGCTAAAGATAATATTGATTATTTCTTTACCGATTCTCATTACACGTTATTTTTACACTTTTTCTTGTCAAGAATTTTTTATTTTCAGGCTGAAACATGTCTAGCTCACAAAATGCACCTGTTCAGGACAACGAAGGTCTTGGTGAGAACAATAATGTAGGGGTCGGTGTACCACCGGTAAACCCTGGGGAAGTGCCAAACATGGAACCAGTTGATGTTGGTTCTCATATTGCTATAAACACCAACCTAGGCACAGACCCCGAAGGGAGTGTACGCAGGGATGCTCGACCAGGGGACCAAGGACCACCAGGAGTAGGAGATGGGGGAGTCAGCCTCCAAGTGAAATTTGAGATGTTGCAGGCTGAGCAAATCGCCATCGCTCAACTTCAAAGTAAAGGTGTTAATCGGGCCGGGCTGACCCACTAACAACCCGGTTCAACCCGGGTCAGCCCGGTCCAGCCCGTTACTGTAGCAAAAAAAGCGGNAATTACTTGAAGAAGCATTCTATTTATATCAAAAACACTTTGCGTCTCAAAGAAGTCTACTAGTATACGAGCTCTACACTTATAATCCTACGGGAAACGGCTCAAGAGCCAAAGCATAAAAGCACCCCCGAATACTCGAGGACTGCCATTGACAGCCAATACACCCGAGTCACCAAAAACTCGGACTCATAAGACCTCAAAGAGGCATCCCCTCGAAACAAAGGCCAAGGGCAATATACTCGGGGACTAACTTTTCGAACAAGTTCGTAAAGTTATCAGGTAACAAGTCCAAGAGACATTCCCGAAGGCTACGGCCGTATTAAAGACTACGGTCATGTAAAAAGGCTACAGCCTAAATAATGCGGCTCGGAGACGTCCGACTTCCGCTATAAATCAAAGGCCTTCAAACACTTTGTAAAAACCTACTAAATCAGGCTATCCTCGGCAAAAGCAAAATATAATGGGCTTCAATAAATTCAGCCCTCAAATAATTTGATGGGCTTCGATAAATTCAGACCTCGAACAATTTAATGGGATTCGATAAATTCAGCCCTCGAACAATTTAAAGGCTTCGATAACATCAGCCCTCAATACAACCTCAAGAGGTATTCGATTATCAGTACACAAACAAGGTCCCGAAAAGTCGAGCCTTCGGAAAACTCAACGGGTACAAAAAATACATGCTAAGGCATGATTAAATTTTCACTGTCTTTTAGCCGAAATGAGGGAAAAATTATATAGCCATTCTACAGACCGAATTGGCCCAACTTAAAGAGCCTAAGGGCCAATCTAAAGAGCCTAAGGGCCAACTTAAAGAGCCTAAGGGCCGATTATAAGAGCCCAAATGCCAACTTCGAATGGATTAAGGGCCAAAAACTTATAGTTTGAGACTCCGTTCTCACTTTACCCGGACTCGTGAGTCACGATATCCCAAGCTCACATCGGATCGATTTAAACTTAGCTCGAGGATTATTATATCTATAAAGATCTAAGGGTTAACTATATCTCGAGCCCAAACCAATTCTCAGACCAATCATTGAAGTTATACAAACGAAGTACTCCATAAATAAAGACAATATAAAATCCAGCACAAGTCAAAGATGAGAAGAAAAGTTCCCCTTATATTTCCAAAAGATGATTACAAAAGATATTTACACAAGGGACACTTGCACAAAAACAAAATAAGGAAATCTAAAACTACTTCGAGGTCACATCTTCAGGGGACGTATCTTCGAGAGCCTCACCCTCGGGGACTTCATCTTCATCTCCTTCACTCTCGGAGCCATTGGCTGAATCATCCTCATCAGAAAGCAGAGCAGTAGCCTCCTCTTCCAAGGTCTTCGCCTTTTCAATGTCGGCTGAAAGATCAAAGCCGCGAGCATGCACCTACTCGAGGGTTTCCCTCCGGGTCTGTCGCCTAGCATGGTCGAGTGCACATGATAACCTAACTTCGGCCGTAGTGGAGATCTCCTTGGCCCGAGTATTAGCTGCTTTGGCGCAAGCTCGATACGAGGACATAATTGCCTCAGCATCAGATTTGGCCTTAGCCAGCTCAGCAGCGAATTTAGCCTTGAACTCCTCGATTTCGCGCCCTCGAGCCAGGCCCTCCTCCTTCACGCTTTGGAACTGACGTTCGAGTGATGCCAGCTGCTCTCGAAGGGTTTTTTTATCAGAAGAAAGATTGTCCATGCTTTGCCTCCAGCCCAGGGTTTCGGCCTCCTTCATCTTGAGCTCCTCTCGAAGCTGCTCCACCAGTTCTCCCTTTCGTTGAAACTGCAAAATAAAGTTGTTAGAAGACCGAACGAGTTGGTCCATGACAAAAATTCAGAGGGAATATTACCTTCTCGGTTCGTTGTTGACAAGCCTTTGCCAATTCAGCTCGAAGATTGCTGATTTCCTCCTCCTTCTTGACATAGAGGGTTTTAAGACTGTCCATCTCTTCCGAGATCTTCTTAAGCTCAGCCTCACATCGAGCGAGATCAGCTCGAGACTTGGAAAATGCCCTTTTGTGGAGCACCATAGCCTTCATGAAAGAGGGGAAAAGTTAGATTTGGAACTGCAAAAGCAAAACGCAGGCGTAATTCTAAAGGAAAAAACTCACTTATTTTAAGAGTCGACGAGCCTCATCAAAGATAAAAGAAGCATCCGGGTCGAGGCCATCTTCAATCCCCGCAAGGCATTCTCGAAAGATGTCATGCCCTTCGTGGCTCGCCCCCACTTCAGAAGATTTCATATTCTGAGCATCTCGGATTTGCCCCTCGGAGAACTCGGGACCAGGCGGTGAGTCATCCACATTGATTACCCCAAGTGATCCACTCAAGGCATTCTCTTTTCTTTGAAGGGGTTCGGGATCGGGCCCCTCGGCCTCGCCCCCCCCCCCAAATGACCTCTTAAGCGAGGTGACTTTTTACTGCCAGATGGCTCGGGAACTTTGTTTGAACTCCCCTTGGAGATCTCTTCGGCTCTGGAATGAACCACATCAACCATCACCGGCTCGACGGACTTCGAAGCACCGGTGTTTCCTCTTTTACGAGCTACCAAAAGGCAGTTGTCATCTTTTTCTTCTTCCTGATTCCGAAGGCGTTGGGCCATTTCTGGAGATAAGGGCACCGTATCGGCCTTGGACTTTCGAGCCGCGCTTTTCTTGGGCTTCGAGGGATTTGCAGGTGACTCCCTTTTTCTTTTCTTTTCTTTAGAAGGTTTCAGGATCTCTTCTTCACCAGCCGGGTCGGCCGCATAGCAACGATGTCTCCGAGACCTACACAAAATCGAAGTAAGTATTCCACTAAGGAAGTACAAGTAAACAAACAAGAGAACTCACCATGATTTTTGGCCTCCCATCGGCCTTTGGCTAAATCTCGCCAGCAACGCTCCGAATAAGAGGAACTGGAAGCCAGTTTTCGAACCCAGCCTTCAAGGTCTGAGACCCCACCGGAAAACCAAGCAGTAGCTGCGCCGTCGGAAAGGGGTTAGATCAAGGGAAAAGATAAAATCGAGAAAAAGAAGAGAAAGCGGGGTATAAACCGACTATGTACTTACGTTTCATGTTCCACTCCTCGGGGAACGACATCCATTAAGCAAGAATCATGTCAGAGGTCCTGATCGGACAAACCGACTCATCCACCCTCGGTCTTTGTCCTCATCGATACTGGAGAAGAGAGATTTCAAGGATCGGCGTTGTAGTTTTATCAAGCCACCGCGATAAAGTCAAGGATTGTACAGTCTAATCAGATGGGCGAGGGTGAAAGGCATCCCCTCGACCTGACTAGAAAAGAACCTGATCAGATGACCTATTCGCCAGAATGAAGGATAGATCTGGCCAAGCGTCACTCGGTATCGTTGGCAAAAGTCGAGAATAACTGGATCTATGGGACCTTGAGATGGAAATGCAGGGCCCAGCGTGAATGGGTAGGTATACACGCTTAAGTACCCCGCTTTATATGTAATGATATCCTCCTTGGGGGAAGGGATCACTACTTCTTTGTTCTCCCACATGCAGTCCTCCTTAACTTGCGCGAGCTCGTCCTTGGTTATCAAACTGACATATCGAGACATGGGCTCGCATCGGCCTGGTGTCGATACAGGTATCTCGATCTTGAAATCGGATGTTATTTCGCATGGCGTAGGAATGCACTCCTCAATACGAGGGGGCACTACCGGTTTACTCTTGGTCGGTCGAGAAGATGAAGAAGCTTTTTCTTTTTGGGGAACCGATTTAGAGGTCTTAGCCATTATAATGCGGAAATTCAAGAAAATAGAGAATGTTGATAATGAAGTAAGGACTAATAGAAGAGAAGAGAGAATTCGGAGAAATTGAAAGAGCTACTGAGGCTTTGAGAACAATATGAGAATAAAGTTTGCAAGATTGTGAAGTTTATCTATTTATAGAGGTCATTCAAGCATACTGGGGAAGCCAAAAAGCCGACTGTCAGTCGCCTCCAATCAATGACTTTGGGAACCACACGAAAAGCAGCCTTTTAGTCACTTCAACCGTTGACGTCACGAGATTGGCATCAGGATCGAGGCGTCAAAGATCAATTCGTTTTTTACCGATCTATTTCGAGTTCGAGCATAGTGTTCACTCGACTACTAAGCCCAAGGGCTACCCGAGTTTGAGAAATTTCTCACTCGGGGACTACAAAAAAGCCTAAGGGCTAACTTTATTTCAAGTTCGAGCAAGTACTTGCTCGACTACTAAGCCCAAGGGCTACCCGAGTTTGAAGGAAGTTCTCACTCGATGATCACCTACGAAGCCTAAGGGCTAACCTTATTTCAAATTCGAGACCTTGCTCTCACTTAACTCGGACTCAGGAATCCCGATGTTCCGAGTTCACATCAAATCGATTTAAGCTCAGCTCGAGGATTAACAAGAGCCTTAAGGGGTATTATATTGATCGATTAAAAACCTAAGGGTTTATTATGTCCTGAGTCCGGTATTTGGACTAGCCATTAAAGTTATACAATCAAATTTTTCACAAGTAAAGACAGAATGTAATTCAACACGAGCCAAAAGGAAGACAAAGGGATCCTTTTATATTTTCAAGAGATGGTTACAAAATATAACTACAACACCCACGAAGGGTACTTACACAGGAACAAAGAAGCAAAAAACAAAAGCCAAGAACCTAATCTACTTTTAAGGCCACGTCCTCGAGAGCATCATTTTCGAGAGCCTCCTTCCCGGGGACCCCATTTTGACCTTTGGAAATGTCTTTGTGCCCGAAGAGATTTGGGGCACAAAGCCCTCGATAAATGTAACTATATTTCCAGCAGCGGGGATTGAGCATTCTATTGAAATTATGGGCCATAATCCGTTAAAAAAGATTAGCAAAAGAAAAAGACCAGAAGGGAAGACAAGAAGATGTAGCTTCGCCTTCTATCACAAGAAAAACCAAACCGGTTGCAAGATGCACGAGCCACGATCCAAGAATGTTCATCCTTGGGACGTTGTGCCGATGAGGGATGCAAAAGTTAGTAGATGATAGTGCCACCTCATTCCATGGAAAGCAAAAGGAATGAAGTGCCACACCGGGTTGAAGTTAAGAGAGATGAGCAGCAGGATAAAGTTCGCATATTTCCTGATGCGGGAAGGATTCTGCGCCCTTCTCTCGTTGTTTCGAATCGAAGCTTTGAAAAGGGGAGCCTTGGCGTGACTGGTAAAGTTGTTGTCATGCGACCTTATGATCGCAGGGTCGGACCATAGAAACAGATGATTAGAGAAAGAAGTAAAGAAAAGAAAGAATCAGAGTGAACGAAGATGAAATGCGTGCAGTTTTTTATTCAACAGAGTAGCCTCATATTTATAGAAAGGCGACGGCAGTTCGGCGATGCTAGTGGCCGACCAACACTGGCACGCATTTGATGTTTTAGGGAAGAGCGCTGACGTGACATTTCCGGTCACTTCAAGCACCTACGTCACAGGCATGACGTCATCATGAGAAGCTCGGGAAAATCGAGGTGCAAATCGTTTCTTATCATCTTATTTTAAGAAACGCGGGGACTATCTGTATACAGTCAAAATCATATGCCCCCGATTTATAAGCTCAAGGTTCCGCCCTAGGCCCAAGTCCGGGAGAGGTCAAGTTCGAAACCGGTGGACCAGACTCGAGCTCGAAGACAGAATGCAATGCCCGGAGACAGGAGTTCGAGGAATACCGAGGCCAAGTGTGCTCGACCTCGAAATAGTACAGTTATTGATTTGTAACAAAATGAGCTAGATTCCTGCCACGTCCCCAAGATCATGGAAATCCCGGAATAAGATTGTACGATTCCGTACTAGGCGGTTAGACAGTTGTAACAAGAATGTTCCCTACTGTAAATAGAAATATTCCTTATTTAGGGTTCCCCTATTATAAAAAGGGGACCGCAATCCTTTGTAACATCATCTTATCACTGAGAAAAGAATATACTCTCTACCTTTTTCGCCTGCTTTTCATCATCATTGTCCTTTAGCTCTATTATTCTTACTTTGCTTTCATTATTTAAATGTTCTTATAAGACCAAGCCTACCTCGAGGTCCCTGGGCTCGAGGTCACTACTGTTGAGACATTGGTTTGATTCACTTTTCCCCTTGGTTCCTACTTCATACTTCTTGATTATTAATTTGTATTGAATTAAATCACGTATCTTTAAAACCACAAATCAAATTTAATTGTTACTCGTATTTTCGAGGTAAACACCGTACTGTTCTCGAGCCAATGTTTTCTTCCTCTTTTTCTTATATTTTATTTATTCGCTTAACTTCTTTAAAATTCACAAATAATTATTTTTCAAGTTTCAATTGAAAAAGAACTATCGTCATGGAGTTTCAGCTTGTACAAGTAAAATTTCACAATACTGTCATGAAATATCACTTGAGTAAAGGTTGAAACTCCGGGAATTGTGGCTATTTTTCGAAGATAAGGCCGAAAAATTAACGCTATTTCTACTTCTTTTTTTTTTTTTGTTTCTGATTTGTGCTTGTCCACACTAAGATATTTCATACAGTATAATTGCATATTTCATTCAAGTTGGTCTGTGATGTTACAAACTTGTTTGTAGAAAATTTCCTTTTTTTGGTATAAACCATTTAGTAGGCGTTTGGACATGAATTCCATTTTTTTTTTTCTAATTTGGAATTGAAAATTTGAATTGAAGATGAAGTTGTGTTTGGTTATAATTTTTGCAACATATTTGGATGTCTTCTTTTTCAAAATCATGAAACATGATTTATATCCCACAACTTGTAAAAAATATCTAAATCACCCCAATTTGATTATCCTATTTGAAATAAACAATCAAAATGCTATTGTTTAACTGTTATCATATTCTGCTTTACTGCAATACACAGAAGATGCAAAATTAATATCACATTTTCTAATTCTACTAACACACAGAGAAGGTGTAAAAGCAGCCACATATTTCTCATAACAATATAATCAAACTTCCAGTAGGCAGAGTTCAAGTATCAACTAAGACTGATGTTCCACCATCAGTCGCCAAAGATGAAAAACTGATAGGGTCATTTTATAAATTTTAAAAATATAGGGTAAATTTATAAAACTAAAAACTAGCGAATTCCCATTTCAATTGAAAAAGTGGTGAGAACCAATTTTACAAATTTGAAAATAGAATTTCAAGTGAAAAAGGAAAAATTGATAAGAATGGGATAACCAAACATTGTTCTGGAAAAAAAATTGAAAAGAAAGGAAAAATTTTGTATGTCCAAACGGGCTCTTAGTATCCGGAACCTCTTAGTATTCTGGGTAAATTTCTCTACTTTTTTGTAGGGTAAAAGAAAAAAATAGCATTTGGGTCATAGAATATTAATAAACTGCTACAGACCAAAAACTTAATCGAATTATTCCATTTTTGTATGTACTCTAATAAATAATAGTTAATATGCCAATTGATCTACTTGAGCAGCACACGTATTTTAAAAATTAAGTATATGTATATAGTATACTGCATATATGTTAAAAATATATGAAATATATATTCATCGATACTAAATATATAATAATTAATATATCATTGATTAATAAGATATTAGCATACTGGTATAATATTCTGTATTTGAGTATATTAATATATTATATTTATTTGAAATATGCAATATAGGTTTTTACATATAGTAATGGTATATCAAATATACTATAATCATATACACAACTAGAAGAGAGAGAACCGGAAAAATTTTGAAAAAGAAAAAGGAGCATATATGTAGTTGGGTGAGAGAATCTCTGGAGAGATATATAAGGATACAAGAGAATCTCAAGAGAGATATTAGGAATATAAATTATTGTATGTTTTAAAATAAGTTGTATGATATGTAATTTTTTAAAATTAATTGTAACTTATTTAAATAAGTATTTAATAGATTGTATTCTGGGTAAATTTCTTAACCGTTAACGCAACAAATCTAAATTCTCTGTAGCGTAAGACCCTTTAAAGGGGAAGCATCCACCACTAGGGGTTCTCCATTTTAGAACTTGAACTCGAAAGTTGTGGTTAAGAGTAAAAAAGATCTTATCCATCCCACCATAACTCTTGAGGATGTATACAAAAATTTAAAGAAACACAAACATACAGAGATTAGACTAGTATTTTTTATGTTCTGGTATGTGCTTACCATTGTATTCTTTAACATACTAACATCAAGTATTTCTTTGGTACTGCTCTTTCATGATCTCTCCATCTCACTAAGAAATGATAAATTGAGTAGAAGTAAGTTAAATAGAGTTTGGAATTTAATTCGCTTTCCTCTTAATGGTTTGGATGTGAACAACATTTCCTGGTAAACAAAAGATCACAGTTCTAATTGAAGTGTTACAGAATCAAGATTATATCAAGTAGACCTAGGACCACATGAGCTTTATATGGAGTAGTTGGTTTCTTTTCATTATTTACTTTGTGAAAGATAATCTATTAGTTACTTAATTTGACCCTCTTCTTTATTTTAAATTATAAGAAAAAACTGGTGGTTACATGATTACCTCCACTTAAGAGAATACAATACAAAAGCCACGAGACACAGCAAGAGAAAGAAAAAAAAGGACAAGATTAAAATATCGGGCCGTTTAGTTAGTTGTCCGAGATTAGTTATTCGGGATTGTTATCCCACCCTCCCACAGGGATAAATACAACACTACAATCCAGGAATAACTAATCCTAAGATTAGTTATACCGCGATTTTATCCCAACCAAGCGTGGGATAAACTCATCCCAAATTTTATCTCGGGATTAATTATCTCTTATCCCTCGTACCAAACGAGCCCCACTTTATCGCTAGTATATCTACTCAACACGACTATGGATTAGTACCGGATGATTAAACCAAGACAAAAAAAGTGGAAGGTACTTTCTTCCTAGCTACATACACTTGTAGACACGAGTTTAACTAGCCAAAGTAGTTGGTTCACAGCCATCATGGACACAAGCTAAGACATCCTTATAGTCTCTTGAGATTGTAAAAGAATCATACACCTTACCATCTCTGCTCTTCTTGTACTCAAAGAGAAGGGAAGATTGGTTAAATGCTGTAAGTTTGACAAATCCCCAGTCATAATCTTTGAACACACTCCATGTGGTGTTAATGGTTGTGAATTTATTCAAATGGCTTCCTCCTCCACCAACAACAACATGAATTGTTCCGTTCACTACGCCCGAGTAGTGCGATGTCTCCTTGTTCACACATTGATTCTGTTCATACGACAATTTGACAACAATAAAATGAATGATTGTTCAAACAAATAAGTGAAATAACAGTATCATTTCATTACAGCAAGTACGACCCAACCCCAAGCAAGTTGGGGTTGGCTATAAGAATCCTCAATGTACATATTGCTCTTAATTCAAGCCTGCCTCCTTCAAATATCATTTCACCAAGTAAAATAACATCATTTCACAATGGCTGCAGTTTAAACCCTTTTCTTAGGGTTGAAGCGTTGTCCATGTTTAGTAGGAATAGGTTCGGTCATCCAGAGGTATATAATTCTGCCTGGACCCGGTATCATAAGTCATATCATTTCTACTTTTTCGGGAGAACTAGTTTTCGGGTATCTAGGCATGGTTTATGCCCATACTTACTACACATGAAATAGTAAGAATCATGAAAACAATTACAACTACGTGAATTTAAGCATCAACTATACACTAAGGACACCTAGGAATGCCACAAGGAGAAAAGAGAAAGATGAAACTCTAGTATATCTAGTGAACAGAAGAGACCAAAATGAGTAGCGAATTTCAGTGAGAACTTGAATTAAGTTAGCAATAAGAAAAAAAAATCAAGTAGAGTCAAAAATTGTAAAAATTGTGGAAAAGGGTGAAATTACCATGTCTAGAAATATAGAGCATACCTGGTAAATTTGGCAAACTCTTTCATAGTTATGGACGTGCCCATAAAATGCCATATCAACCTTATATTTCTGCCAGAGTTTCTGCAAGTGCTCCCTTCCCATGGGCTCTTCAAATGAGCCTTCCTTAGCATACCAATCATTAGAAGAATAACCAAGAACACGATGAGCAGCAAATATTAACCAAGGTTGTTTATGTCTATTGGCTGATGCAAAGCATTTCTCAATGAACTTGTACTGTTCAGATCCCTCTCTCCAATCATGCTCAGTGTCTCCTATGCAGAAGTGAAACATGCCATAATCTGCTGCGTACCTGCCAAAAAGATACACACTCATGCTAAAATCAACATGTTCATTAAGGTAAACTGCAGTTCACAAGGAAAAAAAAGGGAAATCACTGTGCAAAACACATGAACACTATATTATTGGACCGAGATGAACTTAAACGGAGTGACATAGATAGTGAGGATTCATATAGTCGATCCCAACTTGCTTGGGACTGAGGTATAGTAGTTCTTGTAGTGTGACAGAAACACTGAGACGTAACATGACACACAAGTTCAAATGAAAGCAGCATTCTTCCCGAGGACTGGAGCAGAATTATTGTAGGATTTTAACTTGTAAACTAAATAGGTCAATTGGGCAGGATGACCCTCTATAGACTTAATATTCAAAGTTAAAGTATGTTGGAAAACTAATTCAAAGTTGTAGTAGGAAACCTTAGTTATTTAGGATTTGATTTATTTAATTCATGTCGAAATAGGATTTGCAGTTAGAATAAATATAAGAATATGCTTTCCTGTTTCTAGTTGAAATAGGTTTCATACCATTATAAATAGGGGTATTGATAGTTTATTTAATGTGTGGAGGAAATAAAGAAGTGTAGAGATCATTCACAGATTTATAAATAAAATATTTTCCTTCAAAGTAGTAATGATGCTAGTGAGGGCAGTCCATCTGGTATCCTGTTCTGGTGCCAACTGATACAATCCCCATTGCAAAGTTTAGGTGATTTTGAAGCCAAAAAAAAAAAAAAAAAAGAACCTCATGAAGATTCTCCACTGCCAACGGTGTATCAGATTTAGAAGTGAAGTCACCAATAAATGGAGAAGATAATGATGCTTCTTAGCTATACAAAGGTATGTTATGGACCTCTTGTGGTTGCTGTCGACAAACATAGAAAAGTGCCAAGATCTATCGGAGCTAAAAGGACAAGTATAGTTGCACTATTGAAGTGCATGTTCCAGTAAAGAAAGGAGAAAATCAAGAATATGAATATAGAAAACATTTCAGAAAACTACAATTAAGTGAAATCATGTCAACCTAGTTCAAAACCATATTAATTTCTAATCCACATGCAAAAAATGCAGTTTTAAATTTCTAATGTTCAATTATTAATCACAAAATATTCATTTAAAACATTTCTTTAACAATTAAATGTATGGGTTTTCCAGTCTTTATTCACTATCTAGTGGCATCCATGTCAAGACAGAACCCATGGGAAGGGGTGTACGCTTTATAGCAATGGTGACTACTGAAGCATCATTTAAGTCTGGTGAAGAGGTTAGCCTGCATTTTACTTAACTTCAGGGACCTAAGCTTATCCCAAGCAAAGTCTTAACAGCATTGACATCTAGTTATTTCGCATTATGCACCCAAGAAGCTCCCCTAAGGGTCCCCTACACATATGATAAACATGAAAGATGAATATTAAAGTTCAAAACTGTATTAGTATCTATCATTTGAAATTTTTAAAGTTGCTTTTTTCCCCTACCCAATGCTCTTATAATCTTTCCACATATTATTATCACTTGCTTACATGTGTGTGTGTTTTCAAATTGATCTTAAGTTGTCACACTTTGCTACAATTAAGCACATGAATCACATACCAGAACTTAGCTCTGTTTTCTGCTGGAACATAGTATAATGTTTCAGCTGGTACACCACATTCTCCACCTGAGTCGCGACCATTGTATATTGATCCACTGTTCTCCCAAGTTCTTTCATGATTACCACTGCAAAACAAATTCTCTTCGCAGACAGTTAGAAGAACAATAGCTATATCTTCCAAAAAAAGAACGAACATGTAAAGCAAGAAATATGTGAAATACAATATCAAATAATCAAAAGCGGACTATTCACAAGCACAAAGACATTTTTGATGATGAACAGACCTTGCAATCATGAAGGGCACTTTAGATGTTATTGGTTCCACCTGTGCTGTAAATTGGTCCCATTGTGAGATATAGCCATTCGCATAGGGGAGATCTCCAATAAGGAAAACTATGTCAATGTTATCTAGGTCCTTGATAAGGGTGTCTGTTGTCATAAGTGAGCCGGGCTGATAATTAGCATATTCGTTTGAACCATCACGCTCTTGCTGAAACAACAAAAAGAATTAAATTTTTTTTTTTTTATCAATTCAGTGGACACAAAGCATTTTAAAGGTTTTCAATTGACTGATCATAAGCTAAGAACAAAGATCTTGGCAATTAGACTTAGATGCTAATTCAACAACAACAACAACAACAAGCCCATTAATTTCCCACAAGTGGGGTATGGGGAGGGTAAGATGTACGCAGCCTTACCCCTACCTTGGAAGGGCAGATAGGCTGTTTCCGATAGATCCTCGGCTGGAGAACAGATGAAGATGCTAATTCAAGAATTGGAATATAAAGTTAGATGCTACTGAAAGAATCCTATCTAAGAAAATGAAAGTTCTCAGTTACAATGGTCCATTCACTCTAAGGTGTAAGCTTCAGCTAGAGCTATGGTCCATGTAGCATACAGTGGCATCATATATGAAGTTTGCACCTTCGTTTGCTCCTCTTCATTTTCGTGTTTCAACCTATATATATTTTTCTTTCGTCTTTTGTTTTACAAGAGCAATTTATTTCTCATAGTAGCCACACTTTTCAAATTTTGGATGGTACATTAATTTTAATGGTTCGATTTGTGCACACATCTCATCCTCCCATAAAATCAGACATGGTACAGTTATATGTTTTATTTACCATAACTGGAAACTCACAGTGATGAAATTTTTATGCATCATGTTTCTGTTTCATATATGGGAAAACTACATTCTTCAAGGTTTAGAAAGAAAGATAAAAAAATTGTGTTAGAAGAACAGGTAATAATAGCGAATTACCTTCCCCATGTCTCCAAATATCACAATGCGTTGCTGTGACTCTTGTCCTGGAAATGGGGCAGATTTAAATGAATATTGCTTGCTCCAAACAATTGAACCATTGCTTAACAAGTGACCCAACTTGTACGTGTACCTGAAATTCACGAATAGAAAAGGGTGTACATGTCAATGATGAAGTGACTTGCTGCTAGAGAAATGGACCACCAGAAAAACTTACACCACATTTGGCCACAAATCCTTCAGGAAACTTGTATGTATGAATCCAGGATCACGCCAGCCCACAGTTCTAGCAGGTGGTCCTACAAATGTGTTCCTAACATTATTCAGTATGTAAATGCAAAATGAATACATAATACTAAGACAACAGCTCTTGAATCATTTCAACTATTCTCTCCATTATGCCTTCTAATTATTTTGTGGAGGGGAAACCTGATTTATTTGATCCCTTGGAAAGTGAAAGGAAATACTTGTATGGTACAGTAACATGCTTTATCAAAAAGTGTCATATCAAACTTGATCACCTAGGATTTAAAGATAGGTGCAGAGTTAGTTCTAGTACTAAATACAAGCAAGGAATAGGGTGTTCAACTGTAACTTGTGGAAATAAGAGCATACCGGAGGTAAATGAATAAGCTAGAATTTGAGAAGAATCATTGGGGGATCTATTACACATATGTGCCTGATAGAGTGGCTAAGGTTTGTGGAAACCTTTGACCCTCTGTTAACATGGAAAAAATGGCATCATCTTTTGTAAACGGTAACCTTAAACAACCAGACTAGGATCCAAGATACCACTGCACTATCTACTCCTTTGTAACAATGGGTGTGAACTTAGTCTAAACATATAAACATAAAAAAAATATGCTCTGCCTATGAGCCCCCACCCCACCAAGAAAGAACATTGCGTGCATGCACATGACAGTTGCATAAAATCGTTATCGCTGATCAGAACAGTTGTTGTATAGAAGTTCTCATACCACACATGCTGTTCCTATGAAATGTCAGTGTCCCTGCTGGGGAGCGTTGTTGCAATTGGCCCTTCCAACCCCATTCGACGAATGGAACAGCCTCATCAATGTTGTAACCACTTGTCCAAGTAACAGTCATCTAGGAGAAACCCATAAGTTAAGCGCGTGGTTTGATACGACCGCTGGATAGGATGCTTAACAATTTAGCATGAATTCTCCAATTTAAGGAACCAATGAATCAACCCCCTTGATACACTACTACATTTAATCTTGGTACTGAAGCCGTTATAACATAGGCTAACAAAGCACAGACGTATCTTAAGGAAAAAAGAACAACGCTGAAAATAATCATAGATGCATAACTTACTATATCCCATGACTTCCCAAGAGCAAGACGCGGATAAAGAGGTGCTTTCGGATTGGCAAATGCGATGTCATTTGAGATGGCTATCAACTTAGGCTGTAACATACATGAATCTATTAGTGCATATCCAAGTTTCATAAAAAGTCCTTTTTAAAACATAGGACAAAGAGACACCATAGTCCACAATGATCATTGGCATGAAGTAAAATATCTTACAAACCTCAAGTACTTGCACCAACTTGGAGAAGCTGCAGTAATTAATTTAGACAAATAAAGTTTGACTTTCACTGCAATGTCCAATTTATAGTCATGCTCGATTTGTTCAAGCTACTTCGGAATTAAAAATTTGGTTTTCTAAAAGGAACAAACCAGTTTAACTTCTATATCTTGACAGTGAAAATTTTTAGACACTATCAGGTCATTTAAAAGATAATTTCAAGTAACTACCATAAAAAATGGAATTAATAACCTGAAAAATAAGACAGGTAACAACTTTCAGTAGCAGATTAAATTGTACTGATAGTGTACCACTTCAATCTATTTGTCTGTTCATATAAGTTAAATCCCGAAACTAATAAGGGAAAATACCTTGCTCAGCTACAACTTTCGGTTATTTATAAAGGTTAAAGTTAATATACAAAAGCTTCAAGTAAAGTCACAACATATTTCCATCATATTCAGTAGTGTTTTCCTGTTTTTGAAACAAATACCAAGAGAGCACTATTACATTATTCAGAAATTCAAATGACAACACATACAATAACAAAATCAATTTCAGTAAATACAATATCACTCATCATAATTTGCAGAATATTGAAATATACTCACATTTGACAAACCCCCAGAGAATAAGGCAAATGAGAAATCCCCACGCTGGTTAATTAGCCGGAAATTCAGTGAAGTCTTCCCTGTCTTTGTGTACTTGTCATTGCTGTAATTTGCAAATTTGAACTGAAAAAGAATAATGAAAATCAAATAGACCTACATAAAAACTTTTTTTGTTGTTGCCGAGACAGAAAATATTTCAAGTAACCTATCCATTAAAAGGATGCCCTTGTCGCATAATCTATCATTTTATAAAATATTTGACAGGACACATAATTTATGATGTATACATATTAATGATATTAAAAGAAAAAATTAAAAGTGAAGTTGATAAGTCATGTGTAAGTATAAACTTTGGTGTTGTGAAAATTGTATAAATATAAAATAGTACTCCCTCCGGTTCACAATAAGTGTCCAATTTACTTTTTCATTTTGGTTCAAAATAAGTGTCTAGTTATGTAATCAAGAAAGAATTCAATTAGTTTTTACAAAATAACCCCTATGTACATATCCCTAAAAAGTGTTCTTACTCCTCACATTAAATATTTAATTAGGGGTAGTTTAGTCATAGTAGGTATTTTTGTATAGAATTTAGTATTTCCTTAATGGGCATGCTAAAAGTAAATTGGACACTTATTGTGAACCGGAGGGAGTATCAAACATTTCGGAATGTAACAAAATAAGAAGTGTTGTATAAATTGCAAGAGTTTGACTAATATATATACATAATACCTATATTAACTTTTATATATTATTTTAACTATGTCTATTTTCCCTCCAAGATAATTTTTGGAAAACAAAAGAATCTACATTAATTTGAGACTAGGGATTAACAATGTATCCAGACTCTTAGGAAGTCCATCAACATGGAACTCCAAGTTGTTACACATACCTTTAAGGGGGCAGTGCAGATAAATGGAGCTCCAGATTGTTGTTCTTTGCTGGTTTGTGGGGGACAAATGGATTCGCTGCAATTGAATCAAAAAAATAAGCTAGAGTAAACTTACCCACCAAAGCAAATTGGTAGAAAACCACTATGACTAACCGGTAGATTAGATATTTAAGTTACGTGAAAAGTAAGTATCAACACTGTTAATTCTTTTGGATGGATTGGAAAAGCAAGTGCGTGATAGATAATTCCCAAAAGGCTAGCAAAACTCAAAACAAGTAAATTGATTAAGCTAAGAAGTAAAAGACAAATATAGAACAGCTACGGCCAACTGCGCTACTTCCTGCAATCTGCATGGACCGAACAGCTGGAGGGGGCAATGACACATTCTCCACTTCATCTTGTCTAAGATGCTCCACTGTATGGAGAAAAAAAAAATCCATTGTATCATGAACTGCAAGTTAAGCTAAGCTCTATCATGTTTAATGGTGGTGAACAAAGTTCGTTGTTATATATGGTGGATAAATCAAGATAATAGATTCATCTCATATGGCAAACCATTTCAAGATCAAGAATTCTTTTTTTTTAAGTTCAAAATTCATTGGATTTTGTTCGGATCCCACCTTTCTTCCAAAAAAGGGAAAAGAAGGATAAGGATCCTCTTCGGGGGATCTCTCATGTTTCTGTTTGGTCCCCTTCAATTCAGAAACAGTTTCTAAGGCCTGGTGGGATCTATACTCATCCAAGGCAGCTCGGGTTATAGCTTCGAGAAAAACTTCAGCACCTCAAGGTTAAGTTGAAAGATGATTGAAATTTGAACACCTTTGGCGGGCTTGAGAACGAGAGATCGGAGATTCTAGGTATAACGCAAACTTTTTAGACAAAAATGCCGAGAACAGAAACCTAAGATAGATGAGATGATTTTGAAAGTTGGTCTTCATTTGGAAATGGAAGAAATAGCCAAATTTGAGGAAATTTCTAGGAGACAGAAGTCAAGATGCCTTTGGATACACCACGAAGATTAAACATACTAACTTTTTTACAAGATGGCTATGCACACAAGACAATCACATTGAAAAGTTGGAGGCAAATGGCACTATCTTAGAAGAGGAGGAACAAATCTGCAACGAGATTCTGAGGCTTATCAAGGACTCTATGCTGATGATTGCATAGTGGAGACCTTCCAGGAATGTGGATGCAATGGGGATAAAGCACCCAGCCCAGATGGACTTACCATGGAATTCTACAAAACATGTTGGGACTTGGGCCATTATAAAAAAGGATCTTACCAATGCAATAACCACTTACGTTCTCATGTAGTTTTGTGCAAAGTCTAAATGCATCATCTATTGCTCTTATTCCATGGAAAGATGGTGCTAAGGAGTTGAAGGATTACAGGCCGATTAGTTAAATCAGAAGCTTTTACGAGGTGCTGTCCAAACTTCTTACGAATAGGCTCAACACTGCAATGACAAAGCTGGTTTCATTGGCTTTCGCAAGTGGCAGAAAGATTGTAGAAGCATCAGTAATCGCAAATAAGTGCCTTGACTCCAGACTAAGACAAAGGAAAGCAGGAATTATGTGCAAATTAGATATAGAGAAGGCTTTCGATAATGTGCATTGGACATCCCTTACTGATATGCTGAAATCCATGGGCTTTGACGATAAATGGATAAAGTGGATCTCTTTTTGCATGTCAATAGTGAAGTTTATCATTTGTTATAAATGGTTTCCAGAAAGGTTTCTTTGCAACACTAAAAGGGTTTAATTGGGTCTCCCCTTTCCGTTTTATACTGGTTATGGAGGGCTTGAGAATAATGATGGCAACAACAGAGACTTATGGCCGCATTAAAGGTTTTAACCCTAGTGTGAGAAATCAAGGGAACTTGCATCTGACACATCTTCTCTATGCGGATAATTCTCTTATTCAAGAAAACAAATACTTTATCGCCAAATGATTCTCTAGTTCTTTGAACTTGTGTCTAGCCTCCGTAAAGAGTGTTCTATATCCTGTGAATGAGGTGCCCAACATAGAGGAGATTGGTGGAAGACTAATGTTATTAATAATGTCATTACTTGCTATAAGTGCTTCTTCCATCTTCTTTAGCCAAGGGTCTATCGGAAACAGTTTCTCTGCCCTTCCAGGGTGAGGGTAGGGGTAAGGCTGCGTACTTCCTACCCTCCCCAGACCTCACTCGTGGGATTACACTAGGTTGTTGTTGTTGTTGTTTGCCTGCTTCAGTGGCTCACAAATTGGACAAAATGCAAAAGGAAGTCTTGTGGCAAGAAAATAGGGAGAACAAGACCTTTGACTTTAGTAAAATATGTTTTCTTCTCTATGCAGGTCTTTGAAATGATAATACACAATATTTTAGACCAAAAAAGAAGATAAAATTGCACTATCTTCTTTTCCAATCTATATTTTGGCATTACTGTAAACTTCCCTGAACATTTATTGAGTCAACCTAATATTATCTTCGGATGGAGCAAGAACAGTTCTTTTGATCGACGTACTCTATTTTTAATTTCAATTATTTGTATAATCCCAAGTAAAGATAAATCTTTGGAAGTACAAGCTTTATTTTTCCTCTAATAAAATTAATAATTTGTTTGTTTATTAAAATTCTTTTCTGTTAAATAGTTATCAGATTTTAAAGGTTATCAAATTTTATTGGCACAATGGAATTCCTTTCAACTCAATACTTCCATGGCAATTGGAAATGGTACAAAAGCGAGATTTTGGATAGACCCATGGCTGGGCCAATTGTCCCACTAAGATGGCGAGAAAACTGACTTCCGAGAGAGCTGCTTCCGCCTCGGTAATTACCTAACGAGAGAGAGCCGAGGCAAAAGTAGTCCTTTACTTTACGCGAGGAAATGCCAGGCATACTAGATTTAGAAAGTCCGATCGAAAAACAAGAAAAAAGGATTGCGAAGGCTTGAATGGATGGCTTCCATGGCCAGGACTTGATCCTGCACAATTCAGACCATACCATCTAGTATCTGTTTATTTTACTTAATGCAACAGTCGATCACAAATGGGAATAATCATACGCTATCATAGGCGCTTCTAATTTCTTTGGAGATTCTCAATGCAGCATGTGCTGAAATCCACCTAGCTCTCCAAAGGGAATCCAACTCTCTAAGACTATGAGGCCTTAATTTCAGATTAGAATTCAGAAAAGGGTAGGATATATCATATTAAATGATTGGAAAATAGACAGTCTATGCCCGCTTCTACTGCAACTGTACAACTCCCCATCCTTAATGCCAAGACCTATTATTCTCTATCCTGGAAATGGGATGCCAAAGGAAGCTCTCTGTTAAGTCATGCTACCAGAAGCTAAAACCGCTGCCTACGGACTACTGGCCCTGGAAATGTACTTGGCTATCATCTAAATTTTTTACAGCATTTTCTTGCAGCTAATCTTCATTATAGTACTTTTAACAATTAAAAAGGGCATAAAAGCAGATAGTATGCTGAATCGCGAAGTAGAGACACAGAGCATTACAACTTTTCTTAGCTCAATTCCATGCGGCAAAACGTAATACTCAGAAATTAAATATAGAAAATGGAGAAATGGACCTTTGAGAAACCGGGCTTGGGAATTCCTTGAAGGACCACCAGCATTAAACGACATCACTGGACGGCCAGCATCAACAAAATAACCAATCGCGGAGTTCACTCCAAACAGTATCGCCCTCAGCAAACTCTCGCCCAATTCCATTAACGGCGACGACCGGAGCAACACCGACGACGGATTTTGGTTTAACACTAATGTGGGCGTTGCCAAAATAGGTGTAAATTTTTCATTGGTTTAAATGCACATTTTGCAAAAACACTTGAGTCCGAGTTGTTTGTGTATTTCAGTCAAAAAAGGTTACCTAGTGAAATTTAAGAAAGAATTCTGGGGGAATCGTGATTTATTGGTTAGCTGCCTCAACTTTCACTTTTTTAGTTGAGTCTGATTTTCTGCCTTGTGATTTTCTCTATCATTTCCTATCTCTATGTATAATTAAAGAAAATTAAATATGTAAAACAATAACAAGGATAATAACCCACGCGTGGGGTTCGGGGGAAAGTAGTGTGTATGCATACCTTACCTTTATCATGGGAGGGCACTGAGGCTCTTTCTGATAAACCCTCGACTAAAGTGACAACATATGATAACAACAACAAGATATTAAGAAAATCTAAGTGAAAGAAGGCAAACAAACAATAGGTAGTACCAGCAATCCAAGAATATAGAAAATTAGAGATATTATGCTAACACTAATGCTACCGATCTGAGAAAGAAAAAGGAAACGCTCAACTGCCTACTAATCTTCCACCCTAATTCTCGACCTTCACACTCTCCTATCAAGGGTCATGTCCTCGGTAAGCTCCAGTTGTGGCATGTCTTGCCTCATCACCTCCCCCAGTACTTCTTTGGCCTACCTCTACCTCTCATCATACCCACCAAGATCAACCTCTCACACCTCCCAACAAGGGCATATGTGCTTCTCTTCTTCACATGCCCGAACCATCTCAGTCTCGCATCCCGCATCTTATCCTCCACGAGGGCCATTGCCACCTTTTTCCGAATAACCTGATTCTTAATTTTATCTAACCCGCACATTCATCTCAACGTCCTCATTTTACCTACTTTCATCTTCTGAATATGAGAGTTCTTGACCGGCCAACACTTTGCCCCATAGCCTATCTAACCGCCGCTTTGTAGAACTTACCTTTAAGTTTTAGTGGTACATTTCTTATTACACAAGACACTAGTAAGCGAGCCTCCATTTCATCTACTCTGCTCCAATATGATGTGTGATATCCTCATCATCTCCTATTTCTCTGTATTACTCGACCCAAGATACTTGAAATTATCTCTTGGGAATGACCTATCAAGCCTCATATCCATGTCCGCTTCTTGGGTTACGTCGTTGAACTTACACTCAAAGAAAATTAAATATCTAAACGTATGAATTATATGAATTTATCGATCAATTTTAAAAGTAGTGGAGTTTCAAAGGGCTTGAGACATTTACTTGAACTTTGCAGGTGAAAATACTCCAACCCAATCATCATTTGTAGGCTCTTCATTCTGAAGGTTTACTGTGACCCATTCGACATCTTCACCCTATCGTACCAAAATTTTACATGTTATCCAATGACAAAAATGAAAAAATAAGCGGCAGAGAAAAAGAGACGAAACTATAGAATATTTTTGTTATGGTAAAAAGTGAAAGGAAAAGAACATAAAGCAACGAAATTTATTTATTTTTCCTATGAAGAAACAAAGGGAAATCATTATTGTATTTCATTCTTTTCTCTATTTTTCACCTTTTATCTTTTCCCTTCCTTTCTCTCTTTGTGCATATATGCGTAAGAACATTATCAAGACTCCAGAGTCACACACACACACGGTTATATTACAGAGGCGGAGCTAGGATTTCAAGATTATGGGTTGGGGATTCTAATCGTTTTAAGTTATGGGGTTTTAAATTAATAATTTATACATATTCAATGGATTTTTCGTGACAAATATAGGGTTTGAACCAAAAAGCTACTTGGTTCGGCCGAACCTGTTGACGGCACTCTAGCTCTGCCATATATAGCAGAGGCACGCTGTCCCATACTTTTGCCGAATATCTAGTGGGCAGAAGAAGAAAACAAGAAGATGTTGAGATGCAGAATATCAGTGTATAAATATTACCTTAGAGCCAAGAAGAGTAGGTCCATCAACTATAATGGAGGCAGATTGACGAAGAGCAACAACAGTTTTGTGGATTTGAATTCTTGATAATGGCTGTTCCCCTTGGATTTGGATATGATCAAGTTCATGTTTTCCCAAACTAATATATTCTTGAACAGAAACAACACTATTTATCAAAGTCAACACAACACCTAAAACACAAAATAACAAGTATATTTGGCTCCTCATTGTTTTTTCTCTCCCTCCTCTTTCTTTTGTTAGAGAAGGCGAGTCTGGATTTAATTAGTGTGTGAAATATTTGGATCTTATAATAAGGGATTAGCTTATGTATCTCTATATTTACACTATCTTAATAATTATTTACTACATTTGTACAAGAAGGGTTTAATTTATATACTAAGATTACCTTTTGTGGTAAGATTTGAATGATTTGGTAGTTTAAAATATTTATGTTGTCGGTGTATTTTAAGTTAAACTCATATATAAGTAAAAAAAGGAGCGGAAATATTGGGTCACAACAATATTTAAACAGCTTAATTTAATCAACTATAATAAATTATTACTTTAATTATTTTTTAAGTTATTATATCAGATTTTAATATAATTATAAAGAGATACTTGTTATAAATCAAGGTAATCCAATAATATAAATATCAATGCACAAATCCTAAGGCCCCGATTTAAACACCTAACAACACACGACGTCACATGCTAAGCTGCAGGTGACGGCCCCAAATTTTATTGGAGTTTGCATATTTTTAAGTGTGTTTTTTGGTTTCTCATCTTGCGTCCAATATTTGTATTGAGATTAGTTAAATTTGAATTTGCTAGGAAAAATTTTACATTAAAAAATATATCGTTCTCTGAAAAAGATAACTTTATATTCAGGACTCGAACCGTCGAAGCTGAAGCTTCTAAATAATATTATATAGAATAAAATGAAAATGGAATTTCTAATTTATGTGATGGTGAGAACTTTTGACAGTATAGAATTTTATTTCGTGACTATTTCTTCGCTACTATGAAAATCGAACCGAGGTCTGCACTGTGGCAGGATACTATTCTACCACTAGATTATTGGTGCATTTTGGTTCAAGACTTTCTTTTATTTTATTAATACCCTTTAATTGCATTTTCATGTGAAATAACCGACTGATTTTGGTCCCTTTTTTTGAATATTAATTTTATTTTATTCTAAATAAAAAACTGATTAAAGTTGAGCTGTTTCTTGAAAAATAAATTTTGCGGAACGTAAAAATAGTTTCCCGCATTTTTGTGCCAAAAAAACCGATCGAAATTGGTCGGTTTTGTAAAAAAAGATATTAAAACCAACCGATTTCAGTCAGTTTTTTCAGCCGATTTTTTGTGCGACCTATTTCGGTCGATCGCGATCGATTTTGGCCAAATTTCTAGTACTGATAGTTTAAAATCATGATGACTGTTAACTGCGAAAAATGAGTTAAAATTGATGAACGTTTGTTCTAGGGTTTACTATGCTTCAGAGAGAAAAGAGAGATTTCATTCAATCTGTAACTTAGAAAAAAAAATCGATCTCTATCAGACCTATTAGGCCTCGTTTATGTGACCCGACCCACCTATACAAAGCCTCCAGTGATATAATTACAGAGGAAAAAATAGGCCTGGTCAAATACAAATAAAAAATGTTCTAACATGTGGGCCTAACTAATCCGGACTGGGATCAATAGTTCCAACACCCCTTTTCAAGTTGGAGGGTGACAAAACCGCCAACTTGGAGAGAAAGTCATGATGAGCAGCACCAACCAATGATTTGGTGAAGATATCAGCCAATTGAGTTGAGGTAAAAGTGTTGAGCAATTGAATAACACCCTCAGCAAGTTTTGGTTCTGACCAAGTGGCAATCCAACTCAATGTGCTTTGTCTGCTCATAAGAATAAGGGTTCTTGGCAATGAATTGCAGCTTGGCTATCACAAAATAAAGGAATAGCAGAGGAGCAACTGATACCCAAATCCAAAAGCAATCTATGCAGCCAAGTAACTTCACAGACAACCTTGCTCATAAACCTGTACTGAGCCTCATCAGAAGACATGGACACCACAGGTTGCTTCTTAGACTTCCAGCCCACAAGACTACCACCCAACAACACACAAAACCCTGTGATACACCTCTTACTATATGAGTATGCAGTCCAATCATTATCATAGAAAGCAACAATAGGAAAACCAGAAACATTATTGAAGAAAATGCCAAACCCACCAGTACCCTTCAAATACTTCAACAAGTGCAAACCAACCTCCAAATGAGGCACGCATGGGGATGGCATGAACTGAGAAAGGTGATGCATAACAAAGGAGATATCAGGCCTTGTGTGAGTGAGAAAATTCAGTTTTCTAACCAAGGATCTGTACACCTTAGGTTTGGGAAGAGGCACACCCTCCTTGGCCTTAACCTTCACCAACAGAGGAAAAGGACAGACCTCATGTGTGATATCTGAGCAGTGGAACTCAAGAAGGAGGTCATGAATAAACTTTTTTTGATGCAAAAGAACCCCAAGTGCTGAGTATAGCACTTCTATGCCCAAAATGTAACTGAGAGAGCCCAAGTCCTTGATTTTAAGCATATGATGAAGAAAATATTGAAGGGAAGAAATTTCATCACTCTCAGTCCTACTTAAGATAATATCATCCACATAATAGCAAGTACCATAGTAGAATCCCTAGAAACTTAGTGAACAAGGAATAATCATTGAGAGAATGATGACAGCCTCTGGAGAGAGGGCTTGGGAAAGTTTAGTATAGCACTGTCTGGAAGCCAACCTAAGCCCATAAAGGGATTTGTGCAGTCTACATACTAATTGCCCAGAAGTGAACGATGAGGGAATAAAGTAACTAGGAGGCAACTTCATAAAGAGCCCCTTGTCAAGGTCACCATGAAAGAAGGCATTGTTGATATCAAGTTGGAATATAGGCCAATGTTTCTTAACAACAACTGCAACCAGTGTTTTGATGGTGGATTTTTACCACATAATAAATGGTCTCATGGAAATCAATACCCTCAATTTGAGTATCTTCCCTTACAACTAGTTGAGCCTTTGTAACGACCTGGCCGGTCGTTTTGAGTATTTTAGCCTCGTTCCCCTATTTATTGCCTCCTTTATGTTATATTTATGTGACTTGCCGGGGTGTTTGGTTTTTGTTTTGGGTGAGTTTCGGAGTAAAATGGGACACTTAGTCCTTGAGTTTGAGGCTTAAGTTGAAACAGTTGACCGGAGTTTGACTTTTAAGTAGATGACTCCGGAATGGATTTTGTCAGTTCTGATAGCTCCATATGGTTATTTTGGACTTGGGAGCATGTCCAAATATTGATTTGGAGTCTGTAGGTCATTCCGGCTTGAATTGGCAAAAGTTAGAAAATTGAAGGTTTGGAAGGTTGAGAAGTTTGACCGGGAGTTGACTTTATTGATATCGGATTCGAATTCTAATTCTGGAAGTTGGAATATGTTTGTGGTGTCATTTATGACTTGTGTGAAAAATTTGAGGTCAATCAGAGTTGGTTTGGTATGAATCGGCATTAGTTTCGGAAGACGGATATTCATAATTTCAATAGGTTTGAAATGGGTTGTGATTCATAGAATCAATATTGTGTTATGTGATATTAGGCCCCGAGTAGGTCCGTTATGGGTTTTTGAACTTGTTGGTATATTCGCACGGGGTCCCGAGGGTCTCGGGGGTGAATCGGATTGAAATCGGATCATTTTGGACTTGGTTGAAATGCTGAAGCTACTGAGATTCTAGTGCAATCGCACCTGCACACTTTGGGCCACAGGTGCAGCACTGCATAAGTGGCCTATGAGCCGCAAAAGTGAAGCTTGGTCTAGCTTGGGATCACAGGTGCGGTTAGTTATCCGCAAAAGCGGACGCGCAAAAGCGTCTGGCCTTTCGTAGAAGCGCAAACGCAGATGCGTTTAGGTGGCCTGCAGGTGCGAGATTTCAGGGGCATAAGTGAGGGCCACACTTGCGATGGAAATTCCGCAGGCGTGGAGCCGCAAATGCGGTTAAGGGCTCGCAGAGGTGAAAATCACTGGGCAGAAATAGTGAGTTCGAGGGTTTTGCATTCATTCTTCATCTTTGACCTAGAGAGCTCGGTTTTTGTTGTTTTTTCGATGGGATTCTCAAGGAAATCATCAATGTAAGTGACTCTAACTCGAATTCTGCTATTATACATGAATCTATCATTACTTTTATCATTTAATTAGTGATTTGAGTTGGAAAATTTGGGAAAAATTTGTGAAACTTCATAGGCAAAATTTTGGTAATTTAAAAGGCGATTTGAGATCGGATTTGAGTAACTTTTGTATGGTTGGACTCTTTATCGAATGAGTGTTTGAATTTTGTAAGTTTGGTCGCGTTCCGTGACACGAGCCCGAGGTTGACATTTTGAGTTGACTTTCTATTTTTCTTTTATGATTGCAACTTTATTGTTCAGAATAGTTTTCTATGATTTGTATTTATGGTATAAAGTTGTTTTGACTAGCTTCGAGCCATTCGAAGTTGGATAAACGCGAAAAAGGCGAACTAGTGGATTGAGTTAGCGTGTTTTGAGGTAAGTATCTTGCCTAACTTTGAGTGGGGGATTTACCCCTTAGGATGGTGTTGTTTTTGTGTTAATTGTGGTACGTGAAGGCCGTGTACACAAGGTGACAAGTGGGTTGTAACACCCCGTACATTCGGGCTAGGTGTGAATATTAAATGGGTATTAATTTGATATTTTAGACATATGAAATCCCATCGAGATGATTATGGGTAAAATAGTTGTTTCAAAATCAAGATGGAAAGTGAGGTGCATAAGATTTGACAAAATCGACTAAGTTTGCAGAAGGTCTGTCTTCCATCAGGTTTTAGTGAAAATATATAAGGAATTTGGGAAAACTCAAAGCATGCGATTTGTAGGACCTTGAAATAGCTTTCCAACGATATATTATGGAGCCCGAACGGATATGTGTGCAAAAAGTTATGCGGTTTTACAGAATAGTATCCGATATGCGCGCCCCTAGCGCGATCGCGCTAATTTTGAGGCAGTGTTACTGCCGTTTAGCGCGTTCAGTAGCGCGGGCAGGTCTCCAGGTGCACGGGCGCGCTCGTGGGGGGTCGTTTTAAAGCTATATTTCGTCCCCCACAGCCCCAAAACATAAAAACTTGCTCTAGAAAGGGGAACTCTCAAAAACCTAACTCCTTAAGGGTCCTTCCACCACCCAAGGTAAGTTCTAATGGTGATTCTAAGTTAATTTCAATTTTCCAACATCTTATTAACATGGGTAAACCCTCCATATCATTAGATATTCGATTGGGACATCGTTGTTGAGAGAAGGAACCCTAGAACTCGAATTCAATGGGGATTGAACTTCGAAAAGGTAATGTCTTCACCCTGTAATTGATTCTAGTATTGGTTTAATGACTATAAACCCTAGTTCATGAGATATGAGTTGATGGGTTTGATAGAAAAGCATGAAAAATTATAGAATTGGGTTGTTGATTATTGATTAAAGATATCATTTATCTTATGGGTGATAAAGAAGGGTATTGAACATATCAATTTGATGCTTTAGAATTTATCTAGGAACAAGAGAATGGGTCATTGGGTGTAGAGACACCATTAATAAGGACTATGAAGCTTTATTTTCACCAAGTGTTTGATAAGATGCTTAAGTGACCAAAACATGAGAATCATTGCTAATATGGAATCCCTCTGACTTGTATTGATTTAGATTAAAGTTGAAAGGGTTGACAAACGTTGTATTATGCTCAAGAGCAGGAAGTTAAGGTATGTGAGGCTAACTCTCTATGTTTGGGAATGTTAATGATTCTCCCTACATTACGTTTCTTTTACGACGTTGCTAATTGCCTCAGAAATATAGTTAAGCCTAGTTTCCTTGAATAGTTGCAGAACTTCTATTCTCTAGCTTCATAACTCGTTCATGACTTTCATTCTGAATGTTGTGAGCTCAGTGCTTATTCAATATAGACTTGGGTTTGATGCCCCCGAGTCTTAGTATAGATTGCTCAGTATGCCATAAACAGTTGAAGTTTCAGTGTTCATAATCAGTTCAAGAATACATGTCTCATTCTAGTCCCATTCAGTATTCCAGTATTATGTAACTCAGTGTGATGTGATCCAGTATTCCAGTATTATGTAACTCAGTGTGATCCAGTATTCCAGTATTATGTAACTCAGTGTGATCCAGTATTCCAGTATCATGTAACTCAGTGTGATTCAGTATTTCATTATCATGTATTGCAGTTTGATTCTCATTTCCTGAATGTTGAACACCTGTATTTGGGCCTGAGGCCGCAGTTTATGCTTTATGCATCTTTGGGCCTGAGGCCACAATTTATGCTTTATGTATTTTGGACCCGAGGTCGCAGTTATGTATACGTATACTTGGGCCCGAGGCCGCAGTTGTGCATATATATATATATATATATATATATATATATATATATATATATATATATATATATATATATATATATATATATATGTTGGGCCTGAGGCCGCAGTTTACTATTCAGATAAACATGTTGTTCATCATTCAGAAGAGGGAGTATTCATATCCTTACTTCCTTTGTTTTGTTCAGTTATCAATTATCGTTTCAGTTATCAGTTATCAGTTATCATTTCAGTTATCAGTTATCAGTTATCATTTCAGTTATCAGCTATCAGTTATGAGTTATCAGTTATCAGTTATCATTTCAATTATCAGCTATCAGTTATCATTTCAGTTTCAGTTTCAACAGTTATTGTTTCAGTTATCAATTATCAATTCTCAGTAATCAGCTCAGTATTAGTTTCAGCATGTATAGTTCTTTCTTTCAGTTGCTTTACATACCAGTGCAATTCAAATGTACTGACGTCCCTTTTGCCCGGGGCCTGCATCGTGAGATGCAGGTAATGATTTACAGGTTGATGATTCAGAGCGCTAGGATTATCGTACCAGCTATTTGGTGATCCCCAGTTCTTTCGGGGTATTATCATTACTATAGTCTTCAGTATTTTCAGACAGTCAGTGTTTTCAGTACTTCATTAGAGGCTTCATAGACTAGAGTAACAGTTAGACAGAGTCGTAGGCTTTTCATATTAAGCTATGTTAGCTACAAATATGTTTCAGAATTGTATTAGTATTTCCGCACTTTGATTTATACCATCCAGACTTTCAGTATATCAGCATGTGTTAGTTTATCTTCCACATTTAGTATGTTATGATACCACATGTTGATTCAGCCAGCCAGTTGGTTCGCTCGGTCACATATAGTCAGGCACCGAGTGCCGTGTTACGTCTAGGCCCAGGTTCGAGGCGTGACAAAGCTTGGTATCAGAGCACTAGGCTCAAGAGTCCTAGGGAGTCTATGAAGCCGTGTCGAGTGGAGTTTCATTTATATGTATGTGCCGGCCACTCATATAAATGGTTAATTACCAAGACATCCAAGATTGTCTTATTTCTTTCTACTCTAGATCGTGCCATGAAAATTAGAGCAATAGGTAATTTTCTCTTCCTATCGAATTCCAAACGTATTGGATGCCCAAGCGATGTGCAGGAGAAACCTATGGTCCTAGAGAGGATAATTGCCCATTGGTGTATAATTACGGAGTACCGCTTGGTAAATATGGGACTTGAGATGATGTTAAAAGTGGGATGCAATGGATAGTACTACAGATTAGAGCATAACCTTATCAGAAAGTACAAAAGCAGTTATCATGTCTTATGGCTATCAGTTTAACTCAGTTACCAGTTATACAGTCTTTCAGTTAGCAAATTTATGGTTATTCAGTATGCCAATATTCAGTTATATGTTTACCATATCCAATTTCAGTGTATCAAAATTTCTGGTGACTTGTGAGTATACAGTGATGCATATCGGTTCTCAAAGAAAATGTAAGTAATAGTGATTATAGCGAAACCTTCGCATATTTTAGGTCTGGATTAAGACCAAGACTCACCGGTGGCGCGGGAAGTGATTTATCAGATGATGGTATACTTTGAAGGATAAGTTTATGCATGGTAGTGTATTCATATGTGTTTTACATCCTAGAATAGCTTTATTTAATTCTTGGAAATGGAGCGATAAGTTGGATGATGATAGTTCAGATGAAATACCCTAACATTGGTCACTATAGTTTTGGACAGAAAAGAGCCTGAGGGTAAAATACCTAGGAGTCAGAAACCTTTGTTATTTCCAAAGATGTGATTTCGTACAATTCATGCAAATGACTAGAAGATATGATGTATGCAATGAGAACCAAGAGCAGCCAATATTGAATTTCAGGGAATGATTTTAAGTTGTTTAGATTTATTCAAATCAGAACTAGAAGTACCACGTTAGTAAGCTACTATAAGAAGCAGCTATTGATGTAAGATAAAAGATATAGCAGTTCCCCCTTAGGTTATGTGACTAAGTGATTACACCAGATGTTTATAGTATGATATGATTTTGTATCATATAGAAAGTTTGGGGTTAGATATTCTAATTTTGTTTAAGACAGACGAATTCCCTAAGTGTGATCTATGCACATAGTTTAGGAAAAAAAGGGGATAGTATGCGACCATACAATAGGGTCGGATGGTGAGGGAAGTTAGAATAAACTTATGCTTCACTTTAGTTATTCAAAGCAGAGCAAGAAAACATGATGGTAGCAGGTGGTTAGTAAAAGAATAATAAGTAAGTTTTGAGTTGATACAGTAAATTAACAATTTCAGCAGAGCTAGTAGAGGTACAATTTGATTCACTTAGCCAGGTTAACTCTAGTGAGTGGATAACAGTTTGGAATACCAAAAGTATGTTAGAATCCAAAGAGCTTAAGTTAAACCCGAACTACAGTGATAGTGGAAAAAAAATCAGCTAGCAGTAAGAGAGCAAACTACAGAAGAATAGCCTTTAAGAATTATCGAAAGAGGGTCTTCCCAAGATTGTCTGTGTGAGCAGAGTTAAATTATTAAGATTGTGTATGATAGTTGTGAATACATTAGATTTCCATTAAGTTAATAATTTAGTTTTTCCTGGTAAGAAAGATTTCTCAAAAGTAAGTTGGAAGATGAGTCGTCGTTGGTGTAAAGTGCAAGGAATTGTAGAAGATAAGAAAAGTTGTTCGAATCCCAACAAAAGAGAAGGATTCGCAAGTATAAGACCTTTGGTCTAAGGGGTGATGTATTTTTAGTAAGTCTAGATAGAGATTTAAAACTCGAATAGTTAGCATGAGATATGAAAAAGAAAATCAGTTCGGTAATGTCACGACCCGAAACCTGCACTAGTCGTGATGGCGCCTCTCGTGAAGACAAGGCTAGCCAACAAAACAACAACGCCTCTTTCAAAATTATTAAACATAAATGAATAGATGAATACAACTTATTGACAATAATAATCGATATTTACAACCTAACACAGCCCGATCGGGGTGTCACAAGTCATGAGCATCTAGAGAAGTCTGAACACGACTACAGGGCCAATAATACACAGAATAAAATATAGAATCAAAAGACGAAGTCCGGTGCCGCGAACGCCGGCGGTCACCTTGCTCAGCTACGATAACAGAATACTCAATCAGCTCTAACCCACTACCGGGTAACAAATACCTGCAACTGCACGCGAGGTGCAGGGAGTAAAGTGAGTACTCCAACTCAGTGAGCAATAAAAGTAAATAATAACTGAGCAGCAAGAAAACACGTAACGCACTCCATCATGCTATATAGAACAATGCAACCCTTTGAGAAAAACAGTAAAATCGTGAATTCCTTTAGAAAATATCTGGGATCAGTTAAAATCTCTTTTAAAAATATCTTTCTCAACAGTTAAGAAAATGAATGCGAAACAGCTAGTGCAAGTCAGCACATAAGTCAGCCCCTCGGGCACAGCACTCCATTAACAAATAACACCAGGGTATCAGGTGAACAGTGCAAGAAGTAGCATGGATGCCAATGGAATGAGAGTGCTGAATGTCATGACACGTAATACAACCAGGAACCAATGCATGAGTGCAATGCAATGCATATGACCACTGCGGCGTGCAGCCCGAGCCAACCATATTTAACGTCGACGGCGCTCACTGGGGGTGTGTACAGACTCTGGAGGGGCTCCTACAGCCCAAGCGCAATAATCAAGCCATCTCGTGGCATCAACCAGGCCCTCGGCCTTAATATCAATACAGTACCGCTGCGGCGCATCAGCCCGAGCCATCCATATATCCAGATATCATTATAACACTGCTGCGGCGTGCAGCCCGATCCATGCTCAGTCCAGAAATGCACATAAGCCACTTGGGCAATATTAAAATAATAGTTCTCAGCTTAAAACGTCAATAAAATATTGTTTGAGTTTTCAAATCTTAGAAAAAATGGCCGAGTTTGCAAAACAGTATTAAAACCCTGGACCGAGATCAAATAATATGCAAGTAATGCGAAAACAGTGATATCAATCCCTGAAGGATTCACATAGTTGGCACGAAGCCCAAACATGGCAATCAGCCCAAATTATGATGATAACAAGTAGTTTCAGTCAAATACGTAGTAATTACATCAATCGGGACGGACCAAGTCACAATCCCCAACGGTGCTCTACCCCACGCTCACATCTGGCGTGCAAGTCACCTCAATACAGCACTATGATGTGCAAATCCGGGGTTTCAAACCCTCAGGATATCATTTACAATCATTACTCACCTCGAACCGGTGAAATCTCTAGCTCGCGACGCCTTTGCCCCTCAAACCGGCCTCCACACGCGTCGAATCTACCCAAAATCAGAGCGAATACATCACAATATGCTAAGGGAACAATACCCAATCGAAAACAATCGAAAAATAGCAAAAATCTCGAAACTAGCAAAACCCGAGCCCCGGGCCCACTTCTCGAAAAATTACAAAACTCACATTACCGGATTCCTCGTCTCGCCACGAGTCCATACATACCAAGAACTCCCAAATCCGAGCTCAAATGACCTATCAAATCCCAATTTGAAATATCAAAAACTCAAGCCCTAGTTTTACCCCTTTTTGATGAATTTCAACCAATTTCCATGTTAAATCTATCATAATCTCGTGTATTTAGGCCAAGGAACTTACCTCCAATCAATCCTCCTTGAATCCCTCTTCAATTTGTCCCAAAGAGCTCTCAAAATACTCAACAATGGTGGAAAAATGACTACAACTCGCGGATGAAATGTTTATAAACTCACTGCCCAGCACTGGAATTCCTTCTTCGCGAACGCGGTCAAACACCCGCGAACGCGTAGCATAAAAATGCGTTGACCAATTTTTACCTTACGCGAACGCGGCATCCCAGACGCGAACGCGATGCCTATTCCGCTTGAACCTTCGCGAACGCGGTATCCTGCACGCGAACGCGTAGCTTCCACTTGCCATACCATCGCGAACGCGAAATCGTATCGCGAACGCGGAACACAAAAGACCTCACCCCTTTGCGGACGCGGGACCAACATCGCGAACGCGAAGGCAAAATTCACAGCCTCCTCATGCATCCCTTCGCGAACGCGAGAGCCTTCTCGCGAACGCGAAGGCCAAAAGTCTGCAACAGAAACTTCAGAAAATCTGCAACTTCAAAATACCAACAATGGTCCGATTGACCCTCCGAAACTCACTCGAGGCCCCCGGGACCTCAACCAAAAGTGCCAACACATCCTAAAACCTCTTTCAAACTTGTTCCAATCATCAAAACACCTCACACAACGCTAAAACCATTAAATCACATCGGATTCAAGCCTAAGTTTCTTATAAAACTTCCGAAATACGCATTCGATCAAAAACCCAACCAAACGGCGTCCGAATGACCTGAAATTTTGCACACACATCACAAATCACATATCGAAGCTACAGCAACTCTCGGAATTCCATTCCGACTCTCGGATCAAAATCTCACCCATCAACCGGAATTCGCCAAAATACTAACTTTGCCAATTCAAACCTAATTCTACACCAGACCTCCAAAATCAATTCCGATCACACTCCTAAGTCATAATTCATCCCCCGAAGCTAACCGAATCACCGGAAATCACATCCGAGCCCTCCAACTCAATAGTAAACATTCGGTTGACTTTTCCAACTTAAGCCTTCCTTAAAGAGACTAAGTGTCTCATTTCTTATCAGAACCAATCCAAATCAATTCTAACACACCACATACCGATAACGAAACATGAAGAAGAATAAAATGGGGAAAACTGAGCGGTAACTCATGAGACGATGGGTCGGGTCATCACATCCTCCCCAACTTAAACCAACGCTCGTCCTCGAGCGTACCCAGAGTTGTACTAGAAGCCGACCAATAGCTGAATGACCTTACCAAGCATATACCCGGGGTGATCCCACGTCACCCTATCTAGACCATAAACCGTAGAACCGCATTGCACTTTCCGAAATCATACACAAGATTAGAATCTCACCTCTATACTCAGAATAAACCCGAACCAGCTGTAATGACCCATACCTGCAACCTCAGGTGCAATCACATGATATATTACATAACCCAAATACTCGAAACGATAACTTCTATCCATAGCAGTTGCCCACAACACCAGAATACCGGTAGGAAACTTCTTATTAGCTTAAGTCTTATTCCAACACTTTCATATACTGCCAACGATAAATGAAACACGCGATAAACCATAACCATTTTCTCAGATCAACCATTCATGAAATCCCTTCCCTTTGACTATTACCATAACAAATTTCCGAGCTGAACCTTGATATTATCCTTCTAACAAACTGAAATCAAATCTGTTCGTATTCATTAATGACTCCACGATCACCTCGAATCCAACACACCACTCTGGTGATACGACACCTCAACACAGGCCTAAACTACAACTTGCATAATACCCGCACCAATGAGGAACGGTCTGAACTTACTCAAATCATGACAAATGACTCAACGAAAAAGATGTACCTCAAGCTCATCAGTATCATTACAACACAAGGCTGAGACCCCGTCTCACATCATAGAAATAGAACAGCTGAATCTACCTCGAAAGGTCATAACTCCACGTGGCCTCGCCACAATGCGCGATCCATTCCAAACACGGTTACACATGAAACACCTCAAGTCGCTATGCTCAAAACTGACAGCCACGCACAATTTGATGCCTGAAACCAAAGCAATTCATTACACCCACGGTGAAACAAATAACATTCGACACGCAACCCGATAGGTCATAACCGATACTCCATTTACCGATCAACACCCAATTACTCTTCCCGCTCGACTTCCTCTATGAATCCTCAATAGAACCTCACCACATGTGCCCATATCCAACAAATCATAACGTCTCACAGCACAGAAAAGAAACTCATAGATCTCCCCAGATCACTAGCAAGTTCAATAACGATCGAATCAACCTACCCCTCAACAACACAATTCGGGGCCAACCGAGCCAACTCAAGCTCATGTATCCAATCAGCTTACCAACGACCTCATTACCAAGAAGCCTGAAGTTGCTCCTTCCACTACTATAACTCCTGCCGGAGCCATACGATACAGTGCCCGGCTCCAAATCAATATCGAAATCCACAACCTCGCCCGGCGACATGCCCGGCCACAAGAACGCATCCGAAAAGAGTCCCTTAATATTGGAACTTAATCAATGGTAGAAACCTCTGCATTGACATTCGCCACGAAGGCCCAATTAAGAAAAGCAATCCTTCCCAGCCGTCCGCTGGTCTTCGGAATACAAACCACTCTGCTAGAACATAATCCGATGCACCTCGCCACGCAACCTGTGGCATTTTCCGACATAGCCCATAGCACAATAGTCTAGAATAACCCAACACTGAGACAACCAGTCTACACCCCAATATCATATCCAAAATCTAATATATCAAGCAAAGAAAGATCCACTCGAGCATCCAAATCCCAATAGCTGCTAACGGTACCAATACACACGATCCACAACCACTACATAGCCTAAACATGAGAACTCCCAGTCTCCAACTCCATATAGCACACGAATCACTGTACCTGATCCCAAATTCCGCCGTATGAACCACCTCGAGTACCCAATCATTCCACGAAAGATATTCTAAAATTCCCCTGTGCCATCAAACAAACTCAGATATCAGCAGTCGATCTAGCAAGAAAGCACCGCAATACTAGCGTAGTATCATCAGTCTAATCACATTACCTTTTTTCCGATACATTTACTCTCGTCAAATCACTTTCGATTAGCAGTACCATTTCCTTGATTACCTGAGGCTACCCGTTGCCTAAGAGTCTTATGAAATCCTTTTCAGAACTGAACTGTAACTTACCTCATCAAGAACTTCCGCTGATCCCATCTGGAAGAAAATAATCACACATCCCACGCTTCGCATGCCCGTAGAAAGATATATACATCTCCAAACCACGGTAAAACCCAATAAGGACTCTCTCCCAATTACATTTGCACAAGCTAAACTGCCAAGACTGAATCCTTCTACCCCAAACCAAGCTAAGCAAGCTGTCAGGACTCAAAAGTTTTGCTGCACAGTACCTGTAAGGCTCATTATCTCGAACACATACGAAGAATTAATCATACCTTCACCATACCAACTCAGTCTACTATCAACCTATTCCATTTATCAAATTTCCCCTCTGATTCCTCATCAACTTGATATTCCCCCTTGCTGTAGCACCACAATACCTCAACCCATGTTTACCACACGAGACAAGACCACACTGTCTAAGACCCATAAGCCACTGAATACTCTCTCAAATGTTCCCAGAAGTACCACATTCCAGAATACATTACTTGAAGAACTTCCTGCGAATCTGAATTCGTTACCATTACTTTCCAGATACCGATACATAGGATACCATAATCAACATAAAAATACCACAAGCCTTGACCCTTTTCTAATGAAAACACAGTCTCTACCCACATACACAACCTTAAGACACCTGATTGCTACATGTAGAATCTTGAACACATTACAACCATTCTCGAGAGTCATTTACTCCTTATTCGAACTGCAATTTACCTGATCAAACGGACATAACCACCCGTGCCTCATTAGCACTCTAACGCCTGAGGATATGATCTCATTCCAATACAAACAAACATCTTCCTTCTCTATACACTGAGCATTCTTTATCAACAACAGCTCAAGACATCCTATTAGTTTCACACATCTACAAAGCACCATATAACCTTTGTCAAAATTTTGCTTCACTCGTGCCATCCTCGGCTCAATTTCTTCAACCAGAACTGATCCGCCAGCATACCTCGAAATGGAACCATCATAGCACATAACCGTGCGATCAGCTAATCAACAGCAACCTCCCCAACTTGGCTCGAAACCATGTATCAGGACACACTCAATAACCCATAATACTTTTACTCTAATGATGCCACAATATCATAGTGAGATTAAACTCAAATCATCTACTAGTTTGTGAAAACACAGATCATCTAGTACTGAAATCCTCTGCAAACCTCACATTCATCCCCACATTAGCTGAGTCCACTCTCTTAAGTGACCTAAATTTTCAAATTACAACACGTACCTTTTAATTACACATGAGATCTTCTAACGTACGCATAAGGATCATACCACTTAAGAACACTCCGCAGGGGATAACCCACCTGTTTCGCCTCAATTTAGTACTTCAGCATACCTTCCACCATCACATACGTTTCACAGTCAACTTAGTCTTCCTGAGTCTGAACTCATACCGCCACATGTATTGCACTTTACTTTCCAACTAGGAGACACAAAAATATTCTTCACGCGCCCATATTCGGGCTACACATCAAATCACAATAGGAAACGAATCACTTAACAGTTCATCTATTATCCAGCAGGCTTCTTCATCACTACCAAGTCATCTAAATACATCTCGCAATATTAACATACTCATCACATGAATACCAAACCGCCATTCCGGCTAATAGGGACAATACCGAACATATAAGTTCGAAACACTTGCTCACACGATCAGCACCTCAGTGCTCAAGCCATAGGCAAGATTCGGCCTCAAGTCCTCCAGACTGCCCAACATCAAACTCACGGAGATTTCATCTCGCCCCTTGATCGGGGAATCACAAGCCATCAAGGCACATCTGATACTGAGCGCTCACGTGCGCACACAATCGCGTGGAAGGAATTTCAAGATTTTTCTTTTCAAGCTGAATCAAGGACGCACAATAAGAATTCAAGAATGTGAAGTTTTCCTAAAGGTTCTGCAGCCTCTCGAGGATAAATACAGACGTCTCCGTACCGATCCGCGAGACTCTACTAAACCTGCTCATGACTCATGAGACCTAGTAACCTAGGCTCTGATACCAACTTGTCACGACCCGAAACCCGCACTAGTCGTGATGGCGCCTCTCGTGAAGACAAGGCTAGCCAACAAAACAACAACGCCTCTTTCAAAATTATTAAACATAAATGAATAGATGAATACAACTTATTGACAATAATAATCGATATTTACAACCTAATACAGCCCGACCGGGGTGTCACAAGTCATGAGCATCTAGAGAAGTCTGAACACGACTACAGGGCCAATAATACACAGAATAAAATATAGAATCAAAAGACGAAATCCGGTGCCGCGAACGCCGACGGTCACCTTGCTCAGCTACGATAACAGAATCCTCAATCAGCTCTAACCCGCTACCGGGTAACAAATACCTGCAACTGCACGCGAGGTGCAGGGAGTAAAGTGAGTACTCCAACTCAGTGAGCAATAAAAGTAAATAATAACTGAGCAGCAAGAAAACACGTAAGGTACTCCATCATGCTATATAGAACAGTGCAACCCTTTGAGAAAAACAGTAAAACCGTGAAATCCTTTAGAAAATATCTGGGATCAGTTAAAACCTCTTTTAAAAATATCTTTCTCAACAGTTAAGCAAATGAATGCGAAACAGCTAGTGCAAGTCAGCGCATAAGTCAGCCCCTCGGGCACAGCACTCCATTAACAAATAACACCAGGGTATCAGGTGAACAGTGCAAGAAGTAGCATGGATGCCAATGGAATGAGAGTGCTGAATGTCATGACACGTAATATAACCAGGAACCAATGCATGAGTGCAATGCAATGCATATGACCACTGCGGCGTGCAGCCCGAGCCAACCATATTTAACGTCGACGGCGCTCACTGGGGGTGTGTACAGACTCCGGAGGGGCTCCTACAGCCCAAGCGCAATAATCAAGCCATCTCGTGGCATCAACCAGGCCCTCGGCCTCAATATCAATACAGTACCGCTCCGGCGCGCATCCCGATCCATGCTCAGTCCAGAAATGCACATAAGCCACTTGGGCAATATTAAAATAATAGTTCTCAGCTTAAAACGTCAATAAAATATTATTTGAGTTTTCAAATCTTAGAAAAAAAGGCTGAGTTTGCAAAACAGTATTAAAACCCTGGACCGAGATCAAATAATATGCAAGTAATGCGAAAACAGTGATATCAATCCCCGAAGGATTCACATAGTTGGCACGAAGCCCAAACATGGCAATCAGCCCAAATTATGATGATAACAAGTAGTTTCAGTCAAATACGCGGTAAAAATCGACAACCGGGACGGACCAAGTCACAATCCCCAACGGTGCTCTACCCCACGCCCACATCCGGCGTGCAAGTCACCTCAATACAGCACTATGATGTGCAAATTCGCGGTTTCAAACCCTCAGGATATCATTTACAAGTATTACTCACCTCGAACCGGTGAAATATCTAGCTCGTGACGCCTTTGCCCCTCAAACCGGCCTTCACGCGCATCGAATCTATCCAAAATCAGAGCGAATACATCACAATATGCTAAGGGAACAATACCCAATCGAAAACAATCGAAAAATAGCAAAAATCTCGAAACTAGCAAAACCCGAGCCCCGGGCCCACTTCTCGAAATTCAGAAATTTTTACATCAATACGTTCCTTAACTCCTCACGAGTTCATACATACCAAAATTTCTCAAATCCGACCTCAAGTGGTCCTTCAAATCCCCAAATCAAATTTCAAAAAATCTCAAGCCCTAGTTCTTCCATTTTTGCTCAAGTTTCCATGAATTTCTAGATGGATTTCACAATATAATCGAGTTTTAAGACCAAGATTCTTACCTCAAGTTGATTCCTCTTGAATCCCTCTTTCATCTCCTCCAAAAATCTCCAAAAACGAGCAGCCATGGGTGAAAATAGACCCAAAATCGCGGATGGAATGTTTAATAAACTCACTGCCCAGCACTGGAATTCCTTCTTCGCGAACGCGGTCAAACACCCGCGAATGCGTACCATAAAAATGCGTTGACCAATTTTTACCTTACGCGAACGCGGCCTCCCAGACGCGAACGCGATGCCTATTCCGCTTGAACCTTCGCGAACGCGGTATCCTGCTCGCGAACGCGTAGCTTCCACTTGCCATACCATCGCGAACGCGAAATCGTATCGCGAACGCGGAACACATAAGACCTCACCCCTTCGCGGATGCGGGACCAACATCGCGAACGTGAGGGCAAAATTCACAGCCTCCTCATGCATCCCTTCGCGAACGCGAAGGCCAAAAGTCTGCAACAGAAACTTCAAAAAATCTGCAACTTCAAAATACCAACAATGGTCCGATTGACCCTCCGAAACTCACTCGAGGCCCCCGGGACCTCAACCAAAAGTGCCAACACATCCTAAAACCTCTTTCAAACTTGTTCCAATCATCAACACACCTCACACAACGCTAAAACCATTAAATCACATCGGATTTAAGCCTAAGTTTCTTATAAAACTTCCGAAATACGCATTCGATCAAAAACCCAACCAAACGGCGTCCGAATGACCTGAAATTTTGCACACACATCACAAATCACATATCGAAGCTACAACAACTCTCAGAATTTCATTCCGACCCTCGGATCAAAATCTCACCCATCAACCGGAATTCGCCAAAATACTAACTTTGCCAATTCAAACCTAATTCTACACCAGACCTCCAAAATCAATTCCGATCACACTCCTAAGTCATAAATCATCCCCCGAAGCTAACCGAATCACCGAAAATCACATCCGAGCCCTCCAACTCAATAGTAAACATTCGGTTGACTTTTCCAACTTAAGCCTTCCTTAAAGAGACTAAGTGTCTCATTTCTTATCAGAACCAATCCAAATCAATTCTAACACACCACATACCGATAACGAAACATGAAGAAGAATAAAATGGGGAAAACTGAGCGGTAACTCATGAGACGATGGGTCGGGTCATCACATCCTCCCCAACTTAAACCAACGCTCGTCCTCGAGCGTACCCAGAGTTGTACTAGAAGCCGACCAATAGCTGAATGACCTTACCAAGCATATACCCGGGGTGATCCCACGTCACCCTATCTAGACCATAAACCGTAGAACCGCATTGCACTTTCCGAAATCATACACAAGATTAGAATCTCACCTCTATACTCAGAATAAACCCGAACCAGCTGTAATGACCCATACCTGCAACCTCAGGTGCAATCACATGATATATTACATAACCCAAATACTCGAAACGATAACTTCTATCCATAGCAGTTGCCCACAACACCAGAATACCGGTAGGAAACTTCTTATTAGCTTAAGTCTTATTCCAACACTTTCATATACTGCCAACGATAAATGAAACACGCGATAAACCATAACCATTTTCTCAGATCAACCATTCATGAAATCCCTTCCCTTTGACTATTACCATAACAAATTTCCGAGCTGAACCTTGATATTATCCTTCTAACAAACTGAAATCAAATCTGTTCGTATTCATTAATGACTCCACGATCACCTCGAATCCAACACACCACTCTGGTGATACGACACCTCAACACAGGCCTAAACTACAACTTGCATAATACCCGCACCAATGAGGAACGGTCTGAACTTACTCAAATCATGACAAATGACTCAACGAAAAAGATGTACCTCAAGCTCATCAGTATCATTACAACACAAGGCTGAGACCCCGTCTCACATCATAGAAATAGAACAGCTGAATCTACCTCGAAAGGTCATAACTCCACGTGGCCTCGCCACAATGCGCGATCCATTCCAAACACGGTTACACATGAAACACCTCAAGTCGCTATGCTCAAAACCGACAGCCACGCACAATTTGATGCCTGAAACCAAAGCAATTCATTACACCCACGGTGAAACAAATAACATTCGACACGCAACCCGATAGGTCATAACCGATACNGAATTTCATTCCGACCCTCGGATCAAAATCTCACCCATCAACCGGAATTCGCCAAAATACTAACTTCGCCAATTCAAGCCTAATTCTACACCGGACCTCCAAAATCAATTCCGATCATACTCCTAAGTCATAAATCATCCCCCGAAGCTAACCGAATCACCGAAAATCACATCCGAGCCCTCCAACTCAATAGTCAACATTCGGTTGACTTTTCCAACTTAAGCCTTCCTTAAAGAGACTAAGTGTCTCATTTCTTATCAGAACCAATCCAAATCAATTCTAACACACCACATACCGATAACGAAACATGAAGAAGCATAAAATGGGGAAAACTGAGCGGTAACTCATGAGACGATGGGTCGGGTCGTCACAGGTAATGAGGGAAAATTGTATAATTACCACAAGGAATATGTCTAGCATGTGTAAGAAACACAAAATGAGTAGAATGATCACTGAGCTTAGTTATTGATGATAAAGTGATCATAAAAAGCTATAAAATCATGCCCATTTATGTATCACGAGGGTAGTGCCATTGCACGAGACTCTAGTCTTCGGAGTACTGGTTAAAGACTTAGCTCACAACAATTCTATAAGTGTTTTCAAGAAGTGCTTAAGAAGATCAAGTGTTGGAAGTATAACTCATGATTGAGGTAGATAAGACAACTCTGGTGAAAGAAGTTCACCACTTAGCCTAGCTAGGAGTTCAATTTGCGCACTCCAAAGATAGTAGAGTTGTTGTCTAGAATATGACTTATTCCCCCTTAGTAGGCGAAGTGAAGGAGAAATAGTTTGATGATCCCTACTTGTTGTAGCTGAAAGAGGGGATTCACAAGCATAAAATGATAGCTTTGGAATAAGGGGGAGATGATAGTGCTTTGAGGTACCACGACAGATTGTGTGTTCCAGACATAGATGGACCTAAAAAGGGAAGATCATGTTAGAAGCCTATAATTCCTGGTATTCTTTCCATCCAGGTTCCCCAAATATGCATCATGACCAAGGAGATTGATTGGTTGAACGACATGAAAAAGAACATCGCAGACTTGCGGCCAATTATCTTAATTGTCAGCAAGTGAAAGTCGAGCAGCAGAAAGCCTAGAGTTTCAAGTTGATGATTGGGTGTTTCTAAAAGTTTTGCCTATGAAAGGAGTTATGAGATTTGGGAAGAAGGGGAAGAATAGTCCCTACTATTTTGGGCCATATGGAATCTTGCAAAGGATCGGTCAATTAGCTTATGAGTTGGAGTTGCCACCAGAAATTGTGTCTACAGCCACCACTTCACATGTCATGTTATAACATTCATGTTTCCAGTACTCAGATACTCATGTCAGTTCAGTACTCAGATACTCATGTCAGTTCAGTACTCAGATACTCATGTCAGTTCAGTACTTAGATACTTATGTCAGTTCAGTACTCAGATACTCATGTCAGCTCAATACTCAGCTACTCATGTTAGTCCAATACTTAGACATTCATGCCAGCTTAGTACACAGATTACTCAAATATTCGTGCCAGTTCAATACTCATATATCCATGTTAGTTCAATATTCACGTATCTATGGCAGACCAATATTCAGTCAATGGAGTAGTCATTCAGTTCAGTATCGCAACAATTCAGTAATCATGTCTTTAGTATACAAGTGTTAATGAAATTTCATGTTTCCAGCAGACTCGTTTAAGGTCCGGAGTTAACCAAAGTTGCAGCCAGGACCATCATTCGAGGACGAATGATCCCAAGGGGGAGATAATGTAACACCCCGTACATTCGGACTAGGTGTGAATATTAAATGGGTATTAATTTGATATTTTAGACATATAAAGTCCCATCGAGATGATTATGGGTAAAATAGTTGTTTCAAAATCAAGATGGAAAGTGAGGTGCATAAGATTTGACAAAATCGACTAAGTTTGTAGAAGGTCTATCTTCTAGCAGGTTTTAATGAAAATGTGTAAGGAATTTGGGAAAACTCAAACCATGAGAGTTGTAGGCCGTTACAGTAGCTTTCTAACGATATATTATGGAGCCCGAACAGATATGAGTGCAAAATGTTATGCGCGTTTTACAGAATAGTATGCGATATGCGTGCCCTGTAGCGCGCCCCTAGCGCGACCGCGCTAATTTTGAGGCAGTGTTACTGCCGTTTAGCGCATTCAGTAGCGCGGACAGGTCTCCAGGTACACGGGCGCACTCATGGGGGGTCGTTATAAAGCTATATTTCGTCCCCCACAGCCCCAAAACATAAAAATTTGCTCTAGAAAGGGGAACTCTCAAAAACCTAACTCCTTAAGGGTCCTTACACCATCCAAGGTAAGTTATAATGGTGATTCTAAGTTACTTTCAATTTTCCAACATCTTATTAACATGGGTAAACCCTCCATATCATTAGATATTCGATTGGGACATCGTTGTTGAGAGAATGAACCCTAGAACTCGAATTGAAGGGGATTGAACTTCAAAAAGGTAATGTCTTCACCCTGTAATTGATTCTAGTATTGGTTTAATGACTATAAACCCTAGTTCATGAGATATGAGTTGATGGGTTTGATAGAAAAGCATGAAAAATTATAGAATTGGGTTGTTGATTATTGATTAAAGATATCATTTATCTTATGGGTGATAAAGAAGGGTATTGAACATATCAATTTGATGCTTTAGAATTTATCTAGGAACAAGAGAATGGGTCATTGGGTGTAGAGACACCATTAATAAGGACTATGAAGCTTTATTTTCACCAAGTGTTTGATAAGATGCTTAAGTGACCAAAACATGAGAATCATTGCTAATATGGAATCCCTCTGACTTGTATTGATTTAGATTAAAGTTGAAAGGGTTGACAAACGTTGTATTATGCTCAAGAGCAGGAAGTTAAGGTATGTGAGGCTAACTCTCTATGTTTGGGAATGTTAATGATTCTCCCTACATTACGTTTCTTTTACGACGTTGCTAATTGCCTCAGAAATATAGTTAAGCCTAGTTTCCTTGAATAGTTGCAGAACTTCTATTCTCTAGCTTCATAACTCGTTCATGACTTTCATTCTGAATGTTGTGAGCTCAGTGCTTATTCAATATAGACTTGGGTTTGATGCCCCCGAGTCTTAGTATAGATTGCTCAGTATGCCATAAACAGTTGAAGTTTCAATGTTCATAATCAGTTCAAGAATACATGTCTCATTCTAGTCCCATTCAGTATTCCAGTATTATGTAACTCAATGTGATGTGATCCAGTATTCCAATATTATGTAACTCAGTGTGATCCAATATTCCAGTATTATGTAACTCAGTGTGATCCAGTATTCCAGTATCATGTAACTCAGTGTGATTCAGTATTTCATTATCATGTACGGCAGTTTGATTCTCATTTCCTGAATGTTGAACACCTGTATTTGGGCCTGAGGCCGCAGTTTATGCTTTATGCATCTTTGGGCCTGAGGCCACAATTTATGCTTTATGTATTTTGGACCCGAGGTCGCAGTTATGTATACGTATACTTGGGCCCGAGGCCGCAGTTGTGCATATATATATATATATATATATATATATATATATATATATATATATATATATATATATATATATATATATATATATATTGGGCCTGAGGCCGCAGTTTAATATTCAGATAAACATGTTGTTCATCATTCAGAAGAGGGAGTATTCATATCCTTACTTCCTTTGTTTTGTTCAGTTATCAATTATCGTTTCAGTTATCAGTTATCAGTTATCAGTTATCATTTCAGTTATCAGTTATCAGTTATCATTTCAGTTATCAGCTATCAGTTATGAGTTATCAGTTATCAGTTATCATTTCAATTATCAGCTATCAGTTATCATTTCAGTTTCAGTTTCAACAGTTATTGTTTCAGTTATCAATTATCAATTCTCAGTAATCAGCTCAGTATTAGTTTCAGCATGTATAGTTCTTTCTTTCAGTTGCTTTACATACCAGTGCAATTCAAATGTACTGACGTCCCTTTTGCCCGGGGCCTGCATCGTGAGATGCAGGTAATGATTTACAGGTTGATGATTCAGAGCGCTAGGATTATCGTACCAGCTATTTGGTGATCCCCAGTTCTTTTGGGGTATTATCATTACTATAGTCTTTAGTATTTTCAGACAGTCAGTGTTTTCAGTACTTCATTAGAGGCTTCATAGACTAGAGTAACAGTTAGACAGAGTCGCAGGCTATTCATATTAAGCTATGTTAGCTACAAATATGTTTCAGAATTGTATTAGTATTTCCGCACTTTGATTTATACCATCCAGACTTTCAGTATATCAGCATGTGTTAGTTTATCTTCCATATTCAGTATGTTATGATACCACATGTTGATTCAGCTAGCCAGTTGGTTTGCTCGGTCACATGTAGTCAGGCACCGAGTGTCGTTTTACGTCCAGGCCCAGGTTCGGGGCGTGACATGGGTACACAGGATAAATGGGATAATTGACCGGTTAGAGTTGCGTAGATTCTTTTCTTGTCTTTAATTGAATTATCATAACATGTTATTTTCATCATCGTTAACCTATACTTACGTGACTTACTTGACATTGTAAATACTTGTCTCATCTCTTACTTGCTAATTGCCTTTACATGCCTAGTCGAAGTTATTGTTCTCTTATTTCCTTATTAGTTATTTAACTGTTGAGTTCCTTTACTTGAGTTTGTTATTTCTTGGAATAACTTATTGTTAAATTATGGTATTGAAGCTATAAAGGTCGTGATTCACATTGAGAAAAAGTTGTATATTTGTTGAAATACTATTCTTGTCCAGTTATTCACTGTCTGTTCCTATAGTTAAGACTCTTGTACATATTGTGGTTGAGCCATGGACTATTTATTATGGAAACACTATTATTGTTGACATCTTTGGCAAGTTGTGGTATTGGGCACTCGAGATGCGATTTGTGATATTTTGTGATATTGTTACACATGCGGTGGTATAACGATTGGGGTTGAAACACATGCGGTGAGATAAGGTGGGCTTGATACACGTGTTACTAGTAAGGAAACCACTTGAAGTCACGCGGTGTGATAGGGTGGGCTAAAACGCGGGTAGCTATTTTGGAAAAATAATTTTCAAAACTAAATGTAAGGTTCCCGCGGTGATATAAGAAAAGATTGTGATTTGATTTGTGAAATGAGATTTCGAGGCAATACCTCAGTAGTGATTTTTGTTAATACCTTTCATTTACATCACTTGTGCTTTGTTTGCATCATTTCCTTGACATTCTTGTTGTGTGACTTTCTTCTGTGTTGTCTTAATTGCCTTAATTTTAGCGTAGCTTTCCTTGTTATATTCCTTCATTGTACCCTTTCCATTGTTTCCATTATCATATGTACTGTACCTGTTCGGCTTATTTATTTATTTCAGTAAGTGTCTTGACCTGGCCTCGTCAATACTCTACCAAGGTTAGGCTTGATACTTACTGGTTACCATTGTGGTGTACTCATACTACGATTTTGCACATCTTTTTATGCAGATCCAGGTACCTCATACCAGCCTAGGCATCAGTGAGTTGTGCTTGGACCGAAGATTTCAATGTATACCTGTCGACATTGACAGGTCTCGGAGTCACCTTCTATCTATTTCTATCTCATTCTCCTTTTATAGACACTATTGTATAGGGATGTTCGGTATACTCGTGTAGAGCTTGTGACTCGGTATCACCGGATTTTGGGAGTTATGTTCAATTGTATTACGGGATCCTTTTAATGATAGCTATTGGGTTAAATTGGAAGTTCTATTACTGTTTTTGTTAAATTCTTCATGTATGTTAGGCTTACCTAGTCTTTGAGACTAGGTGCCATCATGACATCGTACATAGGGAAATTATGGTCGTGACAATTGGTATCAGAGCTCTAGGTTCATAGGTGTTACGAGTCATAAGCAGGTTTAGTAGAGTTTCGCGGATCAGCACACAGACATTTGTACTTATCTTCAAAAGGCTATGGAACTATTAGGAAACTTCATTTCTTTGATTCCTTATCGTGCGAATTTGTTGACTTCTAAAATTCTGAAACTTTGTCTTTCTATTCTCTCACAGATGGTGAGGACACGCACCGCTAGATCCTACGATCAGACACCTGCACCCCCCGCTAGAGCAGCGAGAGGCCGGGGCAGGGACAGAGGCCGAGAGGGGCACGTGGTGTAGCCAGAGCACCTGCCCGAGCTGGGACAGAGGAACCACCAGTATCTCTAGTTGGGGGCAGGCACCTGAGATGTCTGTTGCTACCCCTGCACTGCATGAGACCTTCACCTAGTTCTTGAGCATGTTTGGTACTCTAGCTCAGGCGGGGTTTATTCCACTTGCACCAGCCACATCTCGGGCTGAGGGAGGAGAACAGACTCCCGCGACCCGTACCCCAAGCAGCGGGTCTATGTTGACCAATACCTAAAGGTTCTACTATAGTAGTCGGTTGTCCCGGTTCAGCCCGAGGTTAGGGAAACAACATCTTAGGAGGAGCAACTCAGACACGAGAGGTACAAGAATTACCACCCTCCTACTTTCAACGGCGTAACGATAGAGAAAGAACAAGGTTTTTTGGAGAGGTGCCATTGTATTCTCCGTACCATAGGGTATAGTGGAGACAAGCGGGGTTGCTTTCACTACTTTATAGCTGTCGGGACCAACATACCAGTGGTGGAAGGCTTATGAGGAGGGTAGCCCGCCCGAGGTAGCTTCACTCTCATGGGCTCAGTTTTTTAGAGATGTTCCTGAGAGAGTTTTTTCACCATAGCCTTCAGGATAAATGGCGCGTGGAGTTTGAGCAGTTGCGCCAGGGTGCTATGACCTTGTCAGAGTATGTTGTCAGGTTCAGTGAGTTGTCCAGACATGCGCCTGCCTTGGTTTCCACAATCAGAGAGCGAGTCCGTCGATTTATCGAGGGGCTCAGCTATGGTATTAGATTCAGCATGGCTCGAGAGTTGGATACACATACTCTATATCAGCAAGTGGTAGAGATCGCACGAAGATTGGAGGGTATGTAGGGCCAAGAGAGGGAGGATAGGGAGGCCAAGAGGCCTTTTGATTCTGGAGGATACAGTGATGCCCGTGCCCCGGTTGCAACCCGTCATGCTAGAGGCTATGTGATCCGTCTAATTTATTCAGCACTTCCAGCTTCTAGTGGTGCTACGGCTACTCCCAGACCTGAGGTTCCAGCTTCTAGTGGTGCTACGGCTACTCCCAGACCTGAGGTTGCTCATTATGCACCGCCACTGTCTAGTGTACCTCCTGCACATGGTGCTTTTAGTGGTCAGTCTAGCCGACCAGGCCCGATCCAGTTTCAGCAGCCACGACCTTCGAGAGCTTATTTTGAGTGTGGTGATACTCGTCATATGGTGAGGGACTGCCCTAGACTTAGAAGGGTGCACCTCCGCCGGCCACTCAAGCTCCACGTATTCCACAGGTCCCAGACTTCTCAAGCCATGGTTACTGCTCCAGTTGCCTTTCCACCTGCATAGCCAGCTAGGGGTGGAGTTCAGGCAGGTAGGTGTCGCCCTAAAAAGGGAGGCCCGACCAGATGTTATGCTTTCCGGGTAGGACAGAGGCGGTTGCATCAGACATAATTATCACAGGTATTGTTCCGACTTGTCATAGAGATGCATCAGTCTTATTTGATCCAGACTCCACTTATTCATATGTATCCTCCTACTTTGCTTCGTATTTGGGTATATCTCATGATTCTTTGAGTGGTCCTGTATTTGTGTCCACGCATATGAGAGATTCTATTTGTTGTTGATCGCGTGTATCGGTCGTGTTTGGTTGTTATTGGTGGTTTTGAGACCAGAGTTAATCTATTGTTGCTCAGTATGGTAGACTTTGACATTATTTTAGGGATGGACTGGTTGTCGCCATATCATACTATTTTTTATTTTTATACCAAGACGGTGACATTGGCTATGCCAGGGTTACCACAATTGGTGTGGAGAGGTATTTTGGATTACGTTCCTAGCAGGGTGGTGTCTTTCCTTAAGGCACAACGGATGGTTGGGAAGGGGTGTGATGTATACCTAGCCTTTATGAGAGACGTCAGTATTGATACTCCTACTATGAAGTTAGTTTCGGTTGTGAGAGACTATCCAGATGTATTTCCAGCAGATCTTCTGGGCATGTCGCCCGATTGGGTATCGATTTTGGTATTGACTTGTTGCCGGACACTCGACCCATTTCTATTCTGCCATATCGTATGGCCCCAGCAGAGTCGAAGGAGTTAAATGAGCAGTTTTAAGAGTTGGTATATAAGGTCTTCATTCGGCCTAGTATTTTACCTTGGGGTGCTCCAGTCTTGTTTGTAAAGAAGATGAATGGTTCTATGTGCATGCTTACTGATTATAGGAAGTTGAACAAGGTTACAGTGAAGAACAGATATCGATTGCCACACATTGATGACCTATTTGATCAGCTACACAGTGACAAAGTGCTCTCAAAGATCGATTTGCAGTCAAGGCATCATCAGTTGAAGATTCGAGATCCAATATTCAGAATACTGCCTTTAGGACTTGGTATGGTCACTATGAGTTTCTTGTGATGTCATTCGAGCTGACCAATGCACCAGCAACATTCATGCACTTGATGAACAATGTATTCCAACCCTATCTTGATTCATTCGTCATTGTGTTTATTGACGACATCTTGGTATACTCCCGGAGCCGTGAGGATCATGAGTAGTTTGAGGATTATGCTCCAGACCTTGAGAGAAACGAGGTTGTATGCAAAATTTTCAAAGTGTGAATTTTGGCTTCATTCAGTGGCATTTCTAGGTCATGTGGTGTTAAGTGAGGGGATCAAGGTGGATCCGAAGATGATTGAAGCAATGCAGAGTTGACCCAGACCGTCGTCATCTACTGAGATCCGGAGTTTTCTTGGGTTGGCCGGATATTACCATCGTTTCATGGAGGGTTTCTCATCTATTGCTATCCAGAAGGGTGCTCTGTTCAGATGGACCGAGGAGTGTGAGGAGAGCTTCCAAAAGCTCAAGACTGCTTTGACTACAACCCTAGTATTAGTGTTTCCTATGGGTTCGGGGTCTTACATTGTGTATTGCGATGCGTCGCATGTTGGCCTTGGTGCGGTGTTGATGCAAGACGGTAGGGTGATTGCCTATGCGTCTACTAAGCTGAAGGTGCATGAGAAAAATTATCATGTCCACGATCTGGAATTAGCAGCTATTGTTCATTCCTTGAAGATTTGGCGACACTATTTGTACGATGTCCCTTGTGAGGTCCATACCGACCACTGGAGTCTACAACACCTGTTCAAACAGAAGGATCTTAACTTGCGGCAGTGGAGATGGTTAGAGTTGCTTAAGTACTATGATATCACCATTTTATATCATCCGGGAAAGGCCAATGTGGTGGAAGATGACTTGAGTCGAAAGGCGGATAGCTTGGGCAATTTGGGAATCTTACGTGGTTGTCGACTTGAATGGATAGTTCTTCTCTGCCAGATCGATGTTCATTAAGAGGGTCAACCCAAGCTATTGCTCTACCTCCTTTCCTTATGATTTTTATGTGTGTATGAAGATCCACCATTGTTAAGCTTGAAGCTCTTGAATTTGAAATTTTATTTGAAGATTTACAGTTTGATTCGATGTGGGTGCTATAAAATTTTGCTTATAGTACCTTCGAGTAAGCTTCCTGAATCTGAATTTTTATGCGTTTGAATATCCACCATTGTTGGCTTGAAGCTCAATTTTTATTTTTGAAGATTTCTTGTTTGATTCAAAGTGTGTGTTATTAAATATTGCTTATAGTACCTTCTAGAAATTTATACTGAAATTTGATTACATTTGAAGTTGATTTGAGGTGATTGAGATGGAATCTTTCAGCTGAAAATCGAAGAAGAACACAGTTACCTAATAGTATATTGCTATGGTATACAATATGTTGTAGGAGTATATAGCTATACTGTAACAATATATTATTATAGTATACAATATACTGCAATGGTATACTGTAATAATCGAAGAAGAGCACCGTTACCTAACAATATACTATTACGGTATACAATATACTATAGGAGTATATGCTGTAATGCAACTGTATACTATTATAGTATATAATATACTGTAATGGTATATTATAATAATGTGCAATATACTTCAACAGTATGTTGTAATAGTCTACAATATACCATAATAGTATACTATTTTAATATAATAGTATAATGTTGAATGAAGAACATAAACCACCATTTGCATATATTATATCCTATTTTGGTATATAATATATAATTCAATAGTTTATAGTTTACTATAATAATATATTTCATAATATACAATATGATGTTATAATTGGGTCATTTTTAAATTTTTAAATATTTTAACAAAGTTCTCATACTTTTTACAATTTTTTTTCTTCAAAGAGTTGTTATATGTAATTTCATGGAGATGTTATTTATTGTATTAGAAGTAGATGATGAAAATAATAATTATTTCTCTCTTCTCGATCCTTAACTTTTATGGGCAGCCTACAATTTCACCTCTTGTTGGATTTCTTAGGTTCTCGCTTCCCTCCTCCTTATGTAATGTTTCATGGTTTAACAATAGCCTCTTATGACTTTCCATTTAACTTTATGAAAGTATAGCCACAATCACGATTCCTCTTTCTCCTTTCACTAATAATATTACCCACAAAAGCTGCAATGAGTAAAAAGGGTAATTAGTTTGGTGAAAAACTAATGGGTAGGTAAGGGTAATTAGTTTAGTTTTTGTGGGTAAAGCTCTAAAACTCCCTTATAAGTAGCTTATTATAAAAATTGACTAATTCAAAAAAATATTACTAATATTAGCCAAATATCACCAATATTAGCCAATTAGTTATTTGTAACAAAAGAAGGTCAGATTTTTGTTTTCTTTTGAGTGAGTGTTATTAGAATAGATTGAGCACATCTTAAGGAGTCTGTATCTCAGTTTGGGGATGATTTGGAGTTTTTGAGGTGGTCTGAATTAGAAGATGAACATGAAAAACCAGTGATGTGTATCACATATATATCATATTTGTATCAAATGTATATTATATATATATCCATATATACATGTGTGTGAGATATATGTGTGATACATGTTTGATACATGTGTCGCAGAGAATTTTCGAACTCGATTTTAACTACGAATTTTGATGCCAAATCAGTCCAAATCACCTGTAATCTTCATCAGATTTTGTATATCGACTCATCTATATGTTTTCAATGAATTTCAACTATACCCATTGAAAAATGACCTTTTTGCCTATATTTTTGAAATCTTGTATCTATATATATATTTTTTTTTTATATTTCATCACCTTATTTGCTACCTCATCCATGAAATTTCCTTTCCGTCTTTGCACTTAATGTTGCTAATTATGTTTTAAAATATGGAAGAAGATCTTTGTGTGTGATTGGAGAGAAAGAACCTTATTTATTTGGGTTTTAATATTTATGTGTGTTTAACTAATTTTGGTAAGTCTATGATTAATGACTAGATGTTGATAAGTTGGAGTTATTTGGGACATTTATGCAAGATTCCCATCCCAAAGATATTAACGAAAGATGGATAACAATGTTTACAAATTGAATAGTATTCTAATAATAAAAATTAAATATTAAAAGTGATGATCCTATTTTTGTATTGGCTTAAATAAGTCATACAGAGTTAGAGTTGAGATATTTGTAAAAGAAATGACTTCCATGTTTTTGAAATTAAGAAAAGCTGGTGGTTTACATAATTACATCCACTTAACAAGAGGCAATTTGAAAGACATGGAAACATAACAAGAGAGGGAAAAAATGCAAGATTTAAATACTAATAGCTCTACAACCAACTTAAAGGTACTCTTTCACATAACAACAACAACAAACCCAGTTTGATCCCAATATGTGGGTCGGGAGGGTAGTCTGTACGCAAACCTTACCCCTACTCTTTCACATACTAATACCTATTCCTTGCCTACATAAACATGAGTTTAATCAGCCAAAGTAGTTGGTTCACAACCATCATGGACACAAGCTAAGACATCCTTATAGTCTCTTGAGACTGTAAAAGAATCATACACCTTACCGTCTCTGCTCTTCTTGTACTCAAAGAGAAGCGAAGATTGGTTAAATGCTGTAAGTTTGACAAATCCCCAGTCGTAATCTTTGAACACACTCCATGTGGTGTTAATGGGGGTGAATTGACTCAGATGGCTTCCTCCTCCACCAACAACAACATGAATTGTTCCGTTCACTATGCCTGAGTAGTGTGACGTCTCCTTGTTCACACATTGATTCTGTTCATACAACAATTTGACAACAATAAATGAATGATTGTTCAAACATACAAGTGAAATAACAACATCATTCTCAAATATTGCTGGTTCAAGTTCTTTTACTTTCAAAGGGTTGTGCATGTTTAATAGGAAAAGGTTTATGGTTTCAACAAAAATTCCAAGAAAAAATTTAACTAGATGTGGCTATCCAAACTCATTATTTAGATAATGTTAACGTTAAAACTAGCAATATGAAGAAATAACGACGTGTTCTACACATTAAATACTAAAATCATGAAAACAAGTACAAGTATATGAACTGCAGCATCAACAGATACAATAAAGTTGTACAACTCCATAGAAATGCCACATAGAGAAAAGGAGAATGATCAAATTTTAGTATATATAGTATGAAGAGAGGACCAAATGGAGTAGTGAGTTTTTGTCACTAATTGAATTATGTTAAAAATAAGAAAAATGTGCAAGATCAAGTAGAGTCGAAATTATTAAATAAAAGGGCAGCCGGGTGCACAGAGCATTTCGACTTCACGCAAAGTCTGGAAAAGGGCCGCACTCCAAGGGGGTGTGTGATGTAAGCTCAACCTACCCTGATGCAAGCACCAATGGCAGATTCCACGGCTCGAACCCTTGACCTATAGGTCACATGGAGACAACTTGATCGTTGCTCCAAGGCTCCCCTTCGGTCGAAATCAGTAAATATTGCGAAAAAGAGCAAAAATTAGGCAAATTCTACATGTAAGACATTGCCTAGATAAATCATAGTTCTATAATACCCACTTTATGTGTAGAAATATAATTGAATACCTGATAAATTGGGCAAACTCTTTCATAGTTATGGACATGTCCAAAGAATGCCATATCAACCTTATATTTCTGCCAGAGTTTTTGTAAGTGCTCCCTTCCCATAGGCTCTTCAAATGAGCCTTCCTTAGCATACCAATCATTGGAAGAGTAACCAAGAACACGATGAGCGGAGAAAATCAACCATGGTTGTTTGTGCCTATTCGCTGATGCAAAGCATTCCTCAATGAACTTGTATTGTTCAGATACCTCTCTCCAGTCATGTTCAGTGTCTCCTATGCAGAAGTGGAACATGCCATAATCGGCTGCATACCTGTCAACCAGATACACACTCCATGTGAAAATTGACACATTGATTAAATTAAATTGCAACAATAAGAACAACAAACCCACTGTGGTCCCACGGGTGGTGTCTGAGGAGGGTAGAGAGGGTAGAGAGCCTGTTTCCGAAAGACCCTCGGCTCAAGAAAAGCATGGAAAGAGAAGAAAAAACAAGGGAAAGCAACATGACACACTAGTTAAATGAAGGCAGCCACCCTCTCAAGGACTATACTCTAGGATTTTAACTTATTAATAGAATAAGCCAATTCGGCGATGAATCTATAGAATACCCAAAGTGAAGTTAAAGCAGTAATGTGCTGGTAAGGCAAGTCCATCCAATATCCTGATCTAGTGCTAGCTGATATAATACTGATTTTTCGATTGCAAATTTTTATCGTTACTCCTCTGCCTTTCAATGATGGCATATCGGATTTAATATGGAAGCAAAATCTCTAACAAACAGAGAAGACAATGATGTTTCTTAAATATGCAAAGGATCTATTTCGGATTTCTTAGCAGTGTTGTCAAATGCGACAAGCAAAGGAAAGCACCAACGTCTATCCGAGCTTTAAGCATAAAATGCAGCGAAAATGCATATTTTATTAAAGAAATGATCATATCAAGAATATGAATATAGAAAAATTGAACAAATCTACAATTAAGTGAATTAATGTCAATCAAGCTCAAAAACTATTTAATTTTTAATCCACATGCAAATAATGCAGTTTTAAATTTCTATTCAGATTTAAGGAACGGGGAGTGCGCAGCCGTACTTAACTTCAGGGACTTAAGGTACCTAGAGCAAAATTAATTTTAACAACACTGACATCTAGTTATCTATATTTATGCACCCATATGGGTGCATAAAGTTCTAGCTATCTATATTTAGTCCCCTTATACATATGCTAATATGAAAGCGGATTAGTAAACTTCTATACTGTATTAGTCTCTATTGATTTTTAAAGTTATGCTTTTTTCTTGTCCAATGCTCTTATAATCTTTCCACATATTATCATCACTACCAAAAAGAATGTATGTGTTTTACATGAATCACATACCAGAACTTAGCTCTGTTTTCTGCTGGAACGTAGTATAATGTTTCGGCTGGTACACCACATTCTCCACCTGAGTCCCGACCAGTGTATAGTGATCCGCTGTTCTCCCAAGTTCTTTCATGATTACCACTGCAAAACAAATTTTCGTCGTAGACACTTAGAAGAACAAGAACTATATGAAATACAATATCAAATAACTAAGAGCAGACTATCTACAAACACAAAGGAATTCTTGATGATGAACAGACCTTGCAATCATAAAAGGTACTTTCGATGTTATTGGTTCCACCTGAGCTGTAAATTGGTCCCATTGTGAGATATAGCCATTTGCATTGGGGAGATCTCCAATAAGGAAAACTATATCAATGTTATCAAGGTCCTTAATAAGGGTGTCTGTTGTCATAAGTGAGCCGGGCTGATAATTAGCATATTCATTCGAACCATCGCGCTCTTGCTGAAACAGTTGCTACAGTTGCATCGAGTATGAATTATGCACCTTCTATTGTTCCTTACATTTTCACATTGAACCTTTTATATCTTGCTTTTACTTGTCTCTTTTCTTTAATAGGGCCAACTTATTTTTCATAGTAAACAAACATTTGAATTTTTGGATGGCACTAATTTTAATTGTGAAGGGGAGCCTTGGTGTAACTGGTAAAGTTGTTGCCATGTGACCAGAAGGTCATGGGTTCGAGCTGTGGAAACAACCTCTTGCAGAAATGCGGGGTAAGGTTGCGTACAATAGACCCTTGTGGTCCAGCCCTTCCTCGGACCATGTGCATAGCGGGAGCTTAGTGCACCGGGCTGCCCTTTATACTAATTTTAATTGTACGTTTTATGACACGTCTCATCCTCCCATAAAATCAGACATAGTACAGCAGCTATATGATTTTGTTTTCCTTCTTTTCCGTTAATTTGGAAACTGACAATGATGATTTTATGCATGTATGCTGTTTCATACGTCGGAAAACCACATTCTTCAAGTTTGGAAAAGAAGATAAAATAGATTTGCATTGTGTTAGAAGAACAGGTAATAATAGTAGATTACCTTCCCCATATCTCCAAATATCACAATGCGTTGCAGTGACTCTTGTCCCGGATATGGAGGAGATTTAAATGAATATTGCTTGCTCCAAACAATTGAACCATTCTTTAACAAGTGAGCCAGCTTGTATGTGTACCTGAGATTTCAAAAATTAGGATATATATCTCAACGATGAAGTGACTTTCCGCTAGAGAAATGAACCACTAGAAAAACTTACACCATGTTTGGCCACAAATCTTTCAGGAAACTAGTATGTATGAATCCAGGATCACGCCATCCCACACTTCTAGCAGGCGTTCCTACAAACGTGTTCATAACATTATTCAGTATGAAACAATTTCACCATTTCCTACTCTATCTTCAACTTCAGTCAGAATACATGAATAAGAAAAGGAGAGGAAAAAATACATATGAAAAGTGAACATCAGGCATGCATTTTTCAACTGATCAAAACAGTTGTTGAATAAAAGTCCTCATACCACACATGCTGTTTCGATGAAATGTCAATGTCCCTGCTGGGGAGCGCTGTTGAGCTTGGCCCTTCCAACCCTATTCGACGAAAGGAACAGCCTCGTCTATGTTGTAACCACTTGTCCAAGTGACAGTCATCTATTAGAAGAAAAAAACAAGGCATAAGTTAATCTCATGATTTGATGCGATAGGATGCTTAACAACTTAACATGAATCTCCAATTTGCAGGCTGCAGCGACAGAGCGGAAATTCTAACAAGGGGATTCAAAATAATGAATCAGTTTAACACGTTCTCCAATTTAAGGAATCGATGAATCAATCACCTTGACACACTACTACATTCAATATTGTTACCAAAGACCATATCGCTTAAAAAAGGACAGGCATATCTTAAGGGAAAAAGAATATGCTGAAAAAATCACAGCAAGATAAAACTTACTATATCCCATGACTTCCCAAGAGCAAGACGCGGATCAAGAGGTGCTTTCGGATTGGCAAACGCGATGTGATTTGAGATGGCTATCAACTTAGGCTGTAACATACATATGAATCTATTAGTTCAAATCCAAGTCTCAAGAAAGTTCCTATAAAGTATAGCAGAAACAGAAACCATAATGATCATTGGCATGAAGTAAAATGTTCTCCAAAGCTCAAGTACTCACCCCAAAAGTTTGAGTTTCATTGCTAATTCCAATTTATAATCATTCTCAATTACTTGTCAACTAACACACTTGATTTTAAACAAAACAAGGGAAAATACCTTTCTTAACTAGACTTTCGGATTATTTATAAAGTTAAAACTAATATACAAAAGTTTCAAGTATAATCAATCACATCTGATATATCATTCTTCAGTTAAGTTTCCTAATTTCAAATGGATTTAAGTTATATACTCTGACAATATGAATAGGGTATTTTAGCACTCGCTACTAAGGAGAACTTCATTCTCGGGACTCAAACCGAGTTACGAGTGGAAAACCTTTACCATCACACCCAGAGGCGGATCTAGGATTTCTAGTACATGAGTGTACTACTAAAAAAAGGAGGAAAAAATATAATAAGTGAGAATGATATCCATTGCTCTTGGTAAATAACTCAACCTTCAACTAAGTACACCATTCAAACTATAAATTATCTAACTTTACAAAAAAGACCATGGGTCATGGTCTGGCCCTTCCCCGGACCCCGCGCATAGCGGGAGTTTAGTGCACCGGGCTGCCCTTTTACCATGGGTCATGTGCCCCATAATTTTGCCTATAAATCTGCCCTTGATCACACCACACTCCTTGGTAATCGAAATGATTGAGAGCATAAGTACATTGAGAAATTCAAATGTCAACACACACAATAACAAAATCAATATCAGCAAAGAAAACATATATAATTTGCAGAATATGGAAATAGACTTACATTAGACAAACCGCCAGAGAAGAAGGCAAATGAGAAATCCCACGCTGGTTAATTAACCGGAACTTGAGTGAAGTTTTCCCCGTCTTTGTGTAATTGACATTGTTGTAATTTGCAAATTTGAACTGTAAAAAAGAAAAAAGAGAGTATAAATCAAGATAATTGGAAGTCTATTAATATGGAAATATAAGTTGTTAGACATCACATACCTTTAAGGGGGCAGTACATAAAAATGGAGCACCAAATTGTTGTTCATCAATTGTTACTGGGTCACAAATTGATTCACTGCAGTTGAATCATTTACTAATTGTTAGATTAACACAAGGTAAGCATGAGTAGATTTTCTAACCATTTACTAATTGGATCTCAATTTTTTTATTTTTTTATTTTTTCTTTTGGTTTATCTTTTCGTTATCGACATAAGTGGCTTAGTTTCGAGATTATAATTTTTGTTTTTACCTTCAAAGTTCAAACAGTAAAGAATATGGCACTCGGGCAGATTTAGAGGGCAGAAAAGGTATTCTCCGAAAATTATACTGTACGTATAAGGCAAAATTCAGTTTTTAACTTCTATATTATATTTCGGAAACAGCCTATTTACCTTCATTAGGTTAGGGGTAATGTGTACACTTCATCCTCCCCAGATTCCACTTGTAAGATTTCATTGGGCTTGTTGTTGAATCTCATTAACATCGTCCAAAAGTATAGCTTAGTGACTTTAGTGACAGTTCTACTGTTTTAGTGGTAGAACACCGGTAACACTTATTCAATAATTGCATTAAATCAAATAATTTAATTATAATTACAAATTAAGTAAAAACATAGTAATAAATATAATTATATAATTAATATGCATATATATGAAAAATACTTTTTATATTTATTGATATTATATAAATAACTAAATACGGCTAAACTTTTACCTAGAGCACCATTACACCAGTATGAGTATGACTAACCGGTAGATTAAATTTTTAAGTCACGCAAAAACTATGCACCATAAAAGTTTGTGTGATAGATAATTATAACAAAACAAAAGAAATGATTAACCTAAGAAGTAAAAGAGAAAAATGGAATAAAGTGGCACGTGCGCTCCTACTTTCATTATTACTCCATGGGTCTCAAATTATATGTTTTTTTTGGTCTTTTATATGCTATTTAAGAAAATCTTAATTACGAGGGAATTTGAATTATTTTATTCTTATTTATATCTTAAGATATATAATCAACAACAACAATTCAGTATATGGGTCTGGGGAGGATAGTGTATACGCATACCTTACCCCTACTCTGGGGTAGAGAGGCTATTCCCGATAGACCCTCGACATCCCTCCCTCCAAGAACTACCCCTTACTCTTGTGGTGACTCGAGCTCACAATTACCTCTTGGTTGGAAGTGGAAGGTGCTCACTACTAGAACAACTCACTCTTATCAAACAGATAACTCTTTTTTAGAAAATGACTGATTATTTGAGATAGAGGAAGTATTTTTTTTTGGGAAACTTACACAAATGTCCCAAATAATTCTCAACTTACCAACCTCTAGCCATTAGTCATAGACTTACCAAAACTAGCCAACAAAATTGAAAAACCAAATAATAGGGTTCTTTCTCTCAAAGAATCACATGCAAAAATCACCTTCCATATTTTTAAGCGTGATTAGTAACATTAGATACAAGACGGAAAGGAAATTTCATGGATGGGGTAGCAAATAAGGTGATGAAATACAAAAATCTATATAATATTCCAAAAATCTAAACAAAAAAGGAACTTTTTCAATGGGTATAGTTAAAATTCATTATAGATAAGTCAATATACAAATTTGAGGAAGATTGGAGGTGATTTGGACTGGTTTTGTATCAAAATTCGTAATTAAATCGAGTTCAAAAAAGTCTTCTGCGACACATGTATCAAACATGTATCAAACATGTATCACGCATGTATCACACACACAGGTATACATGGATATACATGTGATACACAGTTGATACATATGTGATACACAAATGATACACAGTGTGATACACATATCATTTTTTTTTCATGTTCAGCTTTTACTTCGAATTTTCAATTCAAACCACCTCAAAACTTCACCAAATCATCCCAAAACTGATATTCAAGCTCCTTAAGTTGTGCCCAATCCATTCTAATAACACCCACTCAAAACAAAGCAAAAATTTGATATTTTTTGCTACAAATAGCTAATTGGCTAATTTGGCTAATATTAGTAATATTTTATCAATTGGCCAATTCTTGTAATGAGCTACTTATAAATGGACATAGCTGGTAATTTCCCTTTTTTTTTTTGGGTGTTTCCTTTTGTTGTTGGCGTATTTTTTTTCTTGTCTTAATCTGCAGCTATTTTTGGAGTAACATGCACTTTCACTTTTTATTTTATTATCTATTATTGGGGTTGTAGTGGACTAGATGAAGAAAGAGTACAACAATATGATCTTTAATTTAAACTTTTTTGATTTGTTTTTTTAAATTACAATCTAAAGTAGTACAACTTTAATTCTTTGACTCAGTAACTTTTATTTGAAATGAATAAACGATGACAGATGCACGTGCAATGAAACGGAGAGTACATACAAACAACAGAAAAGGCCTAAATGTCAATCTAACTTTCAGAAATGGTTTATCCATGTTATTCGTTAAAAAATTGCTATTTCCATGCCATTGCCGTTAAAGAAATGACTCATCCATGCCATTATTGACTAATGACTCAATTTTTATTTGGCCCATCCATGCCACTGCCGTTAGTCAATAATGACATGGATGAGCCATTTCTTTAACGGCAGTGGCATGAAATGATCATTTTTTTAACTGATAGTATGAATAGACCATTTCTGAAAATTGAGTGACATTTTTAGGCCTTTGCAAAAAGTAAAATTAATACTCCACTAGCTTTAATTAAATTATAAAGGAATAATGGACACATACAAGGGATTAAAGATAGAGTTATCAATTACATATATTAACATAATAATATAAAACATTTATATAATATCATCGATTCGCGTTATTTGGTAGTATGCCATATAGTAGAGGTTGAAAAAGATCTCCTTGGGTGGACCCTAGGGACCTTAAAATTTCTAAGAATAGTGCTAATAAAGGTTATTATCTGTAAATTCATTCTTTTTATTTCCTTTTTTAATTATAGTTAAACGTGAATTAAATAAAAATAAATTTAAATTCTATGTAAGGACGATGTAACAAATTCTATAGTCGAGTTACTTATGAAATAATTATAAACAAATTATGAGATATTAATTAGTTACCAAATAAATGATAATTAACCTATCATTACATATATTAAGTTTTTTGAAGGTCATCACATAAATCATTAACCTACTACATTAAGGACCCGTTTTCCATATATTTTTTTCTTTTTTTTATCGGAGTTTATTTTTTTTAAAACGTGTTTGTCCATGAAATTTTATAAGTATTTGAATTTTTTGAAAATGAGTTTTTCAAAAACCAAAAAGTGGTTTTGATTACTTTTTCAATTTTTTCGGAAAAACTTTTTTCCCAATCACAAAATTGTAATTATTTTTCAAGTGAAATGCATATCCAAACATAATTTCAGATTTCAAATACCATTTTTCAACTTAACTCAAAATATTACTTTTTTTTTTCAAAAATTATAATTTTTTTGTACAATATGCCTACTAATAGTGTGATTTTTTTTTTGTTAGTGCACGTCACCAAAATCGAAAAAAAGTTACTCCCTCATTTGAAAATATTAACGTTATTTTTTTATTAGTTCATTTAAAAAAGAATGGCACCTTTCAATATTTCGTTAATAGGAAACATATAGTCACACAAATAATATGACAGGGTTTAGAGTTTCAAAAGTTTTATAGTTGCACAAATGTTATGACTTATTTAAGACGATATATCTCAAAAGTCTTTTCTTCTTTATTAAAGTTTATGTCAGGTCAAATTTGAACAATCTTTTTGAAACGGAGAGAATAGTATATTATAAAATTCAAGAAAGAATATTCTCTCGATCAATGATTATAAGCTTTTCCGTTTGTCATAAGTCAAAAAACACATCTTTCATATTGCAAATATACAAAGTATTGTGCATTATTTCTAAATTTAAAAAGAATAATATTTCATAATACTACTCTGGTTTAACACTGAAATCAGTTGAATTGGCACTCAAAAGATAAAAAAAGGCGTATAGTACTTTGTATATATTAAAGTTGTGTAATTTTCAGAATTTAATGAATTATCTATCAATTATAAAAGTATTGGAATATCCAAAGGAATTAGAAATTTACTTGAACTTTGCAGGAGAAAATACACCAACCCAGTCATCATTTGAGGGCTTTGCGTTCCGAAGGTTTATTGTAACCCATTCAACATCTTCACCCTATAGTCATCGGAAAAAAAAATGAGAAATACCCTAATTTACAATAACTGAAAAATTACCAAAGTTTCAAAAGTAATCGAAATTTAGTCACATTTTCATGTAAAGATAAAATTTAAAAAAAACAAGCTTAAAAATTTAGAAAAATTCTAGCATAATATGCTGGAGTTCGAAGTTTTACATTTGAAATTCCAGTATAATGTGCTGGAGTTCCAACATAATATGCTTGAAATTTATTCGTAGGAGCTCCATAATCCAGCATATTATGTTGGAACTTTTCGTCTTTCAACTAAAATAGTGGCTATTTTTCAATGACTTTACAAACACGAGCTATTTGCAATTACCAGTCCGAAAACTAGCTATCCCATGCTATTTCACTATAATCATCCAAAATGATTTGTGGATATTATAGATTATAGATTATAGATTATAGATTTTCAAAGGGATAAACAAAAAAAAGTTAGTAAAGTTTCCAAAATGACACATATTATAGATTTTCCAGCAAAATGATTTGTGGATTTGAAAGTCAATGATCATACTAAAATTTTCACTTATAAATAAAAAGTTAGAATCCTGAAAAATGTTGAAAAATTGGTAGGTGTTAACTTCCAATTCCAAGTAAGCTTGAGATCAGCTATATGGATTACCATCGTTCATATTGTTTTTTTTTGCGCGCGCATATATATATATATATATATATATATATACATATTTGCTTTGAATATATTATATGATCACCATTATTCTTTTGAAAAACTCATTTTTCATAAACTTCTGGAGTGAACCAGATTTATTCGCTTTCTCTAGTTTTCGCAAAGACTGTTTTCGCAAAGACTTATTAGGGACTGTATTGTTTAAATCAGTCTAGGCCTGTAATGACACTTTTTAAATTTCTCCATAAATAATAATCTCGTCTCTTAGCAAAAAAAAAAAAAAAAAAGAAGAAGCACATTTTCGAAAAATCTTCAAAAACTTACAAAATTTATGGACAAACAAGTTTTTGAAATAATAAATTCGAAAGAAAAAGGAAAAAAAGTCTACGGACAAACAAGCCTTAAAATCTTGAACACCCTTGAATATGTTTAGTGAAATTTCTAGTTTTCCCACTGTTTCTATCAAACATTTTTTAAGAGGTGGAAAAAAAAAACAGAGAAAAACAAGAAAATAGTGGAGCTGCAGCATGAAGATCAAGTATGTGAAAATTACCGTAGAGCCGAGAAGAGTAGATCCAGCAACTTTAATGGAGGCAGATTTACGTAGAGCAAGAACAGTTTTGTGTATTTGAACTCTTGACAATGGCTGTTCCCCTTGGCTGAGGTCATCTTCATGGCGTCCTAAACGAATATATTCATTATCAGCTAAAACAATACTATTCAAAGCCAATACCCAAAGTAATACTAAGTAGAATTGGTTCCTCATTTTTCTTCCTAATTCACTTTCTTTTGTGAGAGGAGGCGAGGCAGGAATAGGTGAGTGGAGTATTTACACTTTATAGACATACAAGAAAAAGAGGGAGAGGGAATTGAATCACGCGAATCACATGCAACATGAATAACTAGAAATGAAATTAACTTATGCACAATCCATGACGAAATCAGGATTTTCACGTAGGTGATTTAAATAAGTGCTTCTTATATGATGACATGACAAGTTATGATTGGTTGTTGAGATTTTCTTGGATGGCGTGGGGACGGTCTTATATGGATTTAAATTATTTTCACATGTATCTAGAAAAGTGATCGGGGTGGTATATTTTTGGATCTAAGATGATTGCTGATATTTAATTAGCTTTAAGTATATATATTTATATATATATCGCCTCATGTTTTACTTATGTTTCGTGAATTTTGGATGTAAAATATATTGATTTGTGTTAATTCGTGGTGTTTTTATATGTAGGACTCATTCGGAGGCAAAAGAGGGCAAAAGGTGTGAGATTAGAACCAAAATAGAGAAAAAGTAGAAAATGCCGATTTCCAGCGCCACATGCAGCGTGGGCGCCGCATGTGGTGCAATTTACAGAAACTTCAAGTGGACAGCGCCAGGGCTAGCGCCCCACGCTACCCTGGGCGTTGATGAGGGGACCTTCTCCAACTTTGGCAGGGACAAGGTTATTTCGGCCCAAGACCTACCCAATGTGTATAAAAGCAAGACTAAGCCTATTTTGACAAGGGAGACGCCACTTTGAAGGAAAAATACATAGGAGGAACACCCGAGGGCGAGGATATCTCAGTTTTCTTCATCTTTTCTTAGTATTTTCAATTATTCAACTCTTGTGAATTGTTTTGATATTATCATGAGCGGCTAAAACCATAGTTCTGAGGTTGGGATTTAGCCATGAATATTGTTGTTTAAAGTTGACTTAACCTTGATTACAATTCATTAATATATGATTGTTTCTTCAATTCTGTGATTAATTGCTTAATTGTCTGACCAGTAGTTAGATTCTATTTACTATCTATGCTATGCTTGGGAAAACCATGTTTAGATTAGATAAAATTTGAAGAGAGCATGATTTTAACTCTGGGGGGTGGGAGATTTGTGGTTAGGATAGGAATATACCTAGTCACCATACTTGATTAAATATTATAATCTTAATGCGTACTTAATAGATTGGTTCTATAGGAATATAGGTGTTAATCTATTTTGAATAGGTGAGTAATACTTCGGTAGAAGGCTACGAGAGAAATTGTCTGATTAATTAGCAACCATGAGTGAATTGTATGAAAGGGAGAGTTAACGAGAGCACAATATGATTGATGAATCGATCACAACCCTGGAATATTTGTCTCTATTGAATACACAACAACCAATTTGCTGCTTGATAATTTAGTTACTAGTTAGAATTATTATTTAGTATAATCACACTTTTGAACTCGGATTGACTCGACAGAATAACAATCTTGGTGAATTTAGTGGGTAGTTAATACAAGTCTCTGTGGGTTCGACACTCGACCAATCATTTTATTACTTGTACGACCACGTGTACTTGCGTGTGCGTTTGGGAGCAACAAGTTTTTGGCGCCGTTGTCGAGGACTTGAATATTGACTACTTTCTAGTTTTTGATGTAATTGTTTATTTCGTCAAGTCTAACGTTTCTTAATTGTTGCTCTGCTCTCAGGAACTTTGATTGAATGCAAAGGGTCAGAAGCTAGGATAGACTTCAAGGCTTTGACCCCAAACCTGAGCGAACATTTCACAGGAGGTTGAGAGAACCAAGGGACACAGATAATCTTCAGGCAGTTGTTCAATTTCCTGTGGACATGGCAGAGGAGTAATGTATGGTTGTTCAGGAGGTGGCGATGCCCATCATTGCTAATGTCACCTCCAACATTGTGAAGCCCAGAATAACTAGGCACTTTGAGCTGAAACAGAGCATGACCATCTATTACATGCGAATGGGCAGTTTATGGGTCTTCCACACGAGGATCCACAACATTACATCCTGAACTTCTTGGAGATTAGTGATACTTATATCACTAACGGAGTCACTTCAGACTATGTGAGGCTCACACTGTTCCTGTTCTCTCTGTTGGACGAAGCAAAGCGATGGTTGAAGGCGGAACTAACTAGTTCTATTACATCATGGAATGATCTGGCGAGGAAATTTTTGGCAAGGTTCTTTCCTTTAGGAAAAACTGCAAAGACCAAAAGTGAGATAGTCGCATTAAAACAGAAATCGGGAGAGTCTTTATACTCAGCTTAGGAAAGTTTCAAGGGGATGCTCAGAGACTGTCCTCATCACAATCAGACAAATGAAGTGTTAACTCACACTTTCATAGAAGGGCTACATCCTGAGACAAAGATTGTGGTAGATGCTGCAGCGGGAGGTCAAGTGTTGAAGAAAAGCTTCGATGAGATATATGTATTATTGAACAAATTCTCCAAAAGCAATCCTGATTGGCAAGGAGAGATGGGCAAACATACAATGCAAAAATCTGCAAGGGTTCTCGAGTTAGACGTCGTCTCTACATTATCAGCACAAATTGCCACATTCGCCAACCAAGTCAATCAGATGACTTTGGTTATTAACAAGCAACAAACTCAACCAGTGCAACATGTTCAAATATTCTGTGAAGTATGAGGAGAGGGTCACAGGAGCAACTTATGCCCAGTTAATCTAGAGTCTGTCTGTTTTGTGGGTAATGCAAATAGGGTCTAGACAAACCAGTATGGTAACACTTACAATCCCAACTGGAGGAACTACCCAAACTCTCTTGGGGTGGAAACCAAGGTGCTTAGAATCAGTACGGGCCACAAGCGCCTCAACATCAATATAGACCACCTCAGGCTGAACAACCTACAAACCCGATGAGTCACTTTGAGGAGATGATGAAGAAATTAATGGCTGACCAGCAAGCTCAAGCGGCAGCTCACGCTACAACGATTTAAAATTTGGAGCGACAAAAAGGGCAACTTACTAGTGCCCAAAATACTCGACCAGTTGGAGCTCTTCCAAGCGACGCTGAGGCTAATCCTATGGCATCTATTAATGCTGTGGCATTGAGGAATGGGAGACAGTTAGAAGAAGTCCAGTAAAAAATAAGAAAGCAGGTGACCTTTCATGAGAAATCGGCCACCATAGAAGTAGAATTAGAAAATTAAAGGAGTCAGAGAAGCAAGCTAAAGAGGCAGTGGCTAAGCAACCCCACCATTAGTTGCGAGGCCACAACCTCCGTTCCCTCAGAGATTCCAGAAAATGAAGGATAATGCCGCTTATAATAAGTTTCTTGATATTTTTAAGCAGGTGCAAATCAATATTCCACTGGTAGACATCAAGCAAGAAGTGCCCAAATATGCCAAATACATCAAGGACATTGTGATGACCCGAAAGGTCATCTTGTGTTTTATCTCAATTCAGGATTTCGAGGCCATCAAAACCTCATTTTATTTCTCCTCGATATGCGTACGCAGTCCGGGTGCATTTTTGGAAAGCCTTTATGTGGAAATTTGAGAAAATAATAAGTTTTACCTTTAAAAGTTAATTTTAGTTGACTTCGGTCAACATTTTGAGTACATGAACCCGGACCCGTATTTTGATGGCCCCGGAGGGTCAGTAGTAAAATATGGGACCTGGGCATATGCCCGTAATTAAATTCCGAGGTCCCTAACCCGAGAAATGAATTTTTGATGAAAATTGTTAAACTGGAATTATAAAGGTTTTAAGAATTTAGTTAATAATTGATCTTATTGATACCGGGTCCGTATTGTGGTTCTGGAGCTCGGTACAGGTTCGTTATGATATTTATACCTTATCTGTGAAATTTGGTGAGAAACAAGACCGATTTGACGTGATTCGGACCTTTGGTTGAGAAAATAGAACTTTTGAACTTTCTTTCATGCAATTTGGTGCTAAGTTCATAGTTCTAGGTGTTCTTTTGGTGATTTGATCACGCGAATAAGTTCGTATGATGTTTTGTGACTTGTGTGCATGTTTGGTTTGGAGCCCCGAGGGCTCGGGTGAATTTCGGATAGGCTACGGGATGTTCTAGACTTAAAAAATCTGGTATTTTTGCTGCAGCAGTTGTTCTAATATGCCCTTCTTCGCGTTTGCGTAGGTAGTATCGCGAACGCGAAAGGTAAAGATGGGGCAAGGGAAATTTTTTCTTCGCGAACAAGACCTGTCTACCGCGAACGCGAACCATTGGACCTGGGGGAGGGGAAGGTAATTCATCGCGAACGCGACACTTGGATCGCGAACGCGGAGGCTGGGGGGATATGCCTTCGCGAACGCGTTGTCCAATGGGGCCAAAGCTTCGTGAAAGCGACAGGCCTCTCGCGAACGCGAATAAGGCATGTCCAGTGTTTTAAAAACATAACCAAAAACGGGAAAGGGTCAAATTTTCATATCTTCTTCATTAGAACTCGGTTTAGGGCGATTTTTTGAAAAGGGATTTCAACACCAAATCATAGGTTCGTGTTCTTAAAATCATCTCTTTCAATTTCCATCAACACCCATTAGATTTCTAGCCCTAAAAATCTTGTTCTTTCATGGTAGAATTAGGGATTTTAGGAAGAATTAGGGATTTTGCAAATTTGGGAATTTAGACCACAATTTGGGGTCGGATTTCAGAACTAATTATATATTTGGGCTTGGTGGTGAATGGGTGAACGGGTTTTGGTCCGAACCTCGAGTTTTAACCAAGCGGGCCCGGGGTCGGGTTTTCGACTTTTTGGGGAAAATGTTGGGAAACTTATAATTTTGCGTTGGAATTAATTTCTTTAGCGGTAATTGATGTTATTAAGTAAATTATGACTAGATACGAGTGGATTGGAGGTGGAATCTAGAGGAAAAACGGTAATTGAGGCGTGAGTTTGGCCGTGGAATCGAGGTAAGTGTTGTGGCTAACCTTAGCTTGAGGGATTAGGTATTGTTGTCTATTTGCTATGTGTTTGTTTGTTGAGTACAACGTATAGGTGAGGTGACGAGTACCTATACATTGATGTCGGGTCATAACATGCGAGTGAGTCTTATTCTCGTGATTGTTGTATTCTTTAATCATATTGTTCATGCTTAAACTGGTTATTCTACATGTTGAGCAATTCTTATCATGTTTTCCTGGAATTGGAAATTCTTTGAGTATTGACTCAAAGTTGAGATTGAATTGTGGAACTAAATATTAAAATGGGGCTTGTTATTAATAATTCCATTGCCTGGTTGCTATTGTCTTGTTGTTTGGGTGAGGAAGAGTGTAAAGCACGAAGGGTGATGCTGTGCCATTGCATATCTATTTTCATTTGAGGAGGAGTGTAAAGCACGAAGGGTGATGCCGTGACATTGCATATTTATTATCATATGAGGAAGAGTGTAAATCACGAGGGGTAATGCCGTGCCATTTTATATTCATTATCATTGTTCCTTTGTTATGGTGAGGACGAGAGTAAAAGAACGAAGGGTGATGCCGCGCACTTGTTTTGCTGTGTTTCTTTAATGTTTTATTCTCATGATCTCGTACTCTCCTCAGCATGTTCTTCCCCCTCCCGTTATTATGTGTTTAATTTCTATTATTTGTTATTATGCCCGTATATTGCTTAACTGCACAGGTTTATATATGTGTCTTGTCCTAGCCTCGTCACTACTTCACCGAGGTTAGGCTCGACACTTACCAGTACATGGAGTCGGTTGTACTGATACTGCACTCTGTACTTTCTGTGCTGATTTCGATACCGGACCGTGCTGACCCGAGTGAGCTGTTGCCTTTAGTCCAATAGGAGACCCAAGGTACATCTGTCGGCGTTCGCAGACCCTGGAGTCCCCTTCCAGTTATCATAGTTTCCCCATTTTCTTTTAATTCGAGAACAAATGTATTTTCTTTAAACCAGTATTTGTAGTGACTCTTAGAAGTTCGTGGATTGTGACACTAGATTTTGGGTAGTCGTGTATTAGTTTTTGGATTATTATGGATTTTTGCACTTCTTTACTTTGTTTTGGTTTAATTATTATTATTTATTGTTTTGGATAGTGGTTAGCGTATTAAATCTTTATCCGTTGTCTTGCCTAGAATCTTGAAAAGTTAGGCGCCATCACGATCCTGACGGTGGGAAATCCGGGTTGTGACAAGTTGGTATCAGAGCACTAGGTTGCCTTGGTCTCACAATTCGCGAACAAGCTAGGTAAAGTCTGAGGGATCGGTACATAGACGTTTGTGCTTATCTCCCAGAGGCTACAAAGTTTAGGAACAATTTAACTTCTATTCTTCTCTGTCGTGCGATTTGATCTCTCAATGCTAATTGAACTATCTACTCCTGTCCTTTCGCAGATGGCGAGAACATGTACCGCTTCATTATCTGACCAGCAGCTCGAGCCCTAGTTGCAGCTCCTATAGGGCAGAGGACGAGGTTGTGCTAGAGGCCGAGGCAGGGGCAAGGCTCAGCCTAGAGCTCGAGCAGCAGCACCAGTAGCGGAGCCTCGGGTGGAGTTTGATGATGAGGTCCCGACCCAGACTATTCCTTCCAGACCAGCTCAGGTTCCAGAGGGGTTCATAGCCACCCCAGTGCTTCAGGATGCTTTGGTCCGTCTAGTGGGCCTTATGGAGAGTATTACTCAGGCTGGCACCTTCCCTGTAGCACCAACCGTCTCTCGGGCTGGGGGAGGATCCCAGACTCCCGCTACTCACACTCTGGAGCAGATGGCTCCCCAGTTTCAGACTCCAGTGGCCCAGCCAGTTAGGGTAGTTCCGCCGGGTATTGCAGCACAGACCGGCGATGGATCAACTATATCATTTGATGTTTTGTGGAGGTTGGATAGGTTTACCAAGCTTTTCACCACTCACTATAGCGGTACATCTTCAGAGGATCCTCAGACTATCTGGACAGTTGTCATAAGGTATTGGGCAACATGGGGATAGTGGAGACCAATGGGGTTGACTTTGCTGCTTTTCGTCTGTCAGGTTCCGCCAAGAAATGGTGAAGGGATTTTTGTTTGGCCAGACCAGCTGGGTCGCCTGCTTTGACTTGGGACCAGTTCTCTTAGATATTTCTCGAGACGTTCCTTCTTGTTACACTGAGAGAGGACTATCGCAGGCAGTTCGAGCGTCTCCAGCAGGGCAGCATGTCCTTTACTCAGTACGAGACCCGCTTTATTGATTTGGACCATGATGCTCTTCTTATACTCCCCACCGAGAGAGAGGGTGAGGAGGTTTATTGAGGGACTTGCTCAGCCTATCAGATTGCAGATGGCTAAGGAGACAAGGAGCGAGATTTCTTTCCAGGATGCGGCCAATGTGGCCAGGCGAGTGGAGATGGTTTTAGCTCAGGTGAGTGGTCAGGGGTCTGACAAGAGGCCTCGTTACTGCGGTGGATTCAGTGGGGCCTCATCTGGATGTCGGGGTACTTTTGGTAGAGGCAATCCTCCCAGGCCGTTTCATTCAGCATTTCAGACTTTTCACGGCGCCTCAGGTGGTCGTGGCTCTCATATGCAGTATTCCGATCAGCTAGCCTATAGTGCACCATTAGCTCCTATCAGTGCACCTCTGCTTCAGAGTTTTCAGGGTGGTTACTCAGGCCACCAGGGTCATTTTTAGGATCATCAGCCACAAAAGCCGAAGTCTTGTTATACTTGTGGTGATCCGAGGCACATTGCTAGGTATTGTCCAAGAGCATCGAGCAATTTTTAGCATTAGGGTTCTCGTGCCATGGTCCCGGCATCGGATGTTCCACCGCCCGCTCAGCCAGCTAGAGGTAGGGGTCAGACAGCTAGAGGTGGAGGTCGAGGTATTAGTGGTGGAGGTCAGGCCACTAGAGGTGGAGGCCAGCCAGCAGGAGGCCGTCCCAGGGATGTAGTTCAAAGTGGTGGGGCCCAGGCCCGGTGTTATGCTTTCCCAGCCAGGCCTGAGGCTGAGGCAGAGGCATCTGATGCCGTTATCATAGGTACTATTTTAGTTTGCAGTAGAGATGCTTCAGTTCTATTTGATCCAGAGTCTACATACTCCTATGTGTCATCTTATTTTGCTACATATTTGGTTGTGCCTCATGATTCTTTGAGTGCTCCTGTATATGTGTCCACACCGGCGGGTGATTCTATTGTAGATCGTGTCTATCGCTCGTGTGTGGTTATAATGGGGTCATGAGACTAGCATAGATTTCTTACTTCTCGATATGGTTGATTTTGATGTCATTTTGGGGATGGATTGGATGTCACCTTATCATGCTACATTGAACTGTCACGCTAAGATCGTAACCTTAGCCTTGCCGAGGTTTCCTCGATTGGAGTGGAGAGGGACTCTTGGTCATTCTACCAGCAGGGTTATCTCTTATATGAAGGCTTGGCATATGGTCGAGAAGGGGTGTTTGGCTTATTTGGCTTATGTTCATGATCTAGTGCGGAGGTTCCTTCCATGGATTCCGTACCAGTTATTCGAGAGTTCCCAAAGGTATTTCCTGCAGACCTTCCAAGGATGCCACCCGACATGGATATTAACTTTTGCATTGATTTGGCTCCGGGCACTCAACCCATTTCTATTCCGCCATACCATATGGACCCGCCAGAGTTGAAAAAATTAAAGGAGCAGTTGCAAGATTTGCTTGATAAGGGCTTCATTAGGCCCAATGTCTCGCCTTGGGGTGCGCCAGTGTTGTTTGTAAAGAAAAAAGATGGATCGATGAGGATGTGCATAGATTATCGACAGTTGAACAAAGTCACCATTAAGAACAAGTATCCATTGTCGAGGATTGATGATTTATTTGATCAACTTCAGGGTGCCAAGGTGTTTTCAAAGACCGATTTGAGGTCTGGCTACCATCAGTTAAGGATTAGGGCATCCGATGTCCCTAAGACAGCTTTTTGGACTTGGTATGAGCATTATGAGTTTCTAGTGACGTCATTTGGGTTGACAAATGCCCCAACAACGTTCATGGATTTGATGAACCGAGTGTTCAAGCCCTATCTGGATTCCTTCGTGATTGTTTTTATTGATGATATCTTGATCTACTCCCGCAGCCGAGAGGAGCATGAGCAACATCTTCGGATCATTCTTCAGTCTCTGAGAGACAGCCAGTTATATGCTAAGTTTTCGAAATGTGAGTTTTGGTTGAGCTCAGTTGCTTTCTTGGGTCACGTTGTATCAACAGAGGGTATTCAGGTGGACCCTAAGAAGATTGAGGCAGTCAAGGACTGGCCTAGACCCACATCAGCTACAGAGATCCGGAGTTTCTTGGGGTTGGTGGGTTATTACCGTCGGTTTGTGGATGGGTTTTCATCTATAGCAGCCCCGATGACCAGGTTGACCCAGAAGGGTGTCCGTTTTGGTGGTCGGATGAGTGTGTGACGAGCTTTCAGAAGCTCAAGACTGCTTTGACTACAGCCTCGGTGTTGGTATTGCCCATAGGTTCGAGTCCCTATACAGTATATTGTGACGCATCTCGTATTGGACTTGGTGCGGTGTTGATGTAGGGTGGCAAGGTTATTGCATATGCTTCGCGGCAGTTGAAGATTCACGGGAAGAATTATCTAGTTCATGACTTGGAGCTAACAACCATTGTTCACGCGCTGAAGATTTGGAAGCACTATTATATGGCGTGTCATGTGAGGTGTTCACGGATCATAAGAGTTTGCAGTACTTGTTCAAGAAAAAGGAGCTCAATTTGAGGCAAAGGAGGTGGTTGGAGCTATTAAAAGACTATGATATCACCATCTTGTATCAACCCGGGAAGGACAATGTGGTGGCCGATGCTTTGAGTAGGAAGTCAGCTAGTATGGGCAGCCTTGCGTATATTCCAGTCGGTGAGAGACCACTTGCTTTAGATGTTCAGGCTTTGGCAAATCAGTTCGTGAGGTTGGATGTTTCTAAGCCCAGCCGTGTTCTAGCTTGTACAGTCGATTGGTCATCCTTGTTTGAGCGTATCAGGGAGCGACAGTATGATGATCCTCATTTGCTTGTCCTTAGGGACACAGTACGGCACGGTGATGCCAAGCAGGTTACGGTTGGATATGATGGAGTTTTGAGGATGCATGGTCGTGTTTGTGTGCCTAATGTGGATGGGATTCGTGAGTTGATTCTAGAGGAGGCCCATGGTTCCCGGTATTCTATTTATCCGGGCACCGCTAAGAAGTATCAGGACTTGCGGTAGCATTATTGTTGGAGGAGAATGAAGAAGGATATTGTTGCATATGTAGCTTGGTGTTTGAATTGTTAGCAAGTAAAGTACGAGCATTAGAGACCTGGTGGTTTACTTCAGAAGATAGGTATTCCTGAGTGGAAGTGGGAGAGTATCACTATGGATTTTGTTGTTGGACTCCCGCGGACTCAGAGGAAGTTCGACGCAGTTTGGGTTATTGTGGATAGACTGACCAAGTCAGCACATTTCATTCCTATGGCAGTTTCCTATTCTTAGGAGCGTTGGCAGAGATTTATATTCGTGAGATCGTTCGTCTCCATGGTGTGCCCGTGTCTATCATTTCTGAGCGAGGTACATAGTTTACCTCGCATTTCTGGAGGGCATTATAGCGTGAGTTGGGTATGCTGGTCTAGTTGAGCACAACATTTCATCCTCAAACGAATGGATAGTCTGAGTGTACTATACAGATCTTGGAGGATATGCTCCGCACCTGTGTTATTTACTTTGGAGGTTCTTGGGATCAGTTCTTGCCGTTAGCGTTATCAATCGAGCATTCAGATGGTTCCCTATGATGCATTATATGGTAGACGGTGTCGATCGCCAGTTGGGTGGTTTGAGCCGGGAGAGGCTCGATTATTGGGTACAGATTTAGTACAGAATGCCTTGGATAAGGTTAAGATCATTCAGGATAGACTTCGTATAGCTCAGTCCAGGCAAAAGAGTTATGCCGACCGTAAGGTTCGTGATGTGGCATTCATGGTCGGAGAGAGAGTGTTGCTTCGGGTGCCACCCATGGAGGGTGTGATGCGGTATGGGAAGAAGGGAAAGTTAAGCCCTAGGTTCATCGGGCCCTTTGAGATCCTTGATCGAGTGGGAGAGGTGGCCTACAGACTCGCGTTGCCACCGGGCTTATCAGTGGTACATCCAGTATTTCATGTGTCCATGCTTCAGAAGTATCACGGCGATCCATCCCAGGTGTTAGATTTAAGCACTGTCCAGCTGGACAAGGATTTGACCTACGAGGAGGAGGCGGTAGCTATTCTAGACCGGCAGATTCGTCAGTTGAGATCAAAGAGTTATCCTTCGATTCGTGTGTAGTAGAGAGGTCAGCCTGTTCAGGCAGCTACTTGGGAGTCCGAGTCCGATATGCGGAGCAGGTATCCCCATCTTTTCTCCGACTCAAGTACTTTTCTATGTCCTTTCGAGGATGAACGGTGGTTTTAGAGGTGGAGAATATGATGACCCGAAAGGTCATCTTGGGTTTTAGAACCCAATTCGGGGTTTCGAGGCCTTCAAAACCTCATTTTATTTCTCCTCAATTTGCTTGCGCAGTCCGAGCGCATTTCCGAAAAACCTTTATGTGGAAATTTGAGAATATAATAAGTTTTTCCTTTAAAATTTGATTTTAGTTGACTTCGGTCAACATTTTGAGTAAATGGACCCGGACTCGAACCCGTGTTTTCACGGTCCCGGAGGGTCCGTAGTAAAATATGGGACCTGGGCGTATGCCCGAAATCGAATTCCGAGGTCCCTAGCCCGAGAAATGAATTTTTGATGAAAATTGTTAAATTGGAATTATAAAGGTTTTAAGAATTTGGTTAATAATTGATCTTGTTGGTACCGGGTTCATATTGTGGTTCCGGAGCCCGGTACAGGTCCGTTATGATATTTATACCTTATCTGTGAAATTTGGTGAGAAACGGAATTGATTTGATGTGATTCGGACCTTTGGTTGAGAAAATAGAACTTTTGAACTTTCGTGAAAATTTCATGCAATTTGGTGCTAAGTTTGTAGTTCTAGGTGTTATTTTGGCGATTTGATCGCGCAAGTAAGTTCGTATGATGTTTTGAGACTTGTTTGCATGTTTGGTTTGGATCCTCGAGGGCTCGGGTGAGTTTCGTATAGGCTACGAGATGTTTTAGACTTAGAAAATCTAGTATTTTTGCTGTAGCAGTTGTTCTGATATGCCCTTCTTCGCGTTCGCGTACGTAGTATCGCGAACGCGAAAGGTAAAGATGGGGCAAGGGAAATTTCTTCTTCGCGAACGCGGGGCAGCGGGGGCTTTACCCTTCGCGAACGCGACCTGTCTACAGCGAACGCGTAGCATGGGACCTGGGGGAGGGGAAGGTAATTCATGGCGAACGCAACACTTGGATCGCGAACGTAGAGGTTGGGAGGATATGCCTTCGCAAACACTATGGTTACTCGCGAACGCGTAGGCCAATAGGGCCAAAGCATCGCGAACGTGACAGGCCTCTCGCGAACGCGAATAAGGCCTGTCCACTGTTTTAAAAACAGAACCAAAAACGGCTAAATATCAACTAGAAACCACGCCTTTGCCACGAGCATCCGACTCCAAATGGCCCAAATCTATTCATTTCAATTGCATCTCGTAAATAACATCTCAAGAAACTGATTCTACTATTCAATTTGAAGCTAAGACGCAAATTTAGATAAAATGACCAAAACTCCCCTCGGGCCAACGTGGTCCAAACCCGAAGTTCGAACTAAAATCCGGTTACCCATTCCCCCACGAATCCAAATATGTGATTAGTTTTGAAATCGGACCTTAAAATTGAGGTCCAACCCCCAATTTTAGCAAAACCCTAGGTCCTATCCAATATACCCAAATTTTCCCATTAAAATCTTTGATTTGACGTTGAAATGATGTTAAAAGGTGTTAAGGAGTGAAGAAAATAAGTTAGAAATCACTTACCAATCGTTTTGAAGAAAAAGAATTGCTTGGGAAATCGCCTCTTATGTTTTGGGTTTTTGAAAAGTGAGAAAATAACTGAAAATCCCGTGTTTTTATACCCTCTGAAGCCCCAGCGCGGACCGCGCAAAAAGGACCGTGGCCGCGCTGGTGAAACTGAAGACTGCTGGCTCTCTGAAGTTGGCCACGCGGACCGCGCAAGGATGACCGCAGCCGCGCGGCCTACACCGCGGACCGCGCTTGGGCGACTGCGGGCGCGCTGGAGCCTGCAATTTTTTTCCTAACCTGCAATGCCTGGTGTTTTTAAGTCTAAGACCTCCCGGAACCTACTCGAAACTCACCCGAGCCCTCGGGGCCCCAAACCAAACATACGCACAACCTCAAATACACCCTACGAACTCATTCGTGCGATCAAATTGCCAAAATAATATCATATACATCGAATCAAGCCTCAAAGCTCATAATTCCTTCTCAAATTTTTCATAAGACGTAAAATTCCCATTTCGGGTCCGAAACACGTCAAACGACGTCCGTTCTCAACCAAACTTTGCAGAAAGTGCTTAAATCATATATAAGACTTGTACCGGGCACCAGAACCACAATACGGGCCCGATACCACAGTCTTTTGATCAAATTTCATTTCCAATTTCCTTAATTATTTCCAGAAAACAATTTCACACAAAAATTCATTTCTCGGACTCGGGACCTCGGAATTCGATTCCGAGCATACGCTCAAGTCCCATATTTTCCTACGGACCCTCCGGGACCATCAAATCACGGGTCCGGATCCGTTTACCAAAAACATTGACCGAAGTCAAATTTATTCAATTTAATATCAAAATCTAGCATTTTTCTCACAGAATTCATATTTAAGCCTTCCGGCTACGCGCCCGGACTGCACACGCAAATTGAGGCAACCCGTGAGGAGGTTTTTAAGGCCTCGTAAGTACAGAATGGGTAATAAATAAGTGATGACCCCATTGGGTCGTCACATCCTCCACCACTAAAACAACCGTTCGTCCTCGAACGGACAAAAGAAAGAAGTACCTGAATCGGGAAAAAGGTGAGGATAACGGCTCTGCATATCAGACTCGGACTCCCAGGTCGATGCCTTAGGAGGCTGACCCCTCCATTGGACGCGAACAGAAGGAAATCTCTTGGATCTCAACTGACGAACCTGCCGGTCTAGAATGGCTACCGGCTCCTCCTCATAGGACAAGTCCTTGTCCAACTGGACAGTGCTGAAATCTAACACGTGGGCTGGATCGCCGTGATACCTCCGAAGCATGGATACATGAAAAACTAGATGCACTACTGATAAGCTAGGCGGCAATGCGAGTCTATAAGCCACCTCTCCCACTCGATCAAGAATCTCAAACGGACCAATGTACCTAGGGCTAAGCTTGCCCTTCTTCCCAAATCTCATCACGCCCTTCATAGGCGATACTCGGAGCAATACCCGCTCACCAACCATGAATGCTACATCTCGAACCTTGCGGTCTGCATAACTTTTCTGCCTAGAGTGAGCTGAACGAAGCCTATCCTGAATGATCTTGACCTTGTCCAAGGCCTCCTGAACCAACTCCTTACCTAACAACCAGCCTCTCTCGGCTCAAACTATCCAACCGGTAATCGACACCGTCTACCATATAAAGCCTCGTAAGGAGCCATCTGAATGCTCGACTGATAGCTGTTGTTGTAGGCAAACTCCGCTAATGGCAAGAACTGATCCCAAGACCCTCCAAAATCAATCACACACGCACGGAGCATATCCTCAAGAATCTGGATAGTGCGCTCGGACCGTCCGTCCGTCTGGGGGTAAAATGCTGTGCTCAACTCCACCCGAGTACCCAACTCCTGCTGCACGGCTTTCCAAAACCGCGATGTAAATTGAGTACCCCTGTCTGAAATAATAGAAACTGGAATCCCATGCAGACGGACGATCTCCCGGATATAAATCTCCGCCAACCACTCCGATGAGTAAGTGGTACACACAGGAATAAAGTGAGCGGACTTGGTCAGCCGATCCACAATGACCCAAATGGCATCAAACTTCTTCAAGGTCCGTGGGAGTCCCGATACAAAATCCATGGTGATGCGCTCCTATTTCCACTCCGGGATCTCTATCTGCTGAAGCAACCCACCCGGTCGCTGGTGCTCATACTTCACCTGCTGGCAGTTGAGGCATCTAGACATATACCCAACTATATGCTTCTTCATCCGCCTCCACCAATAGTGCTGCCTCAAGTCCTGATACATCTTCGCGGCACCCGGATGGATGGAATACCGCGAACTATGGGCCTCTGTTAGAATCAACTCCCGAAGCCCATCAACATTGGGCACACAAATCCGGCCCTGCATCCTCAATACCCCATCATCTCCGATGGTCACATTCCTGGAATCTCCACGCTGCACCTTGTCCTTAAGGACAAGTAAATGAGGGTCTTCATACTGTTGCTCCCTGATACGATCAATTAAGGAAGACCGGGAAACCACACAAGCTAGAACCCGACTGGGCTCCGAAAGGTCCAATCTCACAAACTGGCTGGCTAAGGCCTGAACATCCATTACCATAGGCCTCTCCGAAGCTGGTAAATATGCCAAACTCCCCAAACTCTCCGCCCGGCGACTCAAGGCATCCGCCACTACATTGGCCTTGCCCGGGTGATACAGGATAGTGATATCATAATCCTTCAGCAACTCTAACCACCTCCTCTGATGCATATTTAGATCCTTTTGCTTGAGCAAGTGCTGCAAGCTCCGATGGTCAGTATAGATCTCACAAGGCACACCATATAAATAATGAAGCCAGATCTTCAAGGCATGAACAATGGCAGCTAACTCAAGGTCGTGGACAGGGTAATTCTTTTCATGTATCTTTAACTGTCTGGATGCGTAGGCAATCACCCTATCGTCTTGCATCAACACCGCTCCAAGGCCAACTCTCGAGGCGTCACAATAGACAGTATAAGACCCCGAACCGGTAGGCAACATCAAGATTGGGGCTGTAGTCAAAGCTGTCTTGAGCTTCTGAAAGCTCGCCTCACACTCCTCTGTCCACTGAAATGGGGCACCCTTCCGGGTCAATCTAGTCATAGGGGCCGCAATCGATGAAAATCCCTCCACGAAGCGACGGTAGTAGCCCGCCAAACCAAGGAAACTACGAATCTCTGTAGCTGAGGACGGCCTTGGCCAACTCTGTACGGCCTCTATCTTCCTCGGATCCACCCGAATGCCCTCACTCAAAATTACGTGGCCTAAGAATGCCACGGAACTCAACCAAAACTCACATTTTGAGAACTTTGCATATAACTTCTTCTCCCTCAAGGTCTGAAGCACTGTCCTCAGGTGCTGCTCATGATCTTCTCGACTCCGGGAATACACCAGAATATCATCAATAAAGACAATAACGAACAAGTCAAGATATGGCCTGAACACACTGTGCATCAAATGCATGAAAGCTGCTGGGGCATTGGTCAGCCCAAATGACATAACAAGGAACTCGTAATGACCATACCGAGTCCTGAAGGTAGTCTTCGGGATATCTGGCTCCCGAATCTTCAACTGATGGTAACCCGAGCGCAAGTCAATCTTAGAAAACACCTGTGCGCCCTGAAGTTGGTCAAACAGATCATCAATACGAGGCAAAGGATAATGGTTCTTCACTGTGACCTTGTTCAACTGACGATAATCAATACACATACGCATAGAACCATCCTTCTTCTTCACAAACAAGACAGGAGCACCCCACAGTGAAACACTGGGTCGAATAAAACCCTTACCAAGCAATTCCTGCAACTGATCCTTCAACTCCTTCAACTCAGGAGGAGCCATACGATACGGAGGAATGGAAATGGGCTGAGTGCCCGGCAACAGGTCAATGCCAAAATCAATGTCTCTATCGGGCGGCATGCCCGGAAGATCAGCTGGAAACACATCGGGATAATCCCGTACCGCTGGAACTGAATCAACAGAAGGGGTATCAACACTGACATCTCTCATATAAGCTAAATACGCGGCACACCCCTTCTCAACCATACGCTGAGCTTTAAGGAAAGAGATAACTCTACTGGGAGTGTGATCTAAAGTACCACTCCACTCAATACGTGGAATACCTGGCATAGCCAGCGTCGCGGTCTTGGCGTGACAATCAAGAATAGAAAAATGGGGCGACAACCAGTCCATGCCCAAAATAATGTCAAAATCCACCATACCGAGTAACAATAAATCCACTCTGGTCTCAAAACCACAAATAGTAACCAAACATGACCGATAAACGCGGTCTACAACAAGAGAATCCCCCACGGGAGTAGAAACATAAACGGGGTCACTCAAAGAATCCCGAGGCATACCCAAATGCGGAGCAAAGTAAGAAGACACATAAGAATAAGTAGAGCCCAGATCGAATAGAACCGATGCCTCTCTGTGACAAACCAGTATAATACCTGTAATGACGGAGTCGGAGGCAACAACCTCGGTACGAGCAGGAATAACATAATATCTGGCCCGACCCCTCTCTCGAGGGTAACCCCTATCTCCCCGACCTCTGCCCCTAGCCGGCTGGGCAGGTGGGGTAACAGCTGGAGCTGTGACCATGGCCTGAGAACTATGAGGAGCACGCTGTGGCTGAGCAGTCTGTGAAGATGCACCCCTACCAAGTCTGGGGCAGTCCCTAACCATGTGGCGTGTATCACCACACTCGAAACAAGCTCTGGGAGGACGTGGGTGCTATGACCGTTTCGGAGTATGCTATCCGCTATACCAGGTTGGCCAGGCATGCACCGGCCTTGGTTGCTACAGTTCGGGAGAGAGTTCGCAGGTTCATTGAGGGCCTTATCCCACCCATCAGGTCTAGCATGGCTCGAGAGTTGGAGATGGACATTCCTTATCAGCAGGTAGTGAGCATTGCTAGGAGGATTGAGGGTATGCTCGCCAGGGAGCGAAGGGAGAGGGAGCCAAGAGGTCTCGAGTGTCGGGTCACTACTCTGGTGCCCGTACCCCAGTAGCAGGTCGTTATGGCAGAGGTTATGCGGGTCGCCCTGTACATTCAGCTCTTCCAGCAGCCGGCAGTGCTCCAGCTCCGGCTACACCTCAGGAGCCTTACTATGCACCTCCAGTTTCTAGCGCGTATCTGAAGAGTCTCCTTCCTTATTCTATCTGAAGTGTTTAGATTCTATCATACCTTCGATGTAGACATTCTGGAGATTAGAGCACTTACGGTATTTCTATTAGCCTGTGGTTCCCGTGAGTTTCAGGGTTTTGGGATTGTGTTGTAGACTTCCGCATTTCTTTTGAGTTGTATAGGCCGAGTGGCCTTACATGCAGTTATTATTTTAGCATGTTCAGTTTTTAATTAATTATTCCGCAAGTTATATTGATTTCCGCATTGTTAGGCTTACCTAGTTGTAGGAACTAGGTGCCATCACGACATGTTCATGGAGGGTGAACTGGGCTCGTGACATTTTCAATCGAAGATGCGAGGTGATATCTGGGTGAGGAAGACCGCAGAAGCAGATTTTTGTAGCGCACCTGCGTGCGCACAGATGCGATATTTTGAGCGCAGGAGCGAGAGTTTGCGCAGATGCAGGTCCTTGTGTCGCACGTGCGATGTCGCAGGAGTGGATGTTTTTCTGCAGGTGCGAGGGCCATTTCTCCAGTGCCTCTCTGTAGAAGCAAAAAGTTTGTCGCAAAAGCGATGCCGCAGAAGCAGCTAAGTGTGTCGCAGATGCGACGATGCCTCAGCAGAAGCTATATATCGAGGTTTTTGGTTCTTTTATCATATTTTGAGATTTGGATCTCGGATTGTGGTGAGTTTTGAAGCAATTTTAACCATGTGAACTGGGGTAATTTTTCTCTACTCAGTTTTGATTTTATATCATGAATCTATCCTCGTTTTTTGGCATTTGGATTGTTAATTTTAAAGAGAAATTGGGGGGTTTTGTCCAAAGATTCATAGAGTGAGTTTTTAAGTTTTGAACATCGATTCGGAGTCGGATTTGGGTAAAACTAGTATGGTTAACTCGTAATTGAATGGGAGGTCGGATTTCATAAGTTTTGTTGAGTTCCGAAGCACGGGCCTAGGTTGGACGTTTTGGTTTATTTTGGGCTTTTAATTAAAGATTTGACCTGTATCGATTGGGTTTGTTTTCTATGGCATTGTTTGACGTATTTGAGTGCTTTTGGCTAATTTTGAGCCGTTCAGAGGTTGGTGCGCGCGAGATGTCATTTTGGAGCATCATTTTGATTGCTCGGTATTGGATTTAGCTTGTTCGAGGTAAGTAACACTTCTAAACTTAGAGCTGAGGGTATAAATACATTTTATATGATTTGTTGGAGGTGACGCACATGCTAGGTGATGGGCGTGTGGGCGTGCACCATAGAATCTGTGACGTAATTGTTTTCGTGTAGTCAAATAATCTTGGCATTATCCATGTACTTTCATGTGTTAAAGAAATTGCACTAAGAATCTTGTTAAAAATCATGCTGAGTGTCACGACCCAAACCGATGGGCCGCGACGGGCACCTGGTGCCTTACCCAACCGAGTACTGGAAGGGTCGTCATGATATAACCAGAATATAACATAAGGGAATACTCGACATAGGAATACCGAACATGTAGTACAAACTTATACATGTGACATACGAGCCTATAAGACCAATATGAGCACTCGTACACTAAACATAGGCCGACAGGGCCATATAATCTTTCATATACATGACATCTGTCTACAAGCCTCTAAGAGTACATAAACATCATAAAGGTCGGGATAGGGCCCCGCCATACCAATCAATACATGTCCAAATCATACTTACCAAATAGGCAACTCCAGAGCAAGTGAAGTTCACCAACACCTTTCGTTGAGCTGATATCCTACTAGGAGGACTGTCAACCTGTCTACCGACACTTGCGGGCATGAAATGTAGCTTTCCCAGGCAAAAGGGACGTCAGTACAAATAAAGTACCGAGTATGTAAGGCAGGAAAGCATAAATAAGAACAGTAACTTAAAGAGAGATAGATGAGATACAACTTGTAGCATTTGAGTGCCTCTAAGGGCTAGTGACATGAAATGCATGATACAAATATATATACAAAAACTTTTAAAAATATACGCCTCTGTGGGCATCATCATCATCATCATCATATCGTACCTGGCTTCAAAGAGGACTTGGTAAAAATGTACCTGGCCATCATAAGGCTCCGTAGAATCATACCCGGCCACGTGGAGCTCGGTAAACCCAACTAATTAGTGGTTGCACAATAGGTGTCGTACCCGGCCGAATATAGCGCAACTCGGTAGAGTAAAATAGATACTCTATATATAATGCTTGCTGGACTCATGGCATCACGTTCTAAACCATTTAGAGTGATGTAAGGTTGTTGCACCTTCGATTAACGTTATGGATATCAGGACATCAATATGAACTTCAATAGGATTTAAGGATGATACATACTTTCTTAGAATAACTTTATAAGGAAAGAAGAATATGGACAACCTTAGTTTCTAGGAGTAGATTCGTTATGAAATAGCGTATCGTTTACATTCGTTTCACTTTAGATCATGCCAAAAGAAATAAGGAAGTTCCTTAACATACCTTAACTCCTTTGAGTCTTTAATACCTTCCAAGCAATTCTTCAAACAACTCAACTTAATCTACCATAGCATAAGGTGATTCAAAATCAGTGCTCAGTAAAGGCTAAGTCTGCAATTTAAACTAGTAGCTCGTTTATGTAAATTTGGGTAGCATATCCCTTGTAACAAGGGCCTCCTCCAATACCATATACCAACAAAAATAACCAGAGAAATCCTGCAACATATAAATATCAATAACAAGACATTTTATAGCAACAACAAGTCACAACTACTTCACGACGAGCGGCAAGCACCGATTGGAATCTGTATACCCCATATCACCCCTTATAGACTTCTTACTTCAACTTGAATGTATCATTAACATGATAATGGTGTCATTTATCAATGACTCCAGCCTTATACCATATATTTATAACATCAAAAACAATCCACAACTCCAACTATCCTCAATTAGCAACTTTATTCACTAGTTCATGTCTAGTCCATCCATTCAACTTAATAAACATCAAGATAACCTTAAGCACATGAAAGAACACAATATAAATACCTCCTATAGTAGCAAGTTAAAATCCAGAGTTATATTTAGCTTACAACATCCCTCAATGGCAATACAACACCATAGAAGTGACTTAAGCAAATCCAAGTACTATCTTGTAGTTTATCATCCTAACAACTTAACCAACATACAATCAAGCTTAAGCAAAACTAGTCGGTTGTTATACTCATCTTAGCCAGTAGCAAAATCTTGAAATTTCAGCCAAACACAACCCAAAACTATCCTCAATGACAACACAACCTCAAAGAGGTGTTGTTCTTCACTAGAACTAACTTTTGATGTTGAAATATGGTGTAATCACTTTGGAATCACTTCAAAACCTTATGGTATCTGTTGAGGAGGGTTAGGAGAAGTTTGGAGATGAAGGTGACTCGAAAAAGAGCAGAAAATAGGCGTCCAAATCGTTTTTAAAGTAAAGTAGGTCGAGCACCGCCTAAGTGAGTCCCATGGGAGCTGTTTGCGCTGTCTCGCGAAAATGCGAATATCTCCCTACTCCGACGTTGTATCGATAGATGGTTTAATTTATTGGAAACTAGATTAATATACCTTCAATTTGGTAGGTATAACATCCAATAATTCTAACTATATTGGGAGAAAAGCTCAGCTACATTTGACCTAATTTTCAGCACATTATGAATGTAACATGTGATGACCTTTGCCAACTTTTGTTCCACAACTTGCTTGCCTTCAAAGCGTAGAAAATGATTATCGTACGAATAAAATAACTCATATCATAACCTCCTTATAATGTTAAGAATCTCACCCCAAGTATATGTTGTAACATTCCAAACTTGTCGACTTTCGACGAAACATATTTTCTTCAATTGGTTTAGCTTCTAAGCTTCCCGACCCTCTTGGTACTCGTTATTCATGATCTTAAAATAACTCATAACATTCCAAACTAGTCGAATTTTGACTTTCCGTTCATTATCCACGATAGGTGCCACTTTCTTATGGAGTGTATACCATATTGTAGTGAGACTATTATTACAAGACAATTTCTTCTTCAAGTTACTATGCTTATGTTGAAGCCTTCTTCCTTATTTTCTCAGCTAGTCTTTCATTGTATTACTTAGGGGAGATCCTCTAACTTTTGTAAAGCTGAGAGCTTATTACATTGTATACCCGAAGGAATTTTTGATGTTCTTACTCGCCTAAAATTATCCTTAGTTACTTACCTCCGCGCCCTTGTCCTCGTAGGATTGCTTCTGAACTGAATGTTATTTTACTGTCTTCCTAGTAGAACTCAGTTGATTCAAATACTTGGGAGTGTGATTACACGAGTTCATCGCTGAGATACATTGCATTCGACATGCGCATTGGGCATACAGGCACAGAGATGCATTTTTCCTCATATTGTACGGTATCACGTCATTCATGACTTCTCATACACATTGACTTGTAGGTGTAGAGATGTATTCTCCTAATGCCATTTGATAATGAAATATCTTATTTGTTGTTGAAAAGTTTTGGGAAAAATCACAATTTTCAAACTTACTCATAGTTTTGGCGATTTCGGTATATGATTTGGTTTTTTACTGATATACTTGCAAAGCATGCCTATTTTTCTGGAATGGTGAACGAGCCGAGCATTTTATCTCTCAGTTACTTCTTTGATTAATTATATTATGTTGTTATGAACTGTTGTTGGCTAATGGTGTTGGACTCCGTCCTATGTTCCAACTCATCACTACTTTCAACCTAAGGTTAGGTTTGTTACTTATTGAGTGGATGGGGTCGGTTGTACTCATACTACAATTCTAGACCTTGCATGCAGATGTTGGATGCTGATGTTGCTGTGATCGACGGGAGCTGGATTTGAAGACATACCTGCATTTCGGTTGTAGTTGTCTCTTGTTCATGGTAGCCTTAGATCTATAAAAATCTGTTTATGTACATTTCGAACAGATGATGTATTTATTTCTTTCCGGCTTTATAAATTCTAATCTTAGAAGCTCATGATTGGTACTACCAGTCCTTGGAAAATGTATAAGATTCAGATATTTTCTTTTATTTATTTGTCTCATTAAATTTCATTGGAATTGGATAGTTGTTAATTGGCTTACCTAGCGGGTTGGGTTAGGTGCCATCAGGACTAGTTGGATTTTAGGTCGTGACAAGTTGGTATCAGCGCTCTAGGTTTGTAGATTCTACGAGTCATGAGTAAGTTTCTAGTAGAGTCGTGCGGATCAGTATGATGACATCCATACCTATCTTCGAGAGGCTACAGGGAATTTAGGATTAATGTCCCATCTTTCTTTCCTTGTTGTGCGGAATTGATTCAGTTTGAAGTGTAACTCTTTGAATTCCTTCCACGCATTCGTATGTGCATGTGAGCGCTCAGTATCGGTTATGCATCGACAACTTGTGATCCATGGATGAGGTGCGAGATATGATTTCTGTGTGCTAATGATGGGCCAATCTAGAGGACTTGAGGCCGGGGATTTTGATTTTGTGAGCACGCGCTTTGGACTTATAAGTCCGGTAGTGTCCTATTAGTGGAATTTGTGGCTTGATGAGTGGTTGGATGGCTATATAATGAGTATGATGTGACTGCGGGATGTGTTAAGATGGATTGAATGTGACAAGAAGAGTTTGTTTAAGATTTAAAAAGGACTATTGAGTGCTTGATTTTTGTCTTTATGTGACATATAGTCTCGAGTTATGAGTGTATTGGAGGATCATTGGTGATGTTTAAATGTAGAACGAATTAGGTTCTCATGCCTGTTGGTGAGCTCAGACTTAGGAAGATTAAGTGATTGCGTAGTAGTTGTGTCTGTGAAAGGGTATAAAGAGATTTTAGTTTGGAGCTAAGCAGGTGGGTTATGACCTGCGAGGTAATCTACGGATGTGTGATTTTTACGATGTTGTGTGGAGGCTTTCTTTTCCACTAGTGGGTTATATTTGTGCGATATGCGTTTGTGTCACGACCCTAAACCCAGACCCGGTCGTGATGGCGCCTCTCGTGAAGACAAGGCCAGCCGACACAAACCCCAAGTTTAATTAACAGATATAATGATTTATAATCAAGTCATTAATAATGATAAATCCCAAAAATAAAGCGAAATATAACAACTGTGGAAACAAAACACAGCCCGACATCGGGGTGTCACAAGTCACGAGCATCTACTAAGGTCTGAACACAACTAAGAATCTAAAATGTACTAAACACAGTCTAAGGAAGACAAGAGGGAGAAAAAAAGCAGTGTTGCGAATGCCGGGCAGCTACCTTGCTAACTCCGATGACGCTGCCACTGAGCAACCAACACCCGCTACCGGGTTCAAAATAATACCTGAATCTGCACACAAGGTGAAGGGAGTAATGTGAGTATGCCAACTCAGTAACTAATAAAAGTAAATGAAAGCTGAGCAGTAAGAAAACACGTAAGCCACGTCATAACGCTACAGCAAATACAGTACATCTCCAAAACAGTACAGAAATCATTTACTTCGTAAATCAAGCTCAGTTTCAGTAAAACCTTTTAAAACAACTTTCAATAGTTTCAAAGGAGTGATAAAAGAGTGAGTAAAAATGATAGAAACATAAACAGCCTCTCAGGCAAAACATGTACCATAAACCGCCCTACGGGCATAATATCATCAGAACCAGCCCCTCGGGCTACCTCACAATTACTCGTAATCAGTCCCTCGGGCATAACATGAATCAAAAACCGCCCCTTGGGCAACATGGATCAAGAACAGCTCCTCGGGCAACAGGATCAAGAACAACCCCTCGAGCTTCAACATGAAACAACAACACCCCCTCGGGCCACAACACATCACTCACACTGGGTACCCGCGCTCACTAGGGGTGTACAGACTCCGGGAGGGGCCCCTTACGACCCAAGCGCAATAACAAGCCATCTCGTGGCATAATCAATCCGGCCCTTGGCCTCACATAATAAACAGGATCACCACACAGGGTACCCGAGCTCACTGGGGGTGTACAGACTCCGGGAGGGGCTCCTTACGGCCCAAGCGCAATATCAAGCCATCTCGTGGCATAATCAAATAGGCTCTCAGCCTCGTATCAATCACAAGCCACCTCGTGGCATAATAAATCAGGCCCTCGGCCTCCCACATATCACAAATCAGTACCACATGCTGCGGCGTGCAGCCCGATCCCATAACATCCTCACAATACAAGCTCTCGGCCTCACTCAGTCAGAACTCACTCAAGCCCCTTAGGCTGCCAGTAAAACAAGTACTCGGCTAAAAATATCATTTTTGAAATCAAGAAGAGTGAATAAAACCGAGTTATGAAAACAGTAAGAACATAGCAAGACTGAGTGTAAATATCAAACCAAAAACAGTGAGGAAATCAGTAATAAAAGCCCCTAAGGGTCCAAATAATCGGCGCAAGGCCCAGACACGGCATTTAGCCCCAAACACAATAATACTTTCCAAAATATAACAATATCAAATAGTTTCCAAGTAAATACGCGACTTAATAGTCATACGGGATGGACCAAGTCACAATTCCCAACGGTGCACGATCCCACACTCGTCATCTAGCATGTGTGTCACCTCAAGGTAGCACAACGATGTGAAATCCGGGGTTTCATACCCTCAGGACAATATTTACAATCATTACTTACCTCTATCCGGTCCAAACTCTAGCCCGCGATGCCTTTGCTTCTCGAATCGGCCTCCGAATGCTCCAAATCTAGCCAAAAGCAGATTCATACCATCAAAATATGCTAAGGGAACAAAGTCCACTTGAAAATATCCAATTTATACCAAAAATCCCGAAAATGGCCAAACCCGGCCCCCGGACCCACGTCTCGGAACACGATAAAATTTACGCCAAAATGATCCTCATCCTCCCACAAGTCTATACATATCAAGAACACGGAAATCGGAGTTCAATTGACCCCTCAAATACCCATTTTAAGGTCTCTAAATCTCAAGCCCTAATTACCCATTTTGCACTGATTTTTCCCAAAATTTCACCACTAATTAGGCCTTTAATCACATATAAATGATTTATGACGTCAAGAATCTTACCTCCAAGAGATTACCCTTTGGTTTCCTCAAGAATCCCTCTCAAAATCTTCAATCCCGTTCAAAAATGGTGAAAAAATGAAGAAGGGTCGCGGATGGGCTATTTAAATACTGCCCAGGTATTTGTACATAGTGATCACGGGAGAAGAGATGCGATCGCATAGAAGAAATAGTTGCTAGCCCAAAGTGTGCTACGCGATCGCGAACAAATCGATGCAATCGCGTAGAAGGAAAATGCTACTATCCAAATTTTGTGCTACGCGATCGCGAACAAATCAATGCAATCGCATAGAAGAAAAATTCTACTGTCCAAATTTTGTGCTACGCGATCGCGAACATATCAATGCGATCGCATAGAAGGAAAATATGGCAGGTTGACATTGTACTACGTGATCGCGGCTATGCCTATGCGATCGCATAGAAGGAAACACCGGATAGCAGAACAACAGTTCAAACATAGGGAAAACTGACCTGTGGCCCACCCGGAACACACCCGAGGCCCGCAGGACCTCAACCAAACATGCCAACCAATCCTAAAATATCATTCAAACTTGTTCCCTTCGGAACGCTCAAAACAACATCAAAATACCAAATTCGCATCGGATTCAAGCCTAAGAATTTTAAAAACTTCCAGATTCCGCTTTCGATCAAAAAGTCTATCAAACCACGTCCGAATGACCTGAAATTTTGCACACACATCCCAAATGACACAACGGACCTACTGCAACTTCCAGAATTCCATACCGACCCCTATATCAAAATATCATCTATTAACCGAAAAACGCCAAAATTCCAATTTCACCAATTCAAGCCTAAATCTACTCCGGGCCTCCAAAACACATTCCGATCACGCTCCTAAGTCTCAAATCACCTAACGGAGCTAACCAAATCATAAAAATTCCAATCCGAGGTCATATGCCAACAAGTCAAAAGTTGGTCAAATCTTTCAAACTTTAAGCTTCAAGCTGAGAATCATCCTTCCATATCTATTTTGATTAACCTGAAATCCAAAACCGACGATTTCCATAAGTCATAATACCTCACACAGGGCTAGTCATGCCTGAGAACTGGCGAGCGAAGTGCAAAAGCTCAAAATGACCGGTCGGGTCGTTACATCCTCCCCCACTTAAACATACGTTCGTCCTCGAACGTGCCCATAGTTGTTCCAAAAGCCAACAAGTCGCTGTATAACCTTACCATGCAGATACCCGGGGGTGATCTCACGTCACCCTATCTCATATAGGTCCAGTAACACAATGTAACTGAAATTTCGCAATCCAACCTAGCCTATAAACCTTAGAACCACATTTCCACTTCTAAAATCATCTACAAGATTAGAATGTCACATTTATACTCTGAATAAGCCCGAACAAGCTGTAATAACCCAATACCTGCAACCTTAGGTGCAATTACATGACATACCACATAACTCAAACACTTGTAGCGATAACTTCTAATCACAGCAGTTGCTCAAAACATCCGAATTTCGATAATAAGCCTTTTATCAAATAAAGCTTCATCCCAACACTTCCGTACACTGCCAATGATAAATGAAACACATAGGAAGTCATAACCACTTCTCAGATCAACCATTTGTGAAGCCACTTCTCTTTTAGCAAGAACCATAGCAAATTTCTGAGCCGAACATCGATATTATCCCTCCAACACACTGAACTGAATCCATTTGTATTCATTCTAGATCCCAAAAATCTCATCTAATTCCAGCACAACTACTCTGGAAACATGACACACCAATACAATCTAGAGCCACAACTCGTGCAATCCGCGCACCAATAAGCAACAATCTGAACGTACTCAAATCATGAAAATGACTCAAATGAGAGAGCCGTACCACAAGTCAACAGTACCACCACACCAAATGCTGAGAACCCGTCACACCTCGTAGATACAGAACACACGAATCTAGCCCGGAGGATCATACCTCCACATAACTTCGTTGAGATACGCGACCCTATCCAAACACTGACCCACATGAGACACCTCCAGTCACTATGCTCAAAATCGACAACCAAGCGCAATTTGATGCCTATCACCCAAAGGTGAATCACCATAACCATAGAGAAGCAAATGACGCAATGCCGCACCAGTCCGAAGGGACATATCCAATGTGCAACAAATCATGCAACACCCAAATACCTGTCTCATTCAAATCCCGCTATAAAGCCCAAACGAAACCGCACCATATGCATATAACCACCAAATCTCAACTTCTCGTAACACAGGAGAGTAACTCATAGATCACGAATAAGCCAACAACAATCGAATGGCACATCTCTCAACAATAGTAGTTTGGAGTAAACAAATCTGACCAGGTGCAGAACACACATCCATGTTGGACCTACCAATGAACCTCAAATCAACTCTGGTCACCCACAATAGATAATTAACTCTTTGAAGGTTCACAATGACTGAATCATAGCACATACTACCCCCTGACCAACCTTAGCTATTTTCTCACAGTCCACAACCAAAAAGCTATCTAATCACGGAAGCTCCCAGTCTCCTAATCCATAAAGCACACGAATCACCATATCTAATCCCAGCTACACTGCCTGAACATCTACACACATCTGATACTCGATCATTCCACAAGGGATACTCCTATAATTCTTCTGTGCTACCAAGCCAACTTGAATATCGACAGTCGATCCAATAAGGAAGTGCCATAATACTAATGAAGTATCCTTAATTCAAACACATTGCCTTTTTTTCTAAAGTGTATAACCTTATCAAGACACACCATCTAGTAATATCATTTACCTAGTCATTTGAAACTGCCCGTTTTGTCTAAGATTTTATGACCTTCCTTTCAGAACTGAACTGCGACCTTACACATGCCAATCTCAACCCTACACAACATACCACATATACCATGCCATCCTATGATAAATATGAGAAATTCATAATCCCTTCCGAGCCACAATCAAATATATACTCAACTAGTCAAGAACTTTCTATTTGATCCCATCTAGGAGAAAATCACTATACCTCCCATGCTCCTAATGCCAGCAGAAATTATACATCTCTAACCATGGTAGAAATTATCAAGAACTCTACGAATCCCCTTTTGCGCAAAACCGAACCATCAAGACTGACTCCTTCTAACTCAACCAAGCTAGACAAGCCATCAAAACCTACGAGTATTCCCACGGAACACCTGTGGAAACCCACCGCTTCATAAGTACTCAAGAACCGATCATATCCATCACCATGCCGATCCTGCCTACTATCAAACTATCCCCTCTATCCGAGTTTCCTTCTGATTTCCTTCTGATTTACCTTCAACTTGATACTCCTTCTTGCTATAATACCACAATTCCTCAACCCAGACTCACCATACGAGACCCAAGCATAAAACCACACCGTCTAAGGCTCATAAGCCGCTGAATACTCTCTTAAATATTCCCAAAAGAACCACATTCAAAATACCTACCCTGAAGGGACTTTCTGCGAATCCAAAGCCATTACCTTTACCTTCCTGATGCTAATATATAGAATCCCATAATGATATAGAAATACCACGAGTTTTGACACCCTCCAATACAAACCTCAGTTCCTAGCCAAATATACAACTTGAAAATCTCCAATTATTGCATGTAAAATCTTGGACCCATTAGAACCATTCTCAAGAGTCATCCACTCTACTCAATCCACAATTAGACCTTTCAAACGGACCGGACGACCAGTGCTCCAAAGGCACTCCAACATCGCAGAGTGTAACCTCACCTTAATGCAAACAAGCAACTTCCTGTTCTATGCACCGTGCATCCTTTACCGATACAACCCACGTCACTCGGTGATTCTCATACACCTATAAAGCATAACATCAACTTTATTGAAATTTCCTCTACTCGAGCCATCCTCGGTCTTAACCTCTGTAAGCCATAACCGATTCACCAGTATGCCTCCAACTGGAACCATCATAGCACATAACCGTGCCATCAACTAATCAATAGCAGACTCCCCCACTTGGCTCGAAGCCATAGATCAAAACACACAATAACTTATAATGAAGATACTCTATTAGTGCCATAATACCATAGTGAGATTAATAAAAGTAAATGAAAGCTGAGCAGTAAGAAAACACGTAAGCCACGTCATAACGCTACAGTGAATACAGTACATCTCCAAAATAGTACAAAAATCATTTACTTCGTAAATCAAGCTCATTTTTGGTAAAACCTTTTAAAACAACATTGATTAGTTTCAAAGGAGTGATAAAACAGTGAGTAAAAATGATAGAAACATAAACAGCCTCTCGGGCAAAACATGTACCATAAACCGCCCTACGGGCATAATATCATCATAACCAGCCCCTCGGGCATAACATGAATCAAGAATCGCCCCTCAGGCAACATGGATCAAGAATAGCCCCTCGGGCTTTAATATGAAACAACAACAGCCCCTCGGGCTACAACATATCACTCACACTGGGTACCCGCGCTCACTGGAGGTGTGCAGACTCCGGGAGGGGCCCCTTATGGACCAAGCGCAATAACAAGCCATCTCGTGGCATAATCAATAAGGCCCTCGGCCTCACATAATAAACAGGATCACCACACTGGGTGCCCGCGCTCACTAGGGGTGTACAGACTCCGGGAGGGGCCCCTTACGGCCCAAGTGCAATATCAAGCCATCTCGTGGCATAATCAAACAGGCTCTCGGCCTTATATCAATCACAAGACACCTTGTGGCATAATAAATCAGGCCCTCGACCTCTCACATATCACAAATCAGTACCACATGCTGCGGCGTGCAGCCCGATCCCATAACATCCTCACAATACAGGCCCTCGCCTTACTCAGTCAGAACTCACTCATACCCCTCGGGCTGCCAGTAAAACAAGTACTCGGCTAAAAATATCATTTTTGAAATCAAGAGGAGTGAATAAAACCGAGTTATGAAAACAGTAAGAACATAGCAAGACTGAGTGTAAATATCAAACCAAAAACAGTGAGGAAATCAGTAATAAAAGCCCCTAATGGTCCAAATAATCGGCACAAGGCCCAGACACGGCATTTAGCCCCAAACACAATAATACTTTCCAAAATATAACAATATCAAATAGTTTCCAAGAAAATACGCAACTTAATAGTCGTACGGGATGGACCAAGTCACAATTCCGAATGGTTCACGATCCCACGCTCGTCATCTAGCGTGTGCGCCACCTCAAGGTAGCACAACGATGTGAAACCCGGGGTTCCATACCCTCAGGATAATATTTACAATCATTACTTACCTCTATCCGGTCCAAACTCTAGCCCGCGATGCCTTTGCTTCTTGAATCGGCCTCCGAATGCTCCATATCTAGCCAAACGCAGATTCATACCATCAAAATATGCTAAGGGAACAAAGTCCACTCGAAAATATCCAATTTATACCAAAAATCCCGAAATTGGCCAAACCCGGCCTCCGGGCCCATATCTCGGAACTCGATAAAATTTATGACAAAATGATCCTCATCCTCCCACGAGTCTATACATATCAAGAACACTGAAATCAGAGTTCAATTGACCCCTCAAATACCCATTTTAAGGTCTCTAAATCTCAAGCCCTAATTACCTATTTTGCACTGATTTTTCCCAAAAATTCACCACTAATTAGGCCTTTAACATATAAACGAGTTATGAAGTCAAGAATCTTACCTCCAAGATATTACCCTTTGGTTTCCTCAAGAATCCCTCTCAAAAGCATCAATCCTGTTCAAAAATGGTGAAAAAATGAAGAAGGGTCGCGGATGGGCTATTTAAATACTGCCCAGGTATTTGTACATCGCGATCGCGGGAGAAGAGATGCGATCTCATAGAAGAAATAGTTGCTGGCCCAATGTGTGCTACGTGATCGCGAACAAATCAATGCAATCGCATAGAAGGAAAATGCTACTGTCCATATTTTGTGCTACGCGATCGCGAACATATCAATGCAATCGCATAGAAGGAAACTATGGCAGGTTGAAATTGTCCTACGCGATCGCAGCTATGCCTATGCGATCACATAGAAGGAAACACCGGATAGCAGAACAACAGTTCAAACATAGGGAAAAATGACCCGTGGCCCACTCGGAACACACCCGAGGCCCCCGGGACCTCAACCAAACATGCCAACCAATCCTAAAACATCATTCAAACTTGTTCAAACCTTCGGAAGGCTCAAAACAACATCAAAACACCAAATTTGCATCGGATTCAAGCCTAAGAATTCTAAAAACTTCTAGATTCCGTTTTCGATCAAAAAGTCTATCAAACCACGTCCGAATGACCTGGAATTTTGCACACACATCCCAAATGACACAACGGACCTACTGAACTTCCCGAATTCCGTACCGAACCCTATATCAAAATCTCATCTATCAACCGGAAAATGCCAAAATTTCAATTTCGCCAATTCAAGCCTAAATCTACTCCGGGCCTCCAAAACACATTCCGATCACGCTCCTAAGTCTCAAATCACCTAACGGAGCTAACCAAATCATAAATATTCCAATCCAAGGTCATATGCCAACAAGTCAAAACTTGGTCAAATCTTTCAAACTTTAAGCTTCAAGCTGAGAATCATCCTTCCATATCTATTCCGATCAAACTGAAATCCAAAACCGACGATTTACATAAGTCATAATACCTCACACGGGGATAGTCATGCCTGAGAACTGGCGAGCGAAGTGCAAAAGCTCAAAACGACCGGTCAGATTGTTATAGTTTGGATCGATTGTAATAGTTGACCTGACCATCACAAGGATGAATGCGAGCTTAGTAGATGATTTGAGGCATTATATGGTTTGTGTTGTAGGATCTTGTGACAAATTTAGTTGAATCTACGACAGTATTATGGCAGTAATAGAGCTTGGGAAATTGTGAGTTATCGAGTGTTTTGATCTTTGGCTTTGAGCCATGTGGGGGAGTCTGCTATCGACGATTTGATTACATGGTTATGTGTTGCATTAGTTTTTATTTGAGGTATACTTGTGAATCAATTATGACTTGCAGAGGTTGAGAGCGAGGAGGACTCGAGTAAGGGAATTTATAGATATGGGTTGTATTACACTATATGGGTATATAGGAATCATGGAATGATTGACTGGTTATTCGTGAAGGATGTAGTGTGCATGGGGTAGGAATTTGCTTGGTTACATTGAGGTGGGGTTACTTCTTTGGAGTGTTTTATGCTAATTTAGCATAGGCAGTTCGACCTGTTTGGGCGGTGAAATTGAGATTTGAGCAGAATGGATGACTCTCGAGAAAGTTCTAATGGATTCAAGATTTTTATGTAGCAATTGTGAATTTTTCTGGATTGGTATATAGTTTACATTGGATGGTGTCGAGACTCGCGTTATTTCTGGGTCATTATAGATTTTACACTTCGGTATCATGAAGGTGAAGGAAACAACTTTAGACTCACAGAGGGTGTCTTCAGAATGGGTATCTCGGTTGTGGTACTTTTGGGGTACTTAATAGGGAATTCGGCGGCTTATGATCCTTAGGGCGGTGTGATTCTATCCTAGGATCTCGTGGGGGTGAGTTTTTGTTATGGATCGTGGTGTTCTAGCAAAAAGAAGTGTCACCTTGAGGGTAATTCAGATGAAACTCGGGGAAATAGGACAATTTATTAGTAAGTTAGATCAGCACAGTAATGGGTATGGTCAGTTCTTTGGGTACTTATGATGTGGTGAGTCTCTACAGGTGTTTTGTGGAAATGTTCTCGGGTTTTGGCGACCTGCTTAGAGAGATTCAGTTCTGATGGCCTGGTTATGTGAAAAATGGGGTTCGAAGAGTTCTCGTTGGTTTCGACCATAGTTTGAGATAGATATTTCCTATCGATGTGAGGAGCGTATTGCACATTGTGGTTTTCTCCTAGATGGGATCAAATGGGACGTTTCTGTCTGACAGGGTATGTATTCTACTTGTGAATCAGAGTTGATTATGAGATTCTCGTACTTTTCATATGATTGCATGATATATGCGATGTATTGTGTGGGATGTAGATTTGCATGTGCAAGGTCACGGTTCAGTTTTGAAGGGGAGGTCACAAATTCTTAGATAGCATGGACGATTTTCGATGTTTAGATGAATGCTATAACTATTTGGTATCGCCCGAGGAGAGTGTGAATTTTAGAAGGCGTACTATGTTTTAGCTTACGGATGCTTCATTGGTATTATGGTACTCGTCGGGTTGATCTATTGCTGATATTGAGATTTTTATTATGTGGCACGGAAGGATTATAGAAGCATTCCTTGCGGGATGATCGTTTATGAGAGATGTATTAGATATTCAAGCGGTGGAGTTAGGATCAAATATGGTGATTTATATGTTATGTGGATTTGGAGACCGAGAGTTCTAAAAAATAGATTGTTTCGTGGTGGTAGGCTGTGAAGATGTGACCAAAGCTATCCATATGATAGTATGTGTTATGGTTCATTCATTGCAGACTTTCAGAGGGTTATGTATCTATTTGCGGATGACCAGGGTTGATTTGGGGGCCATTGGTAGGCCTAGTGAGGATGTGTATTCTATACCGGGTTGGATTGGTTGGCTCCATACTGCCACTGTTGAGGGATGTGTCATTCGGTTAGAGTTGAGCTTATTCGTATTCTGATATGATCTATGTGTTATTACTCTATGGTACGAGGGGTTGTGATTTGTTGGTTATACGCACCCACTTTGCGGTTCTATTTGGACCTTATAGCGGAATTTTAGAGAGATGGATATTAGGGTGTTTCATGATTAATTGTGCATTTGGTTATGTACTTTCTGGACTTTGGTATTGTGTTATTGGTTTCTCCGTAATTATGGTCATGCACTTTGGGTACTAGATGTCGAATTGCGCGTGGTTGATTTTGAGCACTGTAACTTAAGGTATTTCTTGTGGACCAGTGTTTGGATGGGGTCATGCATTGCAGCGGAGTTATGTTGAGATATGACCCTTCGTGTTAGATTCATGTGTTTCGACTCTACAATGTGTGATGGGTTCTTAGACTTGCGTTGTGATGGTACTTTTTGAGCTTGCGGGTCGGTCATCTCATTTGAGTCATTTTCCATGTTTGAGTACATTTGAAATGTTGCGTATTGGTGCACAGATTACACGGTTGTGACTTTAGGTTGTATTGGTGTGGCATGTCAATAGAATAGATGTGTTTGATGAGATAAGGTCATTAGACCTAGAATGGATACTATCTGATTTGATTGTAGTATATTTGAAAGAATAATGTCGTTGATCGGCTTAGAAATTTTCTATAGTTCTTTTCAAAGAAGAGGGAACTCCATGACTTGTTGATCTGATCAATAGTTATGAGTTTCTGCGTGTATCTTTCTTCATCTGCAGTGTACAAAGGTTTTAGAATGAGGTTTTGCTTGATACGAGGTTTACTACTGGTATCGGGTTGGTTATCGAGCAACTATTGCAATCAGAAGTTATTGCTATGAGTATTTGAGTTATGTGGTATGTCATGTGATATTGTCTTGGGATATGGTTATGGCTTGATGCAGCTTGTTCAGATTTATACAGGGTGTGGATGCGAGATTCGGGTCTTATAAGAAATTTCGGATGTTGGAAATTGGATTCTAAGGTTTATGGGCTAAGGTTGAATTAAGGATCTTCAGTTAGGTTGTGTCGTCGCTTATATGGATTAGGGTGACGTGGGATCACCCCCCGGTATGTGCATAATAAGGTTAAATGGTGATTTGACGTCTTAAGGACAACTCTTGACACGTTCGAGGACGAACGTATGTTTAAGTGGAGAAGGATGTAACGACCCGACTGGTCGTTTTGAGCATTTGCACTTTGCTCAGTAGTTTGAGAGCATGAGTGGCTCTGTATTATGTATTATGACTTATGTGAATCATCGGTTATGTTTTTTAGGTTATTCGAAATCGATCTGGAAGAATGAACGTCATGATTGAAGCTTTAAGTCGGAAGAGTTAACTAAATTTGACTTTTTAGCATTCGACCTCGCATCGGAGTTTCGATGGTTCCATTAGGTCCGGATGGTGATTTTTGACTTGGGCGTCTGCCCGGATTTTCATTTGGCTTTTCCTAGAAGGATCCGGCACTAATTGGCGAAAATTGGAAATTTGAAGGTTTGGAAAGTCCATAAGTTTGACCGAAAGTTGACTTTGAGGATATAGTATTTGGATTGTGGTTCTGGGAATTGGAATAGCTTCGTTATGTCATTTGGGACTTGTGTGCAATTGTTGGGTTCTTTCCAGGTGGATATGATATGTTTCAGCGTGAGTTTTGAATGCTGAAAGTTCAAAAGTTCATTAAGTTCGATTTGGGTGTGATTTGTCGTTTCGACTTTTTTATGCATGATTTGAGGCCTCGAGTAGGTCCGTGTTATATTATGGTACTTGTTGGTATATTCGGACGGGGTCCCGAGTGGCTCGGTGGGTTTCGGACGAGAATGAGATCATTTTTCCCCTCTTGTTGCCTTGTGGAAGAGTTGCTGGTACTGGTGTAGCTGCATCTGCGGAGTCATGGCGGCAGAAGCAACTTCACAGATGTGGGCTGTCAATCACAGGTCCGAGGTGAGAGCTGTGTGAGGAAGATCGCTGAAGTGGATTTTGAGGCGCACTTGCATGCGCGCAGATGCGTGATTTTAAGCGCAGAAGCAGTAGTTGGCGCAGATGCGGGTCCTTGTTTCGCACCTGCGAGGTCGCATGAGTGGATGTTTTTTCGCTGGTGCGAGGGCCATTTCATTAGTGCCTCTCCGGAGAAGTGGAACGTTTGTCACAAAAGCAACGCCACTGAAGTGGCTAAGTGTGTCGCAGATGCGATGATGCCCTGGCAGAAGCTATATATCGAGGTTTTTGGTTCTTTTATCATATTGTGAGATTTGGGGCTCGGATTGAGGCGAGTTTTGAAGCAATTTTCACCATGTGGACTGGGGTAAGTGTTCTCTACTCATTTTTGATTTTATATCTTGAATGTATCTTCGTTTGTGGCATTTGGATTATGAATTTTAAAGAGAAAATTGGGGGGTTTTGTCCAAAGTTTCATAGAGTGAGTTTTTGAGTTTTGGACATCGATTCAGAGTCGGATTTGGGTGAAACTAGTGTGGTTAACTCGTTGGACTTTTTGGTCAATTTTGGGATTTGGATTAAAGATTCAACATTTATCGATTGGGTTTGTTTCCTTTCATATTATTTGACGTATTTGAGTGCTTTTGGCTAGTTTCGAGCCGTTCAGAGGTCGGTGCGTGCGGGATGGCATTTAGGAGCATTGTTTGGCTTGCTCGGTATTGGATTTGGCTTGTTCGAGGTAAGTAACACTTCTAAACTTGGAGCTGAGGGTATAAACCCCAAAATACGTGTTATATGATTTGTTGGAGGTGATGCACATGCTAGGTGACGGGCGTGTGGGCATGCACCATAGAAATCGGGATGTAGTTGTTTCCGTGGAATCATATAGTCAAATAATCTTGGCATTATCCATGTACTTTCATATGTTAAAGAAATTGCGCTGAGAATCCTATTAAAATTCTTGCTGAGGCTATATGCCGGTATTGATGTTGAATTATTTGTTTAAATTGCAATATCATACTTAGTCATGTTCATTCATTTCATATCATATCTCAGTCTCTGTTGCACTTTATCGATACATCATATCATCATTTTTTGGCTAGTTTCATGGCATGTGAGCCCGAGAGACTAGAGAGATTGATGACTAAGTGAGGCCGAAGGCCTGATTGTGAGTGATATTACGTGATCGGGCTGCACACCGCAACATGTTATATTGATTTACACATTGATGTAGCTTATTATAGCGCTTGGGCTGAAGGAGCACCTCCGGAATCTGTACACCCCTAGTGAGCGCAGTTGATTTATATCGAGGGATGGATCTTTCCTGGGCATGGATCTTGCCCAAATCATTTATATTTGGGGATGGATCTTCCCCAGGCTGGATTGGCCTTATACAGTACTGAGCGACTGACTGTCACTTGATTTATATATTTGGGATGGATCTTTCCGGGGCTGGATTGTCCATATACAGTACTGAGTGACTAAGCGTGTCGAGTGATTGAGCGTGATGCGTGGAAAGTGTGAGACAGAGAGACTGAGTACTCTGAGAGTGTGAGTGCATGAGTTCATCGCTGAGATACATTGCATTCGACATTCGCATTGGGCATACAAGCATAGAGATGCAGTTTTCCTCATGTTGTACGGTATCACGTCATTCATGACTTCTCATACACATTGACTTGCAGGTGTAGAGATGCATTCTCCTCATACCATTTGATAATGAAATATCTTATCTGTTGTTGAAAAGTTTTGGGAAAAATCACAATTTTCAAACTTACTCATATTTTTGGCAATTGCGGTAAAAGATTTGGATTTTTACTGATATACTTGCAAAGCAGGCCTATTTTTCTAGAACTGTGAACAAGTCGAGCATCTCATCTCCGAGTTACTTCTTTTATTACTTTCATTATGTTGTTATGAACAGTTGTTGGCTATTGGTTTTGGACTCCGACCTATGTTCCTGCTAGTCACTACTTTCAACCTAAGGTTAGGTTTGTTACTTATTGAGTACATGGGGTCGATTGTACTCATACTACACTTCTGGACCTTGCGTGCAAATGTTGTTGTGATCGACGGGAGTTGGATTTGAAGAAGTACCTGCGTTCCGGTTGTAGCTGCCTCTTGTTCATGGTAGCCCTAGATCTATAAAAATCTGTTTATGTACATTTCGAACAGATGATGTATTTATTTGTTTCCGTCTTTTTAAATTCTAATCTTAGAAGCTCATGATTGGTACTACCAGTCCTTGGGAAATGTATAAGATTCATATATTTTCTTTTATTTATTTGTCTCATTAAATTTCATTGGAATTGGATAGTTGTTAATTGGCTTACCTAGCGGGTTGGGTTAGGTTCCATCACGACAAGTTGGATTTTGGGTCGTGACATCAAATCCCGGGTCCAATTGTTGATTTCGACTACCCATGACCCCACGAGTTCATATATGTGATTAGTTTCAAAACCTGAGTCCAAATCGACTCTCAAAACTCAATATCTTATTTTTTTAAAACACGATAAAGTTTCATAAATGTTTACCTAAGATATGCTGATGGAATATGATTATAAATAGATTAGAATCACTTAGTCAAAGTTTGTACGTGAAAATTCCCTCTCCAAATCGCCTCCTACTGAGTCTAGGGTTAAAAAAACGAGAGAATCAAAGATAAAATCCCGAATTTCAGCCCTTATGTTCAGTTGCAGTTATCACAATTGCGATATGGGTTCGTAATTACGAAGAAAACCTCATAATTGCGGCACTGATAGGCCAATGAAGCTCTTCGCAGTTGCGAACTCTGTTGCCCTCGCAAAAGCAACATAATTGTCGCAAATGTAAACTACCCTCTTCCTGAAGCTACTTCGCAATTGCGAGCCTAGCATCTCAATTGTGATAACTGAGGCCCCCCTGCCGAGCTCGCAATTGCAAACATGATGTTCGCAAATGTGACACTAGAGACTACTGCACACCAGATTTCTGGTTTTCGATCCAAAACACTCTGGAACTCATGCGAGCCCTCGGGGTCCAAACCAAGCCTCCACACAAGTCTAAGAATATCATACGAACTCTCTTGTGTGATCAAAACACAAAAATAACCTCTAAAACTACGAATGGAACACTAAAACACATGAATTTCAAAGTAAATTTCAAGAATTTCTAAAATTACAACTAGACGTCTGAATCCTATCAAATTACTCCAATCAACATAAAATTTTACAGACAAGTTCTAAATACCATAACGGACATATTTCAAGTCCCAAAATCAAATTCCGAGCTTGATAGCTAAAAGTCAACCAACGATCAAACCTTTCAACTTCAAATTGTCAAATATCGGCAAATCAACATAAATCAACCTACGGACTTCCAAACTCACTTCTGAGTATATGCCCAAGTCCGAAATCATGATACGAAGCTATCAAATCCATAAGAAAATAATTCCGGGGTCATTTTCACAAAAGTCAAAGTTTGGTCAATATTTCTAATTTAAATGACTAAGTTAAGAATCAAATGGTCCAAAGCAACCCGAAAGCTTCCTGGAACGACACTAACTGACTCTGCAAGTCATAAAATCATAAACACATATGTGTGAAGCATAAAAGGGGGTAACGTGGCGTAATTACACAAAATGACCGATCGGGTTGTTACATTCTCCCCCTCTTAAAACAAAAATTCATCCTCGAACGTGCATAAGGACATACCTGAAGTGGTGAATTGATTAGGATGACGACTCCGCATGTCATGCTCGGTCTACCAGGTTACCTCATCGACTGGATAACCCCTCCATTGGACCTCCACTGAAGCGATGTTCTTTGATCTCAACTTGCAGGACTGTTTGTCCAAGAAGGCCATAGGCTTCGCAATAAAAGTCAAATTGTCCTCCAATTAGACTGTGTTGAAGTCTAAAACATGAGAAAAATCACCATAATACTTTCGGAGCATAGAAACATGGAACAACGGATGAATCGTGGATAAACTAGGTGGTAATTAAAGCTTGTAGGCCACCTCTCCAATCCTCTAAAGGATCTCAAAAGGCCTGGTATACCTAGGGCTCAACTTTCCCTTCTTCACGAACATCATTACACCCTTCATGGGTGAAACCTGGAGCAAAACTTGCTCTCCAACCATGAATGAAACATCGCGAATCTTCTGATCCGGATAACTCTTCTGTCTTGATTGGGCTATACGAAGCCAATCCTGGATCAACTTGACCTTCTCCAAGGCATCTCGAACCAAATCTGCGCCTAATAACTAAGCCTATCCCGGCTCGTACCAGCCAACTGGAGAACGACACCTTCTCCCATATAGGTCATCATAAGGAGCCATCTGAATGCTCAATTGGTAGTAGTTGTTGTAGGCAAACTCCACAAGTGGATAGAACTGATCCCAAGAACCCCTGAAATCCATAACACATGCACTAAGCATATCCTACAATATCTGAATGGTGCGCTCGTACCGTCCGTCTGAGGGTGAAATGTCATGCTCAACTCAACCCGTGCGCCTAGATAACGTTGTACAACTCTCCAGAAATGCAATGTGAACTATGTACCCCGGTCAAAGATGATGGATACCGATACGCCATGAAGTCGTAAAATCTAGTGGATATAAACCTGAGCTAGCTGCTCCAAAAAAGAGGTAGAAACTACCGGGATGAATGAGTCGACTTGGTCAACCTATCCAAAATTACCCATACTGCATCAACTTTCCCGTGAGTCCATTGGAGCCCAACAACAATGTCCATGATGAAACTCTCTCATTTCCACTTGGAAATCTCAAGTCCTTGAAGCAAACCACCCGGCCGTTGATGCTCATACTTCACCTGCTGACAATTTAGGCACCGAGCTACATACTCCACTATGTCTTTCTTCATTTACCTCCACCAATAGTGCTGCCTCAAATCCTGATAAATCTTAGCGGCACCCGGATGAATGGAGTACTGCGAACTATAAGCCTCCTGAAGAATCAACTCACACAACCCATCCACATTGGGCACGCATAATCGCTCTTGCATCCATAACATACCTTCATCCCCAATAGTAACCTCCTTGGCGTTGCTGCGCTGAACCTTGTCCTTGAGGACAAAACAAATGGGGGTCATCATACTGATGCTCTCTAATCTGATCATATAAGGAAGACCAAGAAACCACATAGTCAAGAACTCAACTAGGCTCTGAAATATCAAATCTAGCAAACTAGCTGGATAAGGCCTAAGCATTCAATGCTAATGGCCTTTCCGCTGCTGGTAGGTATGCTAAACTACCCAAACTCTCTACCTTCAGACTCAAGGCATCGACCACCATATTGGCGTTTCTGGGATGAGATAGAATGATGATATCATAGTCCTCAAGCAACTCTAACTAGCTCGCTGCCGCAAGTTAATAGTTTTCTTTTTGAACAGATGTTGTAGACTCCGGTTATCGGTAAAGACCTCACAAGGGATACTGTACAAACAATGCCGCCGGATCTTCAATGCATGAACAATAGCTGCCAACTCCAAGTCATGGATCGGATAATTATTCTCATGGGCATTCAGTTGTCAAAACACGTAGGCAATCACCCTACCATCTTGCATCAACCCGCGCCAAGGGCAACACGTGACGCATCACAGTACACAGTATAATACCCCGAGCCCGTAGGCAACACCAACACTGGGACTGTAGTCAAAGAAGTCTTGAGCTTTTAAAAGCTCGCCTCACACTCCTCGGACCATCTAAAAGGAGCACCCTTCTAAGTCAATATGGTCATAGGTGCAGAAATACATGAGAAACCCTCTACGAAACGACGATAATACCTGGCCAGACCAAGGAAACTCCAGATCTCAGTAGCCAAAGACGGTCTAGGTCAACTCTGCATTGCTTCAATCTTTTTGAGATCTAACTTGATCCCCTCACTCGACACCACATGACCCAAAACATGCCACCGAATCTAGCCAAAATTCACACTTCGAGAATTTTGCATACAACTTCTTCTCTCTCAAGGTCTGTAATACGATTTTCAAGTGCTACTCTTGCTCTTCCCGACTATGTGGGAGTACAGCAAGATGTTGTCAATAAGCACAATGATGAATGAATCAAGATAAGGCCAGAATACACTGTTCATCAGGTGCATAAATGCTGCTGGTCATTGGTCAGCCCAAATGACATCACAAGGAATTTGTAATGACCATACCGAGTCCTAAAGGCAGTCTTTGGAATATCAGGTTCTCGAATCTTCAACTGATAATAACCTCGTCGCAAATCAATATTTGAGAACACTCTGGCACCCTGTAGCTGATCAAATAAATCATCAATGCCTGGCAAGGAATACCTTTTCTTCACCTAACCCTGTTCAACTGCCGATAAGCAATGCACATGCGCATAGAACCATCTTTCTTCTTCACAAACAAGACTGGAACACCCCAATGCGACACACTAGGCCGAATAAAACCCATATTAAGCAACTCTTGCAACTGCTCCTTTAAATCCTTCAACTCTGTTGTGGCCATACAATATAGTGGAAAAGAAATGGGCTGAGTGCCCGGCAACAAGTCAATACCATAATCGATATCCCTATCGGGCGGCATGCCTGGAAGATCCGCTAGAAATACATCTATGAAGACTTTCAGTACCATAACTGACTCAACGGTAGGAGTACTAGCACTGTCATCTCTCACAAAGCCTAGATAAGCATCAATTTCCTTCTCAACCATCCGCTAAGCCTTTAGAAATGACACAACCCTTCTAGGAACATAATCATGCACCCCTCCACTCTAATCGTGGCAAACCCGACATAGCTAACGTCACAGTCTTGGTGTGACAATCTAGAATAACATGATAGGGTGACAACCAGTCTATGCCCAAGATAACATAAAAGTCTACCATACTAACTAACAATAGATCAACTCTAGTCTCAAAACCACCAATAACAACTAAGAACGACAGATACACAGGGTCCACAACAATAGAATCTCCCACGGCGTGGACACATAAATAGGTGAACTCAAAGAATCATGAGATATAACTGAATATGGAGCAAAGTAAGATGACAGGTATGAATAAGTGGATCCTGGATCAAATAAGACTGATGCTTCTTTATGGCAAACCAAAGCCATACCTATATTGACCTGAGTCTGAAACAAATGCCTTTGTCCTACCTTGAAAAGCATAAAATTTGGTCTGGCCTCCCCCTCTAGGGTGACCTCTACCCGCCCGTCCCCCATCCCTAGCTGGCTGTGCGGGTGGATCGGCAACTAGGGCAGCAATTTTGGCCTCAGAAGTCTCTGAACCTGGCTGAATACGTGGAGCCTGAGTGTTCTGTGGAGGTGCACCTCTCCTAAGTCTGGAGCAGTCTCTAACCATGTGGCGGGTATCACCACACTCAAAGCATGCTCTTGGTAGGAATGGCTGCTGTGACTGGCTCGAGCCTAGTTGGCTGGACTGGCCGTTGAAGGCACCCCGTGCAGAAGGTGCACTAGAAAGTGGCTGAGCAAAGTGCGACCTGAGATCTCGGAATACACGGAGCACCACTAGAAGCTGGAAGTGTTGAATGAACTAGACCGCTCATATATCCTCTACCATGATGGGATGTAGCTGCAGCGTGACCACCACTAAATCCCCCAGTAACTCGATCCCTCTTGGCCTCCCTGTCATCTCTCCACTACTAGAAAATTGATCTACAGCAACAGTGGCAAAACCGTTACAATAGATACAAAAACCGTTGCCATAGATCTATTGCAACGGTGTTGTGCAACGGTTGCATAGCTGTTGCAATAAGCTTCTGTATGGTAATGGTTTTGGAACCCTTGCAATAGGTCTATCTATTGTAACGGTTAATTAGTCAATTGGGACGGTGCGAAATCGTCTCAGTATCATTTTAGGGAACGGTATTTTCTACTATAGCAACGGTTTAGATGATATATTGCAACGGTTATTATGAGTTCATGTGATGGTTATTAGAGGCTATTGCAACTGTTATTAGGAGCTACTGCAACAGTTTATTTAGACTATTGCAACCGTTATTAAGAGCTACCGCAACGGTTCATGAAGGTTTACAAATAATTTGTTGAAGCTATTGCTAGAATTTATTTAGACGTTCCACAAAAATTCTAACAATTCGAAAGCATACATAAGCTCTCAAAGTAATGAAAATCCAAAATAAAAGATTCCTAAAATATCTTAATACACTATATTTTAAAATAATCTCATAACTCTAAACAATATTGTTGCCGCTTTCATCTACTCTTTGCTCATCCGTTCCACCTATAAAGATGAAAATAAATAATTTAGTAAATTTTTTAAAAGAATTTAACATCCAGTATACAATCTAAGTAGTACCTTGAAACTTCAAGTGTAATTCAGCTCAAAGAAGTCGATAAAGCTTTGCAAATTCAAATTCAAAGTAGTCCCAGAGATGAACTAAGTGCTGGAATAAGACACAACATTTAAAAATATATTAACCTGCCAAAAAAATAATAGTTTCATCAAAATGGTGTTGCACTATTTTTTCCATTAATGATTCAGAAATTACTACTGAAAAAGGCACCAATTGCGACCATACGTACAACAGAGAAGAGAAAACCCAATCAAACTATCACGGGAACATTGTCATCGTACAATACAAATTACACAAGTGAAGCAAGCTGCTAGTATATAGTCAAATGAATGTCCAGCAGCCATATTGTGCAGGTAATTCGCTGCATACATCGATATGGTAAAAGTATTATTCCAACAACAAGGAGTAGAAATCTTGTTCCAACGACGTGGAGGATTTAGAATTTAGAATTAGCGAATTTAATAAAGGTAAGATTATTATTTATTTCACACATAAATTTTGACAAAAAGTCCAAAATTTTCTTTTTCTTATGTTGTAGGAATGTGTTGCATCCATAGTAATGGATAAAGGTAGAGAATTCAATAGTAAAAAGGGTGCAAGACCAAAAAAGAATTATGTGAGAGAATTTGAAGGGATAGATCATATCAATGCTAACTTAAAACAAATAAGAAAAAGAAAAACAAGATACAACTGAAACAAAAGTTTGATTACTTAGAAAGCTCTCACCTTAATCTCTTGTGTTGATCTTCAAGATCGTACAAGGGTTGATTGCCCACATAACTCTCACCTTTAATCTCCCAACTTACCTGCAAAACCAAATACTGTAGAAAATACATTAGCAAAATTTTATATGGTAATGAATAATCAATAAGTTGGAATTAGTCAGTAATGTGATGCTAAATCTATCAATAGTTGCAGATCATAGGACATAGCTATGCATGCCACACAAGACTACAAATATTGGGATAATGAATTGATAACTCTGCCCATATAAAGCACCTTGTGCAGGAATAATCATGGACAAATATACTTCTACAACCTGAAAACTTCAATGTTGGGCTCATTATAAGGATTATATGCAAGTATTGAGCTGAAGCTTGGACATTCCTACAGGAGAAAAAAAGGTTAAACTAATCAGCCCCCTTCAAATTAAAAGCTGCATGTAAATTGGGTTGGCCACAAACTTTATTTTCTATATGGAATCAGAGACTTGATGCAGATATTTCTGTACCTAAAATTAAACACAAGCAATGATACAGTATCTAAAGGCTCATTATAGTTCTACCATGGGAACTCAACCTTCAGTTGGGACAATAATCAGTTTTGGAAGCACTTCAAGGACCATTATTTATTACTTTGGTACTATTGGAACAACAAGAATAGAAACGATATCGCTTCAATTTACAAGAGGATAAGTGATTACCATATATAACGGACTTCTATATAATTAACTAAACCGCACAACTTTCATTCACACATTAAAAATGTATCCTTTTCATCAACCACACTGGTAATATAAGTTTTGGCATGCCAAGAAATACAATATATTTATTCAGATTAATGCATAGTAGTGAAAAAAGTATGTAATTTACTGGTGCTATTTTCTGCGAAGCCTACTAGTAATCTGTAAAGTAACATGTCTCACCCGAAATAGTTAGATTTCACGGATTACAACACCTACCTTGTGCGAGAAATATACATATACTACAGATGACATATGCAATGTAAATCCTAGACAGAACCTATCTAACACAAGTGAATTAAAGAAACAATATGAGAAGATTTCAAAGACTGACCAAAATTAAATATTCTGGAATTTTCAAGTAGTTTAATTAATCTCAAAGGGGTATTCCCAAAATTCTGTTTTGAGAGAATGCAAGGAATTCAAACATCAATATAATAAGGGACTGAAATGTAATCCAGATACAGAATTAGTATACCCTTCCAAATATATATTGTTTAGCATAAGCTAATCAAAAAGAGCTAAACAAATTGGTGATAAAAGAAAGAACCAGCAGGAAGTACCATTTGATATCTAATCTACCCCAAGTAACCTTTGTAAAGTATACAAGATATTAATCTTATATTCTCGCATTGTATATAAATTCACTTAACTAGATGATAAATAAAGAAATATTCATCAACCAGCAACTAATTATGTGAAGTGATTACTTCTAAAAGTAAGTACTAGTAATATATTTGAAAGTTTATATTGAAATGTTAAGCACTGAGATATGTTGATACAAACATTACGATAAAATGGAATCTCCCATTTACTGAAATATCGTTTTTGAGTTTTGGTCTCACGAATGACTAGATAGAATGTCAATACAATAAGCTTAAAAAATAAATTATCATGCTGATATGCACTCAACCTTTCTTCAACTGCAGCATTATCTATGTAGGACACTCAAAGGAATTCATTGAGAAATAATTTCAAACACTTGTGAGACTAAAAATTATAATACTGCTTCAACAAATATGGGGCAGATTTTCCCCCAAATTTTTTGAAACTTCAATTCAATACGCTACAAACATTTCACTCCTAGGTAGTGCCAATAATTAAATCTACAGGTATACCCATTTGCTTTAAAACCTCTCTTGAATTAGCACAAGGGGTAATATAAAATAACAAAGCAGAAATAATATAGTGAAATCCGAAATTTCAAGAGTGAAAAATCAATCAAGCATACGAGCACGCAAATACCGTAAAAAAAAAGCAGATGACACACTTGGGAAATTCCAATTCTCTTTTATACCCACACAGTTAGGGGTACCTAATTGGATATTAACCAAATAAATTTATTCACCCATTTAGAGATAAATTACAAAATAAAATCTTAATAAAATAAGGTCGGTAACTTACCCAAGAACCAGACCTTGACTCTTTGTCGCTACCATAATATTACTTTCCCTAGGCTCTGTGAGGTTGAAAAGATGTACAGAGTGCCTTGCAGGAGTGACTTGCCGGAGGGGTTAGGGTTTCAAATGGTCGAAGCTATGAGAAGGTGTAGGGATATTTTGATATGCTCTAAGGTTAGAGAACAAGTTTTAGGAATTAAAAAAAATGTCTAGGCGCTGATAAAATTGGATTTAGTGAAATTTGAAGAGGGAAATTATGGGGGGAAAGTAAAATTGTTGCAAAAGCCAAAATTTCCAAATAATCGTTATCATACATGAAGCTATTGCAATGGTTACTGCAACTGTTGCGATAGATAAATCCGTAGCAACGGTTATGGTACTATTGTAACGGTTTATTTTTAAAGATGTTCCAATAGGTTCGACAGGCTTATGCAACGGGTGAAACCGTTCCAATAGATTTTCTATTGCAACGGGGTGAAACCGTTCCAATAGATTTTCTATTGCAACGGTTATGTAACTGTTGCTACAGATGTCGTTGCAAGGTTCACCGCAGAAGAGGGCTTGCAAGTGTGAGCCATGGTCCGTAGAAGCGGAACTCCTAGTCTTAAGTGGAATCCGCACCTGCGATGGCATTTCCGCATGTGCAGCGTCACAGGTGCGGTGTCATAGGTGCGACTGAGAACCCGCAGATGCGAGATCGCTGGGCAGAAAGGTCTAAGTTTGAGGGTTTGATTTTATTATCAAATTTTGGACCTAGAGACCTCGGATTTGAGAGATTCTTGAAGGGATTTTCAAGGAGTTGATTGGGGTAAGTCATTCTTACTTAGTTTTGGTTAAATTTCATATTTAGGTCTTTGATTTCATCATTGTACTAGTGATTTTGGGGTGGAATAAATGGGAAAAATGGAGAAAATTTCTTAGGCTGAATTTTGAGGCTTTGTTCGAGATTTCTGTAGCGGATTTGGGTAATTTTGGTATGGCTGGACTCGTGGTTGAACGGGTGTTAGGATTTTGTGACTTTTACCCCGATACCAAGATGTGGGCCAGGTTGACTTTTTGGGGCGATTTTCTTATTCTTTGGTGAAATAATAATTACATTATTTAGATTAGTTTCTTATAGTTATATTTATAGTATGCAATTGCTTTTGGCTATATTTGAGCCATTCGAAGTCCAAAAGTCGATGGAAAGGCCTTCTTATTGACTGATTTAGCGTGGTTAGAGGTAAGTGACTTGTCTAACCTTGTGTGGGGCAAATCCCCTTAGAATTTGGTACTATTGTGACAATTTGTCATATATGAGAGCCATGCATGCAAGGTGACAAGTGCTTACACTAGCTAAATAATGAAATTCTTGTTTTCGCTAAGTAGTTTCCTTTTTATGCCTTGACTGAGTTATTTTAGCACCTGTAGTCATCATGTTTAGCCTAATTTCACATGTCTACCTGCCTTATCTCTTATTTGCAATTTGTGCTACATGCTTAGCTGAATTACCTGCTTTCTTGATTCCATATTCATTGTTGAACTGTGTGATCTTACTGTAAATTGACATCCTTGAAATATCATTTTTTCAGTAGTTATGTGTTGGTCTTTTGATTTTGTTGAGATAATTGTTTGGTTTTGGCATAAGGTTTCTACCGTGTAGGTTGTTATTGTGGTACAAAGTTTTTTCCGTGCGGAGTATTACTTGGCACGAGGTTTCTGTCGTGCAGAGAGTTATTGTGGCACGAGGTTTCTGTCGTGCGGAGTGTTATTGTGGCATGAGGTTTTTATTGTGTGGAGTACTATTTGGAATGAGGTTTCTGTCGTGTGGATTGTCATTGTGGCATGAGGTTTCTGCCGTGCGGAGTGTTATTTTTCAGGGGGTTTCTGCCATGTGGTTGTTGTTCCTCTAGGATATGTTTTGTTTGTTGTTGTTGTTGTTGTTGATGATGTTTCCTTAACTTGTAAGATGCTCGTTTCCTTACGTGTTGTATTTGTATTCTTGATTTTCGTGTTGTTGCTTTCACTATATTCTTATTGTTTCATTTCCCTAACTTTTTTATTGCATCATTTTACATTCTGCCTTATTTCCTTATATTCCAGTAGTCCCTTACCTGACCTCGTCTACTCTACCAAGGTTAGGCTTGGCATTCACTGGGTATGTTATGGCGTACTCATATTACGCTTCTGCACAACATTTTGTGTAAATCCAGTTACCTCCTACCTGACCAGATATCCGTGAGCTAGTCCGTACGTGGAGACTTCAAGGTATATCTGCCAGCGTCCGCAGACCTTAATGTCCGCCTCTACCCGTATTATGTTATTTTCATTTTTCCTCATTAGACTTTGATGTATAGAGATATTTAATATTTTCCTGTAGAGATTGTGACTTGTACCTACCGGGTTTTGGGAGTTGTTTGTACACTGAGTTGCCAATTTTATTTATTACAGTCATTGATGTTTGATTTAGCTTATATCTTAGTTATTCCACGTAATTATTAGGCTTACCTAGTCTATAGACTAGGTGCCATCACAGCATCTTAACGAGGGAAATTCGGGTCGTGACAAGTTGGTATCATAGCTCTAGGTTCATAGGTGTTATGAGTCACAAGAAAGTTTAGTAAAGTCTCGCGGATCGGTACGGAGACGTCTGTACTTATCTTCGGGAGGCTATGGAACTATTTAGAAAAATTTCACTTCTTGATTCCTTGTCATGCGAAATTATTGGCTTCAAGATTCTAAACTACTATCTTTCTATTCCCTCACAAATGGTGAGGACACGTACAACCAAATCATATGAAAACACACCCGCACCCCCTCCTAGAGCCGCGAGAGGTCGGGGTCGGGGTAGAGGCCGAGGACGTCCACATAGTACGGCCAGAGCACCCAAACGAGCTGCTATAGAGGAGCCATCGGTAGCTCTAGTCGGAGCGCATGCACCTGAGATGTCTGTTACTGCACCAACTCTCCAAGAGACTCTCACCCAATTTCTGAGCATGTTCGGTACTTTAGCTCAGGCAGGGTTGATCCCACTTGCTCCTGCCACATCTCAGGCCGGGGGAGGAGCATAGACTTCCGCCGCTCGTACCCCAGAGAAGCGGGTTCAGGTCGACCAGGTTCCAAAGGTCATACTAGTACAGCCGATAGCCCCAGTTCAGCCCGAGGTTAGGGCTGCGGTTTCTGAGGCGGAGCAGCTCCGGCTCGAGATGTACAAGAAGTACCACCCTCCTACTTTTAGTTGCTTGGCATCAGAGGATGCCTAGGGTTTTCTTGAGGAGTGACATTATATCCTCTGTAATATGGGTATTCTGGAGTCTAGTAGGGTTGTTTTCACTGTGTTCCAGCTTAGGGGAGCGGCCTATCAGTGGTGGCGAGCATATGAGTTGGGTAGTCCTGCCGACGCAGCTTCACTCACTTGGACTCAGTTCTCGGATATGCTCTTGAGGGAATATGTTCCCTAGTGTCTCAGACATGCATGGCGTGTAGAGTTTGAGCAGTTGTGCCATGGCTCTATGACCATGTCAGAGTATGCAGTTCGGTTAAGTGTTTTGGCTGGGCATGCACCAGCCTGGGTTGCAACTTTTCGAGAGCGGGTCTGTCGATTTAACGAGGGGCTCAACCCCTGTATCAGATTTAGCATGTCCCGGGAGTTGGAGATGGACATTGCATACCAGCAGGTAGTGGGGTTTGTTAGGAGATTGGAGGGTATATTGACTCGGGAGAGAGAGGAGAGAGAGGCCAAGAGGTCTCGAGAGTCTGACACATATAGTGGTACTCGTACCCCAACAACAGCTTATCAGGGTAGGGTCTATGTGAGTTGCCCTGTTCATTCAACACTTCTATCCGCTAGTGGTATCCAGGCCACTCATAGGCCCCAGGCTCCCTATTATGCACAACCATTATCTAGCACACCTCCTGCATAGGGTGCTTTCAGCGGTCAGTCTAGTCGATCTGGCCCGAGCCAGCCACTTAAGCCACGCCCTGCGAGAGCTTGTTTTGAGTATGGTAACACTCGGCATAAGATTAGGGATTGTCCCAGACATAGGAGGGGTGCACCTCCACATACTACCTAGGCTTCACGTGCTCCACCAAGTACTCAGGCTATGGTTACAGCACCAACTACCACTCTACCTGCTCAGCCAGCTCGAGGTGCAGGTCGGGAAGGTAGAGGTCGCCCTATAGGGGGAGGCCAGGCTAGGTATTATGCTCTTCCTGCTTGGACGGAGGCAGTTGCATCCGACTTTGTCACTACATATATTGTTCTGGTTTGTCATAGAGATGCATCAGTCTTATTTGATCCAGGCTCCACTTATTCATATGTGTCATCTTATTTTGCTATGTATTTTGGTGTATCTCATGATTCTTTGAGTTCTCCTATCTATGTGTCTACACCTGTGGGAGATTCTATTATTGTTGACTGTGCGTATCGATCGTCTTTGGTTGTTCGTAGTAGTTTTGAGACCAAAGGCAATCTATTATTGGTCAGTATGGTAGACTTTGATATTATTTTGTCCATGGATTGGTTGTCACCCTATCATTTTATTCTTGATTATCACGCCAAGACCGTGACGTTGGCTATGCAAAGATTACCATGGTTAGCGTGGAGGGGTACCTTAGATTATACTCCTAGCAGATTTATTTTATTTCTAAAGGCTCATCGCATGGTTGAGAAGGGGTGTGATGCGTATCTACCTTATGTGAGAGATTTTAGTGTTGATACTCCTACACCTACCGTGGAGTTGATTCTGATAGTGAGGGATTATCCAAACGTATTTCCAACACATCTTCCGAGCATGCCGCCTGACAGGGATATCGACTTTGGTATTGATTTGTTGCCGGGCACTCAGCCCATCTCTATTCCTCCATATCGTATGGCCCCACCAGACTTGAAGGAGTTAAAGGAGAAGTTGCAAGAGTTGCTTGATAAGGGCTTCATTCAGCCCAGTGTGTCGCCTTGGGGGTGCTCGAGTCTCGTTTGTGAAGAAGAAGGATGTAACTATGGGCATATGTATTGATTATCGCCAGTTGAACAAGGTTTTAGTGAAGAACATGTATCCATTTCCACTTATTGATTACCTATTTTATCATCTACAAGGTGCCAGAGTGTTCTCCAAGATTGACTTGCGTTCAGGCTATCATCAGTTAAAGATTCGGGAGCCAAATATCTCGAAGACTTCCTTTAGGACTAGGTATGGTCAATACGAGTTCCTTGTGATGTCGTTTGGGTTGACCAACACCCTAGCAACATTCATGCACTTGATGCATAGTGTATTCCAACCCTATCTCGACTCATTCGTCATTGTGTTTATTGAAGACATTCTTGTGTACTCAAGAGTCGCCACCTAAAGAATTAAGGTTCGTTAGGGCACCTAGAACAAATAACTCGTGTACTAGTTTACATTACCAGAGATTGGGTAAGGGCTCGAAATTACCTTGAGGGGAAGAACCCCTCAAAGTCCACAACGGTGGGTCCCTACCAAATTCAATTTAAGCGAATTAGTCTTATAAGCAGATAAACAAACAAATATTACTTAAGAAAAAAAAAGGAGTAAGGGGGTCCTAGGTTTTTTAGACTATAGGATCACTTCTGTGCAATACTTGGTAATCGTCCCCAAATTAGGGTGCTACACATAGCATTAGCGCATAGGTCATCATATCCTTTACTACCCGATTACCCTCCCCTTAATTATTATCTAAGCGTTCTAACAACATCGAATACGTATCCTATGCGTGCGCTACCCATCCCTTGTCTGTGGCCCTGGAGGTGTTTAGGACCTCTATTTACGGTGGTTCTAGACTCACCTATGTTGTTTAAAAGGAGAAAACTAAGCTACAAACAAAAGTCAAATAGGGCTATCACATAAAGATGCAATTAAAGGGGGCTCATATTTACCTCCGCAAATACACAAAACAAGTGCACGCCATTCAAACCAGCAGTTTTTTTAAATAATTTTAGGAGTCCTATAGGCAAGTTATCTAAATAAGTACAAACAAAATATACAGCAATTTTATTTAGGCGAGGCAGTGAGTACCTATCAGTTTGCCTACTGATTTTTATTACTTACTGAATCTGAGCACATTTCAAGCAACAGGAAAATCACAATCTTAAACCCAGGATTTAATTATCTTACAAGCTTGCCTAAGTGATAACTAGCAGAATCTTATAGACATGGCATCTAAACGTTAGTCAGACCATAATTTTATAAACTAGTGATTGATTCATAACAGGCGGATTTCATCTTTTAGACCCTATAGGCATGCTTTCTAGGTACTAGAACTGAATACAGGCATTATTTCACGGCATAGAAACTGATTTCATACACGTTCCGTATAGGCAAGATATCTAATGTTGAAGCTGATTTTAAACATGATTTCCTATGGGCAGGATATCTAAGTGAGCAGAATGTTATACTAGTTGATAATTCCCAAAAAAGATCCTATATGCATGGTTTCTAATGGACATTGAAACTTGAGAATATGCATGAACATGAATTTTGATACAGAATTAATAAACGTCCTATAACAGGATCTCTAGGATGCAAAGTATGAAAATTCAGGATTTTAAAGAATGAGATAAGTTCTATAGGCATGGTTTCAAATGCATATAAGTAAACAATCATCACAACGACCTATAGGCATGATTTCTAAAGCATATAAATGATCACAACAACCCTATAGGCATGATTTCTAACCGATCCCAACAATGATATATAATAATCCCTCCCGGCTTTATTAATAACCCAATATCTGTTTTTACAAAGATTATTATTACAGACCAATATGAATAAATTACGCAATGAAATAACCATTATACTATAAGGAGCCTTCACAGGCCCAATATCAACCTGGGAACCAGGACTTCAAACATAGCATCTCTGAGCATAGTGGTAGCCCATCCATAACACATAAAACTGGTTCCTGGTGTGTCAAAGTTCCCAAGGGCCTCAGGGACCCCGGGAAATGCTAACACCAGAATCGGATGTTCAACAAAATTCAGCCCCAATGTATCAGAGTTCAGGGGAGTCTCATGGACCCTAAGCAGTGCTCACACTGGGGGTGGCAGGACCCTAGATAGCTAAGAGTAAGAGTTGAAAATATTATATAAAAGTAGGAAGTAGTTATAGAAAAAAAAAGTTTGGATTTTTAGAAGTGAATAAAAACAGGTTGCAAACAGAACATGACCAAGTTTCAATAGATTGATTTAGATTTAGTTACCAGTAGTTAAACAAAGACAGGAACACCGGAATCATAGACATAACAGAGTCACAAACAAAGTTTCACATTGCTGGAGCTGATTTAGTCTATCAACTATTACTAAATGGAATATATAGACATGTATTTAACAGATAGAAACATGCTGAGGTCAAATGGCTAATCAGACAGTCATACAGAAAAGATAGTGATAATCTAAAAAGCACATTATTCTTGAAAGAAGCATACAGGAACCATGAGTTGCTAAGGCAGACTATCAGCACATAAAACAGGACAGGAATTGGGGGATGCTAGTTGGGAAATAAGCAAATAATTGTCATGGATCAAACATGAACATGCTATCATATAGAACATGACATGACTTAAGTCATGCTGGTTAGGAGAAATATAGGGCAGAACAGAAGCATGTTGGAATACTAACCACACAGCTACATGGGGCAAAGTGGTATCAAAACTAAAGCATACTGGTTAAAATAAACGAGAAGCATATAATAAACATGCACATGTTGAATTTCAGAGTGAACTAATCATATAAGTCATAGAGAATAGGAACTAAAGCATAGTAATTGAGAAGGAGATGCTATGAAGCAAATATCAAAGCAGAACTATACTGAGATACATAGCACATGGAAGAGATTATTATCACAGAAACAGAGGCATACTAGTTAAGAGATAGCAAATAGGAAGGTGAAGGCAAGCTGAGTCCAATAGTCTAGCCTTGGCTTTCAGTCGGCTAGACACTGCAACAAACACAAGTAACAGAAAGAATTACAATAGAGAGTGTGTGTGAATAAGAGTTTATATATGTGTTTCTGTATCTTTGTGAGTGTGTTCGTGTATTTGAAAGAAATCAGAATGGGGTTTATATAACACTTAGCAGAGTAAAGCAAATAAGGAAAAGAATAATTCAGAGTTCACAAATAAGGTATACAAATAAAATCAATAAGTTAATTGGGGCTAAACTAAATCAAATAACTCAACAGAATCAGGGAAAGACCCCTTAAAATAGGGGAAATCAATTAACATCCCAGATTTGAGGTTAAACAAGGCAATAAAATCAGTCAAAGACCATCTAGGAGTCGGCTAAAGCAATCAAATCCCATAAATCGGGTTAATAGACTAATTAAGGCAAGTAGTACCAATTATGAGTCACAAATAAGGAAAATAGGTAAAAAAAAATCTCAGAGAAGTATCAATCTCGGCAAAAATATATAATTTGAATCCTAATAAAATCAATCTCTTCTAATTGACAGAGATGAAAATAACGGGCAAATATTGAAATAATCATTGAAATAAGCAGAAACCCTAGGGTTTAGAACATAGACAGTCAAGCAAACAAAGAGTAACGGAATCAAACACTCAAACTTCTTTAGAAAAGTTTTTGCAGAAACGCAAAGAAATGAAACCCTAGTTTTAGAGAAACATTAAAATCGGTTAATAGTAAGGAAAAAAAAAGAAATAGAAGATTTTCGAAGGGAAATATCAGATAATTTCAAAATCATCTCAGATCTACAGAAATCTGAACAGACTTGAATAGAAAGAGATTAGGGTTTTGAAGAATGGAACGAGGTGAGAAAATTCCCGTTAAGAACCGGAATTTCAAGCCACAAACATAAAGATAACAATACTCACAAACACAGCGATGAACACGAAGCAGGTTCATCGAAAAAATGAAGAGTCTAGGTCGACTCTGAGTTGAATCTCTTTGAGATTCCTTCAAAACACGAAGAAATCGAACAACCTAGGAGGCCGGATAAGGCAATAAATCACCAAATGATTCCATATCCGTTTGGGAATCGAAGGGATTTCGGAGGAATTTTGAGTGACGACGCTCTAGGGTTTGAGAGTGTTTGAGAGAGAAGAGAGGAGGAGAGGATTTAGAGGCAGCGTAATTGGAGAAGTGAGTAGGGTTTTGGGTGTTAGGGTAATTAAAAAAGGAAAGAGAGTCTTGGACCGTTGATCTTTTGAGATCAACGACAAGGATTAATTCCGGACTGGGGCGGGTTATTTGGAGATTGAGTCATGGGTTACATTTAAGTGGGCTAGGGTAGATTGGGTTATGATTTTAATTGGGCTAGGGGGTAAAATTTGGGCTAAGTCCGAAATTAAAACAAAATTAAAAGAGGCTATTTGTTAAATATCCATCTAATTTAATGAAAATATTTTATAAAATAATTTATAAATGATAAAAATATTATTTGTGCATGAAAATGATTTAAAATAATTACTTAGTATTATCAAAATATAAAAAGTTATTTTCTTGTGAAATAAGGCATTTATGCACACATGGGGCCATTATTGCAAAGTTATTGCAATTATAATCCTAACATGTACATATGGCTATTCATGAAATAATTAAAGCTTAGTATAAGTATAAATAACAAAATAAAGCAATAAAATTATCATAAAACCGTTTGTAATGCAAGTAGTAATTATTTATATAATAAAATGCTAGAATAAATTAATTAAAATCCTTTTAAAATTACAGAAAATTATGGAAAAATATTGGTTGATGCTCATGCATTATTTTTATAGTATATATGCATTCTAAAAATATATGAGGGAAAAATTGGGTATCAACATTCAGGATACCATAGTCGGTATCCTTTCACCCTAGATGCATACCCAAGGAAAATACACTTTTTAGCCCCTTAGCTCTAATTTTCCATCATTTACATACATGTATGTATGGCAACCAAATATCAAATCGAAATAATTAGCAGGAGTACCTGACCACATGTCCTCTGGAGTCTTGAAGTTCAAGGGTGCAGAAGGAGCACAATTGACAATATAACAAGCTGTAGAGATAACTTCTGCCCAAAAGGCGTTTGTCAACCCAGCATTTGAAATCATGCAGCGGGCCCTTTCCAAAAGAGTGCTATTCATCCTTTCTATCACACTATTTTGTTGAGGTGTCATTCTCAAAGTACGGTGTCGAGCAATTCCTTTATTCTTGCAAAATTCGTTGAATTCATCATCACAAAATTCCAAGCCATTATCTGTTCTAAGCCGTTTAACCTTTTTTTGTTTGCTTCTCAATCAAAACTTTCCATTGCTTGAAAGTTAAGAAAGCATCACTTTTATTTTTCATAAAATAAACACAAATTTTCGTTGAATAATCATCGATGAAAGTTAACATATACCTGGCACCCCCTTTTGATGGGGTACGTGAAGGACCCCACAGATCTGAATGAATGTAATCCAAAGTACCTTTTGTTTTATGAATTGCTGGAGATTTGAAGTTGACTCTTTTCTGCTTCCCGAACACACAGTGTTCATAGAGCTCCATATTTTCGGTACTTTGGCCACATAAGATACCTCTTTTGCTGAGGAAGGAAAGACCTTTTTCACTCATATGCCCCAATCACATATGCCACAATTTGGTGATGTTAGAATCAGATTTATCTGATGTTGAAAATGCAGCAGCACCTGTAACAGTAGATCCCAATGGAGTATACAACGTATCAGATCTGCGTGCTTTCATGATCACAAGAGCACCATGAGAAACTTTCAAAACTCCACCTTCACCTGTGTACTTGCACCCAAGAGATTCTAGAGTGCCCAAAGAGATGAGATTTATCTTCAAGTCAAGAACATGTCTAACATCGGTGAGAGTTCTTACCACACCATCGTGCATTTTGATTCGGACAGTACCTTTTCCAATAACTTTGTAGGCAACATTGTTGCCCATCAAGACAACTCCATCTCCAATAGATTCATATGTAGTAAATAAATTTCGATTGGGACACATATGATAAGAACAACCTGAATCTAAAATCCACTCATTGTTAGATTTGAAACTATTATTAGTTGCTAAAAAAATAGTTCCTTCAGTCTCATCAGCAGCTACACTTACTTCGGCAATGTCAGTATTTTTATGCTCATTTTTCTTGTCTGTATGCTTTTCTTTGTTTTTCAATTTAAGGTATTCACAAGTAATGTGACCTTTCTTATGACAGTATTTGCACATGACATTTCTATATCTAGATTTTGACCTTGATTTAGGTCTCTCACTACTTGAATCTTTCTTATTGGATCTACCTCTTATGAACAAACCTTCCCCTTGGTTCCCACTAGTTTCCTCAATTATATCTCTATCTATTTGTTCTTTTGATTTCATAAAAAGATTTGATATCTTTACAAGAGATATTATCCTTTCCATAAAGCATAGCATCTCTTATATGTTTAAACGATTGGGGGTAAGGAAACAAGCAATAATTTAGCTTGATCATCATCTTTGATATCCGTATCTATGTTACTTAAATCCATAAGAAGAGAATCAAAAGTATCAAGATGTGTAAGTATAGAGGTACCTTCAGCCATACAAAAAGTGTAGAGTTTTTGCTTTAGGTAAAGCCTATTTTCCACTGTTCTTTTCATATACAGGGTTTTCAGCTTTTCCCATATGCCTTTCGCTGAGCTTTCTATAGCAACTTCACGCAGAACCTCATTTGGGAGATTTAAAATAATACACGCTTTTGCCTTTTTGTCAATGACGGTAAACTCCCCGTCCATCATTTTATCCGGCTTCTTCTCCTTTCCTTGCAGTGCCAAATCTAAGCCATCTTGAATTAGGATAGCTTCCATCTTTAATTGCCACATTCCGAAGTTTGCACTTCGATCAAATTTTTTAACATAAGTCTTTGTTAGAGTCATATTGACTACTGAAACAAACCCGGTTAGATCTGGCTCTGATACCAATTTGTTAGGATCGAAATATCGGGTAGTGCGGAATTTAGCCAAACAATACTATAATGACAATAACAAAGACAATGCAAGTTGATAACAATGACAATTAAAGCATATAAAGAAGACACAAATTTAACGTGGTTCGATCAAAGTGACCTACGTCCACAAGCGGAGAGAAGCAAATTCACTATAGCAACAAGAGTACAAAAGAGCGTACAATATTAGAGAAAATACTCTAATTAATCCCAAATACCCCCGAGAGAATAACCTCACAAGATCACTCCAAAGAAAAGGGATCACATAAGTGTTTCCCAATACTCAACTCTCTTACAAACAACTCTCAATAAAGGAGGAAAGGAAGAAACAAGAAATGAAGACTCAAGTCTTGTTGGTGTGTTTAAAATGAACTAATAGTCGTTCCTTTTATAGGCAAAAAACCTTTGGCCTCCGAGGCTCAAGCTGTAAAAGAAAAGATACAACTTATGCAAATGATATCCACCACACAATGTAATATTTTTGTGTCCCAAAGAATATTGCCAACAAGGTCTACTTTGCAAATAGGCTTATGCTTATGTGAGATGGACACCACTAGCCAAAATATTGGCCATATTACAATAATAGCCGAAGAATGTATTTTTTAATATGTATATATATATATATATATATATATATATATATATATATATATATATGCATTCTGTATGTTATATACAAAAATCATATAAAATTTATATACTTTTTTGGCTACCAAATATAAATAGTTGTTGACGTGTGCTACAAGTGAAAAAAGCCCAAAAAAATCAAGAAAACAATTTACCCAAAGTTTCTTTTCTTTTTTGATTATTTTGGATGTGCACTTAAAGTAATTGGTTAAGATTGGCAAAAGTTCCAGGCAAGTCCAACTTGAATATCCAAAAGAAATCAAGTGATTAAATGAATAACAGAAGCGGAAATTTGATAGATTGTTATCAAAATCTTCAGGTGATTTACTGCTTTTGACACGCCTGAAATGTTTAGACATTAATTCGTACTTCAAATCTCATTTAGTATTTAATTGGACAAACTAAACATTTTTGGCGAAAATTTCCTCTAAAGGAGAATATATTCATTGATTCAAAGAACCAATTAATTTGCTCTGTTGGCCACCAAAATAAGCATATAAGTTGATGCCCACTTCTCTAATTAGTTTAAGTTCTCTGCACTAACGAAGTAAAAATATTTACATAATCACATAACTTAGGTAATTGCAAATAACTTTATTCAATACTAGTAATATTAATTACTTAGAATAGATGATAAACAACTTACTATAATATATTAAATTATATGAATAACATAAAAATTAATTACATTATTGGTGTATAGAATTTAAATTGGTTATCTATTTGTTTGAGCAAGTGAGTTGATTTCATTAAGTGGTAGAGATGTTGCCATTTCAACTGAAACCAGGGCATCTTTATCATGAGAGAATTATAGTTTATTTAGATTTTTATGTAAACAAGATAATATAAGTAGACACACGAATATATATATATAACCACCAAAGGATGTGGTGTAGTGGATGAGATTGCTCTTCCCTTAACTAGAGGTCTTGGTAGGGAGTGCTTTCCCCGAATGGGGCCCTATGCAGCGCGAATTCGAATTAGTCGGGCTCGGGTACCGGACACCGGATGGGAAAATAAATAGCACGTATAAAACAAACTTATGTATTTTGTACACACTACCGATTAGCTATTTCAATATAAATATTCAGATTTTGAGTTTAAAAATGTTTCACCCTGCCAACTCAAAAGGTCGTGTTAAATTCCTAAAGTTTGACCTTTTAAAAGTTCCATAACGGAAATTTATTCATACTGTTTGTCAACAAAATGTAATTATATAGTTATAATACAACAAAAATTCAGTGAAAAAAATCCTAGTGGAACCTCTCCTGTCTTTTTCCCCAAAAAAATGTATAGTAAAACATGCTTCTGTAAAAGGCAGTGTGCCAGTTTGCCTCACTTACCATACTGTTGATGATTTATGTCATGAACCAATTAGTTCATCCCATCACCTTTAATCTCGTCACCTTAATTAGAGATCTCGATTCGATCATGGAAATAAAAAGAATCGCGGTAGAAAACCATTTAAGGAGCGAATTAACCTTAAACAATGCGAATTTGGATTAGTAAGAGCCTCAATACAAATATCGAACATTAATAAAAAAACAAAAAAAAAAACCAATACTCAATTAGTAAAACTAGTGATATATTAAAATAATTACAGAAATCATAATTGTAAAAAGAGTGAATACAGTAAAAACAGGGTGTCATTTTAAAGAGTGAGCTCCAAACCCAGATAAAACCCCTCACTCACAAGTTTTACTACTACTCTGTTCTGCCCATTTTCTATCCTCTGTTTTTGTTTTTTTGGCACAAAGAACAGAGGACAGAAACAATAACAAATATTCACACTACTAACACAAAGCTAACTGCTACTATAAAAATTACTTCCTCTTCTGCTATAAATACCAAAGAGAAAAAAATGAGAGAATAGAGAATCTCAACAGCTGTTTCTCTCTCCTCTCTCTTTTATCTCTCTTAGCACAATGTTTCTATAGATCTTATATATGTGCTTTGAATATAGCAAAAAAATTGATTAATGGCAGAGGCAAGTGGTAACATAGATGTATTTCCATGGCTAAAAACCCTACCAGTAGCACCAGAGTATCACCCAACCCTAGAAGAATTTCAAGATCCCATTGCTTACATTTTCAAGATCGAAAAGGAAGCTTCAAAGTATGGAATTTGCAAAATTGTACCCCCAGTACCTGCCCCTCCCAAAAAGACCGCTCTTGCTTACCTAAACCGGTCACTTTCAGCTCGGTCCGGTTCAAATGGGGGTCCAACATTCACCACTAGGCAGCAGCAGATCGGGTTTTGCCCAAGGAAACACCGACCCGTTAAGAAACCCGTTTGGCAGAGCGGAGAAAACTATACTGTTCAGGAATTTCAGGCTAAAGCTAAAGCCTTTGAGAAGAATTACTTGAAAAAGAATTTCAAGAAGGCTTTAACCTCACCCCTTGAAATTGAAACCCTTTATTGGAAAGCCACTGTGGATAAACCCTTCTCGGTTGAGTATGCAAATGACATGCCGGGTTCTGCATTTACCCCTAAGAAGGTGGGAAATGCAGTTACTACCTTGGCTGACACAGAGTGGAATATGAGAGGGGTGTCAAGGGCAAAAGGGTCATTACTCAAGTTCATGAAAGAGGAGATCCCAGGGGTAACTTCACCAATGGTGTATTTAGCCATGATGTTTAGTTGGTTTGCTTGGCATGTGGAGGATCATGACTTGCATAGCTTGAATTACCTGCATATGGGTGCCGGGAAGACGTGGTACGGTGTGCCCAGGGATGCAGCTGTGGCTTTTGAGGAGGTGATCAGGGTCCATGGTTATGCCGGAGAAACTAATCCTCTTGGTAAGTCTTACTAGACTATTGATATTGCTCAAGTGGTTTTGTCCTGTTTCCTGCTTAAATTATGGGAAACCAGCATAAGTCAATACCCTTATTTTGTTTAGTTGTATGCAAGCAGTGAATTGTGCAACATTGAACTAAATATGGGGCCCTCTATTATTCTACGAAGAAAATAGATATGCCCAATTCTGTCCCAAAAAAATTTAAACTTCTGTGTTACGCTGTTCAGGGGTATTGTACAAGTATGTGTCTGTATGTTGGTGGATAATCGCAGATGTTGATATATATAATTTGCCGTTAACAAGTGTAATACTCTGCAATAGGTTTGATCACTTTGTTTCTTTTTTATGAAGGACCTGAGTTGATCTTAGATTAATTCTAGTTATATATTGATCTCCTTGTGATTTCGAAAGTGAAGGGAAGCCTTGGACCTATGGTAAAGTTGGCTCTGTGTGACCTATAGGTCACAGGTTCAAGCTGTGGAATCAGCCATTGATGCTTGCATCAGAGTAAGCTGCCAACATCATAACCCCTGTAGGTGCATCCCTTCCCTATATCCTGCGTAAACGCGGGATGCTTTGAGCACAAGGCTGCCCTTTTTCTTTGTGATTTCGAAAGGGGCTCATGGTTCTTAAATTGAGGAATATATAAAAATATGAGAAGCCTACTTGAGTGAAAATTGGAACTTAGAGAGTTGGCGGCAGCTGGTATTATCCTGTACGTAACTCCTAGTGAATCACCCCACAAATGCTGATGGTGTACAGTTTTGAGACAGTGCTAAGCCTAAGGGAAATTACTGTAATCATTTTGAGAGGAAATTCCTGCCACTTGGAGCGTCTTGGTTTTCTGCATTAATGTAGTTGGATCTCACTGATTTTGTCATTAACATGTGTAATAATGTGGTCGTTATTGTGATGTTACATGTAAAGTAGAGCTGTCTAAAATATATCTCTGCTTCAGATGGTGGCACTCTGTGGAAATATGTTGGACTCTTTCATATTCTGGACATCTATCCCGCCAAATCTTCTGTTGTGTCTCTTTAGACTTGGTGTTCTCGATATTTTGGCTTTGTTGAATTCATATGGAACTGAGCCACACGGAAAATGTTTAAGGGACTGTAAAGAGTCTCACAGTTACATGAATTAGGTAACAGGACCAACAGTAAAGATAACTACTTCAGGGCAGGAAGTTAAGGTGCTTAGTGGATTATGTCTCTTTAATGATACTTCTCCCTTGTTTGGTAAAAGTTAACCTGCCCTCTTTCCTCTATATTTTTCCTCATCCCATCTAATTCTTGATTTGACTTTTTAAGTCATAGAAATTCATAGTTTGGTTACTGCACAAAGTGTCAATGCAAAAAAAGCTTCAAAGTAGGAAGTGAATTGCATGACGTTTGAGAAGGGAGTATGCTACCTCTGACCTTCGAGCGAAACAACCGAGAGGGCAGACAATGGCACTTTTAAGCTCAAAGCTATACACACTGCAGACGCGGAAGCACATTTTTTCTACCATCTCTGTTTTTTGAAAACATTTTTCTTGTCTTTTATAGAATACCTTAAAGGAAAAAATACTTTATGTTATTTGGTGTCCATGCCCTCAATTACTGTGGCTTTAGTTCTTGAGAGCTTTTGGCAAGATTGGGATTTTGTGCGTTATGTTAAGCTGACAACAAGTATAGATCCACTTTCCGTCTTTTTATCCCTTCTGGCATCAGTTCATCCTTGTTGCTGCAAGCTTACAGAGATATGACATTTTTAGACTATATGCATAAGCTTTACAATGAATTACAACACATCATGAAGATATTCTGCTGTATATATGACTGTTTTCTTTACCCTTAATTATTAAAAAGAAAAGAAAAGAATATACTCTGTTGTTTTCCAAGATAATATGTGCTAGTGGCCACCAAACTTTGGTCACATCGCTTCTCTTTTTTTATTCGTGTTGAAACTTTGGTCTTAATATCTGAAACCATTGCTTTCTCTCTCTTTAATTGGCTGCATAGGGAAGATTGAGATTATTTTCTTTGACACTTGAATTTGATTACAGGCTTTGCTTTTGAGCACAAACACATTTTTAACCAGTATACTCAGTGAGCTTGAACTCCATAATTTTGCATTTTCTTTCAGTTACCTTTGCTACACTTGGTGAGAAGACCACAGTCATGTCACCTGAAGTACTGCTTAGTGCTGGTATTCCATGCTGCAGGTGAAATACTGATGTCTGCATTCTCTGTTTGTGTTAACATTTCTCTACAAATTAAACTTGTTTGCATGACCTCTCTTATTTTGTATACTTGGAGGATATCTTTTGTAAGCTTTTAAGCTGAAGTGGATTATGACAGAGAACTAAAGTGGGAATAAGAGAGGCAATTATTGTCTTTTCTGCTGGAGAGGACATCTATCTGTGAACCCTTATAAAAAAGACATCAGCAGTGAACCATTAGTTGACCTGGTATTGGGGGAAAATGATCAATATTTCAACCATGGAGGGGCTATAGCTGTGTTAGATTGACATATTAAGGATTGCTTTAAAGCCTTCTGATTGTTTTCACAGTAAACGTTATTAGATGAACCTAGAGACACATTGTTTCTGTGGTTAATGCATGATAATATATCTCTGGTGGCAACACACCATTTCTGGTCCTGACTATCCTATTTGAATTCAGGTTGGTGCAAAATGCCGGAGATTTTGTTATTACCTTTCCACGAGCCTATCACTCAGGGTTTAGTCACGGTAAGACAGTTTTTTGGTTAGACGTAATTATGTCTTGGGATCTATTTGTTGCTCAGTAATTGTTGAAGGAAGAAGAATGACCAGAAAATGACAATTCTTGGGCTTTCTACAATTTTAAAATTTAGGATTTAATTGCGGGGAGGCGTCTAATATTGCTACTCCTGGGTGGTTGATAGTTGCAAAAGACGCTGCAATCCGCAGAGCATCAATTAATTGTCCTCCAATGGTGTCACATTTCCAGTTGCTTTATGATCTAGCGCTTTCACTCTGTTCAAGGTTTGTTCTCTTGTTATAGGTAAATTTGTTTTTTTTACCATTCCCGGTTTATTGAAACCTTAGGGTAAATTGTATTAGACTGCCTATAGAAAAAGCAAAAAGAAAAACAGATTACTAGTATAAGGACATCCCATTTATCAAGCCTTTTGCACTAGTCTATCGCTATATTTGAGTTGTGGAGCTGAATTTTCCTTATTGCATCTGCTGTATAAGATGTATCAATATATACAATACAATCTACGCTTCAAGATGCAGGGAGTATTATTCCTGTAAACTCATAGGATGTGTAGTGTCTGATAAACGAACATTTCTTTTATCAATATAGTTCCATTCATTCATGCACCAAGTCATTGCTGGAGATTGTCTGCTTAAGCACGTGGGTTCTAGCTACCTGAAGCCTGCTTTATCATCCCTTCTGTTTCCTCTCTCCATGATCTGTTTGCGAAGAAGGATGTTTCCTCCTGAATCCTGTACGAACTCAAAATTTCAATTGAAGTAGTTTCACTATGGATGTGGCTTGACAATTCGTCAAAATATGTTTGACCTTTTAATGCTTGTTAGACCATCATGAAAGATTAGGAATTGATTGCAATATTTTATGGTTTTGACCTTTTATTTCCTTAGTTTTAACTGTGACATTGTATCTCCATGTTAATTCTATGAGACCATATATTAATTGTTCCTAACATCGGCAAAGCAATTGGACCCTGTAGCGAAGCTGACAAATACAGCTTTGATCATTCACTGATCCTTGTTTTCTGTTTTAGCAAATGACAGTGGTTAAAATCTTGAATAGCCAACCCAGTGATAGTTTCAGGTTTTGTGCAGAAGTGACTGCATCTTAATTCTTATATTCAGATTCTTTCTGAGGTTACCAGATTTAAGCGTGTTCTCCCACTCTTACTGGATTACATTTCTTGTGATTGCTGCTAGTTCTTTCTGTTGATCTCCTATAGCTTGGAGGAGGGAACCATGAATAGACTGCATCCTTCCTGATAATTCATCTTTGTATATACGGTCTTTGATTGAAGTGGATAGATAGTAAATTTTGCATCCCTGTAACTGAAGAGTCGCACAGACTGATTATATATCTTTGATTGAACTGCTTCTTTGCATGCTTGTATGGTGGGTTTAAAACTATTGAATATGTTTAACAGTCTATTTAGAGCATCCTCTATGTTTGGTAAGGGTCTCTCTGTTGGTTTCTTTAGCTTCTTTAATCTTCTACTGCAGAGTACCAAAGAACATTAGAATAGAACCAAGGAGTTCTCGCCTAAAGGACAAGAAGAAGAGTGAAGGAGATATGTTGGTCAAAGAACTATTTGTTGAGGATTTGAACTGTAACAATTATCTTCTTCATATTCTTGGAGAAGGGTCACCTGTTGTACTTCTCCCTCGACACTATTCAGGGATTTCTATTGGCTCCAATTCAGTAGCTGAGTCCCAGTTAAAGGTAAACTCCAGGTTCAGCTTATCCAGTCCAGATCATGAGGTGAAGAGTAAAACAGATTCCGCATCTGATGCTCTCATGCTAGGCAGGAAACAGCGGATGAAACAATTGGCAAGTGTCTCTTTGGAGAAGGGAAAGCACTCGTCTTGGCATGCTGGTAACAGACTGCCAGAATCTGGCAGAGATGAGGCTGAATCCTCTCCAGAGACCGAAAGGGGGAACCTGGACCCTGCAAGAGGAATGACTTACAGATGTGATACGCTGTCAAAGCATGGACTTTTTTCTTGTGTAACTTGTGGGATCCTATGTTATACGTGTGTGGCCATAATTCAACCAACAGAAGCAGCTGCCCATCACTTGATGTCATCTGATTATCGCAACTTCAATGACTGGACAGGAAATGTAGGTGGCGTAACTGCTACCAGTAGGGACGCAAATGCTGCAGGATCAGATTCCAGTTCAGGTATCTTCTTCATGAAATGATCTGTGCAATATCTAACATTTTAAATTCTGTCTTTTTCTTTTTCCTCACATATTTGGTTTGCGGGGCAAGTTATAGTTGAACTTTATATGTTGATTGCAGGATGGTTAGTTAAAAGGGCTCCAGGTGGCTTGATTGATGTCCCGATAGAGTCATCTGATCGAATTCGGAAATTGAATAATGAAAGAGTAGGAGTGCTTTCAAGTACCAAAGCACGCAAAGAAACTTCTTCCCTTGGCTTGTTGGCGTTAAATTATGCTAATTCTTCGGACTCTGATGAAGATGAGGTTGAAGCAAATATTCCCGTTGAAGCTTGTGAAAGTAGACAAATGGATTTTGAGGATGAGGTTTCTCTACGAGTTATTGATCCTTATGCAAACCACAGGCAAAGACGAGCTGTATCTGATGGTAGAAACTGTCAAAGTCTTGATAATTCCATTCACTTGGAGAGTGGAAATCATCCGTCGGGGGAGTCAAATACTTTGCCAGATAGGTCGAGGCATCAACTAAGATCCCACCATGTTGGTGCAAATTGTATTCCGTTTTCCCATAGAGGGGAAATAGCAAATGGCGATGGTGTTGCTCCATTTGATAATGGGCCTATGCAATTTACTTCAACATCTGATGAAGACTCTTTCAGAATACATGTATTCTGCCTCCAGCATGCTGTACAAGTAGAAGAACAGCTCCGAGAAGTTGGTGGAGTACATATTTCTCTTCTTTGTCATCCAGGTGAGCTCTAATTCTTTTTCTGCATTTTTTTTTTGGTACTCTTGCCGCTACAAGCTCTTACATGTCTTCTCTTCACTGTTATATTTAAAGTCCTCTTTCAATTGCTTTATCTCTTTCAAACTTTTCCTTTCATAATCATGTTGATCTAAGGCAAGGCTATCATAATTCATCTAGGAGAAAAGCGGAGTTTTGATCCTAGTTTCTTCATTTTAATTTCATCTCCATTGGAGGTTGCCGCCTGAGTGTTTACTTATTAATAGTAATCTGTTATATCAGATAACTGATTTGCATTAGCTTTTTCCATCAAGATGTCAAAGATGAAGTGGAACTGCTACTATTCTCTAGGAATGAAAAGGTTACAGATTTTATTTTGGGTATTTGAGAAACATAAGAGAATATGTGATTTTATTGATGTTTTATAAATGGTACATCATTGTACACTGGCACCATAAAAGGTAGGATTGGAAGGCAAACAGTTCTTTATGTACTCATGTAGCTAGTGTTGACGTCACCCAGTTATTCTGATCTTGTGGTTCAGTCACTTGGTATGATTCTTTTGCATATCCTTGACACATGTTGAAATATTAGCAGACTATCCCAAGCTAGAAGCTCAAGCTAAAAAAGTGGCTGAAGAGTTGGGGAGAGATCATTTCTGGAGAGAGATTTCATTCCGTGAGGCCACTAAGGAAGATGAGGAAATGATACAATCAGCTTTGGAAGTTGAAGAGGCCATACATGGCAATGGAGACTGGACTGTGAAATTAGACATCAACCTCTTCTACAGTGCCAACCTAAGCCGCTCTCCGCTCTACAGTAAACAGATGCCTTGTAACTTCATTATCTACAATGCATTTGGTCGTAGTTCTCCTGATGAAAAATCGGAGTATACTGGGACTGGCAGGGGGTCAGGGAAGCAGAAGAGAGCAGTTGTTGCTGGGAAATGGTGTGGGAAAGTTTGGATGTCTAGTCAGGTTCATCCTCTGCTTGCTGAGAGGAGGGATACTGATGAAGAACAACAACAGAACAACAATAGCATCTCTGCCCGGGTTAAGCCTGAGGTGAAGTCTGAGAGGCCATGTGAAATGACTCCGACTATTAAAACTGTCGCCAGAACTGGTAAAAAGAGGAAGAGTAGAGTAGAAAACAAAAGGAAATCTAAATTACTAGTAGCAGATGATTCTTCAGTTAGTAATGTCCCTCAGCAGCAACGAAAAACTAATCTTAGGAGTAAGAGGATTAAATATGAGACTCCTGAACCTAAAGACGAGGATGTTGATAAGAAGAGATTTGACTCACCCATTAATGATGATCCGGTTGGTGGGCCTAGCACCCGTCTGAGGAAAAGGATGCCAAAACCGAGCAACGAGTCATTGGTTAAGCCCAGACCAGCTCCAATAAAGCAGCAGAACGAAAGCAAGAAGGCAGAGAAAGGTTCTAAGGTCAAAATTCCTTCCGCTAATAGCAATTCTAAGAAAGATCCAGTAATGAAGGCTAATACTAGTAAAAAGATGAAGGATAAAGAAGGAGAATATCATTGTGACTTGGAAGGGTGCAGTATGAGTTTTAGCACAAAGCAGGAGCTCTCATTGCATAAAAAGAACGTATGTCCAGTCGAAGGGTGCAAAAAGAAGTTCTTCTCACATAAGTATTTGGTACAGCATCGACGGGTTCATATGGACGACCGTCCTCTGAAATGCCCTTGGAAAGGCTGCAAGATGACATTTAAGTGGGCATGGGCTCGAACTGAACACATAAGAGTTCATACAGGTGCACGTCCTTATGTTTGTACTGAGACCGGCTGTGGTCAGACATTTCGTTTTGTGTCAGATTTCAGTCGTCACAAGCGGAAGACAGGTCACGTTTCGAAGAAGGGAAGAGGTTGACCAAAAACGGAAATTGTAATTTGACATGACTGATGGAACTGTTGTTCAATTAACAGACATAGGAGTAGGTCTAGAATCAAAGTCTCCTTTTGTAATTCTCTTTTGGAACTAGATAATTCTCCTCAATCAGGGGTACCTCATTGGTCCCATTCATTGATTTGAAGTAGTTCAATTGCTTCAATCTTGTAAGAATTATCTCCAAAATCAAGTAATTTAACATTTGAAATTGAAATTGAAATCCGGAAGTGGATTCTTCTTTTTTCCCCATTTTCACTTGTTCAGTTGCTGCAGCATTGGACTCTGGTTATATATTCTTATTGTATGTGAGTTTACTCTGTGGTGTTACAAATAGAGGACTGTTTTGGTCACAACACAGTATGTATATGTGTGTGTATGTATATGTATACACATATATATAACAGTTAAAAAAAAAGGAATAAGCCGTGCAATCTGTGCAAAAATGCTTTTCTGGCCAGTTACCTCTCTAAAAGTAGTTTTTTTCCGACCTCTTAGGGTCGTTTAGTATGATGGATATGCAAATATAATCTTGGGATAAAATTTTAGTATCGTCTTATTCCTTGTTTGGTTACTAATCTAAGAATAAGTTATCTCAAGATTAAAAGTAGTACTAGAATAACTTACCTGCTAGAGGGTGAAATAGTAATTTCAGGATAAAGCAGTAAAATTGAGAATCGTAGAATTAATACAACATACCAAACAGTTAATAAGAAATAATATCAGGATAACTAATTTCAGCATAATTAATTTCAATATAACTGATCCTAGCATAACTTGTTTTCAAATCAAAGGACCCATTAAAGTAATTTGAAGAATCTTTTTCTTCTAGGGATTTCATATCATGTGAAGAGTGCCACAAAACAACTTTTTGCACTTTGTGCTACTATTAAATCTCTACCGTGTTCCAATCCTAGAAGCACTTTTTTTCTTCTTCAAAAAAAGTGTTTTTTTTTTCAAAGTTAAAGTGTTTGGTGCTTTTGGAAGGAAGAAGAGTGCTTTTTAGGAGAAGCAGAAGCAGTTTTGGAGAAGCAGAAAAAAGTAGCTTCTCTCCAAAAGCACTTTTTTGAGAAACGCTTTTGAGAAAAATACACTTAGAAGCAGTTTTTAAAAGTTTGGCCAAACACTAATTGCTGCTCAGAAGTGCTTTTCAAATTAATTAGTCAAACACAAACTGCTTCTCACCAAAAGTAATTTTGAGAAAAATAATTTTGAAAAAAAAATATTTCTCAAAATAAGCTTATTTTTGCAGCTTGGTCAAACATGCTACTTCTCATATCTCTTATTCGGGTTGATTCGAATGGTGGAATGCGGTCACTGCTGCACCTAGGCCTAGGGGATGGATAGCATTGTAATTTTTTTTTGTAGACTATACTATTATTGAAATAATATCCATTATTGTATTATGTCTTAATGTAATATTATGTTACTTCTGAAAAAATAGTTTTTTTATTAGAGCTTTTGAACTTTTTACCTAGAAAACTCCTAAAACTTATTTTAAATTCGCATCGCTTTTTAGTTTAATTTGGTACAAAAGAGCTTTGGCATGGGTGCATGTAAGATTTTACAAAGCAGCAGATAAAGAAGAGATTTAGACAACTTAAGGTATCATTTATTTGTTAAGTATATTTTTTAGTGTTTGTAACATGCTAGCTACTATACAACAACAACAAGAAGAAGTTGGTACTATCGGAAATTAAAATGTCTCTCCCTTGAAAAATATTGGCGCGCGTGTAAACGAGTTGCTCTACCAACTGAGCTGTAGCCCTTAGTGCTTGTAATACATATTACTATGGAATGTCATATTTCGGAACCTTGTATTAATATAAGTATCCCGTTTCTCAAAAGAAAAAGTATCACTTATTTGGGAAACTTGAAACTTATAAATTCCATATTACTTTAACATAAAGGTCAGCATCGAGCATTGAAAGTGGCATCTTAATTAGACAGGTATGAATGGTGTATCAACGAGAGACACGGAGTCAGGATTTGAAGTTTATGGGTTCTGAATTTGTCACGGAACTCATAACTTATCTTAATTATTGAGTTCACAATTAAATATTTATACATATTTAATGAATTTTCTAGTACAAATATAATGCTTAAGCAAAAGTGAGCGGGTTCGGCCGAACCCGTACCTCATCGGCTAGCTTCGCCTCTGGTATCAACTGCCCCGTTATCTCCGATGTGGACCTTGTGAAATTGAATGTAGGCGGAGTGAACCTTCTCAGTGAGGAATTTCTTTCAACCATTTGGTAGCATTTAAAATCTTGAATTAACAATCTTAAATTATGAAATTATAAACAAAGTTCTTGACTTTTTGTTATAAATGAAAAAGTACCTTTGACTTTTTTATACGCGAGAAAAAAAATCCAAATGGTCCCAAGTGGTAGGTGTACTTTGGTCTTTAATATGCCAAGGAACATGAATAGTTACATTTTTTTCCAGCAATGAGCTACAGTAAACGTGGAATAAGCAAACATTGAATAAAAAACCCTGGATGTCAATTGAGTATAAATTTTAATTATAAAAAATTCTTGTATTTTTCCCACCTAACAAAAACATGGATAAGTGCAGTAAATATCCCAAATTGTTTCAACATACATTTACACAAAATTCACGTGATTCCAAAATAAGTTGAGCCGCCTCCTTGAATTTGAGAATGTGAAAAATGCTTAAACATTTTCCCCAACAAAAAGAACAGTATAAGTGCAATGAACGAGTAATTTTATTTTGTGTCTTACACAACTTACACTAGTTGTGTGAGGCCTCTTTTTACCTTACATATTTATGGACCCATATCTTATACATCTAGGTCCACAAAATTCTGGGACCACACAGTTGCGAGACAAAAAAGAGGCCTCACACAATTAGCGTCAGTTGTGTGAGGCACAAAATAAAATTTTTCGCAATGAACGAATGCTCAATTTGTTTTGACAAACTTCTGCACACACAATAAATGCGCTACGTTCTTTAGTAGGCGTTTGGACATTGTAAAATTCGAAAAAATGGTGAAATTTTTTTTCAACTGAAAATAGTATTTGAAATTTAGAGTTGTGTTTGGACATAAATTTCAGTTTGGGTTGTTTTTGAAGTTTTGTTAGTGATTTGAGTGAAAATTTTGAAAAAAAGTTTTTTGCAGTTTTTTAAATTTTCGAAAATTTTCAAAATGCATCTTCAAGTGAAAAATGAAAATTTGATGAACAAACGTTGATTTCGGAAAAAAGTAAAATTTTTTTGGAAAAATCTTCCATCAAATTTTATGTCCAAACGGGCACTTAATAAGGGATTGGTAAAATGCTCATTAAACAAACACTTTACAATTAGATCTTCTCAAATTTTTACACATTTTTATTATCGTCACAAATATTTAAAGCAAGACAATTCAAGAACTTTATAAGTTTTGAATTTCCGAATAGTGATCTTTATTATTAATAATTGAATCATCAATTTATTTTTTATACATATTTATTCAATGTAAGCAATGATGCTTGATTCTGTTAAATGCATATCCTAAAATCTATATCAACACCTATTTTAAAGTTTAAACTCTAACAAAGTGGAAGAAAGATTAGAAGTGAAAGAACAAATTACTAGTATTACAAGTGAGCAAAAATTAGAAGATCTTTAAAACATCGAAAAATGAATTTTTAAATTCAAAATCTAAACTCTTTTTTTTTTTATCAAAAAAATAAGAAAAGGGTATTTCCTTTTTTTTTTTCTTTCTTAAAGAGAAGTTTTAACAATAGCTTAGTAGCATTTATGTAAAAAAATAGATAGTGGGTTTGACCGATAAAATTCCAATGAGAAATATACAATGAAGTTAATTACTGCTAAGTATAATAAGTATATAATTCGAATATTCGTCGCCAAAATCTTGGTAACTCGAGTTAGTTAATACCTAACATTCGGAAGTTAACCGTTATTCAGTATAATAATCAACATGCAATAAACCGTCTTGAACACTATCATCGTAACAAAAAAACTATATGATTCAGACATAAATTATTTTCTTTTAACATTTCTCTTCCAACTCCATGCAAAAAGGAAATGTAAAAAAGGAAAAAGAAGAAGAAAGAAAAGGAAAAAAAGGTATTGAAAAAAACTGAAAAAAGAAAATGAGAAGAGTATAAATGCGTGAAGTACTAATGTGCAGTGGTCCCAATCGCTATTTATTTTGACTCATTTAGCCACTGTCTCATTCAGCACACTTCACTTTACTGAATTTGCTCAAATTAGGGTTTTTACTGATTGAGATGTAGAGGAACCTACAATGGAAGAAGCAATTGAACAACAACCAATTCAAAATCAAAATCAGTCCCCAAAACACACTCAAGAGGAGTTAGGGTTTGAGTCCCAAACTCCCCAAACGTCGTTGTTACCTTCCGATCTCAATATCGAAAACCCTAATCAAAATCAACCAAACGAAAATGACGATGAGGATGAGATGGCGATGCAAATCATATGCGAAGAGCTTCGTGATCTGGTCTTGAACCAGGCCTTAGATAAAGAGAGAGAGAAAGAAGATCTTCACCACCGTGATCCTGAAGAAAATGGAAAAATCAATGAAAACGAGGTTGAAAATGTTGAAGGGAATGATGAGGGATGGGGAGATGTTGGCGAATATGGTGATTATGGTTATGATGACGAAAATAGGAGCGGAAGTGTTAATGGGAATGGCAATGAGAATGATGGGGAAAAGGAGAATGGCTATGAAGGGGATTCTAAGGAAGGAGGAGGGTTTAATGCAAATAATAGGATTAAGAGGAAGTTTATTTACCCTTTAAGACCTGATGCTCAGGATTGTCCTTATTTTATGAAAACAGGCGTGTGTAAATTTGGATCCAATTGCAAGTTTAATCACCCTTCCAGAAGAAAATACCAGGTAAATCTTTTGATGGATTCGGAGTTGATCCTACTTTTTTTAAAAATTATTTACAAGTAATTTGCTACGCTCATTCGTTTTTTGGTTGATCGAGTGAATTTATTGTTTGTTTGCAACTGTAAGGGGTATGGTGTGGATGAATCTTAGTGCCTGTGCATAATGGTATGATATATATTTGTTGTTTTATGTGTTTAAGTTACAGAGAATATTAGAATTTTTGTTCTTTTGCAGTGATGAAGTAGCGGGGGATTGGAGGTAGGAGTTAACTGATTGCTAGATTTTACTATATTACTGACACTTGCAGATCAAAGCAATGCTTTTTGTTGACATTTTTGCTAATGAATGATTAGGATGGTAATTCATTGGTTTAGGGAGGTTGCTTGAATCCTGGTGTGGTCTTTATTGCATTTGTTGTTTGTATAGTTGGTTCTTAAGTAAAGTTTTGCTGATGTTACTATGTTAGCCTCTTTTGCCAATTCTTCAGCAGGGGACAAAGGAGAAGGGAAAGCAAAGGGAAGAAAGCCAGGAAAGGCCAGGGCAGATTGAATGCAAGGTTGTGGAATTTATCTTTGCTAGCAATCCGGCCAGAAAATACAAATCTTTGGTTATACTGTGCTTGCTCTTTTATAAATAATTTGATTTGATCGATGGCACATACCATAACTTTAAACACTAGACCTGGGTAGTTGGCATGGTCCTGCCGTTACTTTTATTATTTGGCAGCATGACTGATATGACCTGTCCATAGTTGAGTTAGTAAAATATTTTGGCTTAGATCAGCTATGGTGCATACCGCATGATTAGGGTTAACATATATAAAATCAAAGCCTCACTTTAATGATGTCAAATCTAGTTAAATTGTATAAGTGCAATGCAATTGCTTTAGATAACAATGTATATTACAACACGAAATATTTAATTAATTAGCATTATGGTATCAAATGGAGAGTGATTGTAGTGAAGTTCTCTCTGTTTGTTTATTAGAATTGACTCATAGCTTCTCCTTCTTTGTGGTTTCCTTTCCATTGTTTTGAAACTTGGTTAAAGTATTCAAGAACTTTTTTTTGTGGCGAAAATGATGTAGCAACACATAAGAGGAGGATAATTTAACTTAACAAAAAGAGGGAGATAATATAGTGCAAGATGTAACTAATGGCAGCAATTAGAAAATGAAGGTCCTGATTAGGGTGTTTTACAAAATATTGATGTGTATGAAATGGTTTTACTCCCTATGTCCTGTTTTATGTGGCTGTGTTCCATTGCACATGGAGTTTAAGAAACAAATAAAGGTTTCTGACACAAGCAAAATATATGCAAGTGCCAAAATTGTCCTTACTATCAACAATAAAATGAGAGGTGGTGAGAGTTCTACATGTTTTTTCTAATTTCTCTCATAAAAGGTGAACATTAAGGGTAAAATGGAGATGATAAGACTAAAGAGTTTTCCAAATACAGAAGTGTGACAATCTTTTCTTTTTGAGGCAGAATATAAAGGAAGTGTGCTAAAGAAGTGTGACAATCATAAAGGTTGAATACTTGCCAATTTGTCCTTAATTCAATTAATTGTAAGAAAAGGACTCTGGGACCAATGTTCACTAAGTGAATATTTGGTGAGTGAAGATTAACATTGAAAGTTGACACATTTCTGATATTCAATTGTTTGGAAGATGTTCCCATGTGTTATCCTAGTTCCACTTGTGGTATTCTATATTGATACTTGATGGGTTTAGCAGAGTAATGAGATTAAAACATGGAGTTGCAAACAACTTCAGGGAGCTAGCTAGAATTGGAGAACAGGATGCCATGTCCAGGAGATTCCTTCATCCTTTAAGCTACTTGAGAGTCTTAAAGGTTTGAAGCTGAGCAGGACCAAGCCGGAGTACTTGGAGTGCAAGTTTAGCGAAGTTACGCAGGAAGCGGACATGGGTGTGGGCTTGATAAACATGCCATTGAGAGAAAGTTTCAAGTACCTTGGATCTATGATACAAGGTAACAGGGAGATTGATGAGGATGTCACGCACCGTATCGGAGCGGGATGGATGAAGTGGAGGCTCGCTTTCGGTGTCTTGTGTGATAAGAATGTGCCGCTGAGACTTAAAGGTAAGTTCTACAAGGTAGTAGTTAGACCGACTATTTTGTATGGAGCGGAGTGTTGGCCTGTCAAGAACTCTCATGTCCAGAAGATGAAAGTAGCTGAGATGAGGATGTTAAGGTGGATGTGTGGGCATACCAGATTAGATAAGATTCAGAATGAAGTTATTCGGGATAAGATGGGAGTGGCCCTGTGGAGGATAAGATGCGGGAGGCGAGGTTGAGATGATTCGGGCATGTTAAAAGGAGAAGCATAGAAGCCCCAGTTAGAAGGTGCGAGAGGTTAGCCTTAATGGGTATCAAGAGGGGTAGAGGTAGACCTAAGAAGTGTTGGGGAGAGGTGATTAGGCGGGACATGGCGTGGCTGGAGCTGACTTAGGACATGGCCCTAGATACGAGGGTGTGGAGGTCAAAGATTAGGGTAGAAGGTTAGTAGGTAGTCGAGCGCTTCTCTGTGTCTTACTCAGTTCGCTAGCATTAGTGTTAGTATGATATCTTTTTATAGATTGCTATTACTACCTAGAGTTTAATTGCTTTCTTGGCTTCGGTCTTATTTCTATCTTCTTGTTATTCTTGCTTGTTGTCATTACTTTTTTCATCCGTTCTCCAATCGAGGGTCTATCGAAAACGGCCTCTCTGTCCTTCCATGGTAGGGGTAAGACTGCGTACATTCCCCAAACTCCACTTGTGGGAAATTATTGGGTTTGTTGTTGTTGTTGTTGGCTTCATTAGGTCGCATTGACTTTGGAAGGTCAATGACTTTCTTGGCCAACAACTCGTCGAGAATCGGGGGATGTCAGAATTTCTAGTGAGTTAGTGGATTACATGATAACAATAACTAGTAACAAAATCTACTTTAGCATAAATTTAAAAAGCAACATGTTGATATCTACTTTTTTGCCATCTGTAACTGCGTCTTTAAGTTGGAACGCTAAAAGGAAGATTCCTGCCTTTGTCCTTAGTTGGAGAGGTTTGTTATTCCCTTTTCTTTTGTTAGGGGAATTTGTTGATATTCTTTGTATTTAGAACCTCACCTGTTTCTCACTGCTAGTAAACTTGGCCAGGGCAGTGAGCCGATTATGAAGTTTCTTCTGCTTTTGCTCAATACAGGAAAAAAAATTCTTATTTAAGTTTGCCGGAGTAGTGATTGCTTTTTTTTTTTTTTGACAAGGTAAATTGTATTAATAGAGTAGTGATTGCTTAAGTAGGTATTATTTTGGAATATCCAATGAGGAACTATTTAAATTCCAACATTCAGATTGTAGTACTTTTGCTGAGCAATAATTTGATACACTTAAAATCAAAACAATACTGCTCAATTCTTCTCTTTGCTGCAATTTTTTTTTAAAGTGCAGGAACTTAATATTTCGTTCTATGCACTATTCTTAAATTTCGTCTTGGCTATATCTTGAGATGGGAGTGAAACATGACTGTATATCTTTTTTTGTATAAGGAAATGTGACCATATGTCATGTAGAAGCTATCAGTAAAACCTTGACTATCTTGATGTGTCTACATATGAAGCCTTTGCCGCATGATTTGACTGAAATTGACTTTTAATTGATGATTCATTGGTTAACAATAACGAGAAGAGCTTTATCAAGAACAATGATGAGAACAGCTTTATCAGAAACAATGATGAAGACACTGGCTGTTAAAGTATTAAGTTGTTGGTATAATTATTCTTTTTCTTTGTTATTTTCTGAATGATATACTGTTTTTGTTATGACTTTTAAGCGTTGGTAATGTTGCTTTAAAGAATTGTCTTCATTTCTTTTTGTCGATTTTTAGTTGTGTAGTAAGTAATTAATGTTTGTGTACAATACCCGAATAAGCCTCTTGCAGAAATGGGTAAGACTGTGTACGATGGACCCTTGTGGTCCGGCCCTTCCCCGGACCCTGCGCATGGCGGGAGCTTAGTGCACCGGGCTGCCCTGCCCTTTTTTTACAATACCCGAATAACTTCGATCTTTTAATTACCTATGTCTTGCATTCCATTTTTTGTTCTGTGCAGTATTACCTGACATCGGGGGGTTGCAAGTATGGAAAAGCTTGTAAATTCAATCATAGTAGGGAAAAGGGTTCCATCTCACCTATTGCGGAGTTCAACTTCCTTGGCCTGCCTATTCGACCGGTATTACTTCTTTCCACTGTTTTAGAAGTTTGAGAATCTGAGAATTTTTCTCGAGGGATCATATATGCTAATCTTCATTTCAGGGGGAGAAGGAGTGCCCTTACTATATGCGTACTGGCTCTTGCAAGTATGGGTCCAACTGTAGGTTTCATCATCCTGATCCTACCACTGTGGCTGGAGCTGATCGTTCTTCTGGATATAACAACGGTGGAGCTGTTCCCATACAAGCTGCCTCCCATCCAGCTGCATCTTCTTGGTCTTCGGCAAGAGCATTGAATGACACAGCTCCTTACGTACCAATGATGTACCCACCAACCCAAGGCATTCCTTCTCCAAATACCGAATGGAATGGGTATCAGGTAGTCCATAACGAAGCTTAATATTTATCTGTTGTATGTTATGTGATGCGTGCTCTGTTTGTAAGGTTTTCTGCTTTTTGGTATACTATTGGTATGCGGGTGCTTGTTGGCCTTTAATAAACTTTTATTACCTTGTCAAAAAATGGTGTGTTCTGAAGATTGGAGTTATCAGGTCGCTAGTGCATCTTAGTCCTTTTGACCTTTTGGAGTTATCTGAAGCAGGTACTTCAATCCATGCTAGTAGTAATATGGTTTTAATGTCTACTTATGTAGATAGAGATGGAAAATTACCTGTATATTTTAGCCTTATCATGTGAGAACTATACTTGTTCAAGTTTATATGTCGTGGCACTTATCCTTGGGAAGGAAGTTGCTGGTTATTGGACAGTATGATAAATGCTAAATAAAATAGATAAGTATACAGTACATTCTGAACTTTTTGGGTTTTCCATATTATTTATTAAGCTCTATGGCTTTGACTGCTGACTTTGTAGCAAGACACCTTTACTACCTGCGCTTACTTGTTTCTATGTTTTTGCTGATTGAGGCCCCGGTCTATCCAACGGCAGAGAAGAGACTACCTACTCCTCCAGCATTTGCAATGAACAATCCAGCACCCAAGACCAATTACTATCCACGGCCTCTACAGCCACTGCTGGTTGAAGAATATCCTGAACGTCCCGGTCAACCTGATTGCAGTTACTTCATTAAAACTGGAGACTGTAAATACAAATTTAACTGCAAATTTCACCATCCAAAGTCTCGAGTATCAAAAGCAAACTCAAGTATTCTTAATGAGAAGGGCCTGCCGCTAAGACCTGTATGTTTTTCTTCTGTCTGGATCTTAAACTTATTTAATGTTTCTTCCTAGAATCTTTAGCTTTTGACATTTAGGTCAATAACTTGCTCTATAAGTGATTCAATTACCTCCTAGTTGAGCTGTATGCTGTCTCTTATTTGTATATTGTGCATTACTCATTGTATGCTGCTTATACTTTGGTTTCTCATATGCTTTTTTATTTTTAAATTATAGGATCAAACTGTCTGCTCATTCTACAGCCGTTATGGGATATGCAAGTTTGGCCCTGCTTGTAAGTTTGATCATCCAGAAAATTATGTTGGATCTGCTTCATCTACCGAGTATGGCTTTGATCAGCCTCAGCAATCACAGATGTCTCTAGGATGGCAAGGACGGGAACTGGAAGTGGATCGCTGATACAGCAGTCTGTATAAGTAATTTTGGGATCCAGTTTCATCTAGAGTTTAGAATTCAAACCATATGCCAATGGTCGATCTTCTGAGACTTGAAACTCCATCAACATGAGTATAAGTTCTCTGATCTGCTTAAAGGACAGCACGATAATCTCTCATGTTTCATGTTGTTTAAAGCGCAAGCAAAATAGGATACTGTAAATTATTGATAGGGCGTTTTGTTTTAGATTAAATGAAGATATTTGGATAATGATGGTGCCTATTACTAGGATGTTTGCGATTTCAGCAAAGGGGATGATCAGGTTATTTAGCATGTTTTCCCCTTTGAATAGAGCTTCAGATCTTTTACTTTTGATTTTTGTGTAGATTTTTCAGTTGGTTAAAATTATTTTCAGATATCTTTTACCTGTGCCCGTAGCTACCAGGGGGGCTAAGACAGGGCAATGCTTAAAGTTTTGACGTGCCCAAAGGTTTCCTTTTCTTTTCTCATTTACCTCTAAAAATATTTAAGGAGCTTTGAGAGTAGGGGCTAAAATATTATTGAAGTTCATTTCAAATTGGCTGAAAGTAAAGGGGACATATGTAATGTTTACCAGCGAAGAAAATATTTTAAACTACTTATCTATTTCGTAGATAATTCTGTTATTACTTACCTCAACAAAATAACAAGTAATAACAAACTGTTACCATCTGATTAGATTACACTTGTTTATTCTGTGATCTTAATTTATTACGACTCATTTTCACTACATTAATCTCTTTTCACATTTATTATGATAAAAGCTAAAACTGGATTACATAAACATGTACGTAATCCAAATTGATGTTGTGTCAGGTCTATTCTGAAACAATTGTATTACGTAAACATCCATCCAGTTCATAATAAGTGACCAATTTTTCTTGTGTGCACCCGTTAAGAAAATACTAATTCTAGACAAAAATAATAATGTGACTAAATTATCCTTAATTAAATATTGCAACATAATTTAACGTGAGGAGTAAGAGACATTTTAGAGATAGGCACATTAGGGTAATTTGAAAAAACAAATTGAATATTTCTTTATTATATAAATGGATACTTATTTTGGACCAAAACAAAAAGGCAAATTGATCACTTATTGTGGACCGCAGGAGTATATGTTTTAAGTGAGCTGCTGACTATTAAAAGTCAAAGATCGTTGAATCATTATTCCTGAATATTTACACCAAAAACATTAATGTCAGCACCAACTCCTGGTCTTTGCGAAAAAATAATTGCACCTTCACTGGTCTCAGCGTTGCTGGCTGCCCCGTCAGAATCACTTACATAAGAGATGGTATGATACACCACACCAGGTTTTATCTGTTCAGTTCTCACAAGTTTTGAAGCGGCAGTGACAAAAATGTGTGTAGTTAAATATTATTTTATTTGAGAAGATATTATCCAAACTACTCACAACGAAGAAATGACATACAAAAAAGGAGCAAAAATGCCATCATCCTCACTACGTGCAAAGATAAATTCAGTTACCACGACCACAACCAGATCGAATTCCATAATCCAACTAAAACCAGGGCAAATGACGGTCCATCTTCAGGCATACCATTTTCCAGGCTAAATGGCAAAAATTTCACATCAAAACTACAGATGGCACTCTTCAGATGCCAAAGTAATATCTACACTAGTTAATGCACTTACAATTTGAGTACCCTAACTATGAAAGAATTACACAAAGGCATATAATTTTGCTGCTCAACTATACAAATTCTACATGGTTAATAGGGCTTCTTACAAGAACTAAAATGCCGAGGGCTCAACATTTGCCTTGTTTCCAGCAAGAATGAGAGAGATCTCCAGACCACGACTGAATGCTTGGTTGAAGAGTATACGAGACTGGAAGGTAGAGACAAATGGGAACCACGATAATATTGCTACTGGAGCAAAGATAATGATGCCCATCCCAGCATCATACATTCTAGCAAATTCCTTTACAGATTCCCACAGACCCAAACTCCACACTACCCTCCTCCATGTGATTGCCAGCTGCAAGGAAAATTACAATTTGCAACTTCAGGAACAAAAAGAGAATCTGTAAATGTAAAACATACTCACGTATTATCCTACAAAACAGTCACAATCACATAAAGGATATCTTTAGTTACTTCCTCGCCAGGATACAAAATTTAGCATAGGCTTGGTTTTACATTCCAACATGATGATAGTGGGAATTCGCAACTGCAGATATGCGTTCAAGCATGCTACAACAATTTTGATACAAACTATTCCGACCTGCCAATAGTGTAACTAAAGAAGATACTTCTTAACACCATACAGAAACAAATAAAGATAAGAAGGAATCGTCTCCGCAGTAAATTGTGCAAATAGTCGTAAGAAAATCAAAAAGCTTTTCAAACAGCAGAAAGAATTCAAAAGCAACCATGAGCAAGCAAACTCACACAAAGGACGGCCCAACCAGTAGCAATAAAGGCAAGCACACTAGCAAACAAATCAGGAACAGAAAGGTCAGTAAGAGCCACAACAAGGCAAAGAGCTGCAACAAGACCCAAAGCTGTAACTCCTTGAAAAAATCGCAGCATGAGATGGATATTGGTGGACTTTTTGGGACTGAAGGTAAAGATCTGCAATTTGACAAATTCCAAGATTATTAAAAAAGTAAGGGGGATTGCGCAGTTACATCAGACTCCATAAGTAAGCCAATAACATCAAAGACAGATGCATACCTTGAAAATCATAACAATTCCCACCAGTACAATCCAAGAAAAGCCATATATCTAGTAGAACAAAGGGTTTCAATTAGTGTGGTCTTTAGAAGAGAACAAAATCAACACAACACATACAGTAGCACTCAACATCCAAACACAATGTAACACCATAGCATCACTAAATCCGAGAAGCTGAATCACTCGGCGAGAACAATATTAAACATTCAAAAATTGGCAAAACTCGACGGAATGCTACATTCTTCTGCATCATAGTATTGTTTTCTCGCATCATATATCAGTCAAAACTCAAAATCAGTATTCCTGCTGAAATATTTTGGCATATAAACTCAGTTTCTCAGGTCAGTTCTTACATCTTCTTTCACTGATATCAAATTCTTTCACTTATTCATCAAACCGTTACAGAAAACTCGTTTATATGTTTCCCATCTATCTGACAAACTGAATAAAGAATTAGTAGAATACCTTCTGTTCTTCACTATCTCTCATGAAATGTAAGAAATAGATGAAGAGAAAGTTAAAATTAAAAGAACGATTCCAAGCATGGTAGCTCCCATTACCTACTATTTCAATAGTCAGATAACCTAATACAAGTATTTATTCTTTGCCCCAAAGGAAACAAAAACAAAATGAAGCGTCAGTGATCCAGGAAACAAACAAATTTGACAAAGCCAATTGCACGCCCAAGCCCACACAACCTTTGGATTTTTCGCACTGAGACAATATACAAGTTCAATACAAGAATTACTTTTGCATAAGAAAGATCGTTTGCCATGAACTATGTACTTTAATTTCCAAGGCTATAGACTCAATTTATTCACATAAAAAACAACAAAAGTAAGCCCAATTATAAGCACCATTCTGCTGTTAACATTAAGGAATACCTACTGTTGTGCTACAAAGAAATTGGCCCTTTCCACGAAGAGAACACTAATGTTCGTCTCAGTAAGCAAATAATGCAGAAAACATACCGCAAGAGAGGTGTCCTTTCCAGTCAAATGGAGTTTATAGACAATGCCATACTGGAAGACAAAAAATCTGAGACTCAATATTGTTTCTAGTATCCGTCCTCTCAAAGTCTGGATATGAATCTGCAATATAAACAGCTTACAGTGTTAGAGCATTTTCCAGACTCTCTTTCCTTTTCATTTCAGTTTCTTTTGGATTTTTTTTTTTTTTTGGGGGGGGGGGGGGGGGGGGGGGGATTTCTAGAGAAGAAAATTAGTTTTTTTTTTACTAAGCAGTTACATCTCCTAATTGAATGATTCAACTTCCTTGGAATGATAAGGTGAACTAAAACTTCCTCATATTTTATTTTTAGGCAGAGGGACTACAGAGAAAGGCGACGACGGAAAGGAATATCTAAACTTAAAAATGTCTAATGTATGCATCAACAGATGAGACAAGTAAATAGGTGCCAGAATGCAATTTACAACGAAAAGAGAGCTCATGAAGTTATAACTTGAGTTACAAATCTACATTTAAAAGGATATATAAAAAGACCTGTTCTTCGTCCCACCAGGACTCCCAGCTGTCTTCTCCCTTGACACCTACTCCGCCCTTGTACAGCAGCCAATTGGTCCAATCATCAAAGTCCTCAACAGTCCTGTAAAATAATGAAGTATTGAGGGAAGCAAGGAACTTTTAGCAACTAACAGCATCGCAAATTGTGTTTTGAGGATGACATGTGAACAAAAGAATTCAGAAAGCAACGACACAGCCATGATGTTTCAAAGAACTATTACTATAATTACATATTGGTCACTACTCCCTCATCCCCTTCTCTTTAATTTACTTGCTATTATAGTCAATCCTAGAAATAAACTCTTTCCTTAAGTGAAAAGTTCAAACAATCCCAAAAAATCAAATTACTAGATAATATTACTACTTTATCTTATTTTGAATATAACGTGACTCATCTTATTTTAATTTACCATCTCTTTACCAACTCAAATTTAATAATTCATTTCAGACTACCTTCACCAAAATTATGTAAAGAGCTAAATGGGTTAATCAAAATGGTAAGAAGGGAGTGTAACTATTATGGTGCCAAATCCCATCAAAGTTCTCAACTCCGCTCTTTTGACAGAAAGCAGATTGAAAAGTTACGTGGTACAGTAACATGGTGGTTGTGTAAAATGAATGCTGTGGAGAGCAATCATACAGAAGAAGTTTTCATAAAGAACAGTAAATACGAGAAACAGCAAACATACTTTTGCCATTCAAATCCAGAGGGATTGAAGATGTACGGAGCAAATAGCCATGAAATAACAAGGAACCAACTGCTGAGAGTTAGTAAGATGAATGAAGTAGTTCTTCCATTACTGTAACCATATGCCAAGTATACTATAAGAAGCAAAGCCACTTCCAACCTGTAGATTAAAGAGTATCAAATAATAGTTCTAGGAACAGACACAAATCCACAAATCAAATTAATGGGATGTAGGACTCACGCTTTAACAAAATGACTTCTAGAGTAAAGCCTATAGTTTTCAGCAAACTTTATGTGACGAACAACAAAACCTCGTCCAGTCGCCCGGTACTGTTTTAAAAGTAAGTAACACGATGGGTTATTTCCAGTGCCTATTATAACTTCCTTCAGAGTGAAGTTCATAAGATCCACATACCTTTGCACCACCATGGAGGATGGTGCGCCCAAAATAGTGAGTCCTAGTCCCAAGCGAAAAGGTAAAGAAGACAGAACAAAACTGAAGCTGCATAGTAATAAAGCTGAAGACGGCCTGCAAAATTAGTGCATGTGAATGCAAAGCAAAAAGCTAGAAACACCAACTTAAGAAACACAAATGACAAAATCCAACATTATATATAAGATAACACTATAGAATCCATACCTTTAGTAAACCAAGTTCAAGAATGAAACCCATAATCATGGGAACTGCAGTGAAAATCCCTATTTGAACAAAAAATTGAGCATTCAAAGCAGCATCTAGTGCAGTGTTACCCAAAAGTTTAGCTCTCTTTGATATTCCTTCATCAAGTCCAGAGAAAGCCTGCTTGAAATAAAAGAATTGCTGAGATTTACATAATGGTAGGAAGGACCAATCAAGAACTGTCGGCAACCCATTCCATTTGAAGGATAAAATAATGTCGAACAGTTGAACTTAAAGGTACTGCAGTTTTGGTTTAAATGCTAAACATGTGTATTAAGTTCCTCAACCTTCTTCAGAGAATAAAGTTGAAGAAGACAAGAAGTTACAGCAGTTTTATACTTTTATTCATCCTTTTTTCTCAATGATATCTTTTGTAAGATTTATGTGTTCCTAGCAATATAACAGCATCAGACAGTGAAGCCTGAGCAAGATAAATGTTCTCAAACATCCCAAATCAAACCTTGTTAGCAAGATTTTTATCCCATCAAAATATGAAGAGGAAAAGATGAAGAACTCTCTCTTTTTGGTGATAAGTAGTTGTTAAGTTCATCCGTTTTCCCTAAATGTGCCTTACCATGATATATGTGCTCTTGAAATAGATCCAACGGATCAAGTTAGAAAACTAGGGACAGTGCAACAAAAGGCTCAAGATTAATCGTGTTAAACATCTCAAGAAAGTGCATGTACTTCACACCACAAACATACAACAGTGTTAACCATGTCTCCAGACAATTCGTTTCATACACAAAGACAAACTGCTAAGACTATTAGAAACCAGAAAAAGAAACAAGTTTGAGACATTTTACCAGATATGCTCTTCCGTATAAGAAAATATACACAGTAAGGACTGTCATCTGCAATAAAGAAAAAATATTATGACAAAAAGCCAGAGTCAATAAACAGGAAAAAAGATACATACTTTTCTCTCCCCAATTATATGAACTAGCCTGGAAGGTATGATGGATCAAGCAATTCAGGAAACAGGGAATAATAGAATAAAAGAGAGAAATTTGATACCATTGTACAAACATAATAACCAACTGTTGTGAAGAAGAACGAGAGCATCCTAAAGAAATCAAAAAGTTGGCCAAGCCTGTACACATCCCTGCTCAGAACTTGCTCTCCATTTCCACCAGCTACCTTGCCTTCAAATAAAGCTATTTGATTTAACCCAACATCTCTTCCCTTTCCAACCTACATTCATCATCACAGCCTTAAAGACAATAAAAGAAATCCTCTAATCAAAAGCACACAAGCAAGCGCAAATACACCAACCTGAATATACTCATGGTGGGTAATATTTCCCTGCCTTAAAGTGGAATTAAAACCTGTGAAGAACGGTAGAAACCATAATATAATGCTAGACAAGCATATGCTTCAGAAGAAAGAAAAAACACCATAACATGTACAGGCATAGAACTGTCAGCTTAAAGAAACACTGCTATTCGATGAGACTGTTGGCTGAACTTCATGGAAAGTCATCCTCTGTACAGTATCATGTGCTTTGTGTACTTTTTACTAGTGGGATTTCCCCTTCTTAGCAATGTAACTAACTGTAGCTTTCACAAAAGGAAAGAAAAGAAAAGAAAGAACATAACAATTTCAAACGTGGAAATAGTCAAATTAACCAAATAACTATAGGAAAAAAGAGAAATTTTGTGAAGTAGCTCTATTTGTTTTCATGATCTGAAAATGTCAACCGAACACTACGTGCTTGCGATCCAGATTACAGATATCTCAAACGATAGGAACTAGCCAGGAAGCAATTAGGAGAAAGGTGGAAAATAGGAATTACTATGAGTATACCAAGTCTCTCAAACTTACCGGCATAGATGTCTTCACTAATGTTGATAACACGCGATGCTTTACTAATGCCACCCCGCGTGATATGAAAGATTCGATCAAAGATATCAGGATGTCCATAGTGCATGCGAACTCTGCAAGCCACTTGTGAAAATGAAAAACTTTTCCAACAGATGTTTTCAAAGAAGCAAGTTTATTCAAGAGAAGGTTACTCGTGGAGAGCACAGTTATTTACTTTAACAATATATTTTGATAAATGTTAACTCCAACAATTTATTAGTAGTAAAAAAAAAAGTGCACGGGAAGTGGAAACAAACCAGAGATTCATACCACATGCTTCTTAATGAATTTAGGTAGTTCAAATAATTGTAAAACCAGTGCATGAGTAACACCTTGCAACGACAGCACAGATAGTACAAGAGTTCTGGTCTTTTTCCAATTTTATTTCACATACATGTTCCATTTTTTTCTAATGGAGAAGGAAAAGAGGAAGAAGGGAAACAAAGCTCTGCCAGATGCAAAAGAATGCAGGAAGGGTACAAGCTAAACTTGTTTAACCGAATCTAAGATGCCTAAACACGTCTTTGCAGCTGAAGAGAAACATAGCAAAGGGTAAACCCAGCCAATCCTACAACCACCAAAATACAAAAAGATCTAGAATATATATATATATATATATATATATATATATATATATATAATCACACAGAAGCCACACTGATATTTAATTTTTTTTTATAAGGAAGCCACACTGATATATAAATATATGCATGTGTCTGTATATCTGTGTATTTATTATTAAAAAAAAAAGTGAAGATAAGAAAGAATGACTTCACAGAAACCCAGTAAATCCCTTGAATTCCCATGTATCTAGCACATCCACTCACATACATGAGTGCGTAGCCAAGGAACTGTCACTATTTCATTGCAGATTTTGATAAAGAAAAGGTAAAAACCAAAGAGTGAAAAGAGCGTGACAAAGACTTAAGTTTCAAAAGACAATGGAGCTTCTCTATCACCACATATCCAAACAGACGGGAATACAATTAGCCTTAACTAGGGAAAGAAGGAAAAAACAGAAAGATTAAAAAATAAAAAGCTGCAGCCAAGACACAAAACTGCTTCAACAAAAAACCGAAGTTTATGATCCTAGAACTAGCCACGTCAGCTTAGCTACATTGTAACCAGTACACACAAAAGTTTCAAGGTATCTGTTAGGACCCAAAATTGCAGCCTCGGTAGACGAATATGACAAGAACAGATACTATACTTGATCTTAGCCAAAAGATTGAGGAATGTAACTAAGAAGGACACATATAAATAGAAAGTAGAGCAGAAACAGGTGCCACTATTTCCAAAAGCTTTCTATTATATTTGTGAATGGTACTATGTCAGCATGTTACTAACAGCTGAATTAATATTAGACTGAAATGCGAGGAAAAGATGAAACTAGAAATGACCGAAGCATGAATCAACGAGTAATAACTAATAAACATTTTTGATAATGAGAACTTCTAAGAAAATAATACCATTTTAGACAACAAGATCGATCTAGGTCAAAAGATACTAACTTGAGAGGCTTTGCCAAAACACGTTGGCCCAAGGTGACAAAACTGGTTTCCTGGTTGGACATAAACCAAGCGAGCGAAGAGACACTGCAGAGTTGAAAAATAATACACAGTAGCTTAGCAACAATATCGGAGGAAAGATAGTTCAACCCAGATTCAACAGAAACTCACCTTCCAGTAAAAACATGCTCCCTAACACCAAGAATAGTGGGTGGTCGGAGCCCATGTTTACCGTGGAATTCCTCGAGAAGATTTCTGACTTTCATTGCTTCCTCAAGGTAGTTATCCTGCATTAGAGAGACAGATATTAATTTAAGATAAGGAGAAGGTGAAATTGAAAAAGAACCTCCATTTGTTTATATTTACAATTCAGACAATGTGTCTATCCCAGGAGAAACGGAAAGGGAAAATTTTACAGAATAAGTAGACTGTGAATAAACCACAAAAGATGTCAACCTCTGGAAAGACAAGAATAGGACTTAAAATATATAGGAATTAACGCCAAATAAAGACCACTGTATATCGCAATATATTAATGACGTGGAAACACAGACAAGCAAATCTTTGGAGGATAAAGATATTCTGAAAGCAATAATTGGAAGAGTTGTTTCACGTGTTACTCATTGACCATCATTGACCCAGAGAGCTTACGACAGAGTCCCCAAGGAGGTTCTTTGGAGATGTTTGGAGGTTAGAGATGCGCCAGTAGCATATACAAGGGTGATCCAGGATATGTATGATGTCGTTAAGACCCGGGTTAGGACAGTGAGATGAGACTTGGAACACTTCCCAGTCTTGATTGGATTGCATCAGGGATCCACGCTTAGTCCGTTTTTATTTGCCTTGGCGATGGATGTTCTAACGCGGCGCATTTAAGGGGAGGTGCCATGGTGCATATTATTTGCGGATGACATAGTACTGACTGACGAGACGCGGGGCGGTGTTAAACGCGAAGCTGGAGGTTTGGAGACATACCCTGAAGTCAAAAGGTTTCAAGTTGAGCAAGACTAAAACAGAGTACTTGGAATGCAAGCTCAGGGACGTGACTCATGAAACGGATGTGGAAGTGATGTTGGATTCACAAGTCATACCCAAAAAAGAGGATTTCAAGTACCTCGGATATATAATCCAAGGTAATGGTGAGATTGACGAGGATGTCACACATCTAATTTTAGCAGAATGGATTAAATGGAGGCTCACTTCCGGCTTTTATGTGATAAGAAGGTGCTACCAAGAATTAAAGGTAAGTTCTACAGAGTGGTGGTTAGACTAACTATGTTGTATGAGACGGAGTGTTGGCCTGTCAAAAACACACATGTCCAGAAGATGAAAGTAGTAGAACTGAGGATGCTGAGATAGATGTGGGGGCATAACCAGAATAGATAAGTTCTACAGAGTGGTGGTTAGGAATGCTGAGATAGATGTGTGGGAGTGGCCCCCGTGGAGGACAAGATGCGGGAAGCAACACTCAGATGGTACGGGCATGTGAAGAGTAGGTGCATAGATGTCCCAGTGAGGAGGTGTAAAAGCCTAAAAGGTTGGCCATGGAGGGACCGAGGAGAGGTAGAAGTAAGCCTAAGAAGTACTGGGGAGAGGTGATTAGGCATGACATGGCGCAACTTTAGCTTACCGAAGACATGAGCCTTGATAGGAGGGTGTGGAGGTCCCCAATTAGGGTAAAAGGTTAAGGCGGGCGCGTCTCGTTTGCTTCGATTATTCTATCACCTGATCACCTTTTCATGTTGTTGTTACTACTTGTTGTTTCTGCTTCTTTTTCATTTTTCCATGAGCCGGGAGGTCTATCGGAAACAACCTCTCTACCGTCTCAAGGTAGGGGTAAGGTCTGCGTACACTTTACCCTCCCCAGACCCCACGTTGTGGGATTACATTGGTTTTTTCTTTTTGTTGTTTCACATGTCTAATGAGGCCTAAATATGAAGGCATACAATGAATCAGATAGCATTTTTATGAGAAAAGAATAAGGAATTCTAATTGCGCGCTCAGGATATTAAAGCTAATCATTTAAACTCTGGACAGAAAAACAACGTTTGCGTAATAAGAAAAGAATTAAGAGGGAAAACTAATTACCTGATTCATATCAATTGTTTGAACCGCTTCCCCACGGGTAAATATTATTGCATGGTTTTGGTTTTCTGGCTTGCCTTCACCAAGTTTTGGATCTCCAGGAAGCTTGACTGAATATATTTCCTGCATGTAAAACAATCCTTTAGAAAATAAAAGACAGAAAGCCAATTCCATCTAAGTGGTTCCATCAAATACAATTATTACCAAAATACGTCCTAAATCCAGAGAGAGTGTTTGTGTCCCAAATCAGTATGGCTTATCAGGATTTAAAATTTCAGAAATCTCCCAAAGATACCATAACATACCAAAATCATTCACAAAATCTTAACGCCTAGAGTTAATTGACAATATACCATACCTGATCTTTCCCATGCGCATCAGCTTTGACAAGCTTTGAATAAAATTCCTTTGAAACTTTCCCATCATCCCCAGCAATTTCCTCAACATGTATGAAAGCAACACGAAGTGCTTCATTCCTTGCATAAAACATAAGAAACACAAAGTAAGGCATCGTCAAATGATAAATGTGGGGACATAAACACTCAAGTATTGCACCAATCAATGAATAACTGTTTATTACATCCTTGCAACAAAACACATAGAGGCAAAGAGGATGGAAACAGAATTATTTTTCAGTTCTTGCTCAACTATCACGCATATGCTTGCTAATTCGGGGTTTACTTACTAAATCAAGCAAAGAAAGACTTTCGGAATTTAAGACAAGGAAACAGGGGGGGGGGGGGGGGGCGCAGAAGACTCAAGCTTGAAATAATAATATTAGGGACTTCATGCAATTTGCCAAAAAAGGTTATCTAGAGTCCACAAAAACTACTAGGCCTCAATCTCAAGTTAGTTGAAGATATTTTGCAAAATCATGTAAGAACAAAAACTCATGACTGATAAAAATGGAATCGATGAAATGGTGCATCAGAAGAACATATTAATTCAGACCTTCGCAATAAAAGACCAATATCAGTAGCCTCTGGAGCCTTTCGCTGTTTTTGCTGCCCGTAAATTTGGCATGAAATCACATAAGTAAACTTCAAATCAGCTTGAGCCCGTGCTTCTCGTGATAATTCAAACCCTTGACTTGTGAGAGAGCTTGTCTGAGAATGACCATCCACTCCTTATAAAGAAACAAAAGTAAAAAACTACATCAGGACATTCAGGCTTTTCATTTGACATAAGAGCAAATCAAAAAAATTACCAACCTCCTAGCGATCTCCTTTCCAAGTAACTTTGTAGCATTAATGCCCTTCTGTAATACATCATACCACGCACTGTATACAAAACCACATTAAAATATAACTAGCATTGTTAAATACACAGAAGATACTACACCGCCAAATATCGAAACCTAATTACCATGAGAACAATCAAACCTGTCCTAGCTAGAGTTTGGCCCCGGTAAGATGCCCAAAACCGAAGCTCCAAGGCATCACTGGAGCCTTCCTGAATGTCGTTATCACCATTATCACCTCGACCAATGCGCTCCAAAAAATTCTCCCACTCATCTAATATGGGTCATACAGAGTGACGAGCTTAAGACCAAACAACAGTAGGGGAAGACAAATACATAAGACAGAGTGATTGATAGTAGAGGCATTATCTTATCCAACGAGGTGAACAACAAGATAAAAATTCATAATACTCCCGTAAATAAGCAGTATACCCAAAAGTAGAGAACTTTTTTTTAAGAAAGGGTAACAAACCAAAAAGTAGAGAACTACACAAATATAATTCACTACAAAAGACAATCATCTATACAAACAGGCACATTGTGTGTGCACAAAAAATTAAACAAAAACAGGTGGCTACTACAAAAATAGACAAAGTCATTTTCCACCTATTCCAAATCTCTGTAATTCCTCTTTCCCAAAAGAACCCACATGAGTGATGGTGTCTTCTACTCACATTTTCTTCCTCTTCTTCCTTTTTTCCCCTTCAAACAAATGACTCTTTCCTTTTCATCTGGTATTCAGATCTTTTTTTACTACTTTTGGTTTCATGCTTCTCCCTTACTCATCCCTTCCACTGTCTAAGTCAATGACAATGTAACCAAATAAGAAACTGAATGCTGCTATCTAATTCTTCATAATAGTTAACTGGAAATGGTAAAGTAAAATTTGTGATCTGCATTATCTTTCAATGACCCCGTTGTTTTTTTTATAAGGTAAATTGTATTAATCAAAAGGGAGAAAACTCCCGTATACAAGAAGTATACCAAAAAATAGAGAATTTACATCAGAACATGATTCTCTACAAATGACGCCCAATCTTCTAACAAGTAGGGGCTATATGAGTGCACCAAAAAGCAATCAAAGATAAAAGACTATTCTTAAGATGTGAAAAAGGAGACTCAATCCCCTCAAAAGCTCTCCTATTTCTCTCCCCCCAAACTATCCACATGAGAGCTAACGGGGCGAACTTCCACGCATTCTGCTTTCTTCTTCTACGGAAACCGGCCCAGCTATATAAAATTTCCTTTACAGTGCTTGGCGGCACCCATTGAACACCAAAAAGATTCAGGATTGCCATCCACAAACCCGAGGACACGGGGCAATGCAACAAAAGATGATCAACTTTTTCCCCTAAGCTTTTACACATGTGGCACCAACTAAGAATTGTAATTCCTCTCTTCCGCAGATTCTCAGCAGTCAAGATCACTCCCCTCGCCGCTAGCCATGCAAAAAAACACACCTTCGTGGGCGCCTTAGGAATCCAAATCGAGGAGTATGGAAAAGTGGCCTCCTCTCTCACTAACAAACTCTGGTAAAAGGACTTTACCCGGTGAACAAACCATCGCCACACAACCCCCATCTCCAAGAATCACAAGATGGCTGAGCCTGTCTTGCCCATATAGCAGTGCCAACAAATCTTGGAGCTCCGCAATCTCCCAATCTAGCATGTTCCTTTTAAAAGAGAGGTCCCATACTATTCAATGACCCCGTTATTATTTTGATAAAGTAAATAATTACGTTGATGTTGTGAGAAAACAAACTCATGTGTACAAGCAGTATATTAGAAATAGAGAAAATACACTAAAATATGGTTCTCTACAATAGTCATCTGATGCTCTATAATACAAGTAGGAACGTCGGGGGTGCACCAAAAAGAAACATAAAATATGAGAGTGTTCCTCAAGTTTACAATATCAATCTCAACAGCTTCAAATGCTCTCGTATTCCTCTCTTTCCAAATAACCCATATAAGGGCTAGAGGGGCATTATCCCATGCCCTCAGACTTCTTCCTTTTTCTAAAACCCAGCTTCTAAAAAGGCTCCCGTTATTATACTGGGCATCACCCACTATACTTTGAGCAAATCCAAAACCATCCACCATAGAGTCATTGCCTCATGACAATGCAACATGAGGTGAATTAAATATTCTCCCGAACATCTGGCACACAAAACACCAGCCAACATGTGTAATCCTCCTCTTCCTCGGGATATTAGGATGGCTTCCTAGCTACTAGCCACACCAAAAAACACACATGCTCTGTAAAGATCTCTCTTCTGGATGTACTTACTCCAGCATTTTGCTGGCGTACATCAATAAAATCCTCACATTAAAGAAAACACTTCTTTAGGCACCCTAGGGATCTTCATACAAAATGCAAAAAAGCCACCACCTCTCTCACCAACAATTTTTGGTAGTAAGCTTTACTCGAGAACATCCCGTGTCTCTCCTTGTGCCCCATCCCTGTGAATCTTGCAAAAAGTGTGACATGCTCTGCTTGTAGTTCCACTAGACTATGGAATTCCCCCATCTCCCTATGCTGTAAGTTACTCAAAAATCTTACATCTCATAGATGATAGAACTACACTTCTAGTACCTTTCAGATCTGTTGCATTATCATCTCTACCCGGCTAGAAATTCAATATATATTAGGGAAATTATGCCTCAGCAGTCAGCATGCGCTCTCAGCACCATCAGTGGCCCAAAACCAGATCCTGCTACCACCACCTTTCTGAAAGTTATTTGGCCGCTGAAATCCTCCCAGACTTTCATGATGTTTCTCCATAAACCGAACCCGAATGAAGTGTGATTTTACTCGTCATTCCCCATCTTTTTCTTGTACTTTTCTGCAATCACCCCATCCATAATGACTGCTCCTCCATTCCAAATCTCCTTAACCATTTTTCAAGTACAGTTTTGTGGAAGATCCTAAGTTCTCTCACTTCAAGTCTTCCCTGTTTTTTGGCAACAGCCACCACATATTTCAATGACCTTGTTGAGATGTTCTCTAATGATGTTTATCTGAGAAGTTGGCTTAATATCGTTAATTTTTCATCAGGACACATTGTCATATCTTAATACGCAATTAATATCATGAACGTCCAGTTTACAGTAATAGCGACTAGGATCATCATTATTGTATATTGGATGTTGATTTAGTAATTTAAATTGAAATTTGATATCATAAGTATTAATCCACATTTATGTAAGGTAATTTTTTAATCCGGTAAACAGTGGGCCGCACTTCAAAAAAGCATGTGCTTCAATTGTTTCTTTTTCGTTTCGAGCCCCATAGACCTTCTGGGTTTTTTGCATTTTTCGCTTTTAAAACACTGGAGGATACTTTAAATGTGATCCCAACATGAATTTTAAAGTATTACATATTTTAAGATTAATGACTTAATAAATTATTGATTTGCCCGATCACGCCCACTCTAGAAGTGAACTAGAGAACCTAAACAAAGAAATATTTTTTACAAATAACAAAATTTCGTATATACCAACCAGAATTTAAAACATTAAATGAAAATGGCAGATAGTTAATCTGAAGGCTGAGTGAAGATCAGCCAATTGAAGGAAATGCCTGAATTTTAGATTTCGCGAATTAATGAAATAAGAGCTTTTCTCGTTATCTAAGTTGCTCGGACATGGGTGCAGGTGTCCGACACGGGTGCGGATCTATAGGTCAGATCCTTCGAGATGTAAATTCTAAGATTCGGGGATACGGATCCTAGTATGGATACAGATGCAGGGATCTGGCTAAAATTAACTCAAAAAAATAAAAATATCTCTAAATTTGTAAGAAATTTAGTGGAATACTTACGTATAGCTTGTAAAGTGAAATTTCTTATTTATTCTCAAGTTGTAAATAAGTAAAAGATTGATTTCGTAGATAAGGTATGTTATTCTCTTCAAATTTATCCTAGTTTTGGTTCTGATTTCGGGAATCAAATTGTATCTTATATCGAATTTTTCTGTCTGTTGTGGTCAAAGTACCCAAAAGTGTTCGACCAAATCCGGTACGGATCCCATACCCACACCCATACTAATGTCATGTCGACACAGGTGCAGCACCTAAACTGAAGTGTCGGAGCAACTTAGGTCATTATAGAACACGGAACTCAATGGAAGCAATGATAATTAAGTACAAATAGAGAAGGAAAGAGAGAAAATGCAATAAAATAGAAGAGAAAAGTCATAAAAAGTTATATACAGATCACTCCCCTTTTTTTGTATTTCCTTAATTGAATTTCGGTTGATTAGGACGCAGTTCCTTAAAAACCTCCGCCAACAGTTCTCTTAAAACTGATACATTAAGCATTTACTTCAATATTACATTCTTTTCTTCACTTTTCAGAAAAAAAGGCATCAAATATGAAATCAACTTGACCACTTGTGTGGAGACTGTGTTACATGGACTCAGTAATGAGTGCATACTGGATACAGGCAAGTACAGGTACGCGGATGAGGTAGTAGTTAGATTTTCGCAAACTCTTACTGTATTTTGATGAATATGCACAAAGAAACCACACCCATGTCACACCCATCTGGCACAAGTACATCAACAAGATGAAGGATCCATGAAACATATCAAGAAACAATCACAATTAATCTAAATTGTTGATTCAAACAAGTGCAATCAATCTAAAAGTTAATCAAAGTTGAAGAAAAGTAGGAAAAACACTTTTCTGAACTTTTCTAATAGAACTTCTAAGAGACATGGAGAAAGAGACAAAAAGGGTTAGAGAAATGAAGGGAGATACTAGAGTGGGGAGGGAAGAAGGGAGAAGGAGTAAGGATGGCATATAAGAGGAGATTTAGGCCTCATTTGTTTGCACTTAATGGAGGTCTGAATCTTAATCATTCAGATCTCAGACATTAAGTGCATTTGTTTTTAAAGTCTGAATCTTAATTATTCAGATCTTAATCATTAAGTGTGTTTGTTTTTTTTACTTAACAGCCACTTAACGGGTCTGAATAGGTCTGTATGATTAAGATCTGTAATAGAGACTTAATTTCATTAAGATGCTATCACATATTCATTATTAACTGCCGCCACCACCTACCATTATCAACTACCACCATGCCACCACTACCACCATACTCAGATACCACCACCTCCACCACCACGCCACCATCATCCTCAATCATAGCCGCTACCATTATCGAACATCACCATCCACCATCCCACCACTCCGACCACCATCATTCTCACCCACTGTCAACACTTATCCACCTCAACAACCACAACCAACCACCCCATCACCATTAACAACCACAGCCGGCACCACCCATCATTATAACCTACCACCGCCTTCCTCAATCACAAACCACCACCCACCATTATTAACTATCACCACCCACCACCACCATCATCAATCATAATTGTCACCACTACCAATCACTACTAGCTACTAGCATGAACCACCATCATCGACCAAAACTACCACCGACCACCGCCTTTAGTTGGCATTCACCCGTTAGCTATCACCATCAACAACTATCATATTTTAAAAAACTACATATTTTATTGATAGAATATTAGATTTTTTTCAAATAAAGATAAATTTTATGCATTCAGATGTTAAAAATCAAATAGTCTTAATTTTTAGTATTCAGATCTTAATACACATCTTAATATATTCAGATATGTATCCAGATTCAGATGTCTTAATCTTAATACACATCTTGATAACAAATGAGGCCTTAGGAGTAGGGAGAGAGTTGGTGCAATGAGGGAGGAGAAGGAGGGGTGAGGGTAAAGAGGTCCATGGAAGTTAAAATCAGTGCATTGAATGTGAGGGGGATGAATGACCCTGACAAAAGGGCCATCATCAAGGTGAGAGTTAGAGAATGGGGCCGGACATATTGTGTCGTCAAGAAACTAAAATGAAGGTTATGACATATGAGGTGTACAGAAAGTGTATTGGGGGGGGGGGGGGGGGGGTAATGGGGTGAAGTATGATGGTTACCAGCACTAGGGAGTGCAGGAGAGCACTAGGGAGTGCAGGAGGTAAGTAAGGGAGAGTTCATCATAGCAATATGGATCAAAAAATTGGGGGGTGGTGAAGAATGGGGCTTCAGGCGGCGCGCGCGCAAGGGGGGGGGGGGGTCAGAGGAGATAGGAGGGGATTTTAACGCAATTAGATTCCGGAGGAAAGGGTGGTGTCTAGGGCAATGAAAGAGTTTTCAGAGTTCATTAATGATCACTGTCTTATAGATCTTCCATTCACAGGAGCAAGGTTCGCATGGTATAGAGCTGAGGATTCTAATGCCAAATCTAGACGGGATAGATTCTTGGTGTCTACTAACTGGGAGGAGCTGGTGCCAGATGTGATAAAAGTTCCATTGCACAAATTGACTTCGGACACTCGCCTTTTATGCTAGATGGTAGTAGGAGGAATTTGCGCGATCCTTTCAGATTCGAGAATATGTGCCTTAAGGAGACAAATTTCGAATATAGAGTAAATGAGTGGTGGAGTAGGTACTATGTTACAGGTACACCATCTTTCCGTCTTGAAAGGAAGTTGAAATGCTAGCCTATTTGTATAAATGATTTGGTTTCTTTTGTTGAGAACCATATTTTGGTTTTGGTTCTCTTTTTTTGTTATACTGCTTGTATATGAGGTTTTCCCCTACCATAAATGAAATTATTTACCTAATAAAAAAAAGAAGAATACAAAGTGGAGGAAATTAAAATTTCCATTTTCCTCCATGCTGGTTAAAAGCCAAGAGGAAGCAGATCTACCAACAAGAAAGTCTCAGCAGCTACGTACAAGATGGGATAAATGGAAAAGATACCTGGAAATATTTTCTGAAGATAGAACAGTGTAGATATGCCATCTTCATTTTCCACTCGCAGATCAGAGGAACTATATAGCACTGTCTCACTATAGTAAGGGGTGAAGACACTGTTGCCAACATATACGCATATTAGGAAAAATCTAGATTTTGTTCTTATGTCAAAAAATTCAACTAAAAGACTAGGTGACAGCAGCAAAATACCAGAATGGCATCATCTCACTAACTGGCTTTGCTGGTGGCATGTCCATAAACAACGAATTTGTAAAGAACTCCAATCTTCTTCTTGCTTCGAGATTCTTAGGAATATTAGCAGCCGAATCCTTCACAGTAAGAAGTAAATGCAGCCTTTTCACCTGCTCCTTCTGTAAGAAGCACAAGAGATTAATCAGGTTTAGCATATCAATAGGGGGTAAGGAAAGATTCTGTAAAATAGCATGACAGATCAGCAAAAAATCAATAGAAGTACAGGACAGATACAATTTCAGGATCTCTAGGCCACTCCACCCTAGAAAAGAGTCGCCCCTCATTCCTTGCCCTTGCCAATATATTCCAAGTATCAAGCTGCTCCCTGCCCAGATAAAGAACATAGTTAACTCTCAAAACAACCCAAACAAAGAACCAATTGAAGTTTGAGCAAAATAATCAATCAAAGGATTCACCTTAAATCAGATGACAACAGATCATGGGTAACAACCTCATACAGATCATACATAGCTTTGGCAGCACCCTTTGAAAGTTCAGGAGTTTCATTGCGAATCTACAATGGTACAAAATACAAGAGACATGATATCATAAAAGCACAAGATGTATTGAAAATAAGTACTAAGACAAATAACGTGAAATCCTAAGAGTGGGCAGCCTAATACATAGTTTATTAAAAACAATCTCAGAGACAAACAACATGATACAGCAAGAGTATCAAACGTAGTAATAAACTGTAGTCAGAGTAAAAACACAGAGCAGGTGTTAAACATAGATCATCTGTGTGATGCAGTCAGTGAAACACTAGAAACAAACTTTAAGGAAGCCTGTGACTTGGAAACCCGCTAGATGTGCTCCATAAGATTTAGTTGATTTCAACATTTCAGACTTGACATCCAGGCTAATTTTCTCTGTCTCTCATTTATAATCCCGATATGGGATTTCATTGAATGCTATATCCCCTGAAATATGCTCCCTCTGACCCAATTTGGTAGCCCACTTTTGGTTCGGAACAATTACTACGAGAGCAAACAAAACCATGAGCTGTTTACTATTTGCTGAGAAACATGCAGGACCACATTTTTAACTAATGTTGTAGAAATGCCAGTGGTGAGAATAATTATACGAACAAAGATTGCTTCAGAATGACAGATTGGAAAAGTGAACGAGTTTACAGGTATATCAATCTGAAGATAATTCTTAAGTTACTGTGATTGTTAAATTTTGTAGCGGCTATATCCACTGACTTCGAGCGCAAGCTCAAGCCTCTTGCTTGTCACATTGACTTGATCTCAGGCTAAGAAAGTTATTTGTTTAATCAGGCCAAGCTTGGATAGAAAGCAGTTGAGTCAAGCAAAGTTCCCACGGCTCAGCTCATTAACACCCCCAATTCAAGCCACAGGCACTAGATGTTTCAAATTGCAATGTATTTGGTATAAACAAATCACTGTAATACAAAACACGCATAGCATTACTTTAACCGGCATTGGCTAATTTCCAAACACAGAACACAAGTCTGTCCTAACTTTCTATAATATAAGAGTGATCTAGAAAATATTAGGATCTCTACCCCTACAACAGGAAGATTCAAACTGTCCATCCACTTCCATGAACACAAGATTCAATTATTGCAGTAAACAGATGTAGTAATACACATAGGTAGTTGAGTTACCAAGTGGACTACATAACAGTCTCAACACTAACGATAGAGCAAGGCAGAGTTTCTGGATTACATTGTTATCATCTCTATAATTTCTTATCTTTATCAAACAAAAAAAATAATAATAAATAAATAAGGCAGAATGTTACCAAAAGTCCAGTCAATGCTGTAAATCTTGATAGCACAACTGGAAGTTTCTTCAGTGATAAGGTTATGACTAGTGAACCCTCCATTATGCTATTGTTGATCTCTCGATATATTCTTTCAACCCTAACATCAAGAGAAACATGAACACTGACCACTTCAGAGCAAAAATGCTCAAAACAAACTATATGGAACAAGAAAAACAAGCTAGACTCTTGTTTGTCAGGGGTAAAAAGGTATACCAAAGTCTTCCCTCTCCATCAACCAGAGAGTATAAGATCTTTTCAATACTGTAATAGCACTCCTGGACAGCATAGGCCATGTATTCATCCCTACATATTCTGGTCCAAAGATCTCCTTGTGTATCTTTGCAATCCAAAGCCAAATCAATAGCCAACAAGATCTGTAAAAGTTGTTCCATTTACTAACAGTGTGTATGCTTTCCAACATAAAGAATCATAGGCAAAAATTCTCCCGGGAGCACCTTACTGCAGAGGAGAAACAGAGGCCATTGTACAAGTCGTAGACTTCCCGTGTTACTCGGCATTGAAAGTAAATCCATCTCCCTAGGGAATCAGTGCATTGAAATATTAAAGTAAACATTTGAGAATGAAAAGCAGAAGACTTGAATACAGAAATGGACCACTGCCAAAATGGGTCATAAGAATCACAAAATTACCTGTTACTGACATAATCCTCTTCACGCAAACTTTTGATAATCTCATTCCAAAATGGTGAAAAGAGAGCTGCATCTGTTTTGTTGTTATCTTGAGAAGTCTGCAAAATTTGAAGAAAATATTAACCATAGACGTAAAAATGGAAGAATGTACTTTTAAATGGAAGAACATATTAGCTATAGACATACATAAAACACTACCTTGCAGTGTTGGACTAAGAAATAGTCATGATTCCTTAATAATATTACACCCATATCAAGGAAAAGCACCGAAGGACAAACGGAACCACAACAAAACCAGTATAATGATAATCCTTCAGGATCAGAATGAACATTCAAGCACATACTTTTTTACGTTTGAATGGACACAGAAACCATGTCGTGAGAGAGAGACTTCATGACATCTTTAATTATCTATATCTTTTTTTGTCATTTAACTAACTCCCAAATATACTGACAACAAAAGTATTTGCGGAATAAAGCTTACAGTACAGCATAAATATTCACACTATGTTGCCATCCTAACACTTTTACAGCATGTCTTACTTGAAATCAAGTTATTCTACTTCTCAACTGGAAGCCCTTGACAACATCTCAACCACCACAATCCACTGCAGGCAGTCCACCGCCAAGCTGTCCCACATTATCCACGGTTGAATCGTACATTTCTCACTTATGCAAAGTAAAGAAGTCCTTTATTTATAACCTATGTTGTCGCGCCCGTGTCGGATCCTCCAAAAATACACTACTTTTGGAGGGTCAAACACGCACCCGGCGAAATTTTCGGAGAGTCCGAGCAACATAGTTTATATCCAAGGAATCGCCAGGGGCCAATGGCACACGTTCGAAACTCCATGAATAATGGGCCAGTCCCTCTACCCTTCTCCACTTAAAAACTAGGGTTTTGTCTACGGCAAGGTTCGAATGCATGACGTGCGCCTAACCCACACATCACCATCTGAGCTCTTGCACTAGACCAAACCCCTGGATGTCAACAAGTCCAGTTCTACATCAGATAAAGTACTTCTATCCATTTCCTTGTCAAGGGTTCATTTGGATGAGTGCTTTATAGGAGGAATTCTAATCCCTTTGACTTTAACTGTATGAGGAGAATAAAATGTAGATTTAATTTTATCTCATGTTTGATATGAAGCATTACATACGGTATAAACATCCAGATTAATTCTTCCTTTAAAATATGAATCATATGACCTTAGTCAGTCACTCAATCGTACATAACCTCATTGGAAAAAAACTCGGAAAATTTTCATTATATTAGAAGACTATTTAATAATTTCATACCCCAAAAAACTAACCTTCCCCCTCCCCCCCTCCCCCCCAAAAGAGTGTGAGGGTTCTCTGGATAACTTCCCCTATCCAATTACATACCAAGCACGAACTGGATAAATTATCCCATCCATTCTCATCCTCACAATACATATAAAAACGAGCCCTAAAAGTCCAGGGGTAACAAAATGAGAAAAAAAATTGATCAAGATTCTAGCTCACGAAAAGATATTTTAGAACTTAGGATGCTATTTGCTTGTCTACCGGAGCTACTCACAAGAAGTGGCCAAGTTGAAAGATGCTCCCAAAGTAACAAAGAGGAGACTTGGTTCTTGAAACTATGTGTTTTAAAGTGGTACGGCCACTATTGCTTCATACAGCTATTTATGGTTATTTATTAAAAAAATTGGATAAGGATGTTGAAGGTTATCTATTAATATAAGAAGATCAGGTCACCACCAAAGGTTGTGGTGGAGTGGTAAGTACTCTTTTATCCATACCAGAAAAAGACGATAAAGACCCTCATATTAATCTCTGATTGGTATTCAAATTTTCACAAGAATAGTTGTTCAGCCATGGATGGTCATTTGGTACAAAAATTGATCCATGCTGCTCTGCATATATCACTCAAACAATGCGGTACAGCTCAATGAGAACCAATAAAATAGTGATAGATATACACAATATTAATACGGCTAAAATTAATAAAAGGAGCTTCAGTGGATTTTATCGTGAGGATTTCAGCCATAAAGGATACCTCTAGCTACAAAAATGAAATCATGATGTATTAACCCACATTTGATCACATTTTAAAATAAAATATTCATTATCTTAGCAATGAACAAGAACAGTAGTTCCCTAGCCCTGATAATTTCAATTAAGCGAGCTAGACGGAAAGCAACTCTGAAGAAGACAGAATCAAGATGAGACTCACCTGTGATGATTGACTGTCAATAGGTATCCTGTAAAAGCATAAAAGTAGACATGTTACAAGAATGCAGTATCAGAAGAGGATTTCAAAGAGTACACGGTTTATATAAATTGGTTAGAACACAGCTGTGCTGACTATCCATCACATGAGAGAGAGAGAAAAATCAGACCAAATGAAAAAAAAAATTATAATTATAAGCAACATAATAGGTAATGAACAATTGACTTTCTTAAGGGCCATCACCTTTTTGTCTGAGGTGACACAAGGTTCTTGACAAAGGCTTCAGGAAAGCTCTCAAAACGTTTATGCACCATCTCGATTGAGCGTATCTGAGAAATTCAATATTTTAAAAGAAAATTTAACTTCAGGATACAGTTGCCTATAAAAGATGAACAACATGCAACTAAATTGGCAAAAAGATGCACAAGAAGCATCATTTTTTTTTCTTTTTTCACAAGCATCATTTTTCTCCAGGAAAATTAAGAGAACTAAAATTTGAAACTATACCTCCCCTAAGCGAGCCCGCGCTCCCATTACACCGCCAACAATAGCAGATAATAAAGTGTACCATATGTGAATATCCATGAGATAAATCTGGAAATGAAGGGTATTTAAGAGAGGAACCAACACCAAACCAATATAGACAAAGGAATACAAAAGCCAACAAGAACTTTAGTTTATGATACACGGCCATCACCTAAAAAGCCAAAACAAAATTTGTAAAGGGAATATTACCAGCAATCTCAAAAGGGAATGACCATTATTACTAGCAGCAGCTGGAGTTTGTAAAGTATAAAACTCAAATACGAACAAGAATGTTCCTAGCTGTAATAATCCCTTGGGTGGATTAAAATAGTTTAATAGTTGCAAATCTGATGACTATTTCTCCGTTTCCACTACCCTTTTTGCACTTTATCATAACAATGACAGCAAACTTAGTAAATCTCTTATGGAGCTAGCTTTATTTGAATGTAACATTTTCTTGAATGGAGTTGAGCTGGTAAGAGTGAACTGCTTTAACTACATAAATAAGCTTTTACATATATTAAGGAAGAGAGAAGCAAGATTCTGCAGAGAATCTACCTCATATCACAGAGTTAAATAAACATGTCAGAATACAAAGTGCAAAAAGAGAATAATTGAAGAATAGTGTTGCTCCATTATCAGAACTAGCTTACAAACATTTCAGAAAGCCATTTCCAAAACCTAAACTATGTTAGTGAAATCAATAATGAATACTTACAGCTATAACAGGAGCCCACAAGCTAACAATTGTCAATACATTATTGTTCTCTGCCAAAAGAAACACAAAACAGATATAAGAGATCAATTTTCCCATCTTGACAAAAGAATCTTAGCACTCTCGTTGGAAAAAGAACAATAGACGTTCAATAACTATCTATAAGCCAAATAAGCAATTTTAAGATTCACCCAGAAAAAGGAGACCAGAAAAGGCATATAAAAGCATGTGCACGGAAAATATTGCATGCATAAACATGCATCTGTACAAAGTTAGCAGAGGGCGTCTTTTCATCTCTTAAGTGGGGAAGGGATGAAGAGTAGGAGAAGACCATCTAACTAATGCCCAGCAATAGAAAACAAATCATGAACAACCAATGTTGTTTATTTAAACTTGGGTTCCCTCATTCTATGACCAGATCAATGCACAAAACTTAAACTCTTAAAAACCTACAAAGTAAATGCATTCCAAGATTAATTACAGATCAGGACAGGAGGAGGAATTCATCCCAAAAAATGAACATCTTAGACTAGCAGAACAATAGACCTTCACAAACACTGAACCAAATTAGAGACCACCAAACAAAGGTTGACAATATAATTTTAAAGGTTAGTTTCAGCTGGGAAGTGAAGTCATTTCGAAAAATTGGTTATTCCTTGGATCATTCTGCAGTACATAACCTCACTTTTCCAGACAGCATTGCAGATTACTGGTAGATAAAAACTTTGAAATCTTTTTTTTGGTAAAGTCATACTATAGCTCCTGGTAGGGGCCGGCTTGAATGCACCTCGACTAATTCAACGGGGTGCTTGCTACCTCCAACAAGCACAAGTATCGGATAACTCTGTCCACCAAAGGCTTGGTTAGATGGGAAGAAACCACCTAACTTTTTTTGCCACCCTTGGATTTGAACCTGATACCTCATGGTTCTCAACCAACTTCATTGACCACGAGGACACACCCTTTGGGTGCTTTCTTTGTAAATACTTAATATCTTATTCATAAGTTATCTCGTATAATAGCAAAGTGTACTACTATATATATATATATGTGTGCGTGTGTGTGTGTGTGTGACAAACCCAAAATCAAACCAAACACCCAATCAACCTATACTTCTCGGACATAGCTGTAGTCAAAGCACCCAAGTTAGGTGGACCAAATCTAGTGCAAATCCCACACCCACAACCAAATCTAGTCGGACGGACACGGGTGCACCAGGGATTGAAGGATCTGAGCAACATAGGACTATGGAGTACTGAAATATTATGGGCGCAAATAGTTCATTTATTACTAGGGATTGAGGTGAAGTTGTTGGTCAGATATCCTATATATAAAGGTGTACACTCATGCATACATCCTGAAGAAATTACATATAGTGAATCTAAAAGAACTTGCAAGTGAGACATACATGATCAATACAGCAAAATCTTACTATCACAAAAAACTCTTTGGCAGACATTTTTTGATACAGTAATAAATTTTATAAATGAAGGGCAGAAATTTTTTAGTAAACTCTTTGGAAGACATTACAACCATGTAATACTAAACGGTCTACCTTCAACTGAAAAGGAATGAACTATTGGAAACGCAAGAGGAAAAAGATCAAATTCTACAATCACCCAGCAAAGAGGAAGATCTCAAGTTCCCTTCCACATCAATTATTCATTCCCTTAATAAGTTGGAAGACGGTGTAATCATTGGTAACTGATTTTTTTAACTTACTGCAAAGACAGAATATTTTTTTAAAGTAATATCACCAGAACTGAAGCCGACTGAGGTGGTAAATAACAATCCTAAATGGAGTTAATTTTGGACCACATGGAAACCAATAAGAAATGTTGACTTACTCTTTGATATAAAATCATGCCAGGAGTACTGCAGGGAAGGAAGATCGAGTATGATCCGAGTAGGTCCAACTAGCGGTTTGATCTGCAATTGTTATCATAGCCAACACATCGTCTCAACATAGCAAAACTAAATAATACTGTAAAAACTTGTAAAAGATAATATTGATAAAAAAGAATGATAATTCAAAATCCAAGCACCATCGCTTGCCTGAAGAAAGTAGGCAAAGGTGAACTTGCAAGCAAATATCACCAACCAATAGAGCAAATATCTGCAACACTTAACACACATGAAGATATTAAAATCTGCGCACATTTGACAGAAACCCAAAATAAGTACTCCATGAGTAATGAGAAACAACAACTACCCAAAAGAGAGAACCTATACTGTCAAAAGAGGATATGACAATCTATGCTCCAACAAGGAATTGATCGACAAATGGCCTTGGAAGCTTATATGGAAAACCAAACTACCTACAAAAGTAGCTGGCTTTATGTGGACAACATTGTATGGAGCTTGTCTTACTCAAGACAATCTTAGCAGAAGGAGTATACCGACTGTGAATAGATGTTATATGAGCCAGATGGAATCTGAGAGTGTGAGGCATCTTTTTTTGCATTGCCTGGGTTATGCCAAACAGTATCAAGGAAGCTTATGAGAGTTGGTGTTCTTGGAGAGTTGGGAAATCCATCAAAAAGACTTGGTCAATGGTACCTGGTGCTATTTTTTGGAGTATTTGGAATAAAAGGAACCGTAGATGTTTTGATGGGATTTCAACTCCCAACCACACTCTTAAAGCCACGTGTTTAATTAACTTATTTAGTTGGTTCAATCAGGCCCCTGTAACTAGTGTTGAACTATTTCTGGATTTTGTCTGCTCCTTAGTTGTCCAGTAAGTTTCTGTATATGAGCAGACAATACCTTTATGTTGTAATTTTTGCTATGCATCTTCTTGATGCCATTTAATGAAATTCCCTTACTTCATCAAAAAAAAAAAAAAAAGAAACAACAACTACCCCATGGCTAAAAATCAAGATATTCAATAATAAAAAGCATATAACTTCTCTCATTATTTCTCGAAAATAACTTTTCTCAATTACAAACAACAGTACTAGAACGAAGATATGGTCGGGAAAAGAAAACAGCAACACCACCATAAGGTATACTGGCATAAATTGACTACAGTGGAGCTGCACTTTATAGGATAAGACAACTTAAGCACGATACACAAAAAAGTAAAGGAAATATGATGTAATAGAAAAAAGAACCAAGAAAAACAAAAACTGTTAGTCGTGGATCAAGATTGTTATCAAGTAATTTGTGGAACCCCAGACAGGGATTACATGAAAGATGGAGATAAATAACTACAACAACAACCATAGTCAACACCACAAAATCCTTTTCTCCAGTGTGTTTTTGTACTTGTATTTTCTTGTTGTGCACCATGGGAGACTGAAGTAAATGAAAACCATGGATCAAATCATCCATTAACAAATAATTCCCACTCGTGATAAGCGAGAATCAAGACTACTCTTACACAATTCAAAAGCTAAAACGTTAAAAGAACTAAGAACAAACCGTAGATAGTCAGTTGTTTTCTCAACAAGACCACGGCCAACAAAGTATCTCTCCTGGAAATATAATCAATATGTTAAAAATATGAGCGAACCTTAGTCGCAAAGGAGTCTTACAATGTATAGAAGAATACCTGATAGATCCACTTAAAAAATTGGAAGAAAGATTGATCAGACATTTCTGATAGTTTGTGACAGGCAGGTAACTTTGTCAGGAGCGCAAAAACAATTCGTATGCCAGCATAAACACCCAGAACCAGGATATAAAGGCGAAAATAAAAGGGGTCTTTGTTTGTATTCCTTTCTTCTAAAAGTTTCCTGTATTAGGATTACATCAGATACCAATCTTTAACGAGAATATAAAACAAGAGGAAATAACTGCTAGGAAAAAAGACTTACAGATAGACATATATCGCAAATGCCGAGCTCACACCAGTCCAGAAAAACCTGATAACAATCCTTGATATAGCCATGCCTCTTGCGGTACTGTAGGCCCCAAACATAAGGAGCACATCTAAGCAACCTAGAGAAGAAGCAAGATGACACAGTAAACAAGGATGGAAGCAGAAGAAAAGAAAAGACTAATAAATAAATCAGAGCAACAGCACAGATGCCAACTCACTCTCTATGAAATTCATAACGGCAAATGTGGGGGCAACACTAAGCAATTTCTTGAAAGTGTCCAGATTTATTTTATTATGGCTGAAGGCTATGATTGTCAATGCCTGAACAGTAGAGGAAGAAGCTGATACAAACCCTTTTATGCTATAAATCAAACTTAGTGGATAAGCCAAAAAAAAAAACTATTAAAAAAGACCTTAGTGGGTGAGCAGCATGAAAAGAATGAATATAACCTGAAACATGACAACCAAAAAGATCCACAAACGATGAAAACTCCGGTACAAGTGAAGGAATGTCCGATGCTCAACAAATGTGCTTTTTCCAGTCTGCCAGTTCAGAATAAGTACAAAAAGAACAAGATTAAAACAAAAAAATAAACAACACCATAGTACAGTTAATATTGAGGAAATTGGATAAATACCGGGGGGAACAGTAAAACAAAACATGACGAAGGTCAAAATGATCAAACGGCACAGTTAAAGAAAGGAACGATATGAGAACCGTCACAGTTAATACACCTCAAATAAAAATACGATTATCTTCTTTTGGAAAATGTGACAAAAACAAAACCAGAGTTCAACCGAAAACTCAAAACCAGATTCCTGAAACCCAAATATTCACGCCTCTAGAAGACCCTTTCAGGACTCATCTTTTCACCAACTTCAATCACAAGCCGAAAACGGTCTAACACAATCCGCAATCATGAAATAGTATAGGAAGACCTTAAGAAACATCTTCCCTCGCCATGAGCAGATCAGAAAACCAAATCGAAATTATTAGATACATAATGAATCTACAGAATCCATTCTTTTAAAAAAAGAATCTAGAGAATCATGCATATTTCAGTTTGTCATCAAATCATCTCCACCTAAAGCAACATCCTAACACGTGAGGCAGTCCATCATGCATTTATTATCTGATGACATGTTGTTACTCTTCACATTATAGCCATTTTCATTACGTTGTACAAGTAGAAACCAATTCAAGACACAAAAGGAAAGACTAAAAAATACCCATAGAGACACACCGGAAACCAGAATACTATGTAAAGCTTCATCAGGACATGTGAAAAAAATATTTCTACTGCAGATTTTGCATATGCAGCATCTAACTAACCAACTCATAATTCAACAGCAATTTTAGTAGCCAATAAAACCAACCCTTTTGCCTTTCTTAGCTGGCTTCCGCAAGAATGAGGAATCCTTCTTAAAAGGCCAACCCAACTCAAAGCAAGTAGGTGACCTGCAAAAGCATCATTGAAGAGAATGATATCCAATTCCGTGGGGCTAAATTCATTTTAAAAATAGAAAAGGAATGCACCAGAAATATTCATTAAAGTCGTCATAATTCCGCCACTTGGAGTGTGCAGCTTTCCCATTATTGTTTCTCGCAGCTTCCTGCATTTTTTGAAGGAAAAAAAAACCACACCAGAAAGAAAAAACATTAATAAATAGGTTAAAGTAAATAACTCCCAGAACAACAACAACAACAACAACAACCACCCAGTATAATCCCACTTAGTGGGGTCTGGGGAGGGTAGTGTGTATGCAGACCTTACCCCTACCCTGGGGTAGAGAGGCTGTTTCCAAATAGACCCTCGGCATCCTTCCCTCCAAGAACTTCCCACCTTGCTCTTGGGGAGACTCGAACTCACAACCTCTTGGTTGGAAGTGGAGGTTGCTTACCATCAGAGCAACCCCTCTTGTCAAGGTAGGTTAAAGTAAATAACTCCCAGAACACGCACAAAATTTAATGAAATATTACAAGATCTCAAGATAACATTGTAAACAATTTTTTAGATGAAGGTAAAAACATTCTAAACATTTTATGAAGAGTAGACACCAGAGCACAACAAACTAACACATTCCTCTACTAATTTGTGAAAGACCTCCAATGACATTAAATATTTCGAGAAGACGCAATAAGCTGCACATACACAAAAAGCACTGCTTCTAAACATCAAGCACTGCCTACTAGCGATTCACCACCCTCTGAAAAAGATTTTTTGCCATTACTGGGGAATGTAGCTAAACTTGCCACTATCCACAAACCATAAAGCTTGACTATGCTAAAAGATAAAGCTTGACTATGCTAAAAGATAAACCAGTGAAGTTACAATATAGTCACAAAGAGCACCAGATAATCCTTAATATGGTTGATATTGGATAAGAATAGACGGTTGAACCATAGGAGCAGATATTGAAGGGTACCATAAAGAAGTCAGAAATTTACAAGAAGCCAACATCATTCATTTGCATTGAAGATCATTAACGATATGGAAGCATAATTTTAAATTATTTTATAAGGGATATGGAAGCAAAATATGGCAATTCCTCACAACGAAATGCACAAGCATTTTCCTACCACGGGCTGGGGAACAAATCAGTTAAGCACAAGTTACATTTTTTTTTATAAGTAGTTAAGCACAGGTTACTACTTTTCATAGTATAACCAGGCTATTCAAACTTCACTGAGTTCATTCAGTTTATAGCGCTCCAAATTTGATTTTGCAACCAAGATGCATTTCATCTTTATGGCGCAGAATCACAGTTCTTACTCCATCAATATCAAGTTTTATTTTTTTGAATGTTTACTTCATCAAGTATTATTCATCACTCAAGCAGTAGTTGTAACTTGTAAGTTCAGAAGTGGATTAAAGTTTATGGAATAACGGGATAAAATGTGATAAATGGGCTCACAGCTACTATCGTATCGTATATAGGACGAATAATTTGTTCCAGAAAGGACACAGACTGGTTCTCGCCCACACAACTCGTGGCAGGACTGGCTTCTCCATGATCCAAAATTGCATCTAGTTCTCTAGCCATCTGCATAATTCAAAATAACATGTGAACCTATCAGGACAAACATACAAATATTTCCTGTGGCCCCAATTTGGAGGCCACACATAGACAGAGCAATAACTAGTGCTGGACACTGCTTCACGAAAGAACCACTACAACATCCTTATAATGATCTCATCTAACATTTTTCTTAAAATAATATCAAACTGATCACCATAACGACAGAAAGCAAAAAGGACAGTAATACTCCATAGCCTGCATAAACTATCTTTGGACAATTAAGCACCATTATGTTCTGCTTAAATGTGATTTCAGCTCAGTAGGTACTACAAATCTAATATGATAGTCCATAGCACAACGACTGTGCTAAGAGAAACCAGAGTTACAGGATCCCAAAAAAAAAGAACACTCAACATCATATTTACACTCGTGTTCGCCAAAACTGGACAGACTAAAGATTTCACAAACAGTCAGTCTAGCTCACCAAGCCCGGCACAACGAGAGGTAGGCCATTAACCAACTAAGAGAAGCAGCCTCACTTATGGAAAGTAGAAACAGGGCCAAGCAGTTTTAAAGGAATAATCTCGAAGAAAGAATGATATCAGTTGACTTGCAAATAAGCACAAGCTGGTTAAGTTACTTGGAGAAATTGAGACCATATCCCTTTTCCCAAGGAAAAAAGAGAACCAAGAAAAAGGGTTTAGAAGTTTGGGGAGGACAAACATTAGCCTGAATTAATCATCAAGAATACAAAAAACGAACAGAGAATGGAAGAGAAACCAACAGTTAACAGCCTTAAGGATAACTGAATATAGTAGGTGGTGATTTAGGCACTTTTTACATGCTAGAAGAAGTGCATCCAGTAAGTGTCTTGGGGTGGTACAGAATAGAAGTGGGAAAATAAAAGACACAGAGCATCATCTTTTTTACTGTCACGAATACCAAAAGAAATTTAGATCCTAGCTAAACCAAGGAACGCTGGACAAAACTTTAGGACATTGACCACGTTTACTACATAACATTTAAGTTCCAAACTGGCAAGATAGTATAGTCACTCCAGTTGTCAACCCATATCCTTTGTCTTACAATGAATGGCAGCATTAACATTACTTATATTTTGAAATGACTCATACGCCTGGCATGCTTCAGGTTCATTAAAACAGTCTGGGTTAGACATCATAGGTTCAGCTCACTTAAACAGTTCAACGAGTAAAACTAAACAAATTGTAGGTTCAGCTCACTTAAATAGTTAATCAACTAAGACAAGTTTTGCAAGGTTTTGGAGCATATCTATAGTGAAGCTAACAGGTTGTTTTTAGCTTTTTGTTTCCACTTGCTTCATCAAAAAAAAAATTACAAGGTTTTGGAACCACAGTTTTGAGCTATTACACATAGTAATAGAATATCAGAGAGTTGCATTCAAATGAGCATTATGATATTTGAGTCAGCTTGTGTACAATGTAATACTTGATTTTGGAAAATATATCTATTATCTTTGATTTAACGCATTAATGTTGGGACTAAATATATCAATAACCTATTTAGCAAATCATCACTAGAAGAGAGGGCCACAAATTCCCAAAGAGAGAAACTACCTCCAGCAAAACCGCAGATCAAATAGCAAACAGCTCCAGTTCAACCGCTAATCAAATAGCAAAAGAAATAGAAACAACAGACTGACTTACATGATGGAATATATAGCAGATGCATTCGGGAAGAAAACGGACATTTGCAGCTTCACCCCATATGCAGAAGTAGAGTGAAACAAGAAAAAGCTTCCTGTCCCTGTTAATGGCTTCTAATCTGTTGAAATGATTGAAATGAGAATCAGTTGAGAATTACATTAGCAATTATATACAACAAAAGCTGCAGAACTAACTTATTCCACACAAGCCGAATGCGCAAGTATCTACACCACTTGATGTAATTATCCAAAACCTTCAGAAAAACCTCGGTGATAACCTTCTCATCTATTTTCTGCCAGAGAAAAAGCACATAATTTGAAACATTAACGTTTTTCCTGTAAATGAAGCAACACATCTATGATTGGCATATAAACTGTATGCCACTTTCAACTACATTGACCATTTGAAAGTATCAGCTTAAGATTCCACTTAGTCTTCAAGGCAAAAAATGGCTTGTATAACAGATAGTGCACTCCACCATCAGAATGAACTTTCACTCGCAAGTAACCCTTTATCAGATCCTCTCCAGAACTTTGTCAACCAAAAAGCTCACAACAATTATTCCAATATTTAAGTAAGACGAGATATCAATGAAATCCTGAAGGTTGATGCACATACAGCAAAAAAGAGAAACTAGTAGTGAGTTAATGACGATGGATACTCATCTCAAGTCTGTGACATAACAATTCTGCTAGCTACATTTGAAATGGAAATATGTCCAAATGCATCCATTAAAAGTTTATATGATAATGCTATATGTGACATCTCAGTCATCATTAGAATAATGTCCCAAATGCTTATTCAAACACAAAATAAAAGGCCTAAGGCGGCTTTAAAGTTGTAGTTAGAGGGTTGATAATAGGCAGAGTACATAGTTTACCCCGTACCTTGACACCAAATCCCTGTGACACACCCGTCGAACAAGGGCAACTTTTTACACGCCCAACCTTTCCAAAGTGGATCCAAGACACCTGTTTGCTTACCTGGTGAGCGCGTGCTTAACCAAAAGAATGGCACGCTAACCTTGTACATTATGGTCAATTCCTTATTTAACTGCCAGATGTCAAAAATTATAATTTTTCTTTTTTTTTATTTGGTCCCATTCTCTCTCCCTCATCTTCCCCACCTAAGCACTCATATTCTCCATTAACACACGGCTACACGTATATACCTCAAAAGCACCACCGGACCTCCACCAATAAAACCAACTTCAACCACCAACCGACCATCATGAAACCATAGCAGCAAAAACTAGATTCACGCCTAAACCCATCACCAGCTGTCCCTTCCCTCGATTCACGCTGCCATGGACGTAACCTGAAGCCACCAAGAAATCATCCATCCCCTTTCTCTCAATTAAAATCGCCACCACTCATCAGCCACGAAATAGCCTTCCAACCTAAATTCCTCTCTCTTCCTACAATCTCCAAGAAGTGGTCAAGCACGAGAGTGGTGTGTAGACACTCTGAAAAGGTTGGTTTTGTAAAAGGTTGCCCGTGTTCGAGGGGTGTGTCACAGGGATTTGGTCTCAAATCGGAAGGGGGGGGGGGGGGGGGAAACTATGTATTCTGCCTTGAAAATAATACACACACACACACAAAAAAAAAAAAAAAGAAATCATCAATATTCGGCAAAGCTTCTGGGAAGCCAGACGTGCTTATTTTAGAGAGTTAAGGTGTTTGGCCAAAGCTTTTAGAAGATAAAAGAGCTTTTGAGTAGTAGTGGTAAAAGTTGTTTTTCGAAAGCTGAAAAAAGTAGCTTTTTCCCGGAAGCACTTTTAGAACCTTGGTCAAGCACAAATTGCTCCTCTAATATTGGCAAAAGTGTATTTCAGATTGATTAGCTAAATAAAATTGCTTCTAAAGTAAAGAAGCACTTCTGACAAAAAACACTTTTAAAATTAACCTTTTTTGGAAGCTTGGCCAAACAAGCTATAATAGGATATGATAAAAGAGGAAAACTTTTTTAAAAGTGATATTGTAAAAAAGACTCACTTCGCCCTCTTGCTATAACTCAGTCAACTATGGGATATCTAGTCTTGATACAAAACTACTTCCTTGAACCACAAAGGTTTTACATGACCTGGAGAGGCAGCACCGTTAAATATTCTCACTTTCACACTATTACCAAATTCACCACCCAACTAGCCAACACATCTCTACAACCTTTCCATATAACTCTTATTTTGTACATAAATTCTTTTGTTTGCAGCAGGGTTCGAACCTGTGACGTGCGCCTAATCAACACATCACTTGTTGTGCTCTTACCACCGGACAATACTCAATAGTCCTATGAACAACTTTGTACATAAATTCTACACGGGCTTTTACCCCTTCAATTAATTAATGACTTATATTTATCAAAAATAATTATTGAAAATTCAAGCACTCATTTATGCAATAACAACAACAACATACCCAGTGTAGTCCACAAGTAGGGTCTGGGGAGGGTAGTGTCATTTATGCAATGACACCAGTAAACCAAACAGATAACTGAACACTCTAATAATCAATTAATAACTCACTGGATCAGGTTCAACAGGTATTCCAAGTCGTGACTGGGCATTTGCAACAATGAGGATGACATTTTCGCGCTGGTTACTTATATTGTCTTTCTGCACATAAGAGCAACCTAGATCAGCAAGAATAGTGACACAATTCAACATAGTAGCAGGTTAGAACGAATTATAGGACATGAGGAAACGCTAGAGCTAAAGGTCAAATTTACATATGACTAATGAATTTCCCTATCCAATTGTTGTTCATTTCCATCCGCAACCTTCATATAGAGGTATACAGAATACAATCCCACGCAGTTCCAGTGAGATTGCTTTGGCAAGAACGGTGTGCCCACAGGAGCAACATCCTAACTCAATAAAACCATGAATTCCTGGCTACTATGGAAATAGAAATCACTGACTCTTCCCATAAGAACATTTTTTACAGCTAAGGAAGTTCTCTTGACGGTCAAAGCTCAGGTGTATCGTTCCACTGATACAAACAGCTTAAAGCTTGACGACTTTCCTGATTAAGGAAATTTTGCAGATACAAGGAATAATATGACAGTATTTGATTTTGTTAGAGAACAAAAGTAATGCTGCATATTTATACACGCCCTACAATGTATCCTGGAAGGCAGGATATATTAGAAAAAATTTTAACAGCTAACAAGATAAGTTCAGTAATCATATAGCAAATAAAAAATTAGGTAAACCGAAGCTCACAAATTCGTTTGGAGAAGAAAAGATCCAATAACTTTCAATGTTTCTCTCCAAAATTTACATGGAAAAATTAGAAATAAAGCATATCGAAATGTTATTAAGCACCAACCTGAAAGCCAAAGACGTATTCTAGAAGATCAAACATATCCATATCCCGTTGTCCAGGAATCTCAAAATCAGCGGGTAGCTGAGGGAACTGCTCAGTGTACTTCAGTGCTGATATGGCACCCCGAACCTGCACATATTTCCCACTAATATTATTTCTCACTGATACATTGCACGAATATATATATATAACGCATACTTAGAGATATAAAAGAATAGATGATTCTTCACATGCAGCGAAGCAGATATAATATTGAAGAATAGATGATCCTCCACTGCAGCAAAGAAGTGTAGGCCCCAAAATAAAAGGAAACCTAACACTCACAATCCTCAAGTTCAGAAATTAGTTTAATTTAAGCAGAATCCGGAGTGTACAGGCAGGCAACAAGCATTACGTGCAATTTTTCCTTCGCAGTTTCAATGGCGTCAGGCACTCAAGACCAAATTCTTCTTACATTAAATAGGATTTAAGCAACGGAAGAAAACACCGGTATTTACAAACTCTTGTCAAGAATTTTCACTCAAAGAGAGACAGTAAATAAAATAAGGTTATACAAGCAAAACAAATAAGGCCATAATTCAGAACAGGCAATAAATTTAGAGCTAAAGTGAAGTGATAAAAGGGGGAATGATTAGAAGATTGATAAATTTGACAAATAAATATTATTGACAACTAAACAAATACATACTACAACATTCTAGTCTGCCTGCAAATATTGGCACGTAATATCTACATAACAATAACCCTTTTCTGATTTGACTCATAGAAACTAAACAACAAACCCAGTGTAATCTCCCAGTAGGGTCTTTTGGGGGGTTTGGGGGGGGGGGGGGGTGTTACACAGACCTTACCCCCTACCTTGTGAAGGTAGAGAGGCTGTTTCCGATAGACCCCCGCCTCAAGATAAAACTAAAAAAGCATACGACTCATAGAAACTAAGAAAGTTCAAAATGAATATATAGGAGTTACCTAGATATATGCTTTATATTATAGTTGAGGTGAGTAAAGGTGGTTAATTTGTGAGTAGATGGCACATCAAGGTAAAACTATTTTGCATTTTGAATACGATGGAAGACAGCAAGATATTGTTGTCTAAGGTAAAGAATCAAACAAATTGGAACGCAAGGAGTAAAATGATGACGTTTTCTAAGTGGTGATAATGATTAAAGCACATAAGGGGTAAATCTTACTGCAGAGTTGTCATAAATAACAGGAAAAATCAGCATTCTTACCTCTGGGAAAAAACCAATAGCATTTGTCAACGATGGTGCCTCTAGAGGAACAATATTGTATGGTGCAAGTTCCCCCGATAAAGTTGCATCAGATTTCTTGATCCTTCTCAACTGAACAAACCATGAGAGAAGAAGTCACAAGTAGGGGAATTAGTCTCAGACTATACTCAGACAGAAATACAAAGAAGTGAAAGGAAATATTACCTCCTCCATAATAAGCCTTCCCACACCATCAGGAGCGGCATCTTTGCTCAGAGACTCCATCACTTCAACCACAGCCCTCAAGGTAGCGAATACCTTTCTCATTTCTGAAAATCTAAGTCCCAACCTGAGAAAAGAATAAAAGAACAAAATTAATGGGTGAAACTTTTTCGTTAACAAAAAGAGCTAGCAAGGATCAACAGAAGAGTAAGATCAGTCCTCAACTTCTGAGATAATATAACTACTATTCAGCAATAAAAATTCAATACTGTCGCAATCTTCATCATGAAACAGCTTATACGCCAAAAGTGAATATGCTATCAAACTGGAAGCACTGCAGCAAATAGAAGATAGCCAGAAAAGACACCTCAAGGCTTAAGCTAAAAGGTCAAGAAGATCAGCCCCACACCCCGAAATATAAAAAATAGGAATTTCAAGTGAATGAACGATCTAGATCTACAGACTACAGATGACAGAAACAAAATAAATATTAATCAAGTCAAGCAAACAAAGCCACTTTTACTATGATTCCTCAACATTAACCAACAAGACCACTGAAAAGACACAAAGGCAAACAATGACAAGTATCTCGGCTTGAATGCTACAGAATGTCACACGAAATTGCATAAATATCTTCAAGGCTATAAACGACAATTTAAGCGGACATGAAGATTTAATGACATATTTACTGTTACACTCAGGATAATTTAGTAGTGAATACTATAGATTAACAACAAATTCCTGATGACTGATAGAAAATCCCTCATATGATGAGTAATGCTGCAATCAAAAGTTCCAATATCAAACATTTCAAGCCTTAAATTCGCATCATTATCATGAAAAGTTAGACAAGATTCTCAGTTCTCACAACCCATTTTAATTTAAAAAAGAAGATATATTTCATCTGTCAGACAAGCATAACCTTGAGCGATAAATGCAGTAAAGCTATCACTCCTTAGTGCAAGATACACCAAAGGAGAATAGGAATTGCGCTAAGTAACACAAAGAAACAAGAAAAGTAACAGAAACATACTCTCCTAAATTAGCACTAACTGCTCCTGATTCACGCCATTTTTGCTCCTCTTTTTGAATATCATCCACTTTGTGCCGCCTTTTGTATTGCTGATAAAATTCCCATAAGCGTTCAATGTCACGATTACGGTCTATCCTAGCCCCTTCCTTCTTGGCAAGTTTTTGCTGCACACATTGAACTCCCAATCAAACTTCATCACACTCAAAGGGTATGGAATCAAGAAATGCTAGTCAAGCGCTACAGATATAAGATTATGTGGGATTATAATGGCAAAATGGGGATTATCAGCACACGTAATAATACGGGATTTAATTATTTACAGGTTTCGCAGTACAAAGGACTATGGAAAGAAACATGTCCCTCGCATCGCTTGTATGCTTCATCAGATTGATGGCCGAATTTTAGAGTGAAATTAGATTTCCATCACAGGCATGGTCATTACTCACTACCTTAACATACATCCTGGTTTAATATTCTTTTAGTGAAAGGATAATGCAGCAGTCAAATGTAGCTAGGCATACGATAATAGTCAGCTGCATCTACTGAGAGTCTGAGACTATTGTACAATAACTTACGCTTGTATCAAGCAAAAACCGGCAATGTCTTAAATCTGTAAAAATAGATTTACTTGATAACTTGCATTTTATTATTGATGAATTTTCATTAGTTTGTTCAGAATTTACATTATTTCACAGTTTGTATGGATATATAATTTTTTGTATGTCACTAGTATTTAACTATTTATTGGAGTTTAGTGGAGACTTTTGAGCTTAATCAAATGATGACTCAAACACCTAAAGGCAGCTGAAGAGAAATTCCAGCTAAGGTTCAGAAATTTCAACATCTAGGCTCTGGTATTGGGTGCCTAAGCGCGGGCAGGCGACACTGAGCAACAACTATTTTTATACGGTAGAACTCACCTCCCAATATCCCCTTCCCCGCTCATAAGTGACCATTTCCCAGATTGCTTTCTTGGTGACCTAACCCCAGCCTCAAGGTGGCAGGTGGAGAGTCCTTCCGCCCAAACAATCAGTCCCTTGGCAACCCCGAGCAGCAAACTTCTGACACCTCAGTACCCAGTCAACGGAACCTTTAAATTAAATCTAAGGAGAACTCTTAAGGGCTGATTTTTAAGGAAAATTCGAAGGACAAGCATGTTTTGAAGGAAAAGGGCTTGGGTAGCTATCCGTAGGAGATGTATCCTTCACCACTCTCTTCTTCTTTCTTTTTGCCTTCACCATTTTCTTATTTTTTTTATTATCTTCAAGTTCAAAATCTTTGTAATGATTTCCTTTGTTCCTTGAAAATAAAAAGATCCTTTATTGATGACGTACTTGCTTTTTCATGTTGGTCTGTAATTTGGATTCTTAAATACTTTTCCTCACTTAGTATCAATGCATTGGAAATTGGATTATTTGTTCAATTTTGTTTTTTAATAATTCTAATTGCTCGGCCACCAATTAGATTGATTGGTAATTTAAAGGTTCTTGATTCACGTCTTGAATTGAATAGTTTATTTTGAATACTATTTGCTTGAGATGATTGATTTGATTTGTTTGCAGAACGGATACTTGCAAACCACCAGCATTCAAATCAGAGTTGGTTATTAGAGCATCTTGCTTATAAGTTACGATCCATGGGAATAAAGGGTATTGGTTTATTAAATTAGGTTCATTTGGCATAGGATAAGCATTTGAATAATTGTTAATTCTACAACCCTGCATGTCATTAAACATATAGGAAGGTAATATATTCCAAAATGATATATCAAGAAACATGTAACCCTAGCTTCATTTAAGTGTGCATCCAGATTTTTCTAAGTTTATCGCTTCATTGTTTTCATAGAATTAGCTTGCCCCAACATTTGTACTTACTAGATATTTGGGTATCAAATCTGTGTGAGAATGATATAGCATTCATCTATATACTACTAGTAAAGAAAGCGCATGTTTTATAAATCCACCAAGTGACAACATAAAGATGGCAAAGTGAAGTGATAAATTCATTACATTATCTTGCAACTAGAACCCAAAAGTAAAAGCACGCAACTTAAAATCCAAACCCTTTGATCCCAAGCCTTGTTGGTACACCAACTAGTAACTAACTGACATTTGTTGGGCGTCTCTATTAGTCATGTGAATCTTTCGAAAACGGACAGGCTAAAATGTGAGAACTACTGTTAATCATGGTGAACCTTATTGACCGATCTACTAAAAGGAGTGATTTTCAGTGGTGAGAACAAAGTTTTCAAAGGACATACTAGAATTTGGTATTGGTATCTAGTTAGTGATCAATCCTGAGAATTTCTTAGATCTCACTTTTTTTATCAAGTAAAGTAATATTTTTTTCCCCTTCTCAAAAAAGAAGTACTGTAATATTTTTTTGATAATAATGGGAAAGCTCTCATGTAAAAGAGGTATACCAAAAAGTAGAAAATCTGCAAAAGGCTCCTTTTTTTCTGAATCTATCCGAAAGAGAAACTGGATATCATACACAGTTGATCATTTCTTAGATTTTGTTAAATTGTACAGTAAAATTTTAACACAATCACTACCACATCGCCCAAATGATCAAATGAGCATCATATATCTATCGCCATGAACAAGAAATCAATATGGCAGAATAACTTTCTTCAACTATGCGTCATTATAGCTAATCGCCTTAAGATTAAGATGGTCCATAATTAGCAGTGTTAACTTGAGAAATACCTTAATAACAGACATTAATCCAGTTTTAAACTGAAGAACGCCTCGACCATCGCTATTGGGATCCAAACTTTGCGCCATTGAATATGCCTGCTCACATACTTCAGCAAAACAACCAATCTCAGACATAGATCACATCCAGAACCAAAAGAGCTTTAAAAATTAAAATCGCATTAGAAGCTCACATGAATTATCACAGAAACTTATGCTCACCTAACCAAATAACAAATCTCGTGCATAAGTGTGTAACAGCAACAAAGAATGCATAAACCACATGCATCATCCTGTTATAACTTATATTAAAGAATGAAACTACAAGTTCAACATAGAATTTCTATTTTAACTTGGTGACCGTAAAAATCACTCTCCGTGTTGATCTCAGCATGATATCTTTAATTTGTAGAGATGTTTTAAGTTAAGTGTTGAGAAAGCAAAACAAGAAGGAACATAGGTCCTTGTGCAAAACACAAGGAAAAAAGGAACAGGTTTTGTCTCATTTACTGTGATAACTTAGAAATTTTTTACTAAGATATACTAATTGCAGTAATAGGGAAAAATATTTAGACTACAGTCAAAATAGTGAAATGTTCTTAAGTTTATTCAAGAACAAATTTAAGATCTTGAAATTGGGGATAGTTCTCTACGTTATCATTAGTATCAGTTGAAAGCACATCAGACCTGTTAGAGCATCTCACAAAAAGGACACACAAACAACTAAAGACAGTGAAGGTAAAGACTGGATCTCGGGATTTTCTAGCATGGTCCCTCAAGTTAAACACATCACACTTGATCCTGTAAACATTTCCACACCATACCATTCATATATCAATCAGTTGACTACGCCTGAATCCAACCGGGGGTCCTCGGTACCTACATGATTCATTTGTATCTAAATTTTTCAATTAAGATCAATCTCAATCTAAAACTAATTGCCATTTGGACATGCATAGTATTTGCAAATATTGATAAATTATTTGCAAATCAATGGTTGGACATCATTTTTGCTAGGTATTTCAACTTCTACTTGAAATACTATATTTTGAAGTAATAGGTTTAAGGCTACATTTCTATGAAATTTTAACCGGTGGACATATTTTATTTTGAAAAAAAAAAATCCGAACTTTACTAAAACTTTATTACCTAACCAACCTCCACTATCGGATATTTATTTGTCGAAACTCCTCAAATCTTCAGTAGAATGTTTGATACATCCAAACATGTCCATGGTTAAGGGCTACGTTGCTCGGAATCTACAAATTTCTCATCGGATGCGTACCGCAACCACGGATGCGGCAGAATTTTGGATAGTTTGCACAACATAGGTTAAGGGTTAGCTCGGTGGATGCATAGCCCGTTCGGTACTGATCATGATTCCTAGTTTGGGTTGTGACAGGCCTATATCTCATCATTCTATTCACTTGGTGGAGCATACAACGCAAGCAAAAATTTCAACGGCTCCGACCGGCTAAACTTTTGAACACCATCAACCAAGAAATGCTAGCAAATGATAAGTTATTATGCCTTAATCTTTTAACCAACAAGTGCTAACTTCCCAACCTTGACAATTAAACAATCACAGTCAGTGTTGTCAAAGGCTCATTTGAGGTGCGCTCAAGCCTTGAAGCTCAAAATAGCTTCGGGTATTGGCTTCCCCTCACTTAGGTTGCACTTTAGTGTATGCAAGGCACTCTATCTTGAATAAAGCAGTACAAAACAATAAATATGATCGGCAAAAAGATATATTACTTGTTGAGGAAATCATTATGAATGAAATTGTCATTTTTTTCTTGGATTACATATATATCTTTAAAACTAACAAGGCATTTGGATGGTCGTTACCTATTGTATTGTATCGTATTATTACTTTAAATACAATGTTTGTTTTGAATGTTACTTAAATTTTATTGTATCATATCATTAAATCCATCGTTTCGTAACGACGAAAAGTGTCACTTTATGAAACGACGGATTTGGTGTGGTGACGTCGTTTCCTTGCTTTTTTCTCTCATCTTTCCCTTCCTTATTATTAAATAATCATATTTTATCATTTACCCAACTTTTTTATATAATAATTTTACTCCGTGTTCGATTTTTTCTTAATAATGTTGCAAGTTTATTCTTTATATTGTTGGTGCGTGACATCATGAAACAACGGCAAACGATACAATCTATCCAAACGTTGTATTCATCAAACAATACAATCAGTGTTGTGAAGAGCGTGAAGCGAGGAAAAGCGACAACCCCTGTTTCACGAAAAGCGAGAAGCGAAGCGCTCGCTTTTTTAAGTGAAGCGGATTTAAAAAAAATTAAAATAAATACTGCATAGACAACACATGTAATTGTAAGCAAATGTTCAATTAAAAAGAACAAAAAATAAAAGATATAATAATTGGGCAGAAATTGGGCAGAAACTGAAAAAATTGGGCAGAACTTTACTAAAACTTTATTACCTAACCAACCTCCACTATCGGATATTTATTTGTCGAAACTCCTCAAATCTTCAGTAGAATGTTTGATACATCCAAACATGCCATGGTGAAGGGCTACGTTGCTCGGAATCTCCAAAAATATCATCGGGTGCGTGCCGCAACCTCCAAAAGTAGTGTATTTTTGGAGGATCAGACACGGATGCGGCAGAATTTTGGATAGTTCGCACAACATAGGTTAAGGGTTAGTTCGGTGGGTGCATAGCCAACTGGGTACTGATCATGATTCCTAGTTTGGGTTGCGACAAGCCTATATCTCATCATTTTAATCACTTGGTGAAGCATACAGCTCAAGCAACAATTTCAACTGCTCACCGGCTAAACTTTTGAACGCCATAAACCAAGAAATGCTAGCAAATGATAAGTTATTATGCCTTAATCTTTTAACCAACAAGCGCTAACTTCCCACCCTTGACAATTAAACAAGGGAGAATTACATCCCTTGTCACTTGGCCCAACAACCCATCAGAAAATAGCCCACGTTTGAAGCCCTTACCCCAATATAGCACAGGTTGTACATAACCTGAAAATTACTTTTCACCAGTTAGCCCGCCCCCTTTTCCTTCGTTCCCCTTTTTTCTTCGTTCTTCTTCTTCTTCCCGTGTCAGCTTTTGCACCACAAAATTTCTCTACTATTGTTATTCTCCTTCAATTCTTTTCCTGATTCCAATGGTTAATTAAGGAGTTGAAAAATAAAAGTCACCATTACAGGTGGTTCGAAGATTCGATTTCAGAAATTGAGTTCTCCGATTTGTTAGTTGTTTGGAATGGGTGTTGTCCCAATTGATTGGAATCATCAAAATGAGTTCAAAACTTAAATTTCAAATGATTTGGAGTAGATTTAGGCTATATAAAAGTTAAATTTCAGAGGATGCCCAAGGAAGAAGAAGAAATGTGAGGCTCCATTGATAGGATTCATTTGTATAATAATGTATAATATTGTGTAAATAGTGTATAATAGTGTATAAACACTACTTATACACTATTATATACAAGGTTGATACATTATTTACAGGTATTTGGTGAATTTCTCGCATTTTCTTCTTCTTCTTCTTATACACCTATATACATAGTGTATCAAGAATATTTTCACTCTGTGATTATACATCTTTATACACTTTTATACAACTATATACATAATGTACCTCTTTGTATAAAAGTGTATAACATTGTATACAAGTGTATAAGCATCTCTGAAGAAATTTTTGTACGATTTTCACTTGCAATTCTTGTATAAAACTAGTCCAAATCTCCAGCAAATAACTTCAAACTTTGTATAAAACCTACTTAGACTATTTCTAATAAGTTCAAACAATACCCACTCTAAATTTCTCACAAAATCATAATCAAAATTTAACAAGATTAGCATTAAAGGAGATGAGATTTTGGGTTTCTCGCGTCTGTTTTTGCGTTTTGTAGTTGTGATAGGTATGGATAAACCTGAAGATATACAAAGTCAAAAAAAAAAATTAACAATTCAGAGAAGTATTGGTTATGGAAGAAGGCACGAATGAGTGTTGACTGAGTGTCTCGCTCAATGGTTACACTAAAATGGGGAACTGGTTTTTGTTTGCATATGATTCTTTTTTATTAATTAAATTAAATATTTACAGGTAAAAAATAGAGAGCTACAATAGGGTTAGGTAGGAATAAATGAGGTTGTTATTAGAGGGAATGGGAAAAGAAAAGATCTTATTGATATTTGGCTACACATTTGCAAACTTGTAACTGGGCTAAAATAGTGCAAGGTCAACTTATGGAGTGCATTATTCTGTAACTTTGTCATTAAACAATCAAAGTCTGTGTTGTCAAAGGCTCATTTGAGGTGCGCTTAAGCCTTGAAGCTCAAAATAGCTCAGGGTATTGGCTTCCCCTCACTTAGGTTGCGCTTTAGTGTAGGCAAGGCACTAAGGTGCGCCTCATTGCCTATAAGTTCTATCTTGAACAAATGATCAGCAAAAGATATATTACTTGTTGAGGAAATCATTATGAATGAAATTGTCATTTTTTTCTTGGATAACATATATATCTTTATAACTAAAACCCACACTTTAATTGCGCTTTGTGCTTAAAGCCCTAGTAGACTCGGACCGCTTTTTAATGCTTTTTACCTTTGACAACAATGATCAGAGCATGAAAAATAATAGCCTATTGGGTGGTTTGGTTTTGATACAAGTTATGTAGGGATAGTACCGAAGGAATTGTAATGTGGAGATTAATAATGTAGATATTATTTCTTGTTAAACGATTAGTTTGATATGTTATCAACTAGTATACAATGTATAATATAAAGTATTTGTTAATTGTTTTAAGGAAAATAAATTTTTCTTACTATTATGAGGGTAGTTTGGTCACTTTAGCACTTTTAACCCATGTATTACTAATATCCGCATTATGCTTCCACATTCTACTCCACATAAAATAAAAAATAGATTGTCGCATAACTTACGCATAAATTCTTTATGAGGAAAGCAAGAAAAAAACAACCAAACATTGTATTAGTTAATTTTGAATTTATTGTGGAGATTAGTTCTCCTCTAATCCCATCCAAACATTGTATAAACTAATGTTGGTTTTTATAAGGAGATTATATCTTCTATAATCTGTTTGTGGCATAAGGGATGATAATCCGAGGTAAAATAAGGGATTTTTTTATCCTGCGTTTGGTTGGATTACTCCGGGATTAGTTATACCACAATTGTGGTATTATTTTTATACCATTCTTCATTGACGGGTTAATAATCTCATGATCACTAATCTCGGATAAAACTCCAAAGTTACCAAGATGCCTTCTCCAAGGCTCTTCCCCTAAAGTCTAAAAAGTCCAAGGTAAAAATGAAAATAAAAAACTTATCCCAACTTATCTAGCGTAAAACCAACTACATGTCTTATATTATACCATGTATATCCTATTTTTAGTCCAATGAACCAAAGAACTACCAATAAAAGTATATCCACTGGATAACTCCATCATTATTTAATCCTCGTATTATAATCCTGTCATTATAGTTCCGGTATAACTTGTTCACCAACCAAACAATCCCTAAGAGTTACTCCATCCGTCCCACTTCATGAGGTGGTGTTTGACTCGGCACGGAGCTTAAGAAAAAAATAAAGACTGAATTTTGAAACTTGTGATCTAAAACAAATTAGATATTTGTGTGGTTGTAAATCAATTCATTAGAGGTAAAGTACCAATTCTAAAGATAAATTGTTTCTAAATAAAGAAAGTTGACATTCTTTTTGGGGACGGACTAAAAAGGAAAGAGTGCAATATAAATTGAGACGGAGGAAGTAATAAAGAACAACATAAACTATCAATGATGTGGAACTATATCTATATGCATCAAACTAGAAAGAGATGATATTTCACCTAGTTCAAAAAAAAACAATACAAGCAACCAAAAAGTAAAGAACCCATTGTGCCTTGGCAGGGAAACACACAATCCAAGCCTCTTTGTCTTGTTAATTGGGAAACTGTCATTACGGGGAAAAAATGCGGAGGTCTTGGCATAAAGAACCTCAAAGGTCATAATTAAAATCTTTTGATGAAATGGCATTGGGGGTCATTAAGGAGGTAAATGCTCTTTGGAGGAGACTTTTAGTTGATAAGTTCACTATGGATTGTCCCTGCACATCAAGCTCACAAATGCTTCTCATGGTTTTGGAGTTTGGAAACACAAACTATCATTCTGGAGCATGTTTGAATCAAATGTTGGTTTCTCAGCTGGGGGTGGTAGAAAGATTAGATTCTGGGAAGATGCATGGATTGGACATTCACCTCTGAAAGATATTTTTCAAGACAATTACAGCATTTCCTCATTTCATAAAGCTCCTATAGCTGCTTCATCAAAAATAAAGCTCCTATAGCTGATTTTTCTGATGCTCAAGGATAGAATCTGTTTCTAAGAAGGAATTTAAATGATTGGGAAATTGATAGAGTTTTTTCTCTATTACAGTCCCTTAGCACTGTAGTCCTGGTTCAACACAAGGAGGATTCTATTATATGGAGGAAATATTCAGGTGGAATCATCGTTGTTAAATTTTGCTACATGTCATTGACCTCTTCCAACACTGATCTTTGGCCTTGGAGGAAGATTTGGCACAACAAAGCACCATAAAAGGTTTCTTGTTTTTCTTGGCTTGTGGCAAAGGAAGCATGCCTCACTCAATCAAATCTTCAGAGAAGAGGAATGCCATTATGCAGCAGGTGTCCCCTCCGTGAAGAGATCCCTGAAGATACTCGTCATCTTTTACCACAGTGGAAGATAACTTATTAGAGTTGGAGCTTGTTTTTTGCTATTTTGGGCATATCCTGGACAATGCCTCACTGCATTCTGGATTTCTTACGTAGCTGGAGATATGGTCTCAATAGGAAGACACACAAGCTTTGGAACACTATTTGGTGGACAATTCAGAATGAAATAAACAATAGAATTTTTGAAGGCGAACTTAGCAACTTACATAGCCTTAAACACAAATGTATTTCTTTGCTAGCTTTTTGGTGCAACATGGCCTTTGTAGATGATGTAGATTCCATGTTAGATATGATCAAGTATGACACGCTTTGTAATTTTTAAGGAACAGTCTTAGTGTGTTATACCATTTATAAAATATCATTACTTATCCAAAACAAAGAACCTTTTGTATCTTTTAGGACTACTATGTAATTCACAGGGGACATGAAACAAAGTACTCTAATTTTAGAGTCAGAGAAAAATAGGAACTTTCACAATACAAATAAGTAAATACAACAAATCAAAAGAAGAGAAAAAAAATAATGGAAAGCTAAAGATAAGCAGACATGCTAGGAAATAATAGACACACTAAATCCGCTCAAATACACGTATAACTTACAAATTCTGGCCACATTGGGGTCTTCATCCTGTATCTCATCAGCAGCTTGAAGAATCGCATTAATGTTGGTAGTCCGCTGAAGAGAATCGGGAACAGAACCTGCGATGCCACTAGGTTTCCTCGCGTGTCCAGGACCGGTCTGCCGGAGCTGCTCCCTCCGCAGCGTAGCTCGCACCAGTCTCTCCCAATTATCATAAACCCTCGCCATCCTCAAAAAAAAAAAATAAAGGAACCAAAACCCTAGGGCTCTACGTGAAGGAACCAATCAACTTATCTTTGTAGAACCCTAATGTTAGTTCAAATTCAATTCAAACGTCAGATCTATGAATTGAAGTGAATCGGTGAATATGTCAGGTTTTGGTTTTTCATTTTCTTCTCTCAGTTTTTTCTCACCTTTTCTAACGCGTCGTCAGAATTTTCTTTAAAACTTTCAGCCTTTACCATGTAGATAGTAATCACCTGTGATTAAGACTATGTCGTTGCTGTGTTTCTCCCGTTTTGATTCGTCAAAAAGGGACCTTGTCAAGAATCTTGGACTTTGACCGAGATTTAAAGGCTTGCTGTTAGGTTGATTTTTTCGCTTATAATACGGTGGTCTAGACACTACGGTTGCTTAATCGCGTTGCATCATTTACCATGGCCCACCATTCGGTTGAAATTTGAACTACACTACAATATTGTACAATATTTTTTTGGTATATTTAGCTAAAATATATAATTATTTTTATCCGATCAGTCAAATATATATCCAATTTGAACCAATCTTCGATCCACTGTTAATACTTTTCTTTGCACCTTCGATAGGTGGACTGACTGACAATAACTTAAGCAAGAGTGCCTTTTTAGGCTATTATTTAAATGAGATAAAATAGTTGTGTAGAAATTACTTTATTTGGATAAAATCGTTCACCTTTATTTGTTCACAATAAACTTTATACTCCAATTAAGAAATAATAAATGAATTATATATATTACTATAGTACTCATAATAATGATAGCATTTCATAAAGTCTTGGCAGTGATTTGGGAAATGAGTAATTAATGATAAGGGTAATCAAGAAAAAAAAACTATTTTTCTCTTGATTTGTAAAAAATGAACAAGTAAAAGTAAAAATATATTTTTAGTATGGTGGACAAGTAAAAGTGAATAGAATGATATTAAATTGAGTCTACTATTTGCTCGTAAAATTTTCAGTTTGCTCACAAAATATTAGTATGTTTTTGTTACGAAACTTAGCTCAAAGTAATAATATAAAACAAGAAGATAGACAACGATGTAGAGAGAAAGAGAGGAGAAAATTTATTTCTTCCATGTATTCAAGTGTGTACAGTGTGATGCCCAAACCCTCTATTTATAGGATGATATAGGTAAGACAAAGGGATTCCATAAATATGGTATTAACTATTGAGAACATGGAGGAAGATCATGGAGGTGTGGGAGTTACATCCATAATGGTAAGAAGTAGTGGGAGGTTAATGGAGAAGAATAGTGGGTGTTACTCCCTTAGGAGTTATGGACATCCACCATAATCAAGTATTTCATAACACTCCCCCTTGGATGTCCAAAGATAATGTGCCTCGTTAAAACCTTACTAGGAAAAAACCCTATGGGAAAAAAATCCTAGTGAAGGAAAAAGAGTACACATATCTGTAATACGCTTTATTTGCTGCCTCGTTAAAAACTTTGTCAGGAAAACCCAGTGGGATAAAACCTTAGCTAAGGAAAAAAGAGTACAGCACATATTTGCCTCCCCCTGATGAAAATATCACGACGAATTCCAAGCTTGTCTAACAACTTCTCTAATATTGAGATCGGCAATGCCTTGGTGAATTATTTCGCCAAATTATCACTTGAACGAATTTCTTGAACATCTATTTCATCATTTTGTTGAAGATCGTTTCTGACAAAGAACTTTGATGAAATATATGATTTATTCAGTCTCCTTCAATATTCTTCTTTCAATTGAGATAAGCAAACATCAGCTTCTTCATTATTATTGGAATCTTCTCTTCAAAAAAAAGTCACACATCTTGTGAAATGATAATATGACAATTCCTCACATACAAATAAATTGTTTGAAGAACGGACTTCAATAAATGCCTGCATTTGCATAAACAACAAAACCTTGACATATTTGTTAGAATAAACAAATCTATATCAAGGATTCTTTTTGCAATATAATACTAATCATATTTCAATATCTCCATATAGCCTTTATACTCTCAGCTGTTGGGACTATTCGTCCAAACTTCATATTTTTCAGATGAAGTCAATTTTCATTGCATATTTTTCATTTGGCCAATCATTTATCTGTCCAAATTCCATGACAGATTTGAGCTCAAGATCCTCGTCAATATTAATAATATTGAGCGCTACATTATATTAACAACATCGTCGACGATCATTTTACATCGGTTCCATCATCGCACAATAAAGACATAACTTATCGAGATCTCATTATTTTTAGGTACCTGAGCCTCTCCCATGAGGTCTTATAAAGTGTTATGTCATGGTGCTCTTATAAAGCACTTGCCTCCTTATTATGACCATCTTGAACATATGCTCCTCTCCTTCTTCAAGGAGTTTTATCTTTGGAACCGATTAGTCTATTACACTTCATGCGTTCCACAGACTATGTCCATCATGGACTTTATTCTATTTGGAACATTAACAGCTGAAATATGACATTTAGCTTTGGGTCATCAAATGCGTCTGACAATATTTTGGAAATGAATTATCACTTGAACTTCAAATTCACATTTTCTTGTACGAGGATCTAGGTATACTCATAATAATTCATTCCATGTATTACTTTTTTTAGCTGCTCATTTTCTCCCCCTAATGTTGGGATCACCAACACAATTCCCAACTTTCTTTGGGAACCCATCTTTGTGCAATGTGACAGCACAATTAAATCATATAGCACATCCATATTTCTACATGGGAATATTTGGTTCCTGACCCTGAACCAATTGTGATGGGGAGAATTTATCATAACTTGTTGGCTAGATGCGTACAAGTGCTGTTGTATATTAAATAATATACCTCATACCAAATTTCGATTTGGGAGTTTTATTCTCATAACCAATGGTTTAGTTTAATTGGAGGCATACAATTTCTGCTAAACCAACTTGGATTTAAACCAGCATTATCAAGATAAATTATCATAATATATATTCTGGAACTGTGCTCTAATAATTTGAGCAAACAACCTTGCAAAAACCAAAGTGCAAGTTGATAACAAACGCACATGTGACCATACAATAGATGCATCTATTAAAATCATATAATAGTAAACGGTCCACATGGCAGGTGATTGGGCCCATACATATATATCACCTTTTATTCGTTCCAGATATCAAGGGATTCAATCCCAACCTTAACTGGTATATCATGAGAAAAAAAAAATCACAAGAGAATTCTTAAAGAATCTTCTATTTCTTTAATATATGCCAATGTGAATTCTCAATCAATTTTCACATCATAATTGAACCGGGATGGTCAACCGGTCATGCCAACTAATATTTGTTTCAATAAACCTCTAGTTTACTTATGGCATGTGATTCCATCACGATGCTTATACATCTGTAGTACAAATAGAAGAAAAATCGGGTAACCTTTCATATTTACCCGGTATGAATATAGTAATATGAAGATATTCAATCTTCCTTTCATTTATAGTCTCAATATGCCAACCACTTTGGCTAATATATTTGAAACTCAAAAAGTTCCTTTTTGAGACTTACTACCACCAATGCCATGAATAATTTTATTTATTCCGGTAGTAACAAATTCGCTCTTTCGGAGCTCTCAATAATTTTGTACTACAAGATCTTTTATACCACCATCCAAGTGGTGAATTTTTCCTCCACGGAAAAAATTATCTTATCATTGTCACAATCAAAAACATTATAGACAAGACTCATTTCTTGCTTTACTTTTGCCTTTAATAACTTTTTATAAGGCATGGTAAAATATTTTTGGCGTACCACGTGTACGCGACCAATGACATATTCATGTAACCATATTGTAATATTCATTATCTTTATTTCTCTCAAACCTCCCTTAGAGGTGAGTTGTGGTATTTATCCAACCATGCATAAGCACATTCTTATGCATAATTTTTATCACATATATATTTCAGCATTTACTTTCAGGAATGAGCCTGCATTTACAATGCTTATCACAAGTCACATTTTCAACGAATGGACTATAATCATATGAACGTGTCTCGTATTAACAGACCACATTGATACATATTCCTTCACCTTTGAAGGACCATTTTGAGAACCCTTATCGTTCTCCTTTTTACAATTACCATAATGATGACTGTTATTATTCGATCTTTGGCACGCCCACGTTCATTGGTCAACCACTTGTCTTTATTTAGACTTATTATGCACCATTTTCACATTCACTTCAAGAATGGAGCAAATCAAGTGGGACAAACTTTATGCTTTTTCATGAAAATTACATTATTTTTCTTTAGTCATCATTATATCATCAATATGGTACATTGTGACTCAAACCCAATGCCTTATCCATATAAAGGCATGTTAGGACATAATGCATTGGGACTCGAACCCAACTACTTATTATCATGGTGCACTAGGACTTAAACCCAGTGTCTTACCCTCAAGGTACGATGAGACTTGAACCCACCGTCTTACCCTCAATCAATAGCATAATAGACCAAAATACAATTGAGGCTCATCCTCGGTCCTCTAAATCACTTACCCACAGGGCCACATATAATGGTTATGAATAAAACCATTATGTTATAACAATTTTATAAACATTAGTACTTCATCAATTTATGAACTCATCGCATGTAATTTTGACTTCTTTAAGATATAAATGAGATCAACTATTTCTTACAAGACTCTGAAAAATTTAGTTCACAGTATATTATATTAAAAAAATGACAAAAATATTTAAGTTATACAATTCATGAGTACTTCAAAAGTGTGAGAAAAATTTCATCGGTACTAATAACTCAAACTTGTTACTATTATCAATATCACTAACAACAAAAAATAAGCACACAAATATAACCTCAGAATAATCACTTTTTATATTATCCAGTTAGCTCAAAGTTATCAGGCCAGGCCACTTACAAGTAAAAGTGCACACAATTATAGGGGCCATTGAGTGGTGGGTCAAATATTTATTAAAATTATAATTACCGATTTCCTTTTCTTTGTAACCAAAATACTAGATGCAGTGGAGGAACTATTACTAGCATAACATAAGCCATAACCCCAAGAATTCATGTAACTGACACAAACTCATACTGAAAAAAATTCAATTACCTATTCGGTTTTCTAAACTTTAATAATTTAGACAAGGTCAAGAATGAAAATTATTGGGAAGTTAAATTGTCAACTCAAAAGACTTAAAAACACAACATAAGTAATGGAGCAGTAAATCTGGAGCATAGCAGACTCTCTTTCAAGTCCAACCTCACACTTACCTGCTTTTGTACTTACTAGTTATAGTAGTTATTCTTTTCTGATTCTCGTAATGAGACAAATAAGAACATGGGCGGAAGAAGAACCAAACTCAAATCTTGGTTAGAGACTCGTGCTTATAACGTGTTACGAAACTTAGCTCAAAGTAATAATATAAAACAAGAAGATAGACAACAATGTAGAGAGAAAGAGAGGAGAAAATCTATTTCTTCCATGTATTCAAGTGTGTACAATGTGATGCCCAAACCCTCTATTTATAGGATGATATAGGTAAGACAAAGGGATTCCATAAACATGGTATTAACTATTGAGAACATGGGGGAAGATCATGGAGGTGTGGGAGTTACATCCATAATGGTAAGAAGTAGTGGGAGGTTAATGGAGAAGAGTAGTGGATTACTCCCTTAGAAGTTATGGACATCCACCATAATCAAGTATTTCATAACAGTTTTCTAATATTTGCAATAAACTTAAAAAAAAAATAGATTGTGCCCTAACGTTACAATAATTTAGACGGTGGCCTAATGATTTCTTATAAGATTTTTAGTTTACTCATAAAGGATTTTTAGATCGCAATTTAAAAGGTCCATCAGTAGTCGGTTGCAACGTAAATAAAATTTAAAAAAAGAAGAGATATTTACTAAATAATTGATACAAAAGGGACAACTGGTCAATTTTTGGGCTCAATTTCCTCATTCCAGTTAAGTACTTCATTTTGGGAGAAATTCAAAAATAGTCAGATTTACAAGTGGCCGTTCAAAAATAGCCCAGTTTCAAAAGTAATCGAAATTTAGCCACTTTTCATGTAAAGATAAATCTGAACGAAAATATTGTTCATAATCCGGAAAAATATTCCAGCATTCCAGTATATTATACTGGAACTCCAGTCTAATATACTAGAGTTGTAGTATAATATACCGGTCCAGCATAATATACTGGAGTTTGGAGCACCGGTGCTCCAGTCTCCAGTATATTATACTGGAGCCAGTAAAGTATACCGGTCCAGCATAATATGCTGGAAGTTCATACACAGGTGCACCGAACTCCAGTATATTATGCTGGATCGGTCTCTGTTGCAGCTAAATAGTGGCTATTTTTCATTGTCTTGATAAACGCTGGCTATTGTTGAATGACCAGTCCGAAAATTAGCTAGACCGTGCTATTTTTACCTTCACTTTCAAATGAAATACGAAAATGTTTTTACATTTGGCTAGTCATCAACTCTCAAACAAAGAAAATAATAGTGTCATTAAAAAGGCATTTAGGAATATGCTAAAGAAATGTGTTATAGCCATATACATTGATATATGCTTTAACTTCTAGCAGCGGAGTTAAACGTGTAATATAATTCTGAATCAATATTAAAAATTGGCAAAATAGCCTAGGAGACACTTGTACTTGATCCGGATTGTCATCCCGGTCCCTACACTCCATAAAGTTTTATCCAGACACCTCAACGTAATCAAAACAAGACTTTTAGGCCCCTCCGAAATCGTGTGATGCTCACTTGCTTGACGTGAATGACAAATCAGCATCCACATCAAATTCTATGCCAAAATAATATTATTTAACAAAATTTTAATTTCATAAATAAAAAAGAAAAAAAGAAAAGCAAAAAATTAAAATTAAAGAAAACCCCTCCTCCCTTCTTCAAACCCACCCACTCAACCTTCTTAAAAGAATAACCCACATGCCATGGCTCCTCCACCATGAGTACCACCACCTCCTTCACTCCTCTTTTAAAGAAAGTTATCTATTCATGAAAAATATATAAGCAGAGAATTAATTCTTTTGAATTTTGGCTTATTCCTCTACCCTAATTTGAAAGGGTTGTGAAAAAATTTGAATGCTTAGATCACCGGAAAAAAAAATCGAAGAGCCATAGAGAAGGGGAAGATGACATGATGGAAGAAGAAATACACACCAAGGAGAAAATCTAATGAAGAAGGGATGAAGAAAAAGGAGAAGGGAGGGATCTAAACATTTAAAACAAAATAGGGAACCAACCAACTTTAATTAAACAACATAAATAAGACTTCGTATAGTATTAAGGAAAGCAGAAATATAAAAAGTGCTGATAAAATCTAAGTGTCATCTTTCTTGTTGGGACTCCAAATCTTCCACAACCATATCTTGCTCTGAGTTTATTATTGTCCTAGCTCGCTTTGACTCCGCCCAGTTTAACGAAGGGGAAAGGGATTTGAAGAAGAAGAAGAGAAGAGGCGGGGGTG